>NC_091996.1:77351622-78031736 GCF_044704955.1 Pristiophorus japonicus | reverse complement strand
CCCCCTCCCCCACCCCTACCTCTCCAACCCCTCCACCACCCCTACCCCAACCCCTCCACCACCCCTACTCTCCAACCCCCCCTCCACCTACACTCCTCACCCCAACCCCTCCTCCATCCCTACTCTCCAACCCCTCCTCCACCCCTACTCCAACCCCCCTCACCCCAACCCCTCCTTCACCCCTACTCTCCAAAACCCTCATCCCAACCCCTCCTTCACCCCTACTCTCCAACTCCTCACCCCAACCCCTCCTTCACCCCTACTCTCCAACTCCTCACCCCAACCCCTCCTTCACCCCTACTCTCCAATCCCTCACCCCAACCCCACCTTCACCCCTACTCTCCAACCCCTCCTTCACCCTACTCTCCAACCCCCCTCACCCCAACCCCTCCATCACCCCTACTCTCCAACTCCTCACCCCAACCCCTCCTACACCCCTACTCTCCAATCCCTCACCCCAACCCCACCTTCACCCCTACTCTCCAACCCCTCCTTCACCCTACTCTCTAACCCCCCTCACCCCAACCCCTCCTCCACCCCAACCCCACCTTCACCCCTACTCTCCAACCCCTCATTCACCCTACTCTCCAACCCCCCTCACCCCAACCCCTCCTTCACCCCTACTCTCCAACCCCCCTCACCCCAACCCCTCCTCCACCCCTACTCTCCAACCCCTCACCCCAACCCCTCCTTCACCCCTACTCTCCAACCCCTCACCCCAACCCCACCGTCACCCCTACTCTCCAACCCCTCCTTCACTCCTACTCCAATCCCCCTCACCCCTACTCTCCAACCCCCCTCACCCCACCCCTCCAACCCCCCTCACCCCACCCCTCCTTCACCCCGACTCTCCAACCCCCCTCACCCCAACCTCTCCTTCACCCTTACTCTCCAACCCCCCTCACCCCAAACCCCTCATTCCCATCCAACCTTCACCCCTACTCTCCAACCCCCCTCATTCCAAAACCTTCTTCACCCCTACTCTCCAACTCCTCACTCACCCCAACAATTTCATTTTTACCATCACTTATACCTATGATCCACACTGGAGGTAAATCTCAAGAGCTTCTGTGTGATGGTGAGGTGATCACTGGACAGTAAAGCTCAGAGACCGGTGCAGGGCTGCTCATTATCCTCGGTGTGATTTAATCCGCTTTCCCACTGAATACTGCGGACAGACATGGTCACCTTGGTAACGGAATGGTCAGTGTGACATCACTTTCTAAACAAGAGCACACAAGGCAATGTGTTATCAATAAATGGTAAAGATATTAAACACTGCAATTACATTGTAAACAAAGTGGAAATAAAATGCTGGAATATAATTGGTGAAGATAATTTATCTCTGGAATTGATCATCAAATATTAAGAATGATGTGTTTTGTTTCCACACCCACACACACACACACATATATATATATATATATTATATAGAAAGCAAATACTTTGTTTGCTCTTTTCAGTTGTTCTGCTGAACCTGATGTGATCCACATTTTATGTTCTTCAGCCCATCCGGCTGTGCTTGCTGGGTCAGGATATAAAGAGACCGTGCGCTGTTCCTCCTCCCACTGCCCGGGGGAATGGGACAGATATTTAAAGGGACAGGGACTCCCGTTTCTCTGTCTATTTATAAAACAGTCCAGTTTATCTTGGGGTGTTGGAGGACTTCAACAGAGTTCGCAGTAACAGTCGCTCCCTTCTGTACTGTGCAGTGATTGTAAAGCTGTCTATTTCAGTGACTTGAACCTTTCTAAAATGTCTCACTGTTTTTGAAGATTCACTTAACTTGCTTGTATAATTTGGAAAGAGTTCAGAATTGTGCAGTGTGACAAAGATTTCGGTTAAAGGTGGAGTCAAATTTGTTTCAAAATATTCTGTTTTAACCCTCCCCCAACCCCCCAAATATCAGAACACTCTGCAGGAATTTCACTCCATTCACACATCGAAGGTGAGAGAGATGCTGTGGGGCACACGTTAAGTCCGGTATCTGAAAGTGATTACCAGATTGGGTTTTGTGTTTGGTGATCCCGGGCGTGTTACCGACACCTTCCCTCGATACTAAGGCAAGGACTCTGGAAGGTAAGGGGAACTGGGACTTGTCCCTGAGAGTAACCGAAGATATGAGAACTGAAATAATCGAGAGTGAGAAAGGAGAAAAGGCCCACAATAGAGTAGTCGGTAACAGGACATAAATTAGTCTCCTCTTATCTTGGAGACATCAAATATCGACACACACTGTTATTTAAAATATCAACATATTAAACTCCAGCCCAGTTATCGGGTTATTCACATCAGCAGAACAAACCCCAACTGATACAACAAACACAATTCAGTCAGGATGTGATTAACAGCAGCAATTACAGTAGAATCCAAACCCTGCAGTCACTTGTGAACTCGCTGGTGTCTCAGCAGGTTGGATGACCGAGTGAATCCCTTCCCACATACAGGGTAGGTGAATGGCCTCTCTCCAGTGTGACTGTGACGATGCATTTCCAGTTTACACGGTTTGGTTCAGTTTTGTGCACAGAGTGAGAATAAAATGAATGAGCTGCTGATTTTCTCTGCTGAATACTGGGCCTTTTGTGCTGGCCCAATAGGGTGAGCCCGGGCTGGCCCAAAAGGGTGAGCCCGGGCTGGCCCAATAGGGTGAGCCCGGGCTGGCCCAATAGGGTGAGCCCGGGCTGGCCCAGGGTCACCAGACAACAATCAGCACAAGGCTCCCTTTCAGGGGCCACTGACCTGGGCACAAACATGTGGTCCAATCAAACTGACAGACACTCTGAAGCCCCGCCCACCCTCTGTCCCTGCCGTGTCGAAGCTCCGAGCAGAGCACTTGCTTTGGGAGTCTCGTGTCGGGCATATGGACAGCCCAATTTGTAGAGTACACTTCATAATACCTCATGGTTGACAGTGTCAAAGGCCTTGGTCAGGTCAATGAAGGTTGAACCAACCCCACAGTCACTGACACCAAGCTCCTCCCATGGGATATAAACCAACACTGTCACTGACACCAAGTGGACTGGAAAAATATGTTAAAGGGTAAGACTGTAGAAACGCAATGGCAAACATTTAAGCAGATATTTCATAACTCTCAGCAAAGATTTATTCAAGTGAGAAATAAAGATGCTAAGAGAAGGATGAACCATCCCTGGCTAACGAAGGAAGTAAAGGATGGTATCAAATTGAAAAAGGCATACAATGTTGTGAAGGACAGTAGAAGGCCAGAGGATTGGGACATTTTTAGAAACCAGCAAAGGACAACTAAAAAAATGATAAAGACAGAGAAGATAGCAGATGAGAGCAAACTAGCAAGAAATATTAAAAAAAACACAGTAAGAGCTTCTACAGGTAAATAAAAAGGAAACGAGTAGCTAAAGTAAACGTTGGTCCCTTAGAAGATGAGACTGGAGAATTAATAATGGGAAACATGGAAATGGCAGAGACTTTGAACAAATATTTTGTATCGGTCTTTACGATAGAGGACACTAAAAACATCCCAATAGTTAATAATCAAGGAGCTATTGCACGGGGGGGGGGATTTAAAACAGTCACTATCACTAGAGATAAAGTTCTAAGCAAACTAATGGCACTAAAGGTGGACAAGTCCCCTGGACCTGATTACATGCATCCTAGGGTCTTAAAAGTGACTGCAGAGATAGTGGATGCATCGGTTGTAATCTACCAAAATTCCCTGAATTCTGGAGAGGTCCCAGCGGACTGGAAAACCACACGTCACACCCTTATTTAAGAAAGGAGGGAGACAGAGAGCAGGAAACTATAGACCAGTTAGCCTGCCATCTGTCATTGGGAAAATACTGGAGTCCATCATTAAGGAAGTAGTAGCAGGACATTTAGAAAATCATATTGCAGTCAGAGTCAACATGGTTTCATGAAAGGGAAATCATGTTTGACAAATTTGCTGGAGTTGTTTGAGGATGTAACGAGTGGAGTGGATAAAGGAGAACCAGTTATTGTCGTATATTTGGATTAACAGAAAGCATTCCATATGATGCCACAGAAGGTTACTGCACAAACTAAGAGTTCATGGGGATAGGGGGTAATATATTAACATGGATAGAGGATTGGCAAACTAACAGAAAAAAGGGTCAGGATAAATGGATCATTTTCAGGTTGGCAAACTGTAAGTAGTGGGGTGCCACAGGGATCAGTGATGGGGCCTCAACTATTTACCATTTATATTAATGACTTGGATGAAGGGACCGAGTGTAACACAGACAAATCTTCTGATGATACAAAGATAGGGAAAGCAAGTTGTGAGGAGGACACAAAGAATCTACAAAGGGATATATATAGGCTCAGTGAGTGGGCAAAAATCTGGCAGATGGACTATAATGTGGTAAAATGTCAGGTTATCTCCTTTGGTAGGAAAAATTAAAAAACAATTAATTATTTAAATGGGGACGATTACAAAATGCTGTAGTACAAATGGATCTGGGGGTCCTTGTACATGAAACTCAAAAAGTTAGCATGCAGGTACAGCAAGTAATCAGGAAGGCAAATGGAATGTTGGCCTTTATTGCAAGGGGGATGGAGTATAAAAGTAGGGAAGTCCTGCTACAACTGTACAGGGCGTTGGTAAGACCACACCTGGAGTACTACGCAGTTTGGGTCTGGACTTGTCTCCATTCCCTTGCCGAGGGGATTGCTACACCAGACGGGAGGGGAACATTTGGGGACACTGATTCCCCACCAATTCCCATTCCCCTTCTTTCTGGTGGATAATGGAGGGGCCACTGTGTGTAATGTGCAAGTCAGTAAGAATTATCAGCAAACTTTCTAATTGGAGATTTTATTCAGTGGAAACTTTCACACACTATTGTAGATTTTGTACCAAAGATCAATTTAGGATTAAAGTAAAAGTTCATAATTTTATTGCAAACCAAATTTCTGTTGCGAGTTACTGAATTAAGGGGAAAGATAACACACAGCGTTTCTTGAATGGACACTGCAGCCCCGAGAACACAATCAGCAATATATCCAGAATATTAAAGTCCAGCCCAGTTATAGGATTATTAACATCAGCAGAAACAAACCCCAACTGTCAGAATGAACATGGTTCAGTCGGGATGTGATTAACAGCAGCAATAACAACAGAATCCAACCCCTGCAGTCACTTGTGAACTCGCTGGTGTCTCAGCAGGTCGGATGACTGAGTGAATCCCTTCCCACACTGAGCAGGTGAACGGCCTCTCCCCAGTGTGAACTCGCTGGTGTGTCAGCAGGTTGGATGACCGAGTGAATCCCTTCCCACACTGTGAGCAGGTGAACGGCCTCTCCCCAGTGTGAACTCGCTGGTGTCTCAGCAGGTCGGATGACTGAGTGAATCGCTTCCCACACTCTGAGCAAGTGAACGGCCTCTCCCCAGTGTGAACTCGCTGGTGTGTCAGCAGGTCGGATGACTGAGTGAATCGCTTCCCACACTCGGGACAGGTGAACAGCCTCTCCCCAGTGTGAATTCGCTGGTGAGCTACAAGTTGGGATAACTCAGTGAATCTCTTCCCACACACGGGGCAGGTGAACGGCCTCTCCCCAGTGTGACTGCGTCGATGAATTTCCAGCAGGGAGGGGGAATGGAATCCCTTCCCACAGTCCCCACATTCCCACGGTTTCTCCATGGTGCGGGTATCCTTGTGACTCTCCAGGTTGGACGATCAGTTGAAGCCTCGTCCACACACACAACATGTTTACAGTTTCTCCGCGCTGTGAATGGTGCGATGTTTTTTCAGGCTGTGTAACTGGTTAAAGCTCTTTCCACTGGAACACTCACTCGGGTGTGTGCATCTCGATGCTTTTCCAGTCACACTGATATTTGAAATCAATTCCCACAGACAGAACAGACAAACATTTCTTCTTCCACTTTCAAAGGCCGATGATATTCAGGTCCTGATGAAACGATTGACTCCGTCAGATCTTGACGTGATGTTTGGTTTGTGTTTCCTGTCTGAAAATCTCCCCTTCCAATACGCTGTAAAAGGAGATAACAAAACTCATCACTGTCAGTACAAGACAGAAATTCAGAATAGACACATCTAGGTTCCATGGAACATTCTTTCCTCTCTGGTTCTTCCAAAGCTGTAAATCCCTGTCCCACACATTGTCCCTCCTGCTGTGCTGAAATCCAAATCAACACACATTTCTAAACTGTTTCTCCTCCACTCCCAGTTATAACCACCAATTCTGGCTGGGTTCAGTTCTGCACTCACTGGTTCCCCTCCCTCTTCTCCCCTGTAGGTGCTGACTCTGGCTGGGTTCAGTTCTACACTCACTTGTTCCCCTCCCTCTCCCTCCCTTATTAGAAACATAGAAATTAGGTGCAGGAGCAGGCCATTTGGCCCTTTGAACTTGCACCACCATTCAATAAGATCATGGCTGATCATTCAACCTCACCACCCCTTTCCTGCTTTCTCTCCATACCATTTGATCCCTTTGGCCGTAAGGGCCATATCTAACTCCCCTTTGAATATATCTAACGAATTGGCCTCAACAACTTTCTGCGGTCGAGAATTCCACAGGTTAACCACTCACTGAGTGAAGAAGTTTCTCTTCATCTCGGTCCTAAATGGCTGACCCCTTATTCTTAGACTGTGACCCCTGGTTCTGGAACTCCCCAGTAACGAGAACATTCTTTCTGCATCTAACCTGTCCAATCCCGCCAGAATTTTATATGTTTCTATGAGATCCCTTCTCATTCTTCTAAACTCCAGTGGATAGAAACCCAGTTGATCCAGTCTCTCCTCATATGTCAGTCCTGCCATCCCGCGAATCTGGTGAACCTTCGCTGTACTCCCTCAATAGCAAGAAGGTCCTTCCTCAGATTCGGGGACCAAAACTGAACACAATATTCCAGGTGTGGCCTCACCAAGGCTCTGTACAACTGCAGCAAGACCTCCCTGCTCCTATACTCAAATCCACTAGCTATGAAGGCTAACATGCCATTTACCTTCTTCACCGCCTGCTGTACCTGCATGCCAAACTTCAATGACTGATGTACCATGACACCCAGGTCTCGTTGCACCTCCCCTTTTCCTAATCTGTCACCATTCAGATAATATTCTGTCTTCCTGTTTTTGCAACCAAAGTGGATAATCTCACATTTATCCACATTATACTGCATCTGCCATGCATTTGCCCACTCACCGAACCTGTCCAAATCACTCTGCAGTCTCTTAGCATCCTCCTCACAGCTCACACCTCCACCCAGCTTAGTGTCATCTGCAAACTTGGAGATATTACATTCAATTCCTTCATCTAAATCATTGATGTATATTGTAAATAGCTGGGGTCCCAGCACTGAACCCTGCGGCACCCCACTAGTCACTGCCTGCCATTCTGCAAAGGACCAGTTTATTCCGACTCTCTGCTTCCTGTCTGCCAACCAGTTCTCTATCCACGTTAATACGTTACCCCCAATACCATGTGCTTTAATTTTGCACACTAATCTCTTGTGTGGGACCTTTTCAAAAGCCTTTTGAAAGTCCAAATGCACAATCCACTAGTTCTCCCCTGTCCACTATACTAGTTATATCCTCAAAAAATTCCAGAAGATTTGCCAAGCATGATTTCTCTTTCATAAATCCATGCTGACTTGGACTGATCCAGTCACCGCTTTCCAAATGCGCTGCTATTTCATCTTTAATAATTGATGCCAACATTTACCCCACCACCGCTGTCAGGCTAACCGGTCTATAATTTCCCGTTTTCTCTCTCCCTCCTTTTTTAAAAAGTGGTGTTACATTAACTACCCTCCAGTCCATCAGAACTGACCTAGAGTCAATAGCATGTTGGAAAATGATCACCAATGCATCCACTATTTCTAGGGCCACTTCCTTAAGTACTCTGGAATGCAGCCTATCAGGCCCTGGTGATTTATCAGCCTTCAATCCCATCAATTTCCCCAACACAATTTCATGACTAATAAGAATTTCCTTCAGTTCCTTCTTTTCGCTAGATCCTCGAACCTCTAGTATTTTCGGAAGGTTATTTGTGTATTCCTTAATGAAGACAGATCCAAAGTATTTGTTCAATTGGTCTGCCATTTCTTTGTTCCCCATTATAAATTCACCCGATTCTGTCTGCAAAGGACCTACGTTGGTCTTCACTAATCTTTTTCTCTGGCTGACTCTGGCTGGGTTCTGTTCTACAAAATTCTGACAGGATTGGACAGGTTCTGTTCTACAATCACTGGTTCTGCTCCCTAATCTCTGTCCTCGCTCTTAAAGGTGCTGACTTTGGCTGGGTTCAGTTCCACACTCACTGGCTCCCCTCTCCTCCCCTGAAGACACTGACTCTGTCTGGGTTCAGTTCTACACTCACTGGTTCCCCTCCCCCTCCTCCGCTGAAGGTGCTGACTCTGGCTGGGTTCAGTTCTACACTCACTGGTTCCCCTCCCCTTCCTCTGCTGAAGGTGCTGACTCTGGCTGGGTTCAATTCCACACTCACTGGTTCCTCTCCATCTCCTTCCCTGAAGGTGCTGACTCTGGCTCGGTTCAGTTCTACTCTCACTGGTTCCCCTTCCTCACCTCCCCTAAAGGTGTAGATTGTGGCTGGGTTCAGTTCTACAGTCACTAGTTCCTCTTCCTCACCTCCCCTAAAGGTGTAGATTGTGGCTGGGTTCAGTTCTACACTCACTGGTTCCCCTCCACCTCCTCCCCTGAAGGTGCTGACTCTGGCTGGGTTCAGTTCCATACTCACTGGTTCCCCTTCCTCTCCTCTCCTCTCCTGAAGGTGCTCCCCAAGATGTTTTTTTATACCAGCATGTTGAGGAGCCTACTAGGGAACCTAGGATCTAGGCTATCCTAGATTGGGCATTGTGTAATGAGAAGGGGTTAATTAACAGTTTTGTTGAGCGGGGTCCTTTAGGGAAGAGTGACCATAACATGATTGAATTCTTTCTTAAGATGGAAAGTGAAGTAGTCCAATCCGAAACTAGGGTCCTAAATCTAAACAAAGGAAACTACGAAGGTATGAGGAATGAATTGGCTATGATAGATTGGGAAGATTCATTAAAAGGCATGATGGTGGATAGGCAATGGCTAATATTTAAGGAACGAATGCATGAATTGCAACAGTTATACATTCCTTTCTGGCGTAAAAACACAAAAGGAAAAGTGGACCAACTATGGCTAAATAAATAAATGAAGGATAGTATTCGATCCAAAGAGGAGTTATACAAAGTTACCAGAAAAAGTAGCAAGCCTGAGGATTGGGAGCAGTTTAGAATTCAGCAAAAAAGGACCAAGAGATTAATTAAGAGGGGAAAAATAGAGTATGAGAGTAAACTTGCAAGAAACATAAAAACTGACTACAAAAGTTTCTACAAGTACGTAAAAAGAAAAAGATTAGTAAAGAAAAATGTAGGGCCTTTACAGACAGAAACAGGAGAATTTGTAATGGGGAACAAGGAAATGGCAGAACAATTAAATAAATACTTCGGTTCTGTCTTCATGGAAGAGGACACAAATAACATCCCAGAAATGCAAGGGAACCAAGGGTCCAGTGAGCAAGAGGAATGAAAGGAAATGATTATTAGTAAGAAAATAGTGCTGGAGAAACTAATGGGACTGAAGGCAGATAAATCCCCAGGGCCTGATGATCTGCATCCCAGAGTACTAAAAGAGGTAACCATGGAAATAGTAGATGCATTGGTTGTCATCTTCCAAAATTCCATAGATTATGGAACAGTTCCTGCAGATTGGAGGGTGGCAAATGTAACCACACTATCTAAAAAAGGAGGGAGAGAGAAAACGGGGAACTACTGACTGGATAACCTGACATCAGTAGTAGGGAAAATGCTGGAGTCTATTATGAAGGATGTGATAATGGCACACTTAGATAATATCAACAGGATTAAACAAAGTCAACATGGATTTATGAAAGGAAAATCATGTTTGACAAACATACTGGAGTTTTTTGAGGATGTAACTGATAGCATAGATAATGGAGAACCAGTGGATGTAGTGTATTTGGATTTTCAGAAGGCCTTTGATGAAGTCCCACATAAGAGGTTAGTGTGCAAAATTAAAACACATAGGATTGGGGGTAATGTATTGGCATGGACTTAAAATTGGTTAACTATCAGGAAACAGAGAGTAGGAATAAACGGGTCTTTTTCGGGGGTAGCGGGCAGTGACTAGTGCTTGGGCCCCAGCTATTCACAATATATATATTCGCTGCAAGGCGATTTAGATAGGTTGAGTGAGTGGGCAAACACATGGCAGATGCAGTATAACGTGAATAAATGTGAAGTTATCCACTTTGGTAGGAAAAACATAAGGACAAAGTATTATTTAAAGGGTGATGGCTTGGGAAGTGTTGATGTACAGAGGGACTTGGGTGTCCTTGTACACCAGTCATTGAAAGCAAACATGCAGGTGCAGCAAGCAGTTCGAAAGGAAAATGGTATGTTGGCCTTCACTGCAAGTGAATTTGAGTACAGGAACAAGGATGTCTTATTACAGTTATATAGGGCCTTGGTGAGTCTGCACCTGGAGTATTGTGTGCAGTTTTGGTCTCCTTACCTAAGAAAGGATATACTTGCCATAGAGGGAGAGCATGGCAGGGCAGGACTGTCGTATGGGGAGAGATTGGGTCGACTAGGCCTGTATTCACTAGAGTTTAGAAGAATGAGAGGGGATCTCATTGAAATGTTTAAAATTCTGACTGGGTTGGATAGACTGGATGCAGGGAAGATGTTTCCTCTGGATGGGGAGTCTAGAACAAGGGGTCACAGACTCATGATATGGGATAGGAAATTTAGGACCGAGATGAGAGAAATCTTTTCAATCAGAGGGTGGTGAACCTGTGGAATTCTCTGCCACAGAAGGCTGGAGGCCAAGTCACTGAATATATTTAAGAGAGAGATAGATAGATTTCTAGAAATAAAAGGAATCAAGGGGTATGGGGGAAAAGCAGGATTATGGTGTTGAGATAGAGGTGCAGATTCGAAAGGCCGAATGGCCTACTACTGCTCCTATTTTCTATGTATCTATGTGCTGACTCTGGCTGGGTTCAGTTCTACACTCACTGGTTCCCCTCCCCTGAAGGTGCTGACTCTGGCTGGGTTCAGTTCTACACTCACTGGTTCCCCTCCCCTGAAGGTGCTGACTCTGGCTGGGTTCAGTTCTACACTCACTGGTTCCCCTTCCCTGAAGGTGCTGACTCTGGCTGGGCTCAGTTCCACACTCACTGGTTCCCCTCCCCTGAAGGAGCTGACTCTGGCTGGGTTCAGTTCCACACTCACTGGTTCCCCTCCCTCTCCTCCCCTGAAGATACTGACTCTGGCTGGGTTCAGTTCCACACTCACTGGTTCCCCTCCATCTCCCTCCCCTGAAGGTGCTGACTCTGGCTGATTTCAGTTCTTTGCTCTCTGGTTCTGCCCCCAACCTCTCCTAAAGGAGCTGACTCTAGCTGTGTTCAGTTCTACACTCACTGGTTCCCCTCCCCTGAAGGTGCTGACTCTGGCTGATTTCAGTTCTACACTCACTGTTTCTTCTCCCCTGAATGTGCTGACTCTGGCTGGGTTCAGTTCTACACTAAGATTACTCACAACCAGTGCCCACTGCAAGCCTGGAATAATAACCGGAATATCGGTGGTTGCAGCTTGGGGGCTTTCTCACAGGCCCAGGCTAAAGGTGGGCCATCTTGGTGCAGGAAGGCAGGTTCAGCGCTCCACCATCTTGATTCATTAAGTAGCACAGCACATACGTGGCCATCTTGGTGCAGGGACGAAGTGAATGGTGTCAGTGTGGAACTGAACCTCGCCAGAGTCAGTACTTTCAAGGGAGGGAGAGGGAGGGGAACAAGTGAGTGCGGAGCTGAACTCAGCCAGAGGCAGCATCTACAGGGGTGGAGTGGGAAACCAGTGTGCGTGGAACTGAACCCAGCCAGAGTGAGCACCTTAAGGGGAGGGAACAGATGGGAGGGAGGGGAACCAGTGTGTGTGGAACTGAACCCAGCCAGAGTTAGCACCTTAAGGGGAGGGGACAGATGGGAGGGAGGGGAACCAGTGAGGATAGAACTGAACCCAGACAGAGTCAGCATCTTCAGGGTGGGAGAGGGGAACCAGTGAGTGGAACTGAAATCAGCTAGAATCAGCACTTAAGGGGAGGAGAAAGAGGGGAAGATAAGAACATAAGAAATAGGAGCAGGAGTAGGCCATATGGCCCCTTGAGCCTGCTCCGCCATTTAATACGTTATTGGCTGATCCGATCATGGACTCAGGTCCACTTCCCTGTCCGCTCCCCATATCCCCTTATTCCCTTATCGGTTAAGAAACTGTCTATCTCTGTCTTAAATTTATTCAATGACCCAGCTTCCACAGCTCTCTGAGGCAGCAAATTCCACAGATTTACAACCCTCTGAGAGAAGAAATTCCTCCTCATCTCAGTTTTAAATGGGCGGCTCCTTATTCTAAGATTATGCCCCCTAGTTCTAGTCTCCCCCATCAGTGGAACCATCCTCTCTGCATCCACTTTGTTAAGCCCCCTCATAATCTTATACGTTTCGATAAGATCACCTCTCATTCTTCTGAATTCCAATGAATAGAGGCCCAACCTCCTCAACCTGTCCTCATAAGTCAACCTCCTCATCTCCGGAATCAACCGAGTGAACCTTCTCTGAACTGCCTCCAAAGCAAGTATATCCTTTTGTAATTATGGAAACCAAAACTGTACGCAGCATTCCAGGTGTGGCCTCACCAATACCCTGTATAACTGCAGCAAGACTTCCCTGCTTTTATACTCCATCCCCTTTGCAATAAAGGCAAGATTCCATTGGCCTTCCTGGTCACTAGCTGTACCTTCATACTAACCTTTTGTGTTTCATGCACCAGGACCCCCAGGTCCCGCTGTACTGCAGCAATTTGCAATTTTTATCCATTTAAATGATAACTTGCTCTTTGATTTTTTTTTCTGCCTTACACTTTCCAACATATTACTCCATCTGCCAAATTTTTGCCCACTCACTTAGCTTGTCTATGTCCTTTTGCAGATTTTTTGTGTTCTCCTCGTATTCCTTTTCCTCCCATCTTTGTATCGTCAACAGACGTGGCTACGTTACACTCGGTCCTTTCTTCCAAATCGTTAATATAGATTGTAAATAGTTGGGGTCCCGGCACTGATCCCTGCGGCAGCCCACTAGTTACTGATTGCCAACTCGAGAATGAACCATTTATCCCGACTCTCTGTTTTCTGTCAGTTAGTCAATCCTCTATCCATGCTAATATGTTGCCCCTAACCCAGTGATATTTTATCTTGTGCATTAACCTTTTATGTGGCACCTTGTCAAATGCTTCTGGAAGTCCAAAACACCACATCCACTGGTTCCCCTTTATCCACCCTGCTTGTTACATCCTCAAAGAATTCCAGCAAATTTGTCAAACATGACTTCCCCTTCATAAATCCATGCTGACTCTGCCTGACCAAATTATGCTTTTCCAAATGTCCTGCTACTGCTTCTTTAATAATGGACTCCAACATCTTCCCAACCACAGATGTTAGGCTAACTGATCGATAGTTTCCTGCTTTTTGTCTGCCTTCTTTTTTAAATAGAGGCATTACATTTGCAGTTTTCCAATCTGCTGGGAGCTCCCCAGAAACCAGGGAATTTTGGTAAATTACAACCAATGCATCCACTATCTCTGCCGCTACTTCTCTTAAGACCCGAGGATGCAAGCCATCAGGTCCAGGGGATTTATCTGCCTTTAGTCCCATTATCTTACTGAGTACCACCTCCTTAGTGATTGTGATTATGTTAAGTTCCTCCCTCCCCTATAGCCCTTTGACTATCCACTGTTGGGATATTGTTTGTGTCCTCTACCTGTTTGTGTCCTCGACCGGAAAGACTGACACAATAGCGCAGGATAGCGCAGATGAATACGTGGCTTGAGCAGTGATGCAGCAGGGAAGGATTCAAATTCCTGGGGCATTGGAACCGGTTCTGGGGGAGGTGGGACCAGTACAAACCGGACGGTCTGCACCTGGGCAGGACCGGAACCAATGTCCTAGGGGGAATGTTTGCTAGTGCTGTTGGGGAGGAGTTAAACTAATATGGCAGGGGGATGGGAACCAATGCAGGGAGACAGAGGGAGACAAAAAGGAGGCAAAAGCAAAAGACAGAAAGGAGATGAGGAAAAGTGGAGGGCAGAGAAACCCAAGGCAAAGAACAAAAAGGGCCACTGTACAGCAAAATTCTAAAAGGACAAAGGGTGTTAAAAAAACAAGCCTGAAGGCTTTGTGTCTTAATGCAAGGTGTATCCGCAATAAGGTGGATAAATTAACTGTGCAAATAGATGTTAACAAATATGATGTGATTGGGATTACGGAGACGTGGCTCCAGGATGATCAGGGCTGGAAACTCAACATCCAGGGGTATTCAACATTCAGGAAGGATAGAATAAAAGGAAAAGGAGGTGGGGTAGCATTGCTGGTTAAAGAGGAGATTAATGCAATAGTTAGGAAAGACATTAGCTTGGATGATGTGGAATCTATATGGGTAGAGCTGCAGAACACCAAAGGGCAAAAAACGTTAGTGGGAGTTGTGTACAGACCTCCAAACAGTAGTAGTGATGTTGGGGAGGGTATCAAACAGGAAATTAGGGGTGCATGCAATAAAGGTGCAGCAGTTATAATGGGTGACTTTAATATGCACATAGATTGGGCAAGCCAAACTGGAAGCAATACGGTGGAGGAGGATTTCCTGGAGTGCATAAGGGATGGTTTTCTAGACCAATATGTCGAGGAACCAACTAGGGGGAGGCCATCTTAGACTGGGTATTGTGTAATGAGAGAGGATTAATTAGCAATCTCATTGTGCGAGGCCCCTTGGGGAAGAGTGACCATAATATGGTGGAATTCTGTATTAGGATGGAGAATGAAACAGTTAATTAGAGACCATGGTCCAGATCTTAAAGAAGGGTAACTTTGAAGGTATGAGGCGTGAATTGGCTAGGATAGATTGGCTAATGATACTTAAAGGGTTGACTGTGGATGGGCAATGGCAGACATTTAGAGACCGCATGGATGAACTACAACAATTGTACATCACTGTCTGGCGTAAAAATAAAAAAGGGAAGGTGGCTCAACCGTGGCAATCAAGGGAAATCAGAAATTAAAGCCAAGGAAGTGGCATACAAACTGGCCAGAAATAGCAGCGAACCCGGGGACTGGGAGAAATTTAGAACTCAGCAGAGGAGGACAAAGGGTTTGATTAGGGCAGGGAAAATGGAGTACGAGAAGAAGCTTGCACGGAACATTAAGGCGGATTGCAAAAGTTTCTATAGGTATGTAAAGAGAAAAAGGTTAGTAAAGACAAACGTAGGTCCCCTGCAGTCAGAATCAGGGGAAGTCATAACGGGGAACAAAGAAATGGCAGACCAATTGAACAAGTACTTTGGTTCGGTATTCACTAAGGAGGACACCAACAACCTTCCGGATATAAAAGGGGTCAGAGGGTCTAGTAAGGAGGATGAACTGAGGGAAATCTTTATTAGTCGGGAAATTGTGTTGGGGAAATTGATGGGATTGAAGGCCGATAAATCCCCAGGGCCTGATGGACTGCATCCCAGAGTACTTAAGGAGGTGGCCTTGGAAATAGCGGATGCATTAACAGTCATTTTCCAACATTCCATTGACTCTGGATCAGTTCCTATCGAGTGGAGGGTAGCCAATGTAACCCCACTTTTAAAAAAAGGAGGGAGAGAGAAAACGGAATTATAGACCGGTCAGCCTGACCTCAGTAGTGGGTAAAATGATGGAATCAATTATTAAGGATGTCATAGCAGTGCATTTGGAAAATGGTGACGTGATAGGTCCAAGTCAGCATGGATTTGTGAAAGGGAAATCATGCTTGACAAACCTTCTAGAATTTTTTGAGGATGTTTCCAGTAAAGTGGACAAGGGAGAACCAGTTGATGTGGTATATTTGGACTTTCAGAAGGCTTTCGACAAGGTCCACACAAGAGATTAATGTGCAAAGTTAAAGCACATGGGATTGGGGGTAGTGTGCTGACGTGGATTGAGAAATGGTTGGCAGACAGGAAGCAAAGAGTCGGAGTAAATGGGTACTTTTCAGAATGGTACGCAGTGACTAGTGGGGTACCGCAAGGTTCTGTGCTGGGGCCCCAGCTGTTTACATTGTACATTAATGATTTAGATGAGGGGATTAAATGTAGTTTCTCCAAATTTGCAGATGACACTAAGTTGGGTGGCAGTGTGAGCTGCGAGGAGGATGCTATGAGGCTGCAGAGTGACTTGGATAGGTTAGGTGAGTGGGCAAATACATGGCAGATGAAGTATAATGTGGATAAATGTGAGGTTATCCACTTTGGTGGTAAAAACAGAGAGACAGACTATTATCTGAATGGTGACAGATTAGGAAAAGGGGAGGTGCAACGAGACCTGGGTGTCATGGTACATCAGTCATTGAAGGTTGGCATGCAGGTACAGCAGGCGGTTAAGAAAGCAAATGGAATGTTGGCCTTCATAGCGAGGGGATTTGAGTACAGGGGCATGGAGGTGTTGCTACAGTTGTACAGGGCCGTGGTGAGGCCACACCTGGAGTATTGTGTACAGTTTTGGTCTCCTAACCTGAGGAAGGACATTCTTGCTATTGAGGGAGTGCAGCGAAGATTCACCAGACTGATTCCCGGGATGGTGGGACTGACCTATCAAGAAAGACTGGATCAACTGGGCTTGTATTCACTGGAGTTCAGAAAAATGAGAGGGGACCTCATAGAAACGTTTAAAATTCTGACGGGTTTAGACAGGTTAGATGCAGGAAGAATGTTCCCAATATTGGGGAAGTCCAGAACCAGGGGTCACAGTCTAAGGATAAGGGGTAAGCTATTTAGAACCGAGATGAGGAGAAACTTCTTCACCCAGAGAGTGGTGAACCTGTGGAATTCTCTACCACAGAAGGTAGTTGAGGCCAATTCACTAAATATATTCAAAAGGGAGTTAGATGAAGTCCTTACTACTCGGGGGTCAAGGGGTATGGCGAGAAAGCAGGAAGGGGGTACTGAAGTTGCTTGTTCAGCCGTGAACTCATTGAATGGCGGTGCAGGCTAGAAGGGCTGAATGGCCTGCTCCTGCACTTATTTTCTATGTTTCTATGTTTCTAAAATATTTGTTCAGAGTTTCTACCATCTCCATGTTCCTCATTACGAATTCCCCGGTCTCGTCCTCTAAGGGACCAACATTTACTTTAGCCACTCTTTTCCTTTTTATATACCGTAGAAACGCTTGCTATCTGTTTTTATATTTCGTGCTAGTTTACCTTCATGGTCTATCTTCCCTTTCTTAATCATTTTTTTAGTCATTCTTTGTTGGCTTTTAAAAGCTTCCCAATCTTCTGTCCTTCCACTAGTTTTGGCCACTTTGTATGCCCTTGTTTTTAATTGGATACCGTCCTTTATTTCTTTAGTTAGTTATGGATGGCTATCTTTTCTTTTACACCCTTTTCTCCTCACTGGAATATATTTTTCTTGAGAGTTGTGAAATATCTCCTTAAATGTACGCCATGGTTCATCAACCGTCCTACACTTTAATCTATTTTCCCATTCCACTTTAGCCAACTCTGCCCTCATACCTTTGTAGTCTCCTTTATTTAAGCTTAGTACGCTGGTTTGAGATCCAACTTTCTCATCCTCCATCTGAATTTGAAATTGAACCGTGCTATGATCACTCATTCCAAGGGGATCCTTTATAGGAGATTGTTTATTAATCCTGTCTCATTACACAGGACCAGATCCAATATAGCCTGCCCGCTGGTTGGTTCCATTACACACTGCTCAAGGAACCCATCCCTGACACACTCTGTGAACTCTTCCTCAAGGCTACCCTGATCAATTTGATTTGTCCAATCAATGTGGAGGTTAAAATCACCCATGATTATTGCTGTTCCCTTTTTACAAGCCCCCACTATTTCCTGGTTTATACTCCAACCAACAGAGTTGCTACTGTTAGGGGGCCAATAGACTACGCCCACCCGTGACTATTTCCCCTCATTATTCCTTTTTTCCCACCCAAACTATTTCAACATCCTGATCATATGAGCCAATATAGTTTCTCATTATTGGTGATCCATCCTTTATCAATAGAGCTACCCCACCTCCTTTTCCTTTCTGTCTGTCCTTCCGGATTGTCAAATGCCCCTGAATATTTAATTCCCAGTCCTGGTCACCTTGCAACCACGTCTCTGTAATGGCTATCAGACCATATCCATTTGTATCTATTTGTGCCGTCAACTCATCTACGTGCATTTAGACAAAGTGCCTTTAAATTTGTTTTTTTCCCCTTTTTTCCTGCTTGTTTCCTTTCTCCTTCAAACTCACTTTCTTTAATTTTGCTTTCTAATTCCAGCTTTATGCCCTCCCTACTGAACCTTTTTTCAGGTTCCCATCCCCCTGCCAAGCAAGTTTAAACTCTCCCCAACAACACAAGCAAACCCCCACCCCTCCGCCACAAGGATATTGGTTCCGGCTCTGTTGAGGTGCAACCCGTCCGGCTTGTACACGTCCCACCTCCCCCAGAAATGGTCCCAATGCCTCAGGAAACTAAAGCCCTCCTGCCTGCACCATCTCTCCAGCCACATATTCATCTGCTCTATCCTCCTGTTTCTGTACTCACTAGCTCATGGCACCAGCAATGAACCGGAGATTACGACCTTTGAGGTCCTGCTTTTTAATCCCTCTC
The DNA here is from genome assembly GCF_044704955.1 of Pristiophorus japonicus. Lineage (NCBI taxonomy): Eukaryota > Metazoa > Chordata > Chondrichthyes > Pristiophoridae > Pristiophorus > Pristiophorus japonicus. The sequence continues at coordinate 78,013,026 of NC_091996.1, read as the reverse complement.
CTAGCTCCTTAAACTCTGCCTGCAGGACCTCATCCCTCTTTCTACCCATGTCATTGGTCCCGATATGGACCACGACCTCTGGCTATTCACCCTCTCCTCCCAGAATGCCATGCAGCTGCTCAGTGACATCCTTGATCCTGGCATCAGGGAGGCAACATACCATCCTGGAGTCACGTCTGCGGCCACAGAAACGTCTGTCTGCTCCCCTGACTATTATATCCCCGACCACTATCGCTCTTCCATTCTTCTTCCCCCCCCCTCCCCCGCTGCCGCCCCCCCAGAGCCACGATCGCCCTCACCTGTACTCAGAACAGAATACTGGTTGGAGAGCGAGATGGACTCGGGACTCCTGCATTACAAACAAAAAGTTACGAATGCGTGCAATAAAGGTACAGCAGTTATCATGGGCGACTTTAATCTACATATAGATTGGGCTAACCAAACTGGTAGCAATACGGAGGAGGAGAATTTCCTGGAGTGTATTAGGGATGGTTTTCTAGACCAATATGTCGAGGAACCAACTAGAGGGCTGGCCATCCTTGACTGGGTGATGTGTAATCAGAAAGGACTAATTAACAATCTTGTTGTGCGAGGCCCCTTGGGGAAGAGTGACCATAATATGGTAGAATTCTTTATTAAGATGGAGAGTGACACAGTTAATTCAGAGACTAGGGTCCTGAACTTAAGGAAAGGTCACTTCGATGGTATTAGACATCAATTGGCTAAAATAGACTGGCGAATGTTACTTAAAGGGTTGAAGGTGGATAGGCAATGGCAAACATTTAAAGATCACATGGATGAACTTCAACAATTGCATATCCCTGTCTGGAGTAAAAACAAAAAGGGGAAGATGGCTCAACCGTGGCTAACAAGGGAAATTAGGGCTAGTGTTAAATCCAAGCAAGAGGGATATAAATTGGCCAAAAAACGCAGCAAACCTGAGGACTGCGAGAAATTTAGAATTCAGCAGAGGAGGACAAAGGGTTTAATTAGGAGGGGGAAAATAGAGTATGAGAGGAAGCTTGCAGGGAACATAAAAACTAACTGCAAAAGCTTGTATAGATACGTGAAGAGAAAAAGATTAGTGAAGACAAACGTAGGTCCTGCAGTCAGAATCAGGTGAATTTATAATGGGGAACAAAGAAATGGCAGACCAATTGAACAAATATTTTGGTTCTGTCTTCACGAAGGAAGACACAAATAACCTTCCGGAAATACGAGAGGACCGAGGGTCTAGCGAGAAGGAGGAACTGAAGGAAATCCTTATTAGTCAGGAAATTGTGTTAGGGAAATTGATGGGATTGAAGGCCGATAAATCCCCAGGGCCCGATAGTCTGCATCCCAGAGTACTTAAGAAAGTAGCCCTAGAAAAAGTGGATGCATTGGTGATCATTTTCCAACAGTCTATCGACTCTGGATCAGTTCCTATGGACTGGAGGGTAGTGAATGTAACACCACTTTTTACAAAGGGAGGGAGAGAGAAGACGGTGAATTATAGGGCCCAAGTTTCCACAAGAAAAAAAACGGGCGCCCCTCCAAGCTGGGCGCCCGTTTTTCGCGCCTAAAACGGCGCCTAAAAAAATTCTCGGTATTCTCCACCTACTTACAGGTCTTCTGGCCCTCGGCGCAGTCAGCACGAGCTGTGGGGGGGGCGGAGCCAGGTCCCGGCGCTGAAAACAGTGCCGGGACCTCTGCACATGCGCGCTACAGTCGGCACGCAAGTGCAGTAGCTCCAGGCGCCGAACTGTGTGGGAGGGGCCCGAAGCACGCAGCCCCTAGCACTGGGGCTGCGTGAATGAGGCTCCTCCCACGGCCAGCTCCTGCTCCCCGCCCGACCAGACCCGACACTCGCTTCCCCCCCCACCCCCGCCGACCAGACGCCCCCTCCCCCCGCCGACCCGACACCCACCCACCACCCCCCCGACCAGACACCCGCTCCCCCCCACCCCCGCCGACCAGACCCGACCCCCGCGCCCCCCCCCCGCCAACCAGACACCCACCCCCCAACCCCCCGACCCGAGACCCGCTCCCCCCCACCCCCGCCGACCAGACCCGACCCAACACCCGCTCCCCCCCCACCCCGACCCGACACTTGCTCCCCGCCCCGAGACCCGCTCCCCCCCCGCCCCGAGACCCGCTCCCCCCCCGACCCGCGCTCCTGTTCCCCGACCCGACCCCGCCCCCCGCTCTCTCTCCTCACCCCCCCCCCGCTCTCTCTCCTCACCCCCCCCCCGCTCTCTCTCCTCACCCCCCCCCCGCTCTCTCTCCTCACACCCCCCATGCTCTCTCCCTCTCTCCCTCTCTCCCTCTCTCCCTCTCTCCCTCTCTCCCTCTCTCCCTCTCTCCCTCTCTCCCTCTCTCCCTCTCTCCCAGCGGCACGAACGGCTGCAGAATTCTCCCTGGCTGAAGCACTTTCACACAGGTAGGAAGATGGTTTATTTAATCTTTTCTTGGCTTATAAATGTTTATTCAGGTTGGATTTATTTGTATAATATTTGTAGAAGTATAAATAAGGATTTATTGTCAAATTTAATGAGTTCCCTTCCCCCCCACCTCGTTCTGGACGCCTAATTTGTAACCTGCGCCTGATTTTTTAATGTGTAGAACAGGTTTTTTCACTTCTACAAAAATCTTCACTGGCTCCATTCTACTTTAGTTTGGAGTACGTTTTCACTGTGGAAACTTTCAAATCAGGCGTCAGTGGCCGGACACGCCCCCTTTTGAAGAAAAAATTCTGTTCTAAACTAGAACTGTTCTACTTGACTAGAACTGCAGAAAAAAAAATGAGGAGAATTGCGATTTCTAAAATAGTCCGTTCTCCACCAGTTGCTCCTAAAAATCAGGCGCGAATCATGTGGAAACTTGGGCCCATAGACTGGTTAGCCTGACATCAGTAGTGGGGAAAATGTTGGAATCAATTACTAAAGATGAAATAGCAGCGCATTTGGAAAGCAGTGACAGGATCGGTCCAAGTCAGCATGGATTTATGAAAGGGAAATCCTGCTTGACAAATCTTCTGGAATTTTGGGGGATGTGGCTAGTAGAGTGGACAAGGGAAAACCAGTGGATGTGGTGTATTTGGACTTTCAAAGGGCTTTTGACAAGGTCCACACAAGAGATTGGTGTGCAAAATTAAAGCAAATGGTATTGGGTGTGGTGTATTGATGTGGCTAGAGAACTGGTTGACAGACGGGAAGCAGAGCATCGTGACGAACGGGTCCTTTTCAGAATGGCGAGCAGTGACTAGTGGGGTGTCGCAGGGCTCAGTGCTGGGACCCCAGCTATTTACAATATACATCAATGATTTGAATGAAGGAATTGAGTGTAATATCTCCAAGTTTGCAGATGACACTAAACTGGGTGGCGGTGTGAGCTGTGAGGAGGACGCGAAGAGGCTGCAGGGTGACTTGGACAGGTTAGGCGAATGGGCAAATGCATGGCTGATGCAGTATAATGTGAATAAGTGTGAGGTTATCCACCTTAGTGGTAAAAACATGAAGGCAGATTATTATCTGAATGGTGACAGATTAGGAAAAGGGGAGGTGCAACGAGACCTGGGTGTCATGGTACATCAGTCATTGAAAGTTGGCACACAGGTACAGCAGGCGGTGAAGAAGGTAAGTGACATATAAAAGGCCCGGCAGCAATTCGTGAGGCCAGCTGGTGCAGCAGGGTGAGAAGGCAAAAAAGTAGAAAGAAATCGAAAGGTGACGTCACAGTCAAGGGGGTAAGTGATTGGTAAGTAGTTTTTCTTTTTATTTTCTTTATTAGTAAGTAACCTTTTAGCATTGTTATTGCTAAATTCAGTTTATCTAAGGGTTAAGTCATAGCAGGAGAGCTCGGACACATGTTATGCTCCTCCTGTACGATGTGGGAAGTCAGGGACGCTTCCGGTGTCCCTGACGACTACGTGTGCGGGAAGTACGTCCACCTGCAGCTCCTGACGGGACCGCACTGTGGCACTGGAGCTGTGGGTGGATGTACTCTGGAGCATTCACGATGCTGAGAATGACGTGAAGAGCACGTTTAGTGAGTTGGTCTTACCGCAGGTAAAGGGTACACAGCCAGATAGGGAATGGCTGACCAACAGGAAGAGCAGTGCAAGGAAGGTAGTGCAGGGGTCCCCTGTGGTTACCCCCCTGCAAAACAGATACACCGCTTTAGGTACTGTTGGGGGGGGGGGGGGGGGGGGGGGATGACTTATCAGGGGAGGGCAGCAAAGTTCATGGCACCGTGGGTGGCTCTGCTGCTCAGGAGGGCAGGAAAAAGAGTGGGAGAGCTATAGTGATAGGGGATTCAATTGTAAGGCGAATAGATAGACGTTTCTGCGGCCGCAACCGACACTCCAGGATGGTATGTTGCCTCCCTGGTGCAAGGATCAAGGATGTCTCGGAGCGGGTGCAGGGCATTCTGAAAAGGGAGGGTGAACAGCCAGTTGTCGTGGTGCATATAGGTACCAATAATATAGGTTAAAAACAGGATGAGGTCCTACGAGACGAATTTAGGGAGCAAGGAGCAAAATTAACAAGTAGGAACTCAAAAGTAGTAATCTCAGGATTGCTACCAGTGCCACGTGCTAGTCAAGGTAGGAATCGCAGGATAGCTCAGATGAATACATGGCTTGAGGAGTGGTGCAGAAGGGAGGGATTCAAATTCCTGGGACATTGGAACCGGTTCTGGGGGAGGTGGGACCAGTACAAACCGGACGGTCTGCACCTGGGCAGGACTGGAACCAATGTACTAGGGGGAATGTTTGCTAGTGCTGTTGGGGAGGAGTTAAACTAATATGGCAGGGGGATGGGAACCTATGCAGGGAGACAGAGGGAAGTGGAATGGGGACAGAAGCAAAAGATAGAAAGAAGAAAAGTAAAAGTGGAGGGCAGAGAAACTCAAGGAAAAAAGCAAAAAGGGTCAAAGTACAGCAAAATTCTAAAGTGGCAAAGTGTGTTAAGAAAGACAAGCCTGAAGGCTCTGTGCCTCAATGCGAGGAGTATGCGGAATAAGGTGGACAAATTAACTGCGCAGATAGCAGTTAACGGGTATGATGCAATTGACATCACGGAGACGTGGCTCCAGGGTGACCAAGGCTGGGAACTCAACATCCAGGGGTTTTCAACATTTAGGAAGGTTAGACAGATAGGAAAAGGAGGCAATGCTGGTTAAAGAGGAAATTAATGCAATAGTAAGAAAGTACATTAGGTTGGATGATGTGGAATCGGTATGGGTGGAGCTATAGAATACCAAAGGGCAGAAAACGCAAGTGGGAGATGTGTACAGACCACCAAACAGTAATAGTAAGGTTGGGGACAGCATCACAAAAGAAATTAGGGATGCATGCAATAAAGGTACAGCAGTTATCATGGGTGACTTCAATCTACATATAGACTGGGCTAACCAAACTGGTAGCAATGCGGTGGAGGAGGATTTCCTGGAGTGTCTTTGGGATGGTTTTCTAGACCAATTTGTTGAGGAACCAACTAGGGAGCTGGCCATCCCAGACTGGGTGATGTGAAATGAGAAAGGACTAATTAGCAATCTTGTTGTGCGAGGCCCCTTGCGGAAGAGTGACCATAAGATGGGAGAATTCTTTAATAAGATGGAGAGTGACACAGTTAATTCAGAAACTAGGGTCCTGAATTTAAGGAAAGGTAACTTTGATGGTTTGAGGCGTGAATTGGCTAGAATAGACTGGCAAAGGATACTTAAAGGGTTGACAGTGGAGAGACAATGGCAAACATTTAAAGATGAACTTCAGCAATTGTACATCCCTGTATGGAGTAAAAATAAAATGAGGAAGGTGACTCAACCGTGGCTAACAAGGGAAATAAAGGATAGTGTTAAATCCAAGGAAGAGGCATATGAAATTGGCCAGAAAAAGCAGCAAACCTGAGGACTGGGAGAAATTTCTAATTCAGCAGGAGGACAAAGGGTTTAATTAAGAGGGGGAAAATAGATTACGAGAAGAAGCTTGCTGGGAACATGAAAACTGACTGCAAAAGCTTCTATAGATATGTGAAGAGAAAAAGATTAGTGAAGACAAACGTAGGTCCCTTGCAGTCGGATTTAGGTGAATTTATAATGGGGAACAAAGAAATGGCAGATCAATTGAACCAATACTTCAGTTCTGTCTTCACGAAGGAAGACACAAATAACTTTCCGGAGGTACTAGGGGACTGAGGGTTTAGTGAAAAGGAAGAACTGAAGGATATCCTTATTAGGCAGGAAATTGTGTTCGGGAAATTGATGGGATTGAAGGTTGATAAATCCCCGGGGCCTGGTACTCTGCATCCCAGAGTACTTAAGGAAGTGGCCCTAGAAATAGTGGATGCATTGGTGATCATTTTCCAACAGTCTATCGACTCTGGATCAGTTCCTATGGACTGGAGGGTAGCTAATGTAACACCACTTTTTAAAAAGGGAGGAAGAGAGAAAGTGGGTAATTATAGACCGGTTAGCCTGACATCAGTAGTGGGGAAAATATTGGAATCAATTATTAAGGATGAAATAGCAGCACATTTGGAAAACAGTGACAGGATCGGTCCAAATCAGCATGGATTTATGAAAGGGAAATCATGCTTGACAAACCTTCTGGCATTTTTTGAGGATGCAACTAGTAGAGTGGACAAGGGAGAACCAGTGGAAGTGGTGTATTTGGACTTTCAAAAGGCTTTTTGACAAGGTCCCACACAAGAGATTGGTGTGCAAAGTCAAAGCACATGGTACTGGGGGTAATATACTGACGTGGATAGAGAACTGGTTGGCAGACAGGAAGCAGAGAGTCGGGATAAACGGGTCCTTTTCAGAATGGCAGGCAGTGATTAGTGGAGTGTCGCAGGGCTCAGTGCTGGGACCCCAGCTCTTTACAATATACATCAATGATTTAGATGAAAGAATTGAGTGTAATATCTCCAAGTTTGCAGATGACATTAAACTGGGTGGCGGTGTGAGCTGTGAAGGGGACGCTAAGAGGCTGCAGGGTGACTTGGACAGGTTAGATGAGTGGGGGCAAAAACGCAAAGACAGAATATTATCTGAATGGCAGCAGATTAGGAAAAGGGGAGGTGCAACGAGACCTGGGTGTCATGGTTCATCAGTCATTGAAAGTTGGCATACAGGTACAGCAGGCGGTGAAGGCGGCAAATGCTATGTTGGCCTTCATAGCTAGGGGAGTTGAGTATAGGAGCAGGGAGGTCTTACTGCAGTTGTACAGGGCCTTGGTGAGGCCTCACCTGGAATATTGTGTTCAGTTTTGGTCTCCTAATCTGAGAAAGGACGGTCTTGCTATTGAGAGAGTGCAGCGAAGGTTCACCAGACTGATTCCCGGGATGGCTGGACTGACATATGAGGAGAGACTGGATCAACTGGTCCTTTATACAGTGGAGTTTAGAAGGATAAGAGGGGATCTCATGGAAACATATCAGATTCTGACGGGACGGGACGGGACAGCTTAGATGCGGGTAGAATGTTCCCGATGTTGGGGAAGTCCAGAACCAGAGGACACAGTCTTAGGATAAGGGGTAGGTCATTTAGGACTGAGTTGAGGAGAAACTTTTTCACTCGGAGAGTTGTTAACCTGTGGAATTCCCTGCCGCAGAGAGTTGTTGAAGCCAGTTCATTGGATATATTCAAGAGGGAGTTAGATATGGCTCTTACAGCTAAGGGGATCAAGGGATATGGAGAGAAAGCAGGAAAGGGGTACTGAGGTGAATAATCAGCCATGATCTTATTGAATGGTGGTGCAGGCTCGAATGGCCGAATGGCCTACTCCTGCTACTATTTTCTATGTTTCAAGCATAACCTCCTTGCTCGTATTCTATGCCTTGGCTAATAAATTCTAGTATCCCATATGCCTTCTTAAGCACTTTATCTACCTGTCCTGCTACTTTCAGGGATTTGTGGACGTACACTCCAAGGTCTCTCTGTTCCTCTACACGTCTCAGTGTCCTACCATCTATTGTGTATTCCCTTTCCTTGTTGGCCCTCACCAGATGCATTACCTCACACTTCTGCGGATTGAATTCCATTTGCCCCTGTTCTGTCACTCGATAGGTCCATTGATACCTTCCTGCAGTCTACAGCTTTCTTTTACATTATCAACCACATGGCCAATTTTCGTATCATCTGCAAACGTCGTAGTCATACCCCCCACATTCAAGTCTAAATCACTGATGTATACCAGAAAAAGCAAGGGATCTAGTACTGAGCCCTGTGGAACCCCACTGGAAACAGCCTTCCAGTCACAAACACCCATTGACCTTTAACCTTTGCTTCCTACCTCAGCCAATTTTGGATCCAAGTTGTCACTTTGCCCTGGATCCCGTGGGCTGTTACTTTCATGACCAGTCTGCCATGTGGGACCTTATCAAAAGCCTTGCTAAAATCCACAGACACGACATCAAACACAACACCGTCATCGACCCTCCGTGCGACCTCCTCAAAAAATTCAATCAGGTTTGTCAGACACGACCCTCCATTAACCAATCCGTGCTGACTGTCACTGATCAATCCGGGTCTTTCTGAATGAAGATTTATCCTGTCCCTCAGAATTTTTCCCAACAACTGAAAGTCCAAATTGGGGGAACTGAATCTTATTTTGTCATCCCATCGAGATTGGGGCCAGAGGGACAATAAATAATATCAATAAATAAATTATTTTAAAAATCGGTGATCAGACCTGCAGTATGTACAATATAGAAGCTGACCAAAATCAGGCCGTTTGGTTTGGATTTGGAGACTAAAACCGAACAAACCCTCAGTGGAGACTCGCCCCCCATTTAGTAAACTCCAGAAGATATTTTGTCCGGTGATTTCTATTAATTGAATGTTGTAACTGACGGGTTCAATTAATGTTTATTTTCTAAATGCAGCTCTGGACCCTCAGACTGAGCATTAATCCGGCCCGGGTGATTGACGACAGCTCCGGACCAATAGGAGGAGCGGGGGCGGGGCTGGAGGACCGAGCAGGCGGTTGGTCCTCCAACCAATCAGTGTGAGGCAGGGCTTGTGGCAGCCAATGGGTGGGGGGCTGCAGCCAGATCTCCCTCATTGGCTGAAACTCTACCCCATTGTTGAAGTTGATTTCTCCAAACTCCAGGAGGAAACTGGACCTTTGTGTTGTGGCTTTAAACAGATGGAACCCTGTGGGGTGGAGCAAACATTGCAACGTTTGGGAGTGAAATGGATTCATTCAGGACAGACAGCAGGGATTATTTCAGGAAGTAACACAGTGCAGTGAGAAAGGAAATGCAGGGGATGTTGTGTAGATGGATTGTCAAAGGTGTTTGATATGGTGCCGGACAGGAGGCTTGTTGATCAAATTAAGGCTCACGGTGTTGTATGTGGAGAAAAAGTCAGACTGAACACTGTGAGCTCAAAGTAAAGTGTGACTTTAAGTCTTTTAATGCAGGTCTCCAGAGTACCTCGTCATCCTGTGAAGCCTCCTTAAATACCTGTGCTCCCAAGGGATTATGGGATCCCTTGGGACTCCAGGGGATGAGCCCTCTGGTGGCTGTAAAGACAACTCCACATACATAACACTTCCGCCCCCACCCCCGCCCAAAATCAATAGTGTAACTATTTACAAGGTGAGTCGATCTGGGGCCCTTCTTGCCCTGGTTGATCGGCTCGGTGTGAAAGCTGGTGTTGTTGAATCATTTGTTGGGCCCTCGCTGGGCTGCTGTGCAGCTGGCCTTGCTGGGCTGCCTGGTGTGTTGGACCCAGCAGGGCTGCTGTGGATGATGGGTTCTGCTTCGTGGTCAACCGTGGTGCCGGTTGCCACTGGTGTGTGTGTTGGGGGATCAAAAAAGGTAGGGTCCAAGGTGGGTTGCTCAGGATAGTCCGTGAATCTGAGTTTGATTTGGTCCAAGTGTTTACGGTGAATGAGCCTATTTGAAAGTTTGACCCGAAACACTCTGCTCCCCTCTTTGGCCACGACGGTGCTTGGGACCTTGTCCATAATTTAATACAAATACAGGATCATTGATTTCAATCTTGCGTGACACATTTGCGCTATTATGGTATGCACTTTGTTGAAGCTGCCTGCTCTCTACCTGTTCACGCAGATCAGGGTAAACTAATGAGAGCCTTGTCTTAAGTGCTCTTTTCATGAGCAGTTCAGCAGCTGGGATCCCAGTGAGTGAGTGGGGTCTCGTGCGGTAGCTAAGCAGGACTCGAGATAGGCGAGTCTGCAGTGAGCCTTCAGTTACCCTCTTCAAGCCTTGCTTGATGGTTTGCACTGCTCTCTCTGCCTGACCATTGGACGCTGGTTTAAACGGGGCAGATGTGACATGTTTGATCCCGTTATGAGTCATGAATTCTTTGAACTCAGCACTGGTAAAACATGGCCCGTTGTCGCTCACCAGGACAACGGGTAAGCCATGTGTGGCAAACATGGACCGCAGGCTTTCTGTAGTGGCAGCGGACATGCTAGCCGACATTATCTCACATTCAATCTACTTGGAGTACATGTCTACAACCACAAGGAACATTTTACCCAAGAACGGGCCTGCATAGTCGACGTGTACCCAAGACCATAAACTTAGCGGCACCTCCCTGGGTATATTGCTTAGCAGCGAGCATGTATTACATCTGTGAACGCAGGACTCAAAGTCCGCATCGATACCGGGCCACCACACGTGGGATCCGGCTATCGCTTTCATCATTATGATGCCTGGGTGGGTACTGTGGAGGTCATTGATAAAGGTGTCTCTGCCCTTCTTGGGGACCACTACTCGATTGCCCCACAGAAGGCAATCTGCCTGTATAGACATTTCATCCTTGCGCCGCTGGAACGGCTTTATCTCTTCCTGCATTTCCACTGGGACACTGGACCAGCTCCCGTGAAGCACACAGCTTTTGAATAGAGATAATTAGGGGTCCTGGCTTGTCCAGGTTTTGATCTGCCGGGCAGTGACGGGTGATTGCTCACTCTCAAATGCTTCCATAACCATGGCTAGATCTGCGGGCTGCGCCATTTCCACCCCCGTGGTGGGCAATGGCAGCCTACTGAGAGCATCGGCACAGTTTTCTGTGCCTGGCCTGTGGCGGATGACGTAGTTGTATGCGGACAACGTAAGCGCCCATCTCTGGATGCGGGCCGATGTGTTGGTATTTATCCCTTTACTCTCGGAAAACAGGAATATAAGTGGCTTAAGGTCAGTTTCTAATTCGAATTTTAGCCCAAACAGGTATTGATGCATTTTCTTTATCTCATAGACACACGCTAACGCTTCTTTTTCAATCATGCTGTGGGCTCTCTCAGCCTTAGACAGACTCCTGGATGCATAAGCAACCAGTTGCAGTTTCCCTAAAGCATTATCTTGTTGCAATACACACCCGACGCCATAGGACGACGTATCACATGCTAGTACCAAACACTTACATGGATCATACAACACAAGCAATTTGTTTGAGCATAACAATTTTCTCACTTTTACAAAGGCATTTTCTTGGCTTTTGCCCCAAACCCATTCGCGCCCTTTTCGTAGTAAGACATGTGATTCTAGCAGTGTGCTGAGACCTGGTAAGAAGTTACCAAAGTAGTTCAAGAGTCCCAGAAACGATCGCAGCTCCGTCATGTTCTGTGGCCTCGGTGCGTTCTCGATTGCCTCCGTCTTCGCGTTGGTGGGCCTGATGCCGTCCACCGCAATCCTCCTTCCCAAGAACTCCACTACAGGCACCAGGAAAACGCACTTCAAGCATTTTAACCTGAGCCCCACGCGGTTGAGTCGACTCAGAACCTCCTCCAGGTTCTGCAGGTGCTTGACTGTGTTCCGACCTGTGACTAAGGGGTCGTCCTGGAAGACCACGGTATGAGGGACCAACTTCAATAAACTTTCCATGTTTCTCTGGAATATCTCCGCCGCTGATCGGATTCCAAATGGGCATCTGTTATAAACAAAGAGACCTTTTTGCGTGTTGATGCAGGGAAGGGCCTTCGATGATTCCTCCAGTTCCTGCGTCATGTAGGCTGAAGTCAGATCCAGCTTTGTGAATGTCTTTCCTCCTGCCAGCGTTGCAAAGAGGTCGTCGGCTTTTGGTAGTGGGTATTGGTCCTGCAGGGAGAAACGATTGATAGTTACTTTGTAATCGCCACAGATTCTGATGGTGCCATCTCCCTTGAGGACTGAGACGATAGGACTGGCCCACTCGCTGAACTCGATCAGTGAAACGATGCCCTCTCGTTGCAGCCGGTCTAGCTCGATCTCTACCCTTTCTCTCATCATGTACGGTACTGCTCTCGCCTGGTGATGGATGGGTCACGCTCCTGGAATTAGGTGGATCTGCACTTTTGCTCCTTGGAATTTCCCAATGCCTGGTTCGAACAGCGAAGGAAATTTGTTTAAGACCTGGGCACACGAAGTGTTATCAGCGGGTGATAGCGTTCGGACGTCATCCCAGTTTCAGTGTATCTTTCCCAGCCAGATCCTGCCGAGCAGCGTGGGACCATTGCCCGGTACCACCCAGAGTGGTAGCTTGTGCACTGCTCTATCGTAGGAGACCTTTAGGGTAGCACTGCCAATTACAGGAATCAATTCTTTCATGTAAGTTCTTAGTTACGTGCGAACTGGAGTTAAGACTGGTCTAGAGGCCTTGTTGCACCACAACCTTTCGAAAGTCTTTTTGCCCATGATGGACTGGCTCGTCCTTGTGTCCAGCTCCATTGACACTGGGAGTCCATTTAGTTCAACATTCAGCATAACCGGGGGACAGTTCGTGGTGAATGTGTGCACCCCATGTACCTCTGCCTCCTCGGTCTGAAGCTCTGGTTCGTAGAAACATAGAAAATAGGTGCAGGAGTAGGCCATTCGGCCCTTCTAGCCTGCACTGCCATTCAATGAGTTCATGGCTGAACATGCAACTTCAGTTCCCCATTCCTGCTTTCTTGCCATACCCCTTGATCGCCTTAGTAGTAAGGACTACAACTAACTCCTTTTTGATTATATTTAGTGAATTGGCCTCAACAACTTTCTGTGGTAGAGAATTCCACAGGTTCACCACTCTCTGGGTGAAGAAGTTTCTCCTCATCTCGGTCCTAAATGGCTTACCCCTTATCCTGAGACTGTGACCCCTGGTTCTGGACTTCCCCAACATTGTGAACATTCTTCCTGCATCTAACCTGTCTAAACCCATCAGAATTTTAAACGTTTCTATAAGGTCCCCTCTCATTCTTCTGAACTCCAGTGAATACAAGCCCAGTTGATTTAGTCTTTCTTGATAGGTCAGTGCCGCCATCCCGGGAATCAGTCTGGTGAACCTTCGCTGCACTCCCTCAATAACAATAATGTCCTTCCTCAGGTTAGGAGACCAAAACTGTACACAATACTCCAGGTGTGGCCTCACCAAGGCCCTGTACAACTACAGCAACACCTCCCTGCCCCTGTACTCAAATCCCCTCGCTGTGAAGGCCAACATGCCATTTGCTTTCTTAACCGCCTGCTGTACCTGCATGCCAACCTTCAATGACTGATGTACCATAACACCCAGGTCTCGTTGCACCTCCCCTTTTCCTAATCTGTCACCATTCAGATAATAGTCTGTCTCTCTGTTTTTACCACCAAAATGGACAACCTCCCATTTATCCACATTATACTTCATCTGCCATGCATTTGCCCACTCACCTAACCTATCCAAGTCGCTCTGCAGCCTCATAGCATCCTCCTCGCAGCTCACACTGCCACCCAACTTAGTGTCATCCGCAAATTTGGAGATACTACATTTAATCCCCTCGTCTAAATCATTAATATACAGTGTAAACAGCTGGGGCCCCAGCACAGAACCTTGCGATACCCCACTAGTCACTTCCTGCCATTCTGAAAAGTACCCATTTACTCCTACTCTTTGCTTCCTGTCTGCCAACCATTTCTCAATCCATGTCAGCACACTACGCCCAATCCCATGTGCTTTAACTTTGCACATTAATCTCTTGTGTGGAACCTTGTCGAAAGCCTTCTGAAAGTCCAAATATATCACATCAAATGGTTCTCCCTTGTCCACTCTACTGGAAACATCCTCAAAAAATTCCAGAAGATTTGTCAAGCATAATTTTCCTTTCACAAATCCATGCTGACTTGGACCTATCATGTCACCTCTTTCCAAATGCGCTGCTATGACATCCTTAATAATTGATTCCATCATCTTACCCACTACCGATGTCAGGCTGACCGGTCTATAATTCCCTGTTTTCTCTCTCCCTCCTTTTTTAAAAAGTGGGGTTACATTGGCTACCCTCCACTCGATAGGAACTGATCCAGAGTCAATGGAATGTTGGAAAATGACTGTCAATGCATCCGCTATTTCCAAGGCCACCTCCTTAAGTACTCTGGGATGCAGTCCATCAGGCCCTGGAGATTTATTGGCCTTCAATCCCATCAATTTCCCCAACACAATTTCCCGACTAATAAGGATTTCCCTCAGTTCCTCCTCCTTACTAGACCCTCTGACCCTTCTTATATCCGGAATGTTGTTAGTGTCCTCCTCAGTGAATACCGAACCAAAGTACTTGTTCAATTGGTCTGCCATTTCTTTGTTCCCCGTTATGACTTCCCCTGATTCTGACTGCAGGGGACCTACATTTGTCTTTACTAACCTTTTTCTCTTTACATATCTATCGAAACTTTTGCAATCCGTCTTAATGTTCCCTGCAAGCTTCTTCTCGTACTCCATTTTCCCTGCCCTAATCAAACCCTTTATCCTCCTCTGCTGAGTTCTAAATTTCTCCCAGTCCCCGGGTTCGCTGCTATTTCTGGCCAATTTGTATGCCACTTCTTTGGCTTTAATACTATCCCTGATTTCCCTTGATAGCCATGTTTGACCCACCTTTGCTTTTTTATGTTTATGCCAGACAGGGATGTACAATTGTTGTAGTTCATCCATGCGGTCTCTAAATGTATGCCATTGCCCATCCACAGTCAACCCCTCAAGTATCATTCGCCAATCTATCCTAGCCAATTCACGCCTCATACCTTCAAAGTTAGCCTTCTTTAAGTTCTGGACCATGGTCTCTGAATTAACTGTTTCATTCTCCATTCTAATGCAGAATTCCACCATATTATGGTCACTCTTCCCCAAGGGGCCTCGCACAACGAGATTGCTAATTAATCCTCTCTCATTACACAACACCCAGTCTAAGATGGCCTCTCCCCTAGTTGGTTCCTCGACATATTGGTCTAGAAAACCATCCCTTATGCACTCCAGGAAATCCTCCTCCACCATATTGCTTCCAGTTTGGTTAGCCCAATCTATGTGCATATTAAAGTCACCCATTATAACTGCTGCATCCTTATTGCATGCACCCATAATTTCTTGTTTGATGCCCTCCCCAACATCACTACTACTGTTTGGAGGTCTGTACACAACTCCCACTAATGTTCTTTGCCCTTTGGTGTTCTGCAGCTCTACCCATATAGATTCCACATCATTCAAGCTAATGTCATTCCTAACTATTGTATTAATCTCCTCTTTAACCAGCAATGCTACCCCACCTCCTTTTCCTTTTATTCTATCCTTCCTAAATGTTGAATACCCCTGGATGTTGAGTTCCCAGCCCTGATCATCCTGGAGCCACGTCTCCGTAATCCCAATCACATCATATTTGTTGACATCTATTTGCACAGTTAATTCATCCACCTTATTGTGGATACTCCTTGCATTAAGACACAAAGCCTTCATGCTTGATTTTTTAACACCCTTTGTCCTTTTAGAATTTTGTTGTACAGTGGCCCTTTTTGTTCTTTGTCTTGCGTTTCTCTGCCCTCCACTTTTTCTCATCTCCTTTCTGTTTTTTGCTTTTGTCTCCTTTTTGTTTCCCTCTGTCTCCCTCCATTGGTTCCCAGTCCCCTGCCATATTAGTTTAACTCCTCCCCAACAGCACTAGCAAACACTCCCCCTAGGACATTGGTTCCGGTCCTGCCCAGGTGCAGACCGTCCAGTTTGTACTGGTCCCACCTCCCCCAGAACCGGTTCCAATGCCCCAGGAATTTGAATCCCTCCCTGCTGCACCACTGCTCAAGCCACGTATTCATCTGTGCTATCCTGCGATTCCTACTCTGACTAGCACGTGGTACTGGTAGCAATCCCGAGATTACTACTTTTGAGGTCCTACTTTTTAATTTAGCTCCTAGCTCCTTAAATTCGTTTCGTAGGACCTCATCTCTTTTTTTACCTATGTCGTTGGTACCAATGTGCACCACGACAACTGGCTGTTCTCCCTCCCTTTTTAGAATGTCCTGCAACCGCTCCGAGACATCCTTGACCTTTGCACCAGGGAGGCAACATACTATCCTGGAGTCTCGGTTGCGGCCGCAGAAACGCCTATCTATTCCGCTAACAATTGAATCCCCTATCACTATCGTTCTCCCACTCTTTTTTCTGCCCTCCTGTGCAACAGAGCCAGCCACGGTGTCATGAACTTGGCTGCTGCTGCCCTCCCCTGATGAGTCATCCCCCCCAACAGTACTCAAAGCAGTGTATCTGTTTTGCAGGGGGATGACCACAGGGGACCCTTGCACTACCTTCCTTGCACTGCTCTTCCTGCTGGTCTTCCATTCCCTATCTGGCTGTGGACCCTTCTCCTGTGGTATGACCAACTCGCTACACGTGCTACTCACGTCATTCTCAGCATCGTGGATGCTCCAGAGTGAATCCACCCTCAGCTCCAACTCCGCAACGCGGACCGTCAGGAGCTGGAGGTGGATACACTTCCCGCACACGTAGTCGTCAGGGACACTGGAGTCGTCCCTGAGTTCCCACATGGTACAGGAGGAGCATAACACGCGACCGAGCTCTTCTGCCATGACTTAACCTTTAGATAGGCAATAATAATGTTAAAGTTTACTCACTGTTAAAGAGAAGAAAGAAAAACTGCTCACCAATCACCAGCCAATCACTTACCCGTTTGGCTGTGACGTCACCTTTCTGTTTCTTTTTGCTTCTTTTTTGCCTTCTCCCTGTAGCTGCACAAGCCACGCCTCACCAACCCCGGACTCGCGCTGCTCCAACTGCCGCCGCCTCACTCTCCCGCTGGGCCTTTTATAGGCCTCACCAACCCCGGATTCGCGCTGCTCCAACTGCCGCCTCACTCTCCCGCTGGGCCTCAATGGATCTGTCCTCCTCTGCAACTTAGTGGTTTGCAGGTTTAACAGGCTTTGTAGCTTGCCTGCACACTCTCTGGAGGTTTCCCATTGTTCCACAGCCCTTGCAAACGTACTCTTTGAATCAGCTTGAATGGAAACGATGATCACCCCCACAGCACTAACAAGGTGTTAACGGCCTTGCATTCATCACCCTTGATGGTGGACTCAGTCATCTGTGGACGTGCAGCTGCAGGTACGTGTGACCTGCCCTGTACATTACGATTCGAAAACAACATCACTTTGTTCACAGTACTTGTGTGCAAGGGTGTAAGATTCTAGCTAATGCCTTGTCTTATTAATTAGCAGGTTCGAGACTCGAGTGCCAGCAACTTTAATACCTTAATAAGAAATATAAGATGAGCAGTTTCTCAGTCGACTGCCGTACCTTATACTGATCCACCAATCAGAGTAAACATGCAAGTCCCACGTGTCCACAGTAACTGACACCAGGTCAGCCCGCTGGATGGAACCTCAGGCGCCCTGAGCTTGATCTCCGGTGTCTCCAGTCCCGACTGCCCCCTTACATCAGTCTCCCCTCACTTTTATACCCTGCACTGATCCACCTCTGGCACCGGACTCTCCTTTGTCTTCTCTGCTGGGTTTGGGCAGGAAGCGAGGAAAAGACAGCTGGAACTTCTCTAATCTGTGATTTACAAGGTCACTTTCCCTGGTTCCCAGCAGTTACTTTTCTTCAGTAATTTTCTCATTATTCCTAAACTACCCTGCCTGCTGTTAATTCTTATAGTTTCACAATTACAGGTAAAACATCTCACATTATAATCTAATCTACTCTATTACTCTCACTGGTTTAAGTTTGGAAGAAGCACTGAGGGTAGCAAGGGCACAGAATGTACTCTGGGTGGGGAACTTCAATGTCCATCACCAAGAGTGGCTCGGTAGTACCACTACTGACTGAGCTGGCCGAGTCCTGAAGGACATATCTGCCAGACTGGGCCTGCAGCAGGTGGTGAGAGAACCAACACGAGGAAAAAACCTACTTGACCTCGTCCTCACCAATCTACCTGTCTCAGATACCAACAATGACGGACAGGTAAAGACCATCTGGTGTATCGAGTCTGTCCCACATGGAGATACATCTGTCTATGACAGCATTGGTAGCAGTGACCACCGCACACAGTCATTGTGGAGACAAAGTTACACCGAAGACACTCTCAAATGTGTTGTTTGGCACTATCACCGTGCTAAACGGGATAGATTCAGAACAGATCTAGCAGCTCAAAACTGGGCATCCAGAAGGTGCTGTGGGCCATCAGCAGCAGCAGAATTGTATTCCACCTCAATCTGGGCCGGCATATCCCTCACTCTAACATTACCATCAAGCCTGGTTCAATTAGGAGTGCAGAAGAGCATGCCAGGAGCAGCACCAGGTGTACCTTAAAATGAGGTACCAGCCTGGGGAAGCTGCAACACAGGACTACATGCATACTGAGCAGTGGAAGCAGCATGGTATAAACAGAGCTAAGCAATCCCACAATCAATGAATCAGATCAAACCTCTGCAGTCCCACCACATCCAGTCGTGAATGAACACAAGAACATACATAAGAACTAGGAGCAGGAGTAGGTCATTCGGCTGATTTTCTATCGCAACTCCACTTTCCTGCATTATCTCCATATCCCTTGATTCCCGTAATATCCTATGCTGGGTTCAGTTCTACATTCACTGGTTCCCCTCCCTCTCCTCCCTGAAGGTGCTGACTCTGGCTGGGTTCAGTTCCACACTCACTGGTTCCCCTCCCTGAAGGTGCTAACTCTGGCTGGGTTCAGTTCTACACTCACTGGTTCCTCGCCCTCCTCCAGGAGTTCCAAGTGAACATGGAGTCCGAACATCTCGTATAGGGAGTTGGGAATTCATTTGGATGTGTGACTATGTACACTACCGCTGCTAGCTCGGCCTGCTGTGCACTTAAAGTGTTGGAGTTTTATGGCTTTTTCTATCCCTGCCTCGGGTTTGTAAATCCCACAGCTTGTTTTTCTCTCTCCTACATATAGATTGGGCTAAACAAACTGGTAGCAATACGGTGGAGGAGGATTTCCTGGCGAATATAAAGGATGGTTTTCGAGACCAATATGTCGAGGAACCAACTAGAGAGCTGGCCAACCTAGACTGGGTATTGTGTAATGAGAATTAATTAGCAATCTTGCCGTGTGCGGCCCCTTGGGGAAGAGTGACCATAATATGGTAGAATTCTTCATTAGAATGGAGAGTGATACAGTTAATTCAGAGACTCGGGTCCTGAACTTGGGGAAAGGTCACTGCGATGGTATGAAATGTGAATTGGCTAGGATAGACTGGCGAATGATACTTAAAGGGTTGACGATGGATAGGCAATGGCAGACATTTAAAGATCACATGGATTAACTTAAAAATAAAATGGGGAAGGTGGCTCAACCTTGACTAACAAGGGAAATTAGGCATTGTGTTAAATCCAAGGAAGCGGCATATAAATTGGCCAGAAAAAGCAGCAAACCTGAGGACTGGGAGAAATTTAGAATTTAGCAGAGGAGAACAAAGGGTTTAATTAGGAGGGGGAAAAATAGAGTATGAGAGTAAGCTTGCAGGGAACATAAAAACTGACTAGAAAAGCGTCCATAGATATGTGAAGAGAAAAAGATTAGTGAAGACAAATGTAGGTCCCTTGCAGTCAGAATCAGGTGAATTTATAATGGGAACAAAGAAATGGCAGACCAATTGAACAAATACTTTGGTTCTGTTTTCACGAAGGAAGACAAAAATAACCTTCTGGAAATACTAGAGGACCGGCGGTCTAGCGAGAAGGAGGAACTGAAGGAAATCCTTACTGGTCAGGAAATGGTGTTAGGGAAATTGATGGGATTGAAGGCTGATAAATCCCCAGGGCCTGATAGTCTGCATTCCAGAGTACTTAAGGAAGTGGCCCGAGAAACAGTGCATTCATTGGTGGTCATTTTACAACCTTCTATAGACTCTGGATCAGTTCCTATGGATTGGAGGGTAGCTAATGGACCCGCACTTTATAAAAAAGGAGGAAGAGAAAACAGGGAATTATAGACCGGTTAGCCTGACATCGGTAGTGGGGAAAATGGTGGAATCAATTATTAAAGATGTAATAGCAGCATATTTGGAAAGCAGTGACAGGATCGGTCCAAGTCAGCATGGATTTATGAAAGGAAAATCATGCTTGACAAATCTTCTAGAATTTTTTGAGAATGTAACTAGTAGAGTGGACAAGGGAGAACCAGTGGATGTGGTGTATTTGGACTTTCAAAAGGCTTTTGACAAGGTCCCACACAAGAGATTAGTGTGCAAAATTAAAGCACATGATATTGGGGGTAATGTATTGACGTGGCTAGAGAACTGGTTGGCAGACAGGAAACAGAGAGTAGGAATAAATGGGTCCTTTTCAGAATGGCAGGCAGTGACTAGTGGGGTACCGCAAGGTTCAGTGCTGGGACCCCAGCTATTTACAATATACATGAATGAATTAGACGAAGGAATTGAATGTAATATCTCCAAGTTTGCAGATGACACTAAGCTGGGTGGCAGTGTGAGCTGTGAGGAGGATGCTAAGAGGCTACAGGGTGACTTGGACAGGTTAGGTGAGTGGGCAAATGCATGGCAGATGCAGTATAATGTAGATAAATGTGAGGTTATCCACTTTGGTGGCAAAAACAGTAAGGTAGAATATTATCTGAATGGTGACAGATTAGGAAAAGGGGAGGTGCAACGAGACCTGGGTGTCATGGTACATCAGTCATTGAAAGTTGGCACGCAGGTACAGCAGGCGGTGAAGGCGGCAAATAGCATGTTGGCCTTCATAGCGAGAGGATTTAAGTATCTGAGCAGGGAGGTCTTACTGCAGTTGTGCAGGGCCTTGGTGATGGCCACACAGTGAATATTGTGTACAGTTTTGGTCTCCTAATCTGAGGAAGGACATTCTTGCGATTGAGGGAGTGCAGCGAAGGTTCACAGACTGATTCCCAGAATGGCAGGACTGACATATGAAGAAAAACTGGATCGACTAGTCTTCTATTCACTATAATTTAGAAGAATGAGAGGGGATCTCATAGAAACATATAAAATTCTGACGGAATTAGATAGGTTAGATGCAGGAAGAATGGTCCCGATGTTGGGGAAGTCCAGAACCAGGGGTCACAGTCTAAGAATAAGGGGTAAGCCATCTAGGACTGAGATGAGGAAAAACATCTTCACTCAGAGAATTGTGAACCTGTGGAATTCTCTACCACAGAAAGTTGTTGAGGCCAGTTCGTTAGATATATTCAAAAGGGAGTTAGATGTGGCCTTTACGGCAAAAGGGATCAAGGGTTATGGAGAGAAAGCAGGAATGGGGTACTGCAGTTGCATGATCAGCGATGATGATATTGAATGGCGGTGTCGGCTCGAAGGGTCGAATGGCCTACTCCTTCACCTATTTTCTATGTTTCCCCTGAAGGTGCTGACTCTGGCTGGGTTCAGTTCTTCACTCACCAATTTCTCTCCAATATGTGACCCATGTGCCCAAACTCCGTGTGTGAACCTCGACAGTGAGTGTCGACAGGCTATTCCGCTGTCCTCACCTGAGGCCTCACACGTGCATTTTCCAGCAGGGTCACTGGACACTCCTCCCAATGGCTCAGTGGGTAAAGGTAACGCCCAGTGTGACTGATATATTGAAGGGGCGGGATGTGTAGGATCTGTCACCCCCACCCCCCGCCCCCCCAACAAACTATAAAATGGACTGTAGAATAGAATATAAAACCCACGGACATGGTGGAACTGGTTAATAAAAACCAAACCTCAGTACAAACACCCAGAGGGTGGGTTATACAGTAAGGGCTTCATTCAAACATTGCAGCGAAATGATGACTCATTGAGAGACTGGAAGGACATCATCAGAGACAATGATACAGGATACCTGCCATTGATCGAATCAACACAGCCAATAGCACCAGACACCGGCCATGCACACCTTCACTGGTCCCTGGCCCCTGTCAAAAAAACATGAGAAATAGGAGCAGGAATAGGCCATATGGCCCCTCGAGCCTGCTCCGCCATTTAATAAGTTCATGTCTGATCTGATCATGGACTCAGCTCCACTTCCCCGCCCGCTCCTCATATTCCCTATCGTTTAAGAAACTGTCTATTCCTGTCTTAAATTTATTCAATGTCCCAGCTTACACAGCTCTCTGAGGCAACGAATTCCACAGATTTACAACCCTCTGAGAGAAGAAATTTTTCCTCATCTCAGTTTTAAATGGGCGGCCCCTTATTCTAAGATTATGCCCTCTAGTTCTAGTCTCCCCTATCAGTGGAAACATCCTCTCTGCATTCATCTTGTCAAGCCCCCTCATAATCTCACACGTTTCAATAAGATCACCTCTCATTTTGCTGAATTCCAATGAGTAGAGGCTCAACCTACTCAACCCTCTCATCTCCAGAATCAACCCAGTAAGCCTTCTCTGAACTGCCTCCAAAGCAAGTATATCCATTCATAAATCAGGAAACCAAACCTGCACGCAGTATTCCAGGTGTGGCCTCATCAATACCCTGTTTAACTGTAGCAAGACTTCTCTGCTTTTATACTCCATCCTCTTTACTATAAAGGCCAAGATACCATTAGTCTTCCTGAGCACTTGCTGTACCTGCATACTATCCCTTTGTGTTTCATGCACAAGTACCCCCAGGTCCCACTGTACTGCAGCACTTTGTAATCTTTCTCCATTTAAATAATAACTTGCTCTTTGATTTTTTTGCATGACCTCACACTTTCCAACATTATACTCCAGGAAGAGGGACATTCACACATTCCTCAACTGTGGAGCCAGATCTGTTCCCAAGGATAGTTTGCATTGTACTACACAGCAGGAGAGCTGATCATGTCCCTGTCTGGGCCAGGGGGTGGAATACACTGATGATCCAGAGGTAATTAACCATCGGAAGAGTCGACAGGGGAACAGCAGGAAATATGTTTGATGCTGTGATTATGAAGCCCCATAAAAAGAGGACCACTTCAGAGCGAGGGCAGTGCAGTGAAGGAGGATGCAGGGTGGTCACCTGGTCCCAGCCTACAATCGACACCGGAACAACCAGCTGTGTGGGTGATTATAAGTTTCAGTCAGACTGTAGGGGAATTCGTCCGAGTAGTTTTGTAATCGCAGTCTGATCGCGGAAGGGTTTTAAACTGTGATATTTCATGTTAGGTTTCAGGTAACCTCGTGTCGGGGTTTTGTATTGTGGGTTCTGTGTTATTCCGGTTAAATCTCAGGGAGGTTGTGTACTGGGGAATAACGCAAGTTCAATAAACGTACAAGTTTAAGGTTGAGCCAAAACCCTGTGCCGAGAGTATTTTGTTCTTATAAATCCTGAAGTCAAGAACTGTTGGTGAGGGGTTACGGAATCTCTTGCACCCAGTGTGACTGAGACATAGTTCCGCCATTCAATTAGATCGTGGCTGATCTGTATCTTAACTCCGTCTACCTGCCTTGGTTCCATCGCCCTTAATACCCTTGCCTAAGAAGAATTTATCAATCACAGTTTTGGAATTTTCAATTGGCCCCCAGCCTCAGTTTTATGGTGAACAGAGTTCTGGATTTCCACAACACTTTAAGAACATAAGAAATAGGAGCAGGAGTGGGTCATACGGCCCCTCGAGCCTGCTGCACCATTCAATAAGATCCAGGGTGATCTTGTACTTCAGCTCCACTTTCCCGCACTATCCCTGTATCCCATGATTCCTTTAGTGTACAAACAGCGTTCTATCTCAGCCCTGAATATACTCAATGTCTCAACATCCACAGTCCTCTGGGGTAGAGAATTCTAAAGATTGATGACCCTCTGAGTGCAGAAATTTCTCATCAGCTCAGTCCTAACTGGCCGACCCCATATCCTGAGACTATAACCCGTAGTTCTAGACTCTCGAGCCAAGAGAAACAGATTCTCACCATTTGTGAGGAAGTGCTTCCTGACATAAGAACATAAGAAATAGGAACAGGAGTAGGCCATACGGCCCCTCGAGCCTGCTCCGCCATTCAATAAAATCGTGGCTGATCTGATCACGGACTCAGCTCCACTTCCCTGCCCGCTCCCCATAACCCCTTATTGTTTAAGAAACTGTCTGTTTCTGTCTTAAATTTATTTAATGTCCCAGCTTCCACAGCTCTCTGAGGCAGCGAATTCCACAGATTTACAACCCTCAGAGAAGAAATTTCTCCTCATCTCAGTTCTAAATGGGTGGCCTCTTATTCTAAGATCATGCCCTCTAGTTCTAGTCTCCTCCCTCAGTGGAAACATTCTCTCTGCATCCACCTTGTCAAGCCCTCATAATCTTATACGTTTCGATAAGATCACCGCTCATTCTTCTGAATTCCAATGAGTAGAAGCCCAATCTACTCAACATTTCTTGATAAGTCAACCCCGTCATCCCCGGAATCAACCGAGTGAACCTTCTCTGAACTGCCTCCAAAGCAAGTATATCCTTTCTCAAATATGGAAAACAAAACTGCACACAATATTCCAGGTGTGGCCTCACCAATAACCTGTACAGTTGTAACAAGACTTCCCTGCTTTTATACTCCATCCCCTTTGCAATAAAGGGCAAGATTCCATTGGCCTTCCTGATCACTTGCTGTACCTGCATACTATCTTTGAGTTTCATGCACAAGTCCCGCTGTACTGCAGCATCGTGCAATTTTTCTCCATTTAAATAATAACTTGCTCTTTGATTTTTTTCTGCCAAAGTGCATGACCTCACACTTTCCAACATTATACTCCATCTGCCAAATTTTTGCCCAATCACTTAGCCTGTCGATGTCCTTTTGCAGCTTTTCTATGTCCTCCTCACACATTACTTTTCCTCCCATCTTTGTATCGTCAGCAAACTTGGCTACGTTACTCAGACCCTTCATCCAAGTCATTAATATAGATTGTAAATAGTTGGGGTCCCAGCACTGATCCCTGCGGCACGCCACTCGTTACTGATTGTCAACCAGAGATTGAACCATTTATCCCGACTCTGTTTTCTGTTTGTTAGCCGATCTTCTATCCATGCTAATATATTACCCCCAACCCCGTGAACTTTTATCTTGTGCAGTAACCTTTTGTGTGGCACCTTGTCAAATGCCTTCTAGAAGTCCAAATACACCACATCCACTGGTTCCCCTTTGTTTGTTACCACCCTGTTTGTTACATCCTCAAAGAATTCCAGCAAATTTGTCAAACATGACTTCCCCTTCATAAATCCATGCTGACTCTGCCTGACCAAAGTTTACTTTTCCAAATGTCCTGTTACTGCTTCGTTAATAATGGATTTTCCCGACCACAGATGTTAGGCGAACTAGTCTATAGTTTCCTACTTTTTGTCTGCCTCCTTGTTTGAATAGGGGCGTTACATTTGCAGTTTTCCAATCTGCTGGGACATCCCCAGAATCCAGGGAATTTTGGTAAATTACAACCATCCCGGAAAATTATTCGAAAAAAATCCTGAAGGACAGGATAAATTTTCAATTGGAAAGATATGGATTAATCAAGGACATTCAGCATGGATTTGTGAAGGGAAGGTCATGTCTGACTAACTTGATTGAATTTTGAGAGAAGGTAACAAGGAGGACTGATGAGGGCAGTGCATATGATGTAGTATATATGGATTTTAGCAAAGCTTTTGATAAAGTCCCACATGGCAGACTGGGCACGAAAGTAAAAGCTCATGGGATCCAGGGCAAAGTGACAAGTTGGATCCAAAATTGGCTCAGGCTGGAAGCAAAGGGTAATGGTTGATGGGTGTTTTTATGACTGGAAGGCTGTATCCAGTGGGGTTCCGCAGGGCTCAGTGCTGGGTCCCTTGTTTTTTTTTGTTATATATCAATGACTTGGACTTGAATGTTGGGGATATGATTCAGAAGTTTACAGGCGACACTAAAATAGGCTGTGTGATTGAGAATTAAGAAGAAAGCTGCGGACTGCAGGAAGATATCAATGTACTGGTCAGGTGGGCAGAACAGTGGCAAAAGGAATTCAATCCAGATAAGTGTGAGGTAATGCATTTGGGGAGGGAAGGAACAAGGCAAGGGAATACACATTAAATGGTACGACACTGGTGTCGCAGTTGTGTGAGGCGGACTGGTTGGGCTGGGTGCTCTTTGCCTTTCCGTCATTGTTCATAGGTTTATATGTAACCTTCAGGGCTGCTGACCAAGGGCCGTGCGGCTCTTTGTCGGCCAGCGCGGACACGATAGGCCGAAATGGCCTCCTTCTGCGCTGTAAATTTCGATGTTTCTATGTGTAGAGGAACAGAGGGACCTTGGGGTGCAGGTCCACAGATCCCTGAAGGTGGCAGGCCAGTTAGATAAGGTGGTTAAGAAAGCATATGGAATACTTGCCTTTTAGTCGAGGCATAAAATACAAGAGCTAGGAAGTTATGTATGAAATGTATAAAACACTGGCTAGGCCGCAGCTGGAATACTGTGTGCAGTTCTGGTCACCACATTACAGGAAAGATGTGATTGTACTGGAAAGGGTACAGAGGAGATTTACAAGAATGTTGCCTGGACTGGAGAATTTTGGCTATGAGGAAAGATTGGAGATGCTGGGTCTGTTTTCTTTGGAACAGAGGAGGCTGAGGGGAGACCTGATTGAAGTGTATAAAGTTATGAGGGGCCTGGAAAGAGTGGATAGGAACGACCTGTTTCCCTTGGCAGAGGGGTCAACAACCAGGGGACATAGATTTAAAGTAATTGGTTTCGAGAAGATACAAAAGGAAATATCTTCACCCAGAGGATGGTGGGGGTCTGGAACTCACTGCCTGAAAGGGTGGTAGAGGCAGAAACCCTCCAAAAAATTCTTGGATGTGCACTTAAAGTGTCATTACCTAGGGCTACAGACCAAGAAAGTGGGATTAGGCTGGATAGCTCTTGGTTGGCCGGCACGGACACAGTGGGCCAAAATGGCCTCCTGCCACGCTGTAAATTTTGATGATTTTATGATTAATGACCGAGATGAAGGGACCGAATGTAATGTGTCCTAATTTACTGATGATACAAAACTAGGTGGGACAGTAAATTGTGAAAACACAAGAGTCTGCAAGATATATCGATAGACTATGTGAGTGGGCAGTAAGGTGGCAGATGGAGTATATTGTAAGGAAATGTGAGGTTATTCACTATGGTAGGAACAATATAAAAACAGAATATCTTTTAAATGGTGAGAAACTTTTAAATGTTGGTGTTCAGAGAGATTTGAGTCCTCGTGCAAGAAACACAGGAAGTGAGCGTGCAGGTACGCAAGCAATAAGGAAGGTAAATGGTATGTTGTCCTTTATTGCAAGAGGTTGGAGTATAAGAGTAAGGAAGTCTTGCTACAATTGTACAGGGACTTGGTGAGACCACACCTGGAGTACTGTGCACAGTTTTGGTCTCCTTATCTAAGGAAGGAAACACTTGCCTTGGAGATGGTGAACAAAGGTTCACAAGATTGATTCCTGGGATAAGAAGACTGTCTTATGATGAGAGATTGTGCAGGATAGACCTATACGTTCTCGAGTTGAGAAGAATGAGGTGTGATCTCATTGAAACATACACGATTCTGGAGAGGATTGACAGGTTAGATGCTGAGAGGTTGATTCACCGGCTGGAGTGTCTAGAACTAGGGGTCACTGTCTCAGGATAAGGCGCAGGCCATTTAGGACAGAGATGAGGAATTTCTTCACTCAGAGGGTTGTCAATCTTTGGACTTCTCTGCCCCAGAGGGCTGTGGATGCTCAGTCTATTCAAGGCTGAGATAGATAGATTTTTGGACTCTCGGTGAATCAAGGGATATGGAGATCAGGCAGGAAAGTGGAGTTAAGGTCGATGATCATCTGTGATCTTATTGAATGGTGGAGCAGGCTCGAGGGACCTTATGGTCTACTCCTGCTCCTATTTCTTATGTTGACATCCAGAGGGCTCTAGATTTATTAGTCCCACCCTTTTTCTTTAAGGTAACATAATTCCTCTGAACCCTCATTATCTCCTCCTTGAATGCCTCCCACTGCTCTGAGACTGATTTACCTTCAACATAAGAATTAGGAGCAGGAGTATGCCATTCAGCCCCTCGAGCCTACTCTGCCATTCAATGAGATCACGGCTGATCTTCTACCTCAACTCCACTTTCCTGCACTATTCCCATATCACTTGATTCCCTTTATATACAAAAATCTAGCGATCTCTACCTTGAATATACTCAACGACTGACCTTCCACAGCCCTCTGGAGTAGAGAATTCCAAAGATTCACCACCCTGTAAGTGAAGAGGTTTCTCCTCATCTCAGTCCTAAATGGCCAACCCCTTATTTTGAGACTGTGAACCCTGGTACAAGACTCCCCAGCCAGAGGAAACATCCTCCCTGCATCTACCCTGTCAAGCCCTGTAAGAATTTTGGACGTTTCAATGAGATCACCTCATTCTTCTAAACTCGAAAGAATATAGGCCTAGTCTACTCAATCTCTCCTCATACGACAATCACCCCATCTCAGAAATTCAGTCTGGTGAACCTTCCTTGCCATCCTCAATGGCAAGTACATCTTTCCTTAGGTAAGCAGCCAAAACTGTACACAGTACTCAGCTGCAGTCTCACCAGGGCCCTATATAATTTCAGTAAAACATCTTTACTCTTGTACTCAAATTCTCTTGTAATAAAGGTCAACATACCATTTGCTTTCTTAATTGCTTGCTGTATCTGCATATTAACTTTATAATTTGTGTACAAGGACACCAAGCTCCCTCTGAACACCAACATTTCCCAATCTCTCACCATTTCAAGTAGCTGTTTCCAGTCCACTTTGGCTAAATCACATCTCAGCTTAGTAAAATTGGCTTTTCCCCAATTGAGAACTTTTATTCTTGGTTTATCTTTGTCCTTTTCCATAACTACCCTAAATCTAACTGAATTATGATCACTAGCACCAGCATGCTGTCCCACTGATAGCCCTTCCACCTGCCCAGCTTCAGTCCCTAATACTATGTCCAGAACTTCCCCCTCGCTTGTTGGGCTTGATACGTACTGGCTAAAAAGTTCTCCTGGTTGCTGACCCCTCTGTGAAGGGAAATGGATCCTTCCTATCCACTCTATCTAGGCCGCTCATAATTTTATACACCTCATTAAGGTCTCCCCTCAGCCTCCTTTGTTCCAAAGAAAACAAACTATTAAGAGGGTTGGTGGGCAGGAGGAGGTTACAGAGATTGGAAGGGTTAGGCCCTGGAGAGATTTGAACAAAAGGATTGAGTATTTTAAAGGCTGATGCCACCAGCCATCGCGCCCAGCACAGAATGTGACTCACTACCAACAGGGGGATGTTACTTTAACTACTACGAATGAATAATGAGAGGAAATCAATCTCTGTACCTTAAACTAACAGCGACATGGAAAGAGGGAAATGAATGACCTTTAAACACCTGGTCCACTTGGCACAGAAGTGTCTGAAACTCATAATAGGAACTCCATGGAAATAAAATGCTGACAAATGTTAAACTGTTTTGTTGACAAAAGAAATCTCGATTTCACATTAAAAAAATTAATTGTTCAAAGCACAAACTCACCTGACTGGCCGACTCAGGATCCACCCCTCAAGCACCGCGATTGGTTGCAGAACACGCTGCTCCCCTGGTCCTCCGGCCTCTGAGCTCTCTTCCTATTGGTTCCCAGGGCAATCAATCACCACTCGCCAACATTACGCTGCCAGATGAAGTTGAGAGGCTCAGAGGAAGAAATAAAATGAGGCCATGAATCTGAGTTAAGAAATAAAATTAGAGAAGCATAATTAAATGAATGAGGAGGGGCAATATAAATTAAAGGGTACAATCCTAAAGCGGGTGCATGAACAGTGAGACCTGCGAGTATATGGGCACAAATCACTGAAGGTGGCACGACAGGTTGAGAAAGCAGTTTAAAAAACTTACAGGATCCTGGGCATCACAGAGTACAAAAAGCAAGGAGGTTATGATGAACCTTTATAAAACACTGGTTCAGCCTCAACTGGAGCATTGTGTCCAACACTGCACATTAGAATGTGATGCCTTAGAGAGGGTGCAGAAAAGATTTACAAGAATGATTCACGAGATGAGGGACTTCAGTTACGTGGGTAGACTGGAGAAGCTGGGGTTGTTCTCCTTGGAGCAGAGAAGATTGAGAGGAGATTTGATAGAGGTTCAAAATCATGAGGGGTCTGGACAGAGTAGATAGAGAGATACTGTTCCCATTGGTGGAAGGGTCGAGAACCAGAGGAGACGGATTTAAGGTGATTGGCAAAAGAACCAAAGGCGACGTGAGAAAAATCTATTTTACACAGTGAGTGGTTAGGATCTGGAATGCACGGCCTGAAAGGGAGGTGGAGGCAGACTCAATCACAGCTTTCAAAGGGGAGTTGGATAAGTATCTGAAAGAAAATATTTGCAGGGCTGGGGGAAAGGGCGGGGCAGTGGGACTCGCTGGGAGCCGGCAAGGGCTCGACGGGCCGAATGGCCTTCGGTGCTGTAACCATTCTCTGATTGTGTGAGCAGAACCACTCTGTTCCCTGACTCAATCTAAAGCCTTCCTGATTGTGAGCACCTGTTAAACCTGCCCTGCACCTTCACTGCTCCAAGGAGAACCACCCCAGATGCTGCAGCCATCATCTTATTGAATGGTGGCAGGCTCGAGGGGCCAAATGGCCGACTCATCTCCTATTTCTTATGTTCCCATGTATTCATGTCACTAGTCCCCATCCTGCAGCGGGACAATGGAACGCATTGCGACGTTGAGGAAGCCCCGCCCCTTGTCGCTCCCTGCTCCCCGCGGTGGGCGGACCCGTGCTACCCAAAGATGGTGGCCGAACGCCCGCAACCCCCGACAGTAACCAAGGCTAGTCCACGCCCGAAGGTGCCCTGCATCCGCCACCGACTCTGCGACATAATCTGGCTGCCCGCGCGTGTCCGTGAGTATGTGAGTCCGCAGGGAGGATGAGCGCGCTGCCCGGGCCACTCCTCCATCCTCCGCGGCAGCTGTGAAATGTCGTCCGTCCGCGGGTAACCTCCCACAATAGGCTGGCCCCGCGCCTGCGCACAACTCCGCCCCACCTCACCCGGGCCACCGAGCTCAAAGGCCACGAGCGGAGCCTGCCAACAAACCACCAACCCGTGCAACACTCAGCCCGCAGCCAATGGCAGGGCGGCATGTGGCACCAGCCCACCCAGCGCGCGCTGCTCCGCACCAATCAGCGACGGGGGAGGGGCTGCAGCACTAATCAATCAATCGGCGAACAATCCAGAACGCGCGGTGCTGAAGGGAAAGTGTCTCTGGCGACACAAACAGAAGATGCTGGAAGTGTCCGCGGCTCAGGCAGCATCTGTGGGCAGCAACAGAGTTAACGGCTCGTCACAACTGGAGAGTGTTGGGAAAGGACAGATGTGCGGCGGGGACAGGCTGGTGGAGGACCTTTATTTTACGGATGTTTAGTGTAAGGCCGATGCTTTCGTACGCCTTAGTCAATACGTTGACTATGACTTGGAATTCAGCCTCTGGATGTGCGCAGAAGCAGGCGTCGTCCGCGTTCTGTAGCTTGATGACAGAGGTTGGGGTGGTCTTGGATTTGGCCTGGAGACGGCGAAGGTTGAACAGGTTCCCACTGGTTCTGTAGTTTAGTTCCATTCCAGCAGGGAGTTTGTTGAGTGTGAGGTGGAGCATGGCAGCGAGGAAGATTGAGAAGAGGGTTGGGGCGATGACCCAGCCCGGTCTGGACGTGGATTGGGTGTGTAATGGATCTGTTGGTAAGGATCACCCACCACCCCTGAGCTCACTGACCTACATTGGCTCCCGGTTCAGCAACGCCTCGATTTCAGAATTCTCCTCCTGGTTTACAAATCCCTCCACGACCTCGCCCCTCCCTATCTCTGTGATCACCTTCAGTCTCACAACCCCCGGCCCTCCCCCTGAGATAGCCTCTAATTCCGGCCTTGACCATCCCGGATTATAATCGCTCCACCAGCGGTGACCGTGCCTTGAGCTGCCTGGGCCCCAAGCTCGGGAACTCCCTCCCTAAACCTCTCCCTCTCTTTCCTCCTTCAAGACGCTCCTTAAAAGCCGCCTCTTTGAGCGACCTGTCGCTCCCCTGCCTTCATTGATTGTTGTGTCTCGGGGCCCAATGTATTTGTCCTGGAACACTCTCACACCGCGCGCTGGGAAGCGCCTTCCGGCCTTTTGTGACGCTGTTTAAATACAAGTTGTTGTTGTTGTTGCGGCTCAGCCAATCAGCGGCACAGGTCCTGCCCCTCAGGCTCCCCGATTGGTTGGAGGACCCAAGGCGGCTCGCTCCCCATTGGTCGGAAGCTCCCGTCAAACAGGCCGTGGGCCCGGGTCACGTGTCCCTCGAGCGCGCTCCGCCAAACTGTGTGAAGTGGTGTCGGGGACCCGGATGTGCGGACTCTCAGGTTTGGATTTCCCTTTATTCTCCCCCTCCCCCCCCCCGCGCGATTCTCTACCCAATCGGAGCGGAGAAAACTCACTTTACGTCACCGATCGTGGCTCTTTAACGGACACAAACACCTTTCCCCGGAAGGCCCCGCGCCGACCCGACTCCGCGCCACAGGATCCAATCGCGCAGGCGCAGCTCCCAGTGTGGGGGGGGGGCTGTTCGTGACCGCTGGGCATGCGCTGCTGTTACCGATGGTGACCGAGAGGGGACGCTGTGCGGGGCGCGGTTCTCGATGTGCAGGCGCGGACTCTGGCCTGTCAATCACCCATCAGGCAGTGCGGCTGCTGGTGAGACCTGTGACATCATAGAATCCCAGACAGTGACATCACAGAAGGAGGCCATTCGGCCCATCGTGTCCCTGCCGGCTGGCACAGAGCTCTCCAGCCTAATCCCACTGTACAGCTCTTGGTCCTTAACCCTGTAAGTAACGGCACAAAAAAGAAAGACTTATATTTATATAGCGCCTTTCAGAACCACCTAACATCTCAAAGCTTTTCACAGAGAATGAAGTTCTGTTGGAGCGTAGTCACTGTTGTAATGTGGGAAACGTGGCAGCTAATTTGAGCACAGCAAGCTCCCACAGACAGCAACGTGATAATGACCAGATAAATGTTTTGTTATTTTGATTGAGGGATAAATATTGGCCAGGATGCCGGGGATAACTCTCCTGGTCTTCTTCAAAATAGGATCTTTTACGTCCACCAAAGAGAGAGTTGACAGGGCCTCGGTTTAAAACCTCATCCGAAAGACGGCTCCTCCGACAGTGCAGCACTCCCTCAGCACTGCACTGCAGTGTCAGCCTACAGTTTTTGTGCTCAAGTTCCTGGAGTAGGATTTGAACCCACAACCTTCTGACTCGGAGATTACAGTGCTACCCACTGAGACATAGCTGACCCCTCTGCTAAGGGACATAGGTCCTTGCTATCCACTCTATCCAGGCCCTCATAATTTTATACACCTCAATTAGGTCTCCCATCTAATCCTTCTACCAAGTACTTTAATTCTATACCCCACGAGTTATTAACCATTCTGCTAAGGCAAGTAGGTCCTTCCTATCCACTTTATCTCGGCCTCTCAAGTGCATATCCAGGTACTTTTAAATGCTATGACGGTTTCTGCCTCTACCACCCTTTCAGGCAGTGAGTTCCAGACTCCCACCATCCTCTGGATGAAAAAACTTCTCCTCAAATCCCATCTACATCTTTGACCAATTAATTGAAATCTATGCCCCCAAGTTATTGACCCCTCACTAAGGGAAATAGGTCCTTCCTGTCCACACTATCTAGGCCCCTCATAATTTTATACACCTCAATGAGGTCTCCCCTCTGCCCCAAAGAAAACAACCCTGGCCTATCCACTCTGTCCTCAGAGGTAAAATTCTCCAGTCCAGGCAACGTCCTCGTAAGTCTTTGTACCCTCTCTGCTGCAATCATATATTTCCTGTAATGTGGTGACCAGAACTGCACGCAGTACTCTAGCTGTGGCCTAACTAGAAGCCAGCCAGAGTCAGCACCTTTAGGGAAGGAGAGAGAGGGGAACCAGTGAGTGTGGAACTGAACCCAGCCAGAGTCAGCACCTTCAGGGGAGGAGAGGAAGGGGGAACCAATGAGTGTGGAACTGAACCCAGCCAGAGTCAGCACCTTCAGGGGAGGAGACGGAGGGGAACCAGTGAGTGTAGAACTGAACCCATCCAGAGTCAGCACCTTTAGGGGAGGGGAACCAGTGAGTGTAGAACTGAACCCAGCCAGAGTCAGCACCTTCAGCAAAGAAAAAATGTTGGAGATGATGTAATGGGTTTGGATTTCAGCACGGGAAGTAGGGATAGTGTGTGTGACAGGGATTTACAGCTGTGGGGAAACCAGAGAGGAATGTGTGTACCACAGAAACTAGAATTGACTGTTCTGAATTTCTATCCTGTCCTTAGTGATTATTTTTGTAAACTCCTTTTACAGGGGATTGGAAAGGGAGGATTTTCAGATGGGAAATGCAAACCAAATATCACCATGATCTGACAGTCATTCAATCCACCGCAAGATGAATATCACTGGCATTTGAATGTGAAAAGAGAAATATTTGTTTGTTCTGTCTGTGGAAATAGATTTCAAACATCAGTGTGACTGGAAAAGCACCGAGACACACACATCCGAGAGAGTGTTCTAGTGCACTGCCTGTGAAAAGAGCTTTAACCAGTTACGCAGCCTGAAAATATATCGCACCATTCACAGTGGGGAGAAACTGTAAAGGTGTTGTGTGTGTGGACGAAACTTCAACTGATCATCCAACCTGGAGAGACACAAGGACACCCCCACCACAGAGAAACCGTGGGAATGTGGGGACTGTGGAAAGGGATTCCGTTCCCCGTCCCTGCTGGAAACTCATCGACGCAGTCACACCGGGGAGAGGCCGTTCACCTGCTCCGTGTGTGGGAAGGGATTCCCTCAGTCATCCAGTCTGCTGAAACTTTATCCAACCTCATTGAACAGCAGCGAGTTCACACTGGGGAGAGGCAGTTCACCTGCTGTGTGTGTGGGAAGGGTTTCACGCAGTCATGCAATCTCACTGCACACCAAGTTGTTCACACCAATAGGAGACCATTCACATGTTCTGACTGTAAGAAGAGCTTTAAAAGCAGAAGTGATCTGAGGAAACACCAACGTATCCATACTGGGGAGAGGCCGTTCACCTGCTCTGTGTGGGAAGAGATTCACTGACCCATCCACCCTGCTGAAACACCAGCGAGTTCACAAGTGACTGCAGGGTTTGGATTCTGCTGTGAATCACATCAGGACTGAACCGTGTTCATTCTGACAGTTGGACTGTGTTTCCCCTGTAACTGGGCTGGAGTTTAATTTTCTGGATATCTGACAAATAAATCAGTTTTGGTTCAAACAGTATGTCGATTCCTTGATTTCTCCAATATATGAGACGACTAATTGTTGTCCTGTCACCGATTGTTCCTTTTTTGGAACTTTTCTCCTTCAGTTAACAAAGACCTGTCCTGATGCAGCACCTCACATGACCTCAGGATGTCCCAAAGTGCTTTACAGCCAATGAAGTACAACAACAGCGAAGTGCATTCACTGTTGCAATGTAGGAAATGCAACAGATGATTTGCACACAGCAAGCTGCCATGAACAGCAATGTGATACTGGCCAGATAATCTGATTTAGTGATATTGGTTGAGGGTTGATGGGACCTCGGTTCAGCGATTCATCCGGAAGTTGGCAACACTGACAGGGCAGCAATCCCTCAGTACTGCACTGGAATGTCAGCCTAGATTTTGTGCTCAAGTCTCTACAGGTGGACTTGAACCCACAACCTACTGACTCAGAGACAAAACTGCTACCACTGAGACACGACTGACACCCGATCATTACTCGTGATTATTTTAGTTCGGTTACTCTCATGGACAAACCCCAGCTCCCCAAACCTTCCAGAGTGCCTCTCCTAGCCTTGGTATCCATAGAAGGTATTGGTAACATGTCCATGTACCTGCCTGGGAGTGTTTGATGGGACAGTGTAGAGGGAGTTTTACTCTGTATCTAACCCCGTGCTGTACCTGCCCTGGGAGTGTTTGATGGGAGTGTAGAGGAAGCTTTACCCTGTATCTAACCCATGCTGTACCTGCCCTGGGAGTGTTTGATGGGACAGTGTAGAGTGAGATTTACTCTGTATCTAACCCGGGCTGTACCTGCCCTGGGAGTGTTTGATGGGACAGTGTAGAGGGAGCTTTACTCTGTATCTAACCCGGGCTGTACCTGACTGCAGAGTGTTTATGGCAGACACGAGGTGCTCAGAATACTCCATTCCGCGGCGCTGACATCCATCACCTCGGTGAGAACATAATTTAACACAAAGATAGAAACCCATCAGCTGTCCCTGGATACAGATCCGGAGGGATAGTGAGTGTCCCGAACATTGTTGTACAGAGTGTTCGATGGTTCATCCCTGGGTCTGGGCCTTTTAGTGATGATTTGAATTTGAAGCTGTCCCTGGATACAGATCCGGAGGGATAGTGAGTGTCCCGAACATTGTTGTACAGAGTGTTCGATGGTTCATCCCTGGGTCTGGGCCTTTTAGTGATGATTTGAATTTGATGCCCTCGAGTTACTGACTCACCGACTGGTGGAAATATTTTATCCTCATTTACCTGATCAAATTTTGAACAGCTCCCTCAGATCTCCAATTACCTTTTGTTCTAATGAAACGAGCCCCAGTTTCTCCCGATAACTAAAGCCGCTCTTCCCTGGTATCGTCTCAGTGAATCTCTCTGCACCCTCTCCATGGCCTCGACATCCTTCCTGGTGCAAGATCCCCAAAACCTGACACAATATTCGAACTGCAGCCTAACCAATGATTTGTACAGGTTTACATGACCTCTGCCCTTTTGTACTCCACACCCCTATTTATAAAACCTAGGATCCCGTGGGCTTTTTAACCACTTTATCAACTTGTCCTCCTACTTTTAAAGATTTGTGTAACTGAACCTTTTGTATTTTAGCCAGGTCAAAATCCATTAACTTTGACTTAAATTGCATTATGGGAAAGAGAAGTTTAGTCTGAGTTAGAAACTCAAACAATCGATTCACTGCAGACAGGTCGCCATGGCAACACTGATAAGACATTCCATTCACTGAACCCACTGTTGGAATCTGTAATCAGATCAGGGGAAAGAACAGGGTTTGTCTGTTAGTAACCACAATGTAAGCTCAAACCAGAGTGAGTAACACAATAGATTAGATTATAATGTGTGATGTATGTACCTATAATTGTGAAACTATAAGAAATAACGATTAACGGCAGGCGGGGGAGTTTAGGGATATTGAGAAAATTACTGAAGAAAAGTAACTGCTAGGAACCAGGGAAATTGTCCTTGTAAATCACAGATTAGAGAAGTTCCAGCTGTCTTTTCCTCGCTTCCTGCCCAAACCCAGTAGATCTTACATACTGTTGTGGATAGCAAGCTGGTTACAAAACAGGAAACAGAGAGTAGGGGTTAAGAGTAGCTACTCAGACTGGCAAAAGATGGGCGGTGGTGTCCCCCAGGGATCGGTGCTGGGACCACTGTTCTGGCAAAAGGTGGGCGGTGGTGTCCCACAGGGATTGGTGCTAGGACCACTGTTCTGGCAATAGGTGGGAGGTGGTGTTCCCCAGGGATCAGTGCTAGGACCATTGTTCTGGCAATAGGTGGGCAGTGGTGTCCCACAGGGATTGGTGCTGGGACCACTGTTCTGGCAATAGGTGGGAGGTGGTGTTCCCCAGGGATCGGTGCTGGGACCACTGTTCTGGCAATAGGTGGGAGGTGGTGTTCCCCAGGGATCGGTGCTGGGACACTGTTCTGGCAATAGTTGGGAGAGGGTGTTCCCCAGGGATCAGTGCTGAGACCACTATTGACCATTTACATAAAGGATTTGGACTCGGGAATCAGAAGTACAATTTCCACATTTTTAGATGACACAAATTGGGAGGTAGAGTTAATACTGAGGAAGACTGTGACAAAATGCAAGACATTAATAAGTTTGCAGAATGCGTGTGTGATTGGGAAATTAATTTCAGTATAGATCAGTGAGAGGTGGTGCGTTTTGGTAGGAAGAATAAGGAGGCCACATTCTATTTGGAAAATAAGAGTCTAAATGGGGCAGAGGAGCAAAGGGATCGAGGGGTACTGATACACAAATCACTAAAAGTAGCGACACGGGTTAATACGGCCATTTAAAAAAGCAAACAAAGCACTGGGGATAATTTCTAAAGGAGCCTTCTGTTCCATGCCCAGGAGCTCTGAACCATGGGAGAGAGCGGCTGGGACACATTTCTTACACGCCTCAAGATTAACCCGCACAGTGACTGTGCTGTCAGTGCAGAGAGACGAGAGAGACCAAAGTGCTGTTTGGCCCTGAAGGACTGTGTCCAGGCTGAAGTTCTGTTCCCGCCGTATGATCCTCCCCCTAGATTGTCCTCTCTGAGCTCCAACCGGGTGATGCTAAACACTCAGCTGGGAAAGACAAAAATCCACAGCAATGTGTTGAAAGCAAAGCTGATTTATTTCCCATTCATCCAGAATATTAAACTCCAGCCCAGTTGCAGGAGTTAACATCAGCAGAAACAAACCCCAACTATCAGAATGAACATGGTTCAGTCCTGGATGTGATTAACAGCAGCAATACCAGCAGAATCTAAGCCCTGCAGTCACTTGTGAACTCGCTGGTGCATCAGCAGGTTGCATGACAGAGTGAATCCCTTCCCACACTCAGAGCAGGTGAACGGCCTCTCTCCAGTGTGAACGCGCTGGTGTATAGTAAGTCCAGATGATCGCGTGAACCCAGTCCTGTGAGAGCACCTGAACGGTCTCTCCCCAGTGTGAATACGTTGATGGCACATCAGTTCCCCGTGACTTTTATAGCACTTCCTGCAGTCCGAGCATTTAAAAGGTCTTTCGTCAGTGTGAACTCGCTGGTGTGTCAGCAGGCTGGATGACTGAGTGAACCCCTTCCCACACTCGGAGCAGATAAACAGCCTCTCCCCAGTGTGAACTCGCTGGTGATTCAGCAGGTTAGATGACGAAGTGAATCCCTTCCCACACTCTGAACAGGTAAACAGCCTCTCCCCAGTTTGAACTCGCTGGTGTATCAGAAGGTGGGATGACTGAATGAATCCCTTCCCACACTCTGAACAGGTAAACGGCCTCTCCCCAGTGTGACTGCGCTTGTGTCTCGATAGGCCAGAGATTCGGCTGAAGCCTCGTCCACACACACAACACGTGTACACTTTCTCCCCACTGTCAACGGTGCTTTTTGCTTCCATATTGAGAGGCCGATGATATACCGGTCCCAATGAATCGAGCGACGCCGTCAGATCTTGATGCGGCATGCAATCTGAGGATTGCCCGTCTGCAAATCCTCCCCTTCGAATACCCTGTAAAATTAATTTACAACAGGAAAAAGGGAGTGTGAGAGAGAACCCACAAAGAGGCTGGTTAGTAATAGACAAGACAAATTTGTGAAACATGACTCTGCCTGACTGAATTCTGCTTTTCCAAATGTCCTGCTACTGCTTCTTTAATAAGAGGCAGGTTAGTAATTTGAACTGAATGAATCTGCTAAATTGAGGGGCTGGCATTACAACAAAGTGACCATGACAGCAACCGGATTGTCGTAAAAACCCAACTAGTTCACTAATGTCTGACTCTGGCTGGGTTCAGTTCCACACTCACTGGTTCCCCTCCCTCTCCTCCCCTGAAGGTGCTGACTCTGGCTGGGTTCAGTTCTACACTCACTGGTTCCCCTCCCTCTCCTCCCCTGAAGGTGCTGACTCTGGCTGGGTTCAGTTCTACACTCACTGGTTCCCCCCTCCCTCTCCTCCCCTGAAGGTGCTGACTCTGGCTGGGTTCAGTTCTACACTCACTGGTTCTCCTCCCTCTCCTCCCCTGAAGGTGCTGACTCTGGCTGGGTTCAGTTCGACACTCACCAGTTTCTCTCCAATACGTGACCCATGTGCCCAATGTCCATGTGTAAACCTCAACAGTGAGTGTCGACAGACTATTCTCACCTGAGGCTTCACACGTGCATTTTCCAGCAGGGTCACTGGACCCTCCTCGCAATGGCTCAATAGCTACAGGCTACCCAGTGTGACTGAGTCATAGGAACAGGAGGGGCCCAGGTTTAATCCCCTCTGCGTATCCTCCGCTTCTAAACCCCTGTAAAAGCTGTTTACAAAAGTCATCACTGTAAGTAGTGTGAAAGTACAGGCCATAAGGTCACCGGACTGGGCAGCCAAAGCAGAGCCAGTTTCCCCCAACACAAAGACCAAGTATGCACTGTCAATTTCAGCAGGAAAGAAGCTAATTACCTTAGACTTACTGACCTGATCACTCAGACTTACTGGCATCAACTCGACG
This sequence comes from Pristiophorus japonicus, assembly GCF_044704955.1. Classification (NCBI taxonomy): domain Eukaryota; kingdom Metazoa; phylum Chordata; class Chondrichthyes; family Pristiophoridae; genus Pristiophorus; species Pristiophorus japonicus. The sequence goes on along the minus strand of NC_091996.1, from coordinate 77,972,525 downwards.
TGTTAGGACAGGAATATTGCATGAAAAGGAGGGTATAAAGATAGACAGGTTCGGACAGTCCAAAGTGAGGATCTAGGAGTAACACTCGGCAGAAGCAGGCAACAGGGAAGAAGCCCTTGATGGTACAGTGTTCGGATGGACTGATCAGCCAGGGCCCTACTGGATAACTATAAAAGTATAAGTGGTGAGTCTTGTTCTCCAAAGCTGTAACTGCCCATCCCACACATTCTCCCTCCTCCCTGTGCAGAAATCCAAACCTATTGCACCATCTCCAACTATTTTTTCTCGCTTCCCTAAAAACACTGACTCTGTCTGGGTTAAGTTCTACATTCACTGGTTCCCCTCCCTCTCCTTCCCTGAAGGTGCTGACTCTGCTCTCGTCACCTCTTTATACACTCTGATCCTATATATCTGTAATATCTCCCTGTTTTGGTGATGGGCTCTCCCTGACCACTCACCATTTCACCTTCTGAGACAGATGCTCCCAGACTGTCACCATTTCAGGGAACCATACAGCACAGAAGACCAATCGGTCCATCAATCCTGTCTGACTCACTGAAAGAGCCACTCCCTGCACCTACCCCAAAGCACTAGAACATTTTTCCCTTTGAAGCATTCATCGTTTTGAAAGTTATTATTGATGAACTTTTCAAAGTGTGGAGCCCAGAATGGAGCCCAACCCTCAATATCTGAGGTGTAACTAGTGACTGATAAAGGTTGACCATAATGAGCTTGTTGTTGTATCTATACTGCTATTAATACTGTAACAGATTGATCAGCTGACCCTGCCCCTCACAGATTTGTGGTCACCTTTAAATTGGACCATTTGGTTTAGAAAGCCTCCCATTTTTCTTCCTTCCAGAATACATTGAGTGTGGGTGTCCCTGGGAGCCTGAGGCCCTGTCCCCGCGGGCGGGACAAACCCGGGCTCAGCCTCTGGCCTGTTATTGGGCCCTGGGCCCTGGGCCCTACACCAGGGGTTTATGAAGCTCACCAGCCCCACTCCCGGCTCCAATTCCTGCCCCGCGCCGACAACCCACCGTCTCGTGTCCCACATCATCCGGGCTCCACCCTCGCCGCCGCCCGCGCATGCTCAGTGCGGGAGATCCGGACTCAGCCCCGCCCCTCGCACACTCCGATTGGTTGGAGGAACAACCGCCCACTCTGTCCTCCAGTCCTGCCCCTGATCTTCTTATTGGCCCGGAGCCGCTGTCAATTACTTGGGCAGTATGAGCTGAGCATGCGCGGTGGGGCTGTTGTGTCTGAGGCAGCAACTGAGAGATGGGCGGAGGGAGCGTGTTAATAAACCCCGGGGGGAGGCGGGCTTCACACACACCGAGTGTGGGCCCAGGCCCCGCCCGCGACACAACACTCCACATTATCCGCTTCACACACACCCGCTGTGGGCCTCAGGCCCCGAACAACAACCTGCGGCTCCGGCCTTTCCCCGGGCGGGGGCCAGCTGCGGGGCTTTCTCCCGGTGACAGGCCCCCGGCAACGGCCGCTCTGTCCCGGGGTGGACGCTGGGTGCGGGGCGGGGGGAGCTCTGTGTGTTGCAGCAGTTTGAGCGGCAGTGGGGATGGAGGAGAAGCTGCTGGGTTCCCCCCCAGTACTTCTGGGCCCAGTGGGCCAACAATTGCCCATGTGGGGCTGTCCGGGGAGGTGGGCTCTGGGCCCAGTGAGACCAACAATTGCCCATGTGGGGCTGCCCGGGGAGGTGGGCGCTGGGCCCAGTGGGACCAACAATTGCCCATGTGGGGCTGTCCGGGGAGGTGGGCTCTGGGCCCAGTGAGACCAACAATTGCCCATGTGGGGCTGTCCGGGGAGGTGAGCTCTGGGCCCAGTGAGACCAACAATTGCCCATGTGTGGGGCTGTCCGGGGAGGTGGGCTCTGGGCCCAGTGAGACCAACAATTGCCCATGTGGGGCTGTCCGGGGAGGTGGGCTCTGGGCCCAGTGAGACCAACAATTGCCCATGTGGGGCTGTCCGAGGAGGTGGGCTCTGGGTCCAGTGGGACCAACAATTGCCCATGTGGGGCTGTCCGGAGAGGTGAGCTCTGGGCCCAGTGGGACCAACAATTGCCCATGTGGGGCTGTCCGGGGAGGTGGGCTCTGGGCCCAGTGGGACCAACAATTGCCCATGTGGGGCTGTCTGGGGTCGTGGGCTCTGGGCCCAGTGGGACCAAGTATTGCCCATGTGGGGCTGTCGTGGGCTCTGGGGGAGATTAGATTGTTAAACAGACACTGCACAATATAAAAGAGTTTTAGGATTCAGTATTTCTACAGAGGCTCCTCTTACATACACAGATTTGTTTTAATTCATTCTTCGGATGTGGCCATTACTGGCAATCTCTAATTTCCCATTGAACTGCTGCAGTCCGCATTTGCTCCCACAGTTAGGTCGGGAGTACCTGGAATGGCGATATATGTCTGATTCAGGATGGTGTGTGACTTAGAGGGGAACTTGGAGATATTAGAATCATAGAATGGTTACAGCGCGGAAGGAGATCATGCGGCCCGTCGAGCCTGTGCTGACACCCTCTGCAAGAGCACCTCAGCCAGTCCCACTCATCTGTCCTGTCCCCGTAGCCCTGCAAATAGTTTTCTTTTAGGTACTTATCCAACTCCCTTTTGAAAGCCACAGTTGAGTCTGCCTCTACCACCCTTTCAGGCCGTTCATTCCAGATCCTAACCATTCACTGTGTAAAAATGTTTTTTCTTATGTCACCTTTGGTTCTTTTGCCAATCACCTTGAATCTATGTCCTCCGGTTCTCGACCCTTCCGCCAATGGTGGTCACTTTTTTATAGTGCGGCCCCATAAATGACCAGATTCACGAAGCTCAATTTCACAACCTGCCTTTTGTTTTTTTCTTTCTCATGCTCCCTTTTTCCTGTTTCATGTTAATTTCACAGGGCATTAGAAGGAGAGGATTTGCAGCCGCAAAGCTCAAACCAAACATCGCATCAAGATCTGACCGTCACTCGTGTCATCATGACCTAACTATCACTCACCTTTGAACATGGAATCAAAAAGCAGCGTTGACAGCGGGGAGAAACCGTGTACATGTTGTGTGGATGTAGCTTCAGTCGATCCTCTGGCCTGGCGAAACACAAATGCAGTCACCGGGGAGAATCTGTGTAAATGTGGGGTCTGTGGGAAGCGATTCAATTACCCATCTGAGCTGGAAAATCATCGGCGAGTTCACACTGGGGAGAGACCTTTTAAATGTTCGGACTGTGGGAAGTGTCATAAAAGTTCCAGGGAACTGAGCTGTCATCAATGTGTTCACACTGACGAAAGTCCGTTCAGGTGCTCTCACTTCGGGACTGGGTTCAGGCGATCATCTGGACTCACTGTACACCAGCGCAGACACTGGGGAGAGGCCGTTCACCTGTTCCAAGTGTGGTCATCCCACCTGCTGACACACCAGCGAGTTGACAAGTGACTGCAGGGGTTGGAGTCTGCTATTATTGTTTCTACTGATGTTAATAACTCCTGTAACTGAGCTGGAGTTTAATCATAGAATCCTTACAGCACACTAGGAGGCCATTTGGCCCATCGAGCCAGTACCTGTGCAGGAGCACTTCAGCTCGTCCCACTCCCTCGCCCTTTCCCCATGGCCCTGCACATATATTTCTTTCAGGTACTTATCCAATTCCCTTTTGAAAGCCACGATTGAATCTGCATCCACCTCCCTTTCAGGCCAGATCCTAACCATTTGCTGCATTAAAAAGTTTTTCCTCATGTCACCTTTAGTTCCTCTGCCCAATCATCTTAAATCTGTGTCCTCTGGTTCTCAATTCTTTGGCCAATGGGAACAGTTTCTCTCTCCACTCTGTCCAGACCCCTCATGGTTTTGAATACCTCCATCAAATCTCCTCTCAACCTTCTCTGCTCCAAGGAGAACAACCCCAGCTTCACCAGTCTATCCACGGAACTGAAGTCACTCTTCCCTGGAACCATTCTTGTAAATCTTTTCTGCACCCTCTCCAAAGCTTTCACATCCTTCCTAAAGTGCGGTGCCCAGAATTGGACATAATATTCCAGTTGTGGCTGAACCAGTGGTTTATAAAAATTCATCATAACTTCCTTGCTTTTATACTTTTTGCCTCAATTTATAAAGCCCAGGATCCCCTATGCTTTGTAAACTGCTTTCTCATCTTGCCCTGTCACCTTCAATATTTTGTGTACATATACCAGCAGATCTCCCTGTTCCTGCACCCCACCCCCCCTCTCAAAATATACCTTTTCATTTATATTACCTCTCCTCATTCTTCCTCCCAAAATGTATCATTTTGCACTTTTCTGTGTTAAATTTCATCTGCTACGTGTCCACCCATTCCACCAGCCTGTCTATGACCTCTTGAAGTCTATCACTATCCTCCTCACTGTTCACTATACTTCCAAGTTTTGAGTCATCCGCAAATTTTGAAATACTGCTCTCTACACCCAAGTCCAAATCATTAATATATATCAGGAAAAGCAGTGGTCCTAGTACCGACCCATGGGATACACCACTGTATACTATCCTCCAGTCCGAAAAACAACTGTTCACCACTACTCTCTATTTCCTGTCTCTTAACCAATTTCGTATCTGTGCTGCCACTGTGCCTTTTATTCCATGGGCTTCAACTTTGCTGGCAAGCCTATAATGTGGAACTTTAACAAACACCTTTTGGAAGTCCATGTACAGATCATCAATCACTTTGCCCTGATCAGCCGTCTCCGTTACCTCATCAAAAATCTCAATCAAGTTATTTGAACACGATTTGCCTTTAACAAATCCGTGTTGGCTTTCCTTAATTAATCCACATTTATCCAAACCAACTCTTTAATAGGCATTCCATTGTTCAATTAGTTTTGCCTGCCAATCTTTGATTCTAATTTACCTGGGCCAGATCCATTCTCATCCCACTGAAATTAGCTTTCCTCCAGTTAAGTATTTTGACCATAGATTGCTCTTTGTTCTTTTTCATAGCTAACCTAAACATTAGGATACTATGATCTCTATTCCCTAAATGTTCCCCTAGTGAAACATGCTCCACCTGACCCTCCTCATTCTCCAGGACCAGATCCAGCAATGCCTCCTTCCTCATTGGGCCGGAAACATACTGATCAAGAAAGTTCACCTGAACACACTTTTGAAATTCTTCCCCCTTTACATTATTACTATCCCAGTCTATATTAGGATAATTTAAGTCCCTGTTATCACTACTCTATAGTTCTTGCACCTCTCTGTAATTTCCCTGCAAATTTGCTCCTCTCTATCCTTTCCACTGCCATCAGAGGAAATTCACAGACTGTCTACAAGATATCCATGCTGATACACAGGAAGCTTTGGCCTGGATATCCAACTTAGATATTGACATTTGATTTGCTTTGCTACTACGATACGAAAGAAGAAGATGATGAGTAGGTGATCAGGATATCCTGGATAGAAGTCAAATAGATCAGCTTTGCTTTTAATACAGTGCTGTGGATTTTTGTCTTTCCCACCTGAGTGTTTAGCATCACCTGGCTGGAGCTCAGCGAGGACAATCTGGGGGGAGGATCGTATGGCGGGAACAGACCTTCAGCCAGGACACAGTCCTTCAGGGTCACACTGAGAGGGCCAAACGGCACTTTGGTCTTTCTCATCTCTCTGCACTGACAGCAAAGTCGCCGTGCGGGTTAATCTTGAGGTGTGTAAGAAATGTGTCCCAGCCGCTCTCTCCCATGATTCAGAGTTCCTGGGCACGGAACAGAAGGCTCCTTTACAACAGTGTTGAGAGTGGAGAAAAACAACGGTGAATGCTGGGAATGTGCTGTCCAATCAGAGATTGGTGTAAATCTGCGATCTGATCCTGACTGAAAGTGGAACGGCAGGTTTATGTTTCCAGTATAAAAATGACTGTGGTAATTATTCTATGAAGATTTAAAGTATTTGTGTGACAATCCTGAATCTACCATTTTAAGGCAGGCTTTAACACATTTAAATTAATCCGTTTAAAATAAATTGGTTAAAGTCTGCATTAAAATAGCAGACGGAGAAGTTCACAGGAGCCTGATAACTGCTGGTACAATTATACAACAGTCAAGTGATCTCCAGATAAAGAAGGACCTGCAGCGTGTTTCCAGGAATTCCCTCTTTTATTGATGTGTGTGTGTTAGACACAAGGATAACTAAAACTACACGACCCGGAACATCCACGGGGGTGCGATCCTGACAGTTACTCTGGGATCACTCCCGCTGTGGAACTCCACCACTGACCCCGCTGAAGGTTGTAGGCTCAGGGAGTGGGGCCTCCAGGAGTTAGCCCCTTGCCCGTATCGTCAACAGCTCAATAGAGTCAGGGATTGTTGCCTCAGATTGGAAGGTAGCTCACGTAGTTCCCATTTTCAAAAATGGGGACAAATCAGAGCCAGATAAATAACAAAATAGTAAACTATTTTACAGGCACATCAATAAAATAAGGAAAGCTGGGATGGGAATAGGGATAGACAGGGTAATACATAGGTAACGGTGGAGAGATGGCAGAAATACTAAATCATTATTTTGCTTCAGTATTTACCAGGGAGATAGAACAGGTGGACATGATATTGGATGATGAGATTAGAAATTAGATAAGTGCATTTAAATTAAAAAAAGGGGATATATTAAGTAAACTAATCAAGCTCAAAGAGGACAAAACCCCTGGTCCGGATGGATTGCACCCAGGCATTTACAAATAATCTAGTGAACAGATAGAAAAGGTTTTACTGTACATGTTTAGTAATTCGTTAGAAAAAGGTGTAGTGCCAGAGGACTGGCGGATAGCTAAGGTAATAGCTATATTTAAGAAAGGGGACAGAACATGTACAGATAATTATAGACCAGCAGCTTAACATCGGTGGTAGTAAAAATAATATAATCCCTGCTAAAGGAAAAAATAGAAGAACATCAGTCATTGAAAGTTGGCATGCAGGTACAGCAGGCAGTGAAGAACGCAAATGGTATGTTGACCTTCATAGCTAGGGGATTTGAGTATAGGAGCAGGGATGTCTTACTGTAGTTGTACAGGGCCTTGGTGAGGCCTCACCTGGAATATTGTGTTCAGTTTTGGTCTCCCAACCTGAGGAAGTACGTTCTTGCTATAGAGGGAGTGCAGCTAAGGTTCACCAGACTAATTCCCGGGATGGCAGGACTGACATACAAGGAGAGACTGGATTGTTTGGGCCTGTATTCACTGGAGTTTAGAAGGATGAGAGGGGATCTCATAGAAACATAAAAAATTCTGATGGGACTGGACAGGTTAGATGCAGGAAGAATGTTCCCAATGTTGGGGAAGTCCAGAACCAGGGGACACAGTCTAAGGATAAGGGGTAAGCCATTTAGGACAGAGATGAGGAGAAACTTCTTCACTCAGAGAGTTGTTAACCTGTGGAATTCCCTACCGCAGAGAGTTGTTGATGCCAGTTTATGGGACATATTCAAGAGGGAGTTAGATATGGCCCTTACGGCTAAAGGGATCAAGGGGTATGGAGAGAAAGCAGGAAAGGGGTACTGAGGTGAATGATCAGCCATGATCTGATTGAATGGTGGTGCAGGCTTGAAGGGCCGAATGGCCTACTCCTGCACCTATTTTTCTATGTCTATGTTTCTAAAAATATAATAATGAATAGTCAGCATGGATTTCAAAAGGGAAATCTTGCTTGACCAACATTGAATTTTTTGAAGAGGTAAGAGAGTAGACAATGGTAATGTAGTTGATGTAATTTATCTGGATTTTGTACACCATAATAGACTGATGAACAAGGTCAGAGAATGCAGAGTCAGGGAACAAGCAGCAGAATGGATAGCTATCTGGCTTCAAGACAGAAAGCAGAGAGTAGGGGTAAAGGGTAGCTATTCACAGTGGCAGAATGGGGTAGTGGTGTCCCACAAGGATCATTGCTGGGACCACTTTTTACGATTCTCACAATTTACAATAACAATTTATATTTGAAACCAAAAACACAATTTCCAAATCTGCGGATAACACCAAATTGGGGGAGATAGGAGGACTGCAACAAATTACAGGACATTACTAAACTTGCAGAATGGGCATATATTTGGCAAATGAAGTTTAGCACGGATAAATGTGAGGTACAGGTACAATGTCCTGAATCCGGAATTCTGAAAACGGGAATTGTCAAAAAAACGGCCATTTTGAGGCGGCCAAGATGGCGACATCGGGCGGCAAGGGCGAGGAAACCGGTAAAGCATAGTGCCAGGGGGCCGCAGGTGGCATGAATGGGCGGCCATCGAGGAGCAACAACAGCGAGGTCCGAAATCTGGCAAAACACAAAAACCGGCACGGATTCAGTCCCGAGGTGGCCGGACTTCAGACATTGTACCTGTATTATATTTTGGTCGGAAGAATAGGGAAGTCATTTATTTCTTGAAGGGTGTGAGAAGGGCGGGGTAGGAGAACAAAGGGATCTCGGAGAACAAGTACACAAATTACTAAAAGTTGCAACACAGGTTAGCAAGGCCATAGAAATGCAAACAAAGCACACAGGTTTATTACTGGAGGTATAGAATTGAAAAATAGGGAAATTATGTTAAACCTGTATCGAACCTTGGTTAAATCACACACAGTGCTGCGTACAGTTCTGGCCGCCATATTATAGAAAGGATATAGAGGCACTGGAGAGGGTGCAGAGAAAATTTAAAAGGATGATGCCAGAAATGCGAGGGTATACACATCAGGAAAGGATGGACAGGCTGGGTCTTTTTCTCTCGGAAAAAAAGAAGGCTGAGGGGTGACTTAATAAAGGTCTTTAAAGTTATGAACATTTTTCATAGGGTGGATATGTAAATGTAGATTCTTTTCTCTCAATCTGGTTCAGTAAAATTACTGAGTCGAATACCTATTGTGCTTTCAACAAAGCAGTCTTTATTTTACCGGCCGGCAAGACTTATCAGACAGAAGATATACTCTCTCGATAGAGCGTACACACTCCCTACGGATAAGTGACGTTACATTGTCAAGGCACGATGGTTATACATTTTCGGCAAAAGATAACAAGATAGGGCCAGAGTGAATCCCAGCTCAGCCCATCTCTTTTGATCCCTCCTTCCCTTTGTCCACTCATAAGCCGACCCAAGCATGGTCCGATTTTAAACAAAGACCTTCTGTCAATGTTTCAGGTTAATAACATGATTTAATAAGACCTTGAGGTTTTTCTGCAAGGTGTGGGTTTTGTTTCAATATGTGTTAGTGTTGTAACATTTTGCAGTCTCGAGTCTGAGATGTCATGGCTATTCCTCCATGAATTCTTTGTTAGCTTATACTGTCCCTATACAATTCCCACGTTCTCAACTTCAATGTCTCTATACATTTTTAAACATTCACATTCCCCCCTTTTATCATTCCATGATAACACTTAGGATCATTCTAGGAGTATCGCATTCATCCGTTCACACTCTATTTCCTGAATCATATTGTTGTTAGTGTCGAGTAGTTCTTTCGTTCGTTGGATCATAACTCGGGAGCCCTTGACCACAAGAGGGTTTGCTAACCTTGCCATCATTACTTTACAACAAAGGTTAAGGCAACCAACAATTAGATAGGATCTCCAAGATCCATTTGATAGCCAATCAAACCAGCTAGATCCTTCTGCTGGTGTGGATAACTTCTTCACCTCCCTTCTTATATGGTCAGCGAGATTGGTTATGTTTTCTGAACTATCAGGAATGTAAGTGCAACATTCAGATCCTATCAGGGCACACGTTCCCGTTTCTCAGCTAACAGGTAATTGAGGGCCATTCTGTTTTGTAATGCTACAGTCTTTATTGCTACCATTTCAGCTGTGATGCCCTCCAGAGCTTCAGCAGTATTGTATTGGCCCCCCTCCTCTCGTGATAGTTTGGCTCTGAATCCATCTGACAGTCTCAGTTAGGGTTAGTGGAACGGGGCGCAAAGTAATTCCCCCTTTGGAATGTATAGGGAATGTGAACACACCCAACATCTAGAAAAGTTCCCATTTTGCGCATAAACATAAGACATGTACAAAAAGGTGTTTACATGGAGCTCTCGTCTCTGTCTCCCCTCCCATGCGCCGAAACTGTCATATATCAACACTATTATACAGACTGTGGCATACAGACACAGTTTCATCTTATGGCTCAGGATTCAGATAAATAGTCCAATTATTTTGCTGATTAAAAGAGTTCAGTTTTCCCGTCTCTCTTCTCAGGTGACCGTCGGTGTAGCTGGCTGTCTATCATTACGGGTAAAAGTTCAAACTGGTCCACGTTCCAATTAGGATGCCAACAGCCTTGTTCAGCTATGGAGAAGAGGAAGTCTGGAACAGAAACAGGAGTTAGAATAACCAGTAAAATAGGTTTGTTAGAGGGTGGTGAGCTTGCAGTGGTGCAGGTGAACCCAGGCACTTTTCCCCTCAACCTTGGCTGCAGTGGGGGTAGTGAGTAACACCTGAAAAGGCCCCTCCCATTGTGGCTCTAATCCCTTCCGAATCCATACTTCCATGGTGCCACGAGGGACAATTCGGGTAAAACTGGGAGGTCGAGGTGAGCATCTTGAACCTGGTTGTGAGCTAGTCGCAGAGCCTGAGTCAGAGAAAGAACATAGGTGGTCATCAGTCGAGCTGAGATACCATATCTAGGAACAATTTCCCTCATTAACACCTTCACAACAGTTTGAGCCTTATTGTCCAGGGTAGGGTAGGCTTCAATCCATCTGCTAAACACATCTACTATTACTAACATATTTGTAACACTGAACTTTTTGCAACTCAATGTAGTCCAACTGAAATGTCTCAAAGGGACCTTCGGGTAGGGGCGTTTTACCCCAATCACAGGGGACTCCCTTCCCTGGATTATGTTGCTGGCAAACCAGGCAACGACTACTGATGTTCTGGGTGAGCGCCTGGAGTCTAGGGTGCCACCAAGTAGCCAAAAGTGTGTCATTCGTGGTCCTTGCTCCACAATGAGTAGCAAAATGCATATATTCAATAACCCATAGAGCCAACTCGTCAGACATGCAAGTCTGTTCCGCGGGAGTGGTCCAGAGTTTAGAAACATTGTCATAAGTACATCCATAATATTTCCACAACAGTTTATTTTTTTCAGGAGAGTCCTCCTGTGCTTTAATAACATCTTGGATGGTTGGCATTGGTTTTTCCGAGGCTAACTTATCCTTCGCAGGATTTTTAGTCTGACTCATCATTTTGGGCACTACCATCTGTTGGTCACGAGAGGCCTGTTTAGCCTCTTTGTCAGCACAGTGGTTCCCTATATCAACCGGGGATTTTCCGGTGGTGTGGGTAGTACATTTAACAACGGCAATGTGCTTGGGGAGCATGAGGGCTTGCAACAAATCAGATACTAGTTGCTTATGGGATATCTCATTCCCCTGTGAGGTAAGGAATCCCCTATTTTTCCATAATTGTCCGAAATCATGGGCCACCCCAAAGGCATACCTAGAGTCGGTATAGATATTGACTTTGAGATCTTTGGCTCGGGTGAGGGCAAATAGTTCAGCTTGTTGGGCAGAATAGGCGGTTTCAAAAGCGGCAGATTCCAAGACCTGATTCTCCTGGTTTACTATGGCGTATCCTGAGATTCGTGTATCTTCTGGATTAATTCCGTCAACATACATAATACAGTCTGGATCTTCAATTGGTACATCAACAAAATCTTCCCTGACTGATGTGGCCTCTTAAATTAAAGATAAACAATCATGACTGGGTTCTTCCTCATCTTGGGGTGGCTCAGTAAGAAAACAGGCCGGATTAATTGCAGTACAGTGCTGAAAGGTCAGTTTAGGATTGCCTGTGATTTCAGTGGGTTCTGTCGGATAGAGGGCCAGTCCACATTGCCCTGCACTGGGATCTCAATCGGATCAATGGGAGTATAACCCACTTGGGAGTGGTCCTCTGCCCACACATGAGGATCCACATAGTCAGGTATTTGCACATCCCGGCTGGTAGGGTAGCCTCGTCTATAGCCTGGCGCACCATAACTTCCAAATCTTTAGCGTGGTGGGGCTCTTTTTTCAACCACGCTGCCCCTCGCTGCAGCAGGAACGCCATCTTGCCTCTGTCCTCGAGGTCGACTGCCTTGTTCCTTCTCTCCCGCGATTCTGCCACAACCGCTGGAAGGGTACCTATGAAATTGATCTTCATCCCCAGGAGTCCTGCCACTGGAGCTGGGAAGGTATTTTTAGATCGTTCCAGTCGGATCATTGCCACGCAGTCGTGATGGATGGTCTGTGCCTCAGGTGCTGCACTGGTCTGTTCTCTGGTGCCTGGCCCAAGCAAAGGTGAGGTTTTGCTCTGCCTCTGAGCATGGGGGACATCGATTGCTGGAGTGAAGAGGTCTTCCCATTTCCACTGGGATCGTATGCTAGGGTCACGTGATAGGGTGCCTGCGGCAGGTCCAGAGACCACCACTGAGGGGTTCTAGTGGTATACTGCCGCTTAAGGGTTTCCTGTTTTACAATAATTCCATCATCTCCACACTCCAAATGCAACTGGAATTTGCAGAGGTCTCTAGCCATCAAGTTACAGTCCAGATTGGTTGTGATAACAAATCGATGTTCCACCGATTCTTCCTGGTAACCCATTTTAACCGGTTCTGACACCGGGAATGTAGAGACTTGTCTCAGGAATCCTGACAGTCCCTGTGAAGGTGGGGAGTTTAAGCTTTGATTGTACAGAAGACATGAAGGCTCCCGTATCTATCAAGAAGGGTTGCCACTCATTCCGAATTTTTAACAATATCATCGGTTCGTCATCCGGGGAGGGTCCCTGCGTAGTTAATATGAATCGGGGGACGGTTGGCCAAAGGGGTTGTTCTGGGAGAAGTTAGTGTAAGATCCCCGTCCTCTCCCCCCTTCTCTTCCTTTTTCGTGCTGACGGGAGGGACAATTTCTATTCCAATGTCTTTCTTGCCCACAAATAAAGCATCCATCTCGTCTTTCCCAGCCCCGACCTCTTCCCATACCAGGCCGGAGACAGTAGGGAGGTTTATTAGCAGGGCTCGGGCCGTTTGGTTGTTTAGTATAACCGTATCCTTGCTTATCCATCCAATCCTGTATGCAACACTGCGGTTCTATTGGTCCTTCCTCCCGAGATGGCTCTTCCTTTCTAGTCACGTATTCAGTCTTGACCCGGGTTGGGGGCGCACCTCCCCCCTCCCCCATCCCCTTTCTTTTCCTGCCAATAATACCTAACCGCCCTTTCCATCTGGGCTTTACTGTTATCTGCCCAATTCATATTATTTGTCCGGATAGCGTGAGCAATCGAATAGGGCAGGCACTGAAGTAGGATTGCGCAGAATTGAGGAGAATCCTCTCCTGCCCTGAAGGCATTTTCTCCTGATTGACTCCCGTATATTTCAATCGGCAGTTTCTTCACGCTTGGGTTTAGTTTCTAATACTGTGGCCATACTGATGGGCTTCTGAAGGGTCGTGGTGAGAGAATTGAAAATAGCGTTTAGGTGATCCTGGATATCGTTAGGGTGAGCAACCAACAATGCATCATGAATAGCACGTCCTAGGTGAGTTAGAAGTCGGGTGTGTTCAGTTGGGCTCAAGGTTTGCTTTCCCAAGGCCCACAGGTCCCTTGATTCTGCATTATAAACTGAAATAGTTGTTCGAAGATAATCTATAAATTTGATAGATTCTTTTTTCCGATCTGGTATGCTGGCCATAAGGGCCATAATTTTGTTCAGTTTCCAGGGCACATAGACATCTATAGTGGGGTGGTCTGCAGCTTGTTGTGCATCAGGGTTTGGCATTGGTCTGACAGGGAATTGGTGTCGGGACTTTGGGATCTTGGAAATCATTTCTAGGTCGGAGGATGTTTCGGAGCTGTCTGACTGCTTGACAGTTCTGCGTCTCGATCGGCGGGGGTGTTTGCTATGTCTTTCACAACTTGGACTGGTAGATTGACTAGAAGATTTACGGGACTGTCTGTGATATCGAGATATAGTTCTGCCCTTTCGAGTGTGAGATCTGGTCCTTTCGGCTATATTGCTTGTGAACTGGGGATCCGAATCGCTATCAGAGGATGAGGAGTCAGTTTGGGTTTGTTGCTTTGGTGGTATGGGGTTATTTTTAACTCCTCTCGCCGGAGTGTAAGGTGGAGGGTGTTGGGAAGAGGACTGGAGCAAGGGGCCAGGGGGTGCGGGAGGTGCCGTTGGGCGCTGAGTCAGTGACCACTCATCAATTTCATCATCAGCCTCGGTTAACACAAAGCCAGCCATTTGACTACGTAGTCGGTCAATACCTTTCTCAGACGTCCCAGAGGATCTCTTAGTAAGTTTCTCGTGCGCACATTCGTTTTTTTTAAAGACATCTACAGTTTTAACATGTGTTCCCTCTGTCAATGAGAATCCCAATTTAATAGCATTTATTTGCCAACTTGACAGAAGTGATGCATCTTTTAATTTTTGACAATCCCTGTGCTTTTTTGCTACCTCTACGCTTCTAGTGTCACCTAGAGGCCACTGGTCATCTCCTAATAATTTGTTCAGGGCTCCTGATAATTTTCTAACGTCCTCAGCTCTTTCATGGAATTCCTCACATAACTTTTGTAGCGGACTATCCGCATTCATTGTTTTATCCAACTGATTACCCATTTTCACGCTGCCCCTCGTATTTAAACTGACTCTAATTACCGTGTCGTTACGCGTTCGCGTCGTCGTGCGATTTGAACAAACTTAAAGTAAACACAGACTTTACTGAAACTAACACTAACTTCCGCGTCGCCCCGCGATTTGAACAAACTCAAAATAAACAGACTTTACTCAAACTAACACTGACTTCCGCGTCGCCCCGCGGTTCGCGTCGCCGCGCGATTTGAAACACTTAAAATAAACAGACTTTACTAAAACTAACACTGACTTCCGCGTCGCCCCGCAATTTGAAACACTTAAAATAAACACAGACTTCCGCGTCGCCCCGCGGTTCACGTCGTCGCATGATTTAACAAACTTAAAATAAACATAGACTTACTGAAACCAGCACTGACTTCGGCATCACCCCACGGTTCGCGTTGCTGCGCGTTCGCTTCGGCCCACGTTCACTCTGCCATGCACTCGCGCTGCCGCACGTCCCATGCCGCCACGCGTTTCACGCTGCTGCGCGTCTGCGTTGGCCCACGTTCACTCTGCCGCACACTCGCGCCGTCGCACGTCCCATGCCGCCACGCGTTCGCGCCGCCGCGCGCTTATCTAGCCCTACCTTTCGAGTTGCTGCGTGATTTAAATCCAATCAGTGCCTAGATGGGCCAAGTGACATACGAGGTCGACGTCACACCTGACTTGAACACCTATCCTCTATTTAATTCCCCATAAGCCTTACTTAATTCCCTGTGAGCCTAATTTTCTAAATTTGATTTCTTATGAGCCTTATTTAATTTCTTTTAGTCTCCAAATTTCCCTATCCTTTCGCGTCACTGCGCAGTTTAAATCCAATCAGTCAATGAAAGCCCTAATTTAATGGAGTTTTTCTGCCAACTGGACAGGAGTGATTTTTTTTAGACTGCAGTGGAATTTTTCTCATAATTTAAAATCTCAGAACATTTTTTTTTCTTTCAGCACCTATTTAGTACGTTACTTTTTTTTTTGTCTTTTCCATAACTAGAGAGAAGTCTGGCACGTAGGCTGTGGACTGCTTTTCATTATCTCAATTGTTCCAGCCTCAAGGTCGTGTTATTTAATATAATATATATTTTTTTAATCCTTTTGAATCCATCTCAGTTGTTTTGCTGTGCCTTCTCTGAATGTTTTCTTTCGACAAGTAAGTGAGCATGTTAAATCCTTTTTTTTAACCACCGGGACCATGTATTTTTTTCTTTTTTTTTTAAACTCAACAAACCTATCCTTTGTGCATTTCCTGGCTCCGTAACTTATCATCCGAATATACGTAATTCAATAAGGTTCACACTCTTAAACTTCCCACATACAGGACAACACTACGAAGGGTTAAAAAAACTTTCATTCTGTTTGAAAAAATAGGTGGAGCTAAAACAAACCACAACTCCCCGGCTTTTTTTTTTACAGTAAAAATCACAGAAGCATTTCTCATTTAAACAGACGTTCACAAGAGTCTCTTTTCTTTCCTATTAATTTTTGGATCCATGATTGATCATCTATCCCTATCTAGCTCTAACTATAACCTATCTTTCCAAGTCGCCGCTTGGTTTGCGTCATCGCGCAATTTCCCTATCTCTATCCCTATTCTAAGTTTGAAAGGTATTCACCAGATTGTCCTGGATCTCATTCAGACACGACCTGAGAACCAGCGAGTGGCTAAACTTTCCTCAGACTTTTGAAACCGGGGGAAACTGGAGCAGTATTGAAATCATACTCACTCCAGTGGCCACTTTCCCCTCGTCTCGTCCAAGGCTAGTCTGGCTCTTAATTCGCAAGTTTTCGGCAGTCGTCCGTTGAGATCCCACTTCTGACACCAAATGTAAATGTAGATTCTTTTCTCTCAATCTGGTTCAGTAAAATTACTGAGTCGAATACCTATTGTGCTTTCAACAAAGCAGTCTTTATTTTACCGGCCGACAAGACTTATCAGACAGAAGATATACTCTCTCGATAGAGCGTACACACTTCCCACGGACAAAAGTGACGTTACATTGTAAAGGGACGATGGTTATACATTTTCGGCAAAAGATAACAAGATAGGGCCAGAGTGACATCCCAGCTCAGCCCATCTCTTTTGATCCCTCCTTCCATTTGTCCAATCATAAGCCGACCCAAGCATGGTCCGATTTTAAACAAAGACCTTCTGTCAATGTTTCAGGTTAATAACATGATTTAATAAGACCTTGAGGTTTTTCTGCAAGCTGTGGGTTTTGTTTCAATATGTGTTAGTGTTGTAACATTTCGCAGTCTCGAGTCTGAGATGTCATGGCTATTCCTCCATGAATTCTTTGTTAGCTTATACTGTCCCTATACAATTCCCACGTTCTCAACTTCAATGTCTCTATACATTTTTAAACATTCACAGATAGAGAGAGAATGTTTCCACTTGTTGGGAAGAGCATAACTGGAGGCCATCAATATAAGATAGTCACCAGGAAATCCATTAGGAAATTCGGAAGAAAATCCTTTGCCCAGAGAGTGGTGAGAATGTGGAACTCACTGCCACAGGGAGTGGTTGAAACAAATAATACAGATGCATTTAAGGGGAAGCTAGACAAGTATATGGGGGAGAAGGGAATAGAGGGTTATGCTGATAGATTTAGATGAGGAAAGATGGGACTGGAGCATAAATGGCGGCATGGTCTGCTGGGGTTGAATGGCCTGTTTCTGTGCCGTATATCCGATATAATCCGATGCATTGTGATCATGAATACAGAATACTAAATTGCAAAAAGTACAAGAAAATCACTGTTTCACCTGGAAGGAGTGTTTGGGGCCCTGGATAGTGAGAAGGGAGGAGGTAAAAGGGCAGGTGTTGCATCTGCTGTGCTTGCACGGGAAGGTGCCGTGGGAAGGGGAGGGGGTGTTGGGGATGATTGTGGAATGGACCAGAGTGTTGCAGAGGGAGCGGTCCCTTCAGAATGCTGAGACGGGAGGGGAAGATGTGATTGGTGGTGGGATCACGCTGGAGGTGACAGAAATGGCAGAGGATGATCTGTTGAGTGTGGAGGCTGATGGGGTGAAAGGTGAGGACAAGTTGAATCCTGTCGTAGTTCTGAGAGGGAGGGGAAGGGGGTGAGAGCAGAGGTGTGGGAAATAGAATGGACACGGTCGAGGGAATCCTCGGTTGAGGAAAAAGGAAAACATCGGAAACACTAGTATGGAAGGTGCCGTCATCCGAAAAGATGCGACGGAGACAAGAGAAACTGGGAGAATAGAATGGAGTCCTTACAGGAAGCGGGGTGGGAGGAAGTGTGGTCCAGGTAGCTGTGGGAGTCAGTGGGCTTCTAGTGGATGTTTGTTGATAGCCTGTCCCAGAAATGGAGACAGAGAAGTCGAGGAAGGGAAGGGAAGAGTCAGAGATGGACCATGTGAAGGTGAGCATGTGCGGCACCGAGAAAGTTCCGTCGATAATGGCACATTGGTGTTGTCAGCGACAACTTAGCATGGCGGCTGGAGCACGGGGGCTTGTGGGTATTGCAGCCACCATTACTGTTCATACTTTCAACCAACCTGTGCAGCAGCTGGGGCCTGAAAATCAACTTCACTGCCCATGGACTGGGAAAGGGGGACATGAGGCAACATTTTCCCTGTTCTCCTTTCTAAACTCACCACAGGGTTTTAGAAGTGGAGCATTTATAGACAGGAAGTGCAAACCAAACATCATGTAAAGGGGTAGTTACACTGTTGGGACCCTCAAAAAGACAGAGGGAGATAGAATAGGGCAAAAATAATAGGGCATTTCAACTACCCTAGCATTAACTGGGATGGAATCAGTGTAAATGGTATAGTGGGAGCAGAATTCTTAAAATGCATTCAGGAGAACTTTTTTAGCCAGTACCGAGCAAGCCCAACAAGTGAGGGATTTAGTTTTCGGGGATGAAACTGGGCAGGTGGAGAGAGTATTGTGGTGCTAGTGATCATAATTCAGTTACATTTAGGATAGTTATGGAAAAGGACAAAGGTAGACAAGGATTAAAATTTCTCGATTGGGGGAAAGGCCAATTTTAATACACTGAGATGTGATTTAGCAAAAGTGGACTGGAAACAACTTAATATGTTCCCACAAACAAAAATGGTGGGACTCCCAAATCTCGAGTCCCCTGGATATCAAGATGCATAAAGGTTTTGATAAGGCAAAAAAGGGAAGCTTATGTCAGATACCGAGAGCTCAATACTGCAGAAACCCTCGAGGAGTATAGAAAGTGCAGGGTTGAAACTAAAAAGGAAATTAGGAAAGCATGAAAAAATATTGGCAAGTAAAATCAAGGAAAACCCAAAGATGTTTTATGAATACATTAAGAGCAAGAGAATAACTAAAGAAAGAGTAGGAGACCAAAAAGGAAGGTGGAATGTGAAGTCAGAAGACATGGGAATGGTTCTTAATGAATATATTGTGTCTGTCTTCACAAAAGAGAGGATCGATGCAGACATTGTAGTTAAGGAGGAGTGTGAAATATCAGATGAGATAAATATAATGAGAGAGATAGTATGAAGGGTAGCATCTTTTGAAAGTGGATAAATCCCCAGGCCCGGATGAAGTGTATCCCAAGCAGTTAAGAAAAGCAAGGGAGGAAATAGCAGAGGTTCTAACCATCATTTTCAATCCTCTCTAGCTACAGGTGTGGTGCCGAGGACTGCTCACGTTGTACTGTTGTTTAAAAAGGGAGAAACAGAGAGACCGAGTAATTATAGGCCAGTCAGCCTAACCTCGCTGGTGGGAAAATTGATGGAAGAATTTCTGAGGGACAGTATTAATTGTCATTTAGAAAGGCAGCGATTAATCAAGAACAGTCAGCATGGATTTGTTATGGGAAGGTCGTGTCTAACTTGATTGAATGTTTTAAGGAGGTAACAAGGAATGTCGATGCGCGCATTTGATGTAGTCTACAAGGATCTTACCATAGAATCAGAGAATGGTTACAGCACGGAAGAGGGCTATGCGGCCTGTTGAGCCTGTGCCAGCTCTCTGCAAGAGCACCTCAGCAAGTCCCACTCCCTGCCCCTGGCCAAGGCCTTTGACAAGTTCCCACATGGCAGACTGGTCAGAAAAGTAAACGGCCTGGGATCCAAGGGAAGGTGGCACGTTGGACCCAAAATTGGCTCATGGACAGGAAGCAAAGGGTAATGGTCAACTGGAGTTTTTGTGATTGGAAGGCTGTTTCCTGTGGGGTTCCACAGGGCTCAGTCTGGGTCTCTTGCTGTTTGTGGTATACATCAATGATTTAGACTTGGATGTAGGGGGGCATGATTAAAAAGTTTGCAGACGATACAAAAATTGGCCTTGTGGCCTTGAGGAAGAAAGCTGCAGACTGCAGGAATATATCAATGAACTGGTCAGGTGGGCAGAAAAGTGGCAAATGGAACTCAATCTGGAGAAGTGTAAGGTAATGCATTTGGGGAGGGCTAACAAGGCAAGGGAATACACATTAAATGGTAGGACACTGAGAAGTGTAGAGGAACAAAGGGACCTTGGAGTGCACAGATCCCTGAAGGTAGCAGGCCAAGTGGTTTAGGCGACATACGGAATTATTGCCTTTATTAGCCACAGAATATAAGAGTGGGGAGGTTATGCTTGAACTGTATAAAGCACTAGTTAGGTCACAGCTAGAGTACTGCAAGCAGTTCTGGTCACCACATTACAGGAAAGATGTGATTGCACTAGACAGGGTACAGAGGAGATTTACAAGGATGTTGCCAGGACTAGGAAATTTTAGCTATGAGGAAAGATTGGATAGGCTGGAGTTGTTTTCTGTGGAACAGAGGCAGCTGAAGAGAGATTTAACTGTATAAAATTATGAGGGGCCTAGATAGAGTGGCTAGGAAGGACCTATTTCCCTTAGAAGAGGGGTCAACAACCAGGGGCACATGTTCTGACTTTAGTCATGAGTCCACTGTGTGGTATCTTATCGAAAGTCTTTTGAAAATCCAAGTACATTACCGTTTCTGTTTCCTCTTCAAAGAATTCACTGAGGTTGGTCAAGCATGGCCTTCCCTTTTGTAATCCATGCTGACTGCATTAAGCTAGTCTGTGGTTTACTGCAGTTGTTGTGTCTCCCTTCTTAAATATAAGAATAACATTAGATATAACAATTATATATCTTTTCCAAATGTCATTAGTTTATCTTGTCTGATAGAAACCAACCCCAGTCACTGACACCAATCCCCTCCTGTCTGATATAAACTCACCCCAGTCACTGACACCAATCCCCTCTGGTCTGATATAAACCAACCCCACAGGCCCGGAAAGATTAAACTCAGCCGTTACTTGGTCTGGACTTGTCCCCATTCCCGTGCCGAGCGAATTGCTGTACCAGATGGAGGAGCAACATTTGGGGCTCTCGATTCCCCACCAATTCCCATCTTTCTGGTGGATACTGGAGGGTCCACGGTGTGTAATGTGCAAGCCAGTAAGAATTGTCAGCAAGGATTAATCAGCACTTTCTAATTGGAGATGTTAATCAGTGAAATCTTTCAGACTGTGAATTCTAGATTTTGTACCAAACATCAATTTAGGATTGAAGTAAAAGTTCATAATTTTATTTTAAATTAATTTCTGACGAGAGTCCCTAAATTAAGGGGATAGATCACAGATAGTGGCTCCTAGATGGACATTGCAGCCCCGAGAACATAATCAGCGATGTATCGAAAATCCAGCCAAATTATAGGGTTGTTAACATCAGCAGAAACAAACCCCAACTGTCAGAATGAACATGGTTCAGTCGGGATGTGATTAACAGCAGCAATAACAGCAGAATCCAACCCCTGCAGTCACTTGTGAACGCGCTGGTGTTTCAGCAGTTTGGATGACTGAGTGAATACCTTCCCACACTCAGAGCAGGTGAATGGCTTCTCACCAGTGTGAACTTGCTGGTGTGCCAGTAGGCCAGATAACTGAGCAAATTCCTTCCCACACACGGAGCAAGTGAACGGCCTCTCCCCAGAGTGAACTCGCTGGTGTGCCAGTAGCCCAGATAACTGAGTGAATCCCTTCTCACACACAGGGCAGGTGAACGGTTTCTTCCCGGTGTGACTGTGTCGATGAGTTTCCAGCAGAGATGGGTAATTAAATCCTATCTCAGTCCCCACATTTCCACAGTATCTCCATGGTGCGTGCGGGTGTCCTGGTGTCTCTCCAGGTTAGATGATCAATTGAAGCTTCACACAGAACACGTGTACAGTTTCTCCCCACTATGAATGGTGCGATATATTTCAGGCTGTGTAACTGGTTAAAAGATTTCTCCTTCTACATTCAAACACCGATGATATTAAGGTTCAGATGTATTGAATGATTCTGTGAGATCTTGATGTAATGTTGGGTTTGAGTTTCCCGTCTGTAAATCCTCCTCTTCTAATACCCTGTAAAAGGAGTTTACAAAACTCATCACTGTAAGTACAGGATATAAATTCAGAAAAGATCATTCTAGTTTCTATTCAAGAGAGAACATTCTTTCCTCTCTTGTTCCCCCAAAGCTATAAATCCCTCCACCCTGTGCAGACATCCCAACATTTTTCTTTTAAGTTGACTGTTCTCCCTGTCCTGAAGGTGCTGACTCTTTCTGGGTTTAGTTCAAATCATCACCAAAAGGCTCAGACCCAGGGGTGAACTATCCAGCACACTGTACAACAATGTTCGGGACGCTCACTGTCCCTCCGCATCTGTGTCCAGGGGACGAACTGATGAGTTTCTCTTATCTTTGGGTTAAATATTATTCTCACCGAGGTGATGGAGGTCAGCATCGGGGAATGGGGTATTCTGAGCACCTAATGTCTGCCATAAACACTCTACAGTCAGGTACAGCACGGGTTAGATACAGAGTAAATCTCCCTCTACACTGTCCCATCAAACACTCCCAGGGCAGGTACAGCACGGGGTTAGATACAGAGTAAAGCTCCCTCTACACTGTCCCATCAAACACTCCCAGGGCAGGTACAGCACGGGGTTAGATACAGAGTAAATCTCCCTCTACACTGTCCCATCAAACACTCCCAGGGCAGGTACAGCACGGGGTTAGATACAGAGTAAAGCTCCCTCTACACTGTCCCATCAAACACTCCCAGGGCAGGTACAGCACGGGGTTAGATACAGAGTAAATCTCCCTCTACACTGTCCCATCAAACACTCCCAGGGCAGGTACAGCACGGGGTTAGATACAGAGTAAAGCTCCCTCTACACTGTCCCATCAAACACTCCCAGGGCAGGTACAGCACGGGGTTAGATACAGAGTAAAGCTCCCTCTACAGTCCCCGCCCGCTCCCCATTGGTCGGAAGCTCCCGTCAATCAGGCCGTGGGCCCGGGTCACGTGTCCCTCGAGCGCGCTCTGCCAAACTGTGTAAAGTGGTGTCGGGGACCCGGATGTACGGACTCTCAGGTTTGGATTTCCCTTTATTCTCCCCCTCCCCCCCGCGCCATTCTCGGAGCGGAGAAAACTCACTTTACGTCACCGATCGAGGCTCTTTAACGGACACAAACACCTTTCCCCAGAAGGCCCCATGCCACAGGATCTGAGTGCGCAGGCGCAGCACCGAGTGTGGGAGAAGGGGGCGGTCTGTGTCCTCTGGGCATGCGCAGTTATTACCGATGGCGACCGAGAGGGGGCGCTATGCCAGGGGCGCAGCTCCCGGTGCGCAGGCGCGGACTCTGGGCTGTCAATCACCCATCAGGCAGTGCGGCTGCTGGTGAGACCTGTGACATCATAGAATCCCAGACAGTGACATCACAGAAGGAGGCCATTCGGCCCATCGTGTCCCTGCCGGGCGGCACAGAGCTCTCCAGCCTAATCCCACTGTACAGCTCTTGGCTTACATTGATATAAGACTTACATTTATATAGCGCCTCTCACTGCCACCAGATGTCTCAAAGCTCTTTACAGAGAATTAAGTTCTGTTGGAGCATAGTCATTGTTATAATGTGGGGAAACGTGGCAGCCAATCTGTGCACAGCAAGTTCCCACATACAGCAACGTGATAATGACCAGATAAACTGTTTTTCTTATTTTGATTGAGGGATAAATATTGTCCAGAACGCCGGGGATACCTCCCTTGCTCTTATTCGAAATAGTGCCATGGGATCTTTTACCAGAAATCAGAGAGAGAGCAGACAGGGCCTCGGTTGAACGTCTCATCCGAAAGACGGCTCCTCCGACAGTGTAGCACTGCCTCAGCACTACACTGGCGTGTCAGCCTAGATTTTTTGTGCTCAAGTCCCTGGAGTGGGACTTGAACCCACAACCTTCTGACTCAGAGATGAGAGTGCTACTCACTGAGCCACAGCTGACCCCACTGCTAACGGAAATAAGTCCATGCTATCCACTCTATCCAGGCCCTCATAATTTTATACACTTCAATTAGGTCTTCCCTCTAATCCTTCTGCCAATTACTTTAATTCTATGCACTCCGAGTTATTGACCATTTTGCTAAGGCAAATAGGTCCTTCCTCTCCAATCTATCTAGGCCCCTCAAGTGCATATCCAGGTACTTTTAAATGCTATGAGGTGTTCTGCCTCTACCATCCTTTCAAGCAGTGAGTTCCAGACTCCCACCATCCTCTGGGTGAAAAAACTTCTCAAATCCCATCGAAACCTTTGACCAATTAATTTAAATCTATGCCCCCCCAGGTATGGATCCCTCTACTAAGGGAAATAGGTCTATCTAGGCCCCTCATAATTTTATACACCGCAATGAGGTCTCCCCTCTGCCTCCTCTGTGACTTTGTACCCTCTCTGGTGCAATTACATCTTTCCTGTAATGTGGTGACCAGAACTGCACACATACACTAGCTGTGGCCTAACTAGAACCCAACCAGAGTCAGTACTTCAGGGGAAGAGAGGGAGGGGAACCAGTGTGTGTAGAACTGAACCCAGCCAGAGTCAGCACCTTCAGGGGAGAGAGGGAGGGGAACCAGTGTGTGTAGAACTGAACCCAGCCAGAGTCAGCACCTTCAGGGGAGGGGAACCAGTGAGTGTAGAACTGAACCCAGCCAGTGTCAGCACCTTCAGGGGAGAGAGGGAGGGGAACCAGTAAGTGTAGAACTGAACCCAGCCAGAGTCAGCACCTTCAGCAAGAAAGAAAAAATGTTGGAGAAGATGTCATGGATTTGGCTTTCAGCATGAGGAGTCTGGATAGTGTGTGGGACAGGGATTTACAGCTGTGAGGACACCAGAGAGGAATGTGTGTACCATAGAAACCAGAATTGACTGTTCTGATTGTCCACCCTGTCCTTACAGTGATGACTTTTGTAAACTCATTTTACAGGGGATTAGAAGGGGAGGATTTGCAGATGGGAAACTCGAACAAACATCACCAAGATCTGACAGTCACTCGATCCACCGCAACATGAATATCATCGGCCTTTGAATGTGGAAAGAGAAATGTTTGTCTGTTCTGTCTGTGGGAAAAGATTTCAAACATCAGTGTGTCTGGAAAAGCACCGAGACACACACACCCGAGTCAGAGTGTTCCAGTGCACTGCCTGTGGAAAGAGCTTTAACCAGTTACACAGCCTGAAAAAACATCGCACCATTCACAGCAGGGAGAAACCGTACATGTGTTCTGTGTGGACGAGGCTTCAACTGATCGTCCAACCTGGAGAGACCCAAAAACACCCGCACCATGGAGAAACCGTGGAAATGTGGTGACAGTGGAAAGGGATTCAATTTCCCGTCCCTGCTGGAAACTCATTGTTGCAGTCACACTGGGGAGAGGCCGTTCACCTGCTCCGTGTGTGTGAAGAGATTCACTTGTTCATGTCACCTCACTGATCACAAGCGAGTTCACTCTGGAGACTGTTCATATGCTGTGTGTGTGGGAAACGATTCATGAAATCTTCTCACCATCTGAGACACCTGCGGTTTCACGCTGATGAGAAGCCATTCACCTGCTCCGTGTGTGGGAAGGGATTCACAAATTCATCCCACCTTCTGGCTCACCAGTGTATCCACACTGGGGAGAGGCCGTATACCTGCTCTGAGTGTGGGAAGGGATTCACTTGTTCATCCAGCCTCACTGCACACCAAGTTAATCATACCAATAGACCATTTAAATGTTCTGACTGTGGGAAGAGCTTTAAAAGCAGAAGTGATCTGAGGAAACACCAGCGAGTTCACATTGGGGAGAGGCTGTTCACCTGCTCTGAATGTGGGAAGGGTTTCACTCGTTCATCCACCCTGCTGACACACCAGCGAGTTCACAAGTGACTGCAGGGTTGGAATCTGCTGTGAATCACATCGGGTTCATTCTGACAATTGGGCTGTGTTTCCCCTGTAACTGGGCTGGAGTTTCATTTTCTGGATATCTGACAAATAAATCAGCTTTGGTTTCAACACAGTGTGTCGATTCCTAGATTTCTCCAATATAAGAGGAGACTAATTGATTCCCTGTTACTGACTGTTCCTTTTTTGGAACTTTTCTCCTTCATTTAACAAAGACTTGTCCTTATGCAGCACCTTACATGACCTCAGGATGTCCCAAAGTGTTTTACAGCCAATGAAATACAACATCAAAGTACATTTGAAGTGCATTCACTGTTGTAGTATAGGAAATGCGGCAAAACAATTTTACTTGAGCAAGAGGATGGCTGCTCTGAGACACCACCTGGGAGTAACGTCAAGTTATTGGCACAGTCATGGGAGCATTTGGTGACTGCTGCTATTGATTAAAGGATGGGGGGAGGTTGATGAAGCATCTAAATTTCTATTTTCTTTTGATACATAGGAAAAAAATAATAGAATTGAAAAGTAGGGAAGTTATGCTGAACCTGTATCGAACCTTGGTTAGATCACATAGAGGACTATGTCATCTTTCAGTTATCATTGCGGCAAATATTTTTCTATTATCACAAAAAATAATTTCTTCCTCGTCCCGGCCCCAGTTATTACTGCACTAGACCATTCCCACAAATGTTGGAAGAGGCTGAGGAGGAAACAGTGAAGGGAACAGTCAAAAGAAAGAAGACTGTGGAAACAGAAATAGTGCACAATTCTCTGGAGAGTAACAAGTGTTTCATTCTTTTCAAATGAGGGAAATACTCAGTCATAGAATTACAGGTTTATTAACCTCATGCCAGGTACAGGTAGTTTTATTTTTACCATCACTTGCACCAATAATCACACTCCAGGCGTATATCAGGGGATTCTGTGTGACGGTGAGGTGATCACTGGACAATAAAGCTCAGAGACTGGTGGGGGGCTGCTCATTACCCTCGGTGTGATTTAATCCCCTTTCCCACTGAATACTGTGGACAGACATGGTCATCTTGGTAATGGAATGGTCAGTGTGACGTCACTTTCTGAACAAGAGCAGGCAAGACAATGGGTTATCAATAAATGGTAATATTAAACACTCTGCAATTATGTTTTGAATAAAGGTTATAAAATGGTGAAAGATAACTGGTGAGGTTAATCATTTATTTTTGTAGAATGCACTTGCAAATATTAAAAATGATGAACTTTATACACCCACAAATCACACATATATAGAGCGAAGTGTGTGCTTTTTTTCCAGTTGTTCCTCTTAACCAGATGAGAGTTAGAGAACTCGGCAGACATTAGGACCCTGCGGCTGCCCAGCCGGTGGTGCTGTGAGGTCACGGTTCCAGGCTCTGTCTGACACAATCAGTGGGCCAGGCAAAGCTCAATGGGAAATACTGAAGGAAAAACAATCCTTAGCATTAAAATCTGTGAGCAGTTGTCACAGGACAACACAAGTGTGAATTAGTGACCTTTAACACACAGAGTGCCACTAAGTAGTGCAAAGTGTAGTGAATTGCTCCCCTTCAGTCCTGTCCCTCAATCCCAGTCCATCTCTGGGAGATTGTTACAAGATTCACCCCATCCTCTCAACACAAATATTACCCACACAATACCAGATCAATTAGACATTGCACACAACTCTTGATAGCTATGAACAAGAATAAACCTGCTTCTAAGTTAAAAAAATGATTGCATCCTCTCTCACACACAAATATATATCTTTACGATTATCAATATTTATCTATTCCTCTATCTACCATCTATCTCTCTATATTACAGACGCAAGGTCTAGTACAGTAATAGCGGAGACAGGTTCGATTGTAATATAAAGTGAGAAAGGGAATTATGTCAAGTAAACAGAGTCAGGGCCTCGTGTAATATAAAGAGAGACAGGGCCGAGTGCAGTAGTAACTGACACAGGGCCCAGTGTGATGTAAACGGAGACAGGGCCTCGTGTAATATAAACAGAGACAGGGCCTAGTGTAATATAAACAGAGACAGGGTCTAGTGTAATATAAACAGAGACAGGGTCTAGTGTAATATAAACAGAGACAGGGCCTAGTGTAATATAAACACAGACAGGGTCTAGTGTAATATAAACACAGACAGGGCCTAGTGTAATATAAACAGAGACAGGGTCCAGTGTAATATAAACACAGACAGGGTCTAGTGTAATATAAACAGAGACAGGGTCAAGTGTAATATAAACAGGGACAGGGTCAGGTGTAATATAAACAGAGACAGGGTGTAGTGTAATATAAACAGGGACAGGGCCTAGTGTAATATAAACAGAGACAGGGTCGAGTGTAATATAAACAGAGACAGGGCCTCGTGTAATATAAACAGAGACAGGGTCTAGTGTAATATAAACAGAGACTGGGTCTAGTGTAATATAAACAGAGACTGGGTCTAGTGTAATATAAACAGAGACAGGGTCTAGTGTAATATAAACAGAGACTGGGTCTAGTGTAATATAAACAGGGACAGGGTCTAGTGTAATATAAACAGAGACAGAGTCTTGTATAATATAAACAGAGACAGGGTCTAGTGTAATATAAACAGAGACTGGGTCTAGTGTAATATAAACAGAGACTGGGTCTAGTGTAATATAAACAGAGACTGGGTCTAGTGTAATATAAACAGAGACTGGGTCGAGTGTAATATAAACAGAGACTGGGTCTAGTGTAATATAAACAGAGACTGGGTCGAGTGTAATATAAACAGAGACTGGGTCGAGTGTAATATAAACAGGGACAGGGTCTAGTGTAATATAAACAGAGACAGGGTCTCGTGAAATATAAACAGGGACAGGGCCTAGTGTAATATAAACAGAGACAGGGTCTAGTGTAATATAAACAGAGA
Source organism: Pristiophorus japonicus (assembly GCF_044704955.1). NCBI lineage: Eukaryota > Metazoa > Chordata > Chondrichthyes > Pristiophoridae > Pristiophorus > Pristiophorus japonicus. Next base: position 77,943,786 of record NC_091996.1, on the reverse strand, counting down.
CAGGGTCTAGTATAATATAAACACAGACATGGTCTAGTTGAATGTCTCCATTAATACTGCACTGGACCATGCGTTTGTAAGATAGAGAGACAGATGATAGATAGAGGAATAGATAAATATTGATAATCGTAAGGTGGAGCAGCGAGCGGTGAGAGGTGAGAGGCCTACTAAAGGCCCAGCAGCAAGCTACTGCAGGGAGAAAGGGCAAAAAAGAAGTAAAAAGAAATTGAAAGGTGATGTCACAGCCAAGGAGGTAAGTGATTGGTGAGTAGTTTTTCCTTATCTTTATCTTTTTCTTATCAGTAAGTAACCTTTGGCATAGTTGCCAAATAAATTAATTTAAGGATTAAGTCAATGCAGGTGAGCCCAGTCCCATGTCATGCTCCTCCTCTGCTATGTGGGAAATCAGGGAATGTCCCTGATGACTAAGTATGCAGGAACTGTATCCAGCTGCAGCTCCTGTCAGACCGTAAGATGGCGCTGAGCTTTGAATGGATTCACTCTTGAGCATCCGCGATGCTGAGGATGTTGTGCATAGTACATTTAGTGATTTGGCTTGAGGAGTGGTGCAGGAGGGAGGGATTCAAATTCCTGGTACATTGGAACTGGTTCTGGGGGAGGTGGGACCTGTACAAACCGGATGGTCTGCACCAGGGCAGGACTGGAACCAATGTCCTAGAGGGAGTGTTTGCTAGTGCTGTTGGGAGGGGTTAAATTAATATGGCAGGGGGATGGGAACCTATATAAGGAGACAGAAGGAAGTAAAATGGAGCAGAAGCAAAAGATAGAAGGAAGAATAGTAAAAGTGGAGGACAGAGAAACACAAAGCAAAAATCAAAAAGGGCCACATTACAGCAAAATTCTAAAGAGATAAAATGAGTTAAAAAGACAAGCCTGAAGGCTCCATGCCTCAATACGAGGAGTATTTGTAATAAGGTGGACAAATTAACTGCGCAGGCAGCTATTAATGAGTATGATATTATTGGGATTATAGAGACATGGCTCCAGGGTAACCAAGGTTGGGAAATCAACATCCAGGGATATTCAACATTCAGGAAGGATGGACAGAAAGGAAAAGGAGGTGGGGTAGCATTGCTGGTTAAAGAGGAAATTAACGCAATAGTAAGGAAAGACATTAGCGGATGATGTGGAATCTGTATGGGTAGAGCTGCGGAATACCAAAGGGCAGAAAACGCTCGTGGGAGTTGTGTGCAGACCACCAAACAGTAGTCATGAGTTTGGGGACAGCATCAAAGAAGAAATTAGGGATGCGTGGAATAAAGGTTCAGCAGTTATCATGGGTAACTTTAATCTATATATAGATTGAGCTAACCAAACTGGTAGCAATACGGTGGAGGATGATTTCCTGGAGTGTATTAGGGATGGTTTTCTTGACCATTATGTTGAGGAACCAACTAGAGGGCTGGCCATCCTTGACTGGGTGATGTGTAATCAGAAAGGACTAATTAACAATCTTGTTGTGCGAGGCCCCTTGGGGAAGAGTGACCATAATATGGTAGAATTCTTTATTAAGATGGAGAGTGACACAGTTAATTCAGAGACTAGGGTCCTGAACTTAAGGAAAGGTAACTTCGATGGTATGTGAGATGAATTGGCTAGAATAGACTGGTGAATGATACTTAAAGGGTTGAAGGTGGATAGGCAATGGCAAACATTTAACTATCACATGGATGAACATCAACAATTGTACATCCCTGTCTGGAAAAATAAAACGGGGAAGGTGGCTCAACCGTGGCTAACAAGGGAAATTAGGGATAGTGTTAAATCCAAGGATGAGGCCTCTAAGTTGGCCAGAAAAAGCAGCAAACCCAAAGACTTGGCGAAATTTAGAATTCAGCAGAGCAGGACAAAGGGCTTAATTAGGAGCGGAAGTTTGCTAGGAACATAAAAACTGACTAATATAAAGAGAGACAGAGCCTAGTGTAATATAAAAAGAGACATGGTCTAGTGTAATATAAAGAGACACAGGGTCTGGTGGAAGAAACAGAGACAGAGCCTAGTGTAATATAAACAGAGACAAGGTCGAGTGTAATATAAACAGGGACAGGGTCCAGTGTAATATAAACAGAGACAGGGTCTAGTGTAATATAAACAGAGACAGGGTCTGGTGTAATATAAATAGGGACAGGGTCTGGTGTAATAGAAACAGAGACAGGGCCTAGTGTAATATAAACAGAGACAGGGTCTAGTGTAATATAAACAGAGACAGGGTCTAGTGTAATATAAACAGAGACAGGGTCGGGTGTAGTATAAACAGAGACAGAGCCTCGTGTAATATAAACAGAGACAAGGTCTAGTGTAATATAAACACAGAATGTAGTGCAAAAAAAGAGACAGGGTCTGGTGTCATATAAACAGAGACAGGGCCTCGTGTAATATAAACAGAGACAAGGTCGAGTGCAATATAAACAGAGACAGGGTCTGGTGTAGTATAAACAGAGACAGAGCCTCGTGTAATATAAACAGAGACAGGGCCTAGTGTAATATTAAGAGACAAGGTCGAGTGTAATATAAACAGAGACAAGGTCGAGTGTAATATAAACAGAGACAGGGTCTAGTGTAATATAAACAGAGAGAGGGTCTCGTGTAATATAAACAGAGAGAGGGTCTAGTGTAATATAATCAGAGACAAAGTTGAAACATAGAAAATAGGTGCAGGAGTAGGCCATTCGACCCTTCTAGCCTGCACCGCCATTCAATGAGTTCATGGCTGAACATGCAAATTCAGTACCCCCTTCTTGCTTTCTTGCCATACCCCTTGATCCCCCTAGTAGTAAGGACTTCATCTAACTCCCTTTTGAATATATTTAGTGAATTGGCCTCAACTACTTTCTGTGGTAGAGAATTCCACAGGTTCACCACTCTCTGGGTGAAGAAGTTTCTCCTCATCTCGGTCCTAAATGGCTTACCCCTTATCCTTCGATTGTGACCCCTGGTTCTGGATTCCCCAACATTGGGAACATTCTTCCTGCATCCAACCTGTCTAAACCCGTCAGAATTTTAAATGTTTCTATGAGGTCCCCTCTCATTCTTCTGAACTCCAGTGAATACAAGCCCAGTTGATCCAGTCTTTCTTGATAGGTCAGTCCCACCATCCCAGGAATCAGTCTGCACTCCCTCAATAGCAAGAATGTCCTTCCTCAAGTTAGGAGACCAAAACTGTACACAATACTCCAGGTGTGGCCTCTCCAAGGCCCTGTACAACTGTAGCAACACCTCCCTGCCCCTGTACTCAAATTCCCTCGCTTTGAAGGCCAACATGCCATTTGCTTTCTTAACTGCCTGCTGTACCTGCATGCCAACTTTCAATGACTGATGTACCATGACACCCAGGTCTCGTTGCACCTCCCCTTTTCCTAATCTGTCACCATTCAGATAATAGTCTGTCTCTCTGTTTTTACCACCAAAGTGGATAACCTCACATTTATCCACATTATACTTCATCTGCCATGCATTTGCCCACTCACCTAACCTATCCAAGTCACTCTGCAGCCTCATAGCATCCTCCTCGCAGCTCATACTGCCACCCAACTTAGTGTCATCCGCAAATTTGGAGATACTACATTTAATCCCCTCGTCTAAATCATTAATATACAGTGTAAACAGCTGAGGCCCCAGCACAGAACCTTGCGGTACCCCACTAGTCACTGCCTGCCATTCTGAAAAGTACCCATTTACTCCTACTCTTTGCTTCCTGTCTGACAATTAGTTCTCAATCCATGTCAGCACACTACTCCCAATGCCATGTGCTTTAACTTTGCACATTAATCTCTTGTGTGGGACCTTGTCGAAAGCCTTCTGAAAGTCCAAATATACCACATCAACTGGTTCTCCCTTGTCCACTCTACTGGAAACATCCTCAAAAAATTCCAGAAGATTTGTCAAGCATGATTTCCCTTTCACAAATCCATGCTGACTTGGACCTATCATGTCACCTCTTTCGAAATGCGCTGCTATGACATCCTTAATCATTGATTCCATCATCTTACCCACTACCGATGTCAGGCTTATCGGTCTATAATTCCCTGTTTTCTCTCTCCCTCCTTTTTTAAAAAGTGGGGTTACATTTGCTACCCTCCACTCGATAGGAACTGATCCAGAGTCAATGGAATGTTGGAAAATGACTGTTAATGCATCCGCTATTTCCAAGGCCACCTCCTTAAGTACTCTGGGATGCAGTCCATCAGGCCCTGGGGATTTATTGGCCTTCAATCCCATTAATTTCCCCAACACAATTTCCCGACTAATAAGGATTTCCCTCAGTTCCTCCTCCTTACTAGACCCTCTGACCACTCTTATATCCGGAAGGTTGTTTGTATCCTCTTTAGTGAATATCGAACCAAAGTACTTGTTCAATTGGTCCGCCATTTCTTTGTTCCCCGTTATGACTTTCCTTGATTCTGACTGCAGGGGACCTACGTTTGTCTTTACTAACCTTTTTCTCTTTACATATCTATAGAAACTTTTGCAATCCTTCTTAATGTTCCCTGCAAGCTTCTTCTCGTACTCCATTTTCCCTGCCCTAATCAAACCCTTTGTCCTCCTCTGCTGAGTTCTAAATTTCTCCCAGTCCCCGGGTTCGCTGCTATTTCTGGTCAATTTGTATGCCACTTCCTTGGCTTTAATACTATCCCTGATTTCCCTTGATGTGTGAAAGTGCTTCAGGCAGGGAGAAGGCTGCAGGAAGCCTCACAAGTTGAGGCAGCCGTTCCCGACGGCAGCGGGGGGGGGGGAGTCAGTGAGGAGGCAGCTGTTCCCAACGGCAGGGGTGGGGGGGGGGAGGAGGCAGTGAGGGCCCGACCGACGGCAGCGGAGGGGAGGCAGTGAGAAGGCTGCAGGAAGCCTCAGAAGTTGAGGCAGCCATTCCCGACGGCAGGGGGGGGGGGGGGGAGAAGGCCCCCCTGCCGTCGGTCGGGCCCGTCGGGAAACGGCTGCCTCAACTTCTGAGGCTTCCTGCACCTTCTCACTGCTGCAAGAAGCTTCAGTGCTGATCATGGAAGGGCAATGTGGTTTTATTAAAAAATGTTAAAAATTGAACAGCTACAAAGAACTACAAAAATGGCCGAGTGCCAATGTTTGCTTCGCACTGCGCGTGCGCGAAAGCTCCAACGCGCACGCGCAGGGTTGCCGGCACGATAAAATCTCACTTAAATGGTACCCGCCCCCTCCTACTTACAAAATCGGCGCGAGTGGTAGGCTCCGTGCCAAGCGGACATCGAGCTGCAAAGCGCTCGAGAATAGCGTGTTTTTTTTCGGGCGCCGTTTTCGGCGCGAAAAACAGGCGCCCAGCTCGGAGGGGCACCTGTTTTGCCGCGTGTGGAAACTTGGGGCCTATAATCGCTCCACCAGCGGTGGCCGTGCCTTGAGCTGCCTGGGCCCCAAGCTCGGGAACTCCCTCCCTAAACCTCTCCCTCTCCCTCTCTTTCCTCCTTTGAGACGCTCCTTAAAACCTGCCTCTTTAAACAAGCTGTTGGTCACCTGCCTTCATTGCTCCTTTTGTGTCTGGGTGTTAAATGTATGTGTTGTGTCTGTGACGCTGCTGTGAAACCCTTGTGACGAGTGGCTCCGACTCACCAACCAATCAGCGTCCTGCAGCCCCGTGACGTCATTGCCCTTCATCAGATGTTGCCCCCAGATGGCGGCCGTTGCCGGGGCCTGTCGCCGGGAGAAAGCCCCGCTCGGGGCAAACCCCGGAGCCGCAGGTTCTTGTTCGGGGCTTAAGGTCTACCCCGGCTGTTTAGAAAGCCTCCACGGCTCCCCTGCGCCCCGCCGCCGCTTCCTCCTCCTCCCCGCTCCGGAATCTTCTCTCCGTCTCCAGCCGTTGGGCGGCGCGCTCGAGGGACACGTGACCCGGGCTCACAGCCTGATTGACAGAAGCTTCCGACCAATGGGGAGCGAGATCACGGGAACAGTGGGCGGGCGGCTGAGGGAGACGCGCGCTGGAACGTGCTGACGTCATGAAAATTGCAGGCGTCATTACGTCACCGCAACTTGGCTCTCCTGAGTGAGGGAGGCTGGGGGGTCAAGGTTGTTGACATTCTATGCTGACCCTTGACCTCCCTTGCTCCCCAGGAGAGGTTGCACATTCCAGCTGATCCCAGCCTGGGCTGCAGTTGGGGAGACTGGCGTTAACCTCAGTGCCCTGGGCTCCGGCTACTGATCACTGTCCACTCACCCCAACAGCAAAGGCCAAGTCTGCAAAGGGGTGTTTTTTGGACTGTGATGCCCCTACGGTTGAATAGGCTGCCAACAATCACTGCATATCCTCACACGTGGTCTAGAAGGCAACCAGCGACTGTGGAACTCCTCACTGTAGAGGAATAGGAGGATATGTTGATAGGGTGGGAGGAGGAACGTGTGAAGTTTAAACCCAGACATGGACTAGTTGGGCCGAATGGCCTGTTTCTGTGCTGTACATTCTATGTAATACTCTGAAAGGTCAAATCAAGGGAATCAGCAACAAAAACTTGTATTTACATAACGTCTTTAATGTGTAAAACGTCCCAAGCAATTTCACAGAGCATTATAAGACAAAAACTTGACACCAAGTCACATAATTAGATATTAGATCAGGTGACAAAGACATAGGTTTTAAGGATCATCTTAAAAGGAGGAATGAGAGGCGGAGAGGTTTAGGGAGCGAATTTTATTAGAGCTTAGAGCCTAAGCAACAGAAGGTTAAGCGATTAGCATCAGGGATGCTCAAGAAGGCAGAATTAGAGGAGCGCAGATATCTCATGGGTTGTAGGGCTGGGGGAGATTACAGAGATAGGGAGGGGAGAGGCCATGGAGAGATTTGAAAATAAGGATGAGAATTTGGAAATCGAGGCATTGCTTAACCAGGAGGAATGTAGGTCAGCGAGCACAACAGTTTGAAAGATTAAACAGCAGTACAAAATTTATAAAACATTTATCCGTTCCACAATCATGGTGCCCCAGCGATCTGCAGGGCCCTGCGCTACAGAACAGTGTGAACTCGCTGGTGTCTCAGCAGGGTGGATAACAGAGTGAATCGTTTTGAACACAGGGAGCAGACGAAGGGCCTAACCGCAGCGTTACAGGTTCCTGTGTCTGCTAAAGCTCTTCCCTCAGTCAGAACACTTACAGGATCTCTCAACAGTGTGAACCCGCTGGTGTGCTCGCAGATTGGATGGATCACGGAAAACCTTCCCACTCACGCAGCAGGTGAACAGTCTTTCTCTGGTGTCTCTTCAGCTGCCAGAAGCTTTTAAAGTCCTTCCCATAGTCGGAACATCGCAACAGCCACTCACCAGTGTGATCAAGCTGATGTGCCCGCAGGTTGGGTGAATGCATGAATCTCTCCCGCACACGGGGCAGGTAAATGGCCTATCCCCAGTGTGAACTCACTGGTGCTTCAGCAGATGGGACGTATGAGCGAATCCCTTCCCTTCCTGCACACGGAGCAGACGAATAGCCTCGTAACCTCATGACCCGGCACATCCCTCACTCTACTACTACTGTCAAGCCAGGGGACCAAACCTGGTTCAATGAGGATTGTAGAAGTGCATGCCAGGAGCAGCACCATGTGGACCTAAAAATGAGGTGCCTTCCTGGTGAAGCTACAACACAGGACTATATGCATGTTAAACAGTGGAAGTGTTAAGTCCTAGTTCGGGTGGTCAGCTGCATTCGACAATAATCGAGTCAGACACCTTCAATCTTTACGTCTTTATTGAAGCGGCTTCGGACCTGTTGCCAAACCGCCAGCACAGAGTCTACAGATTCCGGGGCAGGCAGACAAAAGGTCTGTCTATCCTCAGAGACGCATCCCTTTTATTCTTACAAACCGAAGGAGGTATGGCCTGCTTCTTCAATCACAGTGTGTTACTAGGGCTTCATGAATTGATAGCCTGTTTATCTTTAGAACACTTTATGCTTTTACGAGCGGAATTGCAACAAGCAGAATTGCTCAGTGACACCAAAACCTCCTACATGCTAGGATAGCTTAGCTTAATCACGCGAAGCAGATGTGTTCCTTATCAAGTCAAGGCCATAAACCCTAGTTTATCAGTGATGGTCACACAAGCTACTTTGCCCACTACTTTCTCACAGGAAACTAAGTCTGTCTTTTCTTAGTGATTCCTAGAACCATTTTATTAACCCTTTCATGATTCTTCCACATACATTCACATTCCCTCCTTTTATCATTCTATGATAAATTCTCATTCATAAATGTTTACTCTCAACTTTGTGCACGGCCCGGTACTCCCTGCCTCAACATGCTGGCCAGTCACGCGGTTTCAGGAGTCCCGGTTGCTTAGATCAAATTATGCCCCATGTTATTGCTAAGATCAATTTTGTCCCGACCAGTATGAGAGAAATTATACAAATCCAAGGATGGATGTTCACATTTATTCCCCAATCCCAGACCTTTCTCCACCAACTCTGACTTTGTAAGTCTACATCGATATCTTCTTCCAGTACTTTGATTTTAGTTTGCAGTTGGTGGTAGAGCTTTACGGATTGACCCACTCTGAGCCTCAACTCTCGTAATACTTCGGTTAGATGTGGGATGGGTGATATGCGCTTGCCCGATTGTGACAGGTCGTAGTGGCGTAAAGCAAAAGTTTGGCTGTGGTATAGGGCACTGCAGGTCATTTGGGTCCCTTGTCTTACTTCTACACAGGTATCCACACTCTGGCAAGAGGTGATGCCCGTGTTTGAGTCGTGAAGACAGGAATAATTGGACTGCTTTGTGAGACAAATCTGGTTAACGGGCACATCCACTTCTGCGCACCCGAATCCTGTACCATTCCAACACTGTGGGTACCCATCCTTCCCAGACCCTGTGGTGTTTAGGCAGGTGGCCGGGGTGCCTCAGCCATCGGAATATGTGAAGGTAATGTTTTCGGCGGGCGGGGTATCATTGTATCCTCGTATGTAAAGACTGGGATCCATAACTGGGGTTGGGGTAAACAATTCAGTGACCGACATAACAGGGTAGCATACAACCGACTCTGGCACGAATAAGATCTTATGAGTCCTCAGGAATATATTATGATCGTTCCCCAGTTGCCCTTGCACGTTCCTTTTCCTTGTTACTGATTCCAGGGATTGGTCCTTTGAATCTTCAGGTTGGTCAGGGCAAACAAAGTCCATCTCACATTCCCTGAACCGGCATGGCAAATTCCATCGGTCTTTGCCCTGTAGAGTCACCTGTCGATCAACCTGTGAGAGTATACCCGTACGGGATTTTATTTTAGTCATGGTCCATGATTCGAGATCGTCTGGTGTCCTGGTTCCACATTGTACGATATCTCCCGTACAGAGGCGGAGAATTTGCTCTCGTGAGCCGTCGGTTGGGCAGCTGAGTAGTCGTCCCCCTGTTTTTGTTACTGTTGTCAGCAGGATCACGACTCCTAGCAGCAGGGTTCCGTGCATTCTTTCAATCCTGAAAGACAAAGGGGCTTGCAAACCGTCATGTTACTATCGTGGCTACCAAAGACTCATGTTATGCCTAAATACCTAAAAGCAGGACAAGCAATCATATAATAATTAGATTAATTAAAATGATGGCTTAAAATTACGGCTAAAATGGTTACGGAACGACGGGAACGAACGTATTATGGCACTTCAATTATTAGTCCACGTCTATCTCCACTCCCCCCTTTTGATTACCGCCGGTAATCGATTTGCAATGATGCATGTGCACCCACGCGTCTCTACCTTCCACCTTTACAGCGGTGGGGGTGGTGAGTAAGACCTGAAATGGACCATCCCATCGGGGCTGGAGATGACGTCGCGTCCAATTTTTGATGAGGACGAAGGATCCGGGCTCGATAGGGGATGATCCGTGAGAAGAGGGACGGTCATCATAAGCGGCGCGAACCTGTGAATGAGAGGCTCGCAATGCCTTAGTTAGGGCTAACACGTAGGCAGTCATCTCCTCAGTCATGTGATGCAAGTAAACGGCAACTGGAGAATGGTGGTCCCAAGGGGTGCGAAGAGGTCTGCCGTACACGATCTCGGCCGGGGTGAGACGCGTCGTCCCTGCGGGGGTGGAGCGAATCTGAAAAAGAGCTACAGGTAACAATTTTAACCAAGTCGACCCTGTTTGAGAGGTCAGTTTAGCTAACTTGGTTTTAAGAGTCTGGTTGGTTTGCTCGACCAGACCCGCCGCCTGGGGGCGATAGGCACAATAGAGTTGTTGATGTATCCCTAACTGTTGGCACAATTCCTTGTTTACAGCTGCAATGAAATGGGCTCCGTTATCTGAACTAAGACGACCGGGAACCCCAAAGCGAGGGATAATTTCCTTCAGCAATATCTTAACAACAGTACATTCTATTATCCGTAGTAGGATAAGCTTCAATCCATTTATTAAAAACATCAACAATAACCAACACATATTTATAACACTGACAGCGTGGCAATTCTATCTAGTCCATCTGCAAAGTCTCGAAGAGTCCGGCTGGCAAGGGTGTTTTACCCAATAAACATGGTGCCCCCCTTCCAGGATTATGGCGTTGGCAGGTAAGGCAACGAGAAATAATATTCTGTGCAAACATTTGGAGGCTAGGATACCACCATGTCTGGAGGAGCAGGTCACTCGTGGCTTTTGCTCCACAATGCGTGGCATTGTTGAGGAAATTTAGCTTAAATTAACTCAGGCGGAGGCTTTCAGAGTCGTGCTTCGAGAGAATTTTATTTACAAGCAAGATATCTCGGAGAGCTTGCTCAGTCCGCACCGAGGCAAATACTCTGCCTTTTACAAGAAAACCCACTATCTTTATACAGTTGAAACAGGAATCTAAAACACACAAGTACATTAATCATACATTCTTGTAAATGCAATCAAAGCAAGAACTTTATCTAAAACACCTCATATGAGCATTAATCATACATCCTGGAAATACAAAGGTCATTTCAGGAGGCAGACTTTTATCTTGTCCTTGCATAGTTTCTCCCTATCCGTATTGTGATAAGCAGGGTATCTGGAAACTCATGTAAACACTAGACAGTCATGTATTTACAACATTCTTTGTTCCAAGATCTGAGAGGTTTGGGCGTTTTCTTTTCTAGCTCCACTAATTTAATTAACTCAGCAAGAAATGAACTTAACCCTTTCTTTAAAAATAGGGCTTAGATCATTTTCTTCCACAATTCCCTCCTTGTTGATCTTTTACTAGATCAACACAGTTTCTTATATATTCTTTTCTTGTTCAAAAGGGGGTTCATACCCCTCAGGGTAGGGTCGCATTTTAAGACATTCCTCTTCATTGTAATCATCTACTTTTCCCTCTATGCGATTTAACCTTCCTTTTATGGACACACTTTTCCTTTCTACTTGGGATCACAAGCTCATTACTTGACTAATTAATTTTTTCAACTTTATCCATATTCCACAAATGATTATTAATAATGTAAGCATCACTACACCCATGATTATTATGGGGTGTACAGCTAGCTTCAGTACTGCGGAAGCTTTTGGGGACCATCCGAAAAACACATCCCACCAGTGGTGTACCGTCAAAAAGGTAACTTCATCTGCGATTCTTACTAGTTGCCCCTTCTTGTAACTCATTTCGAATCTAAATTGGTGGATGTCTCTGCCTCGTTTTGACAGAGCTTCCTCAATTTGCTTGTCATTACGTGTCAAATTGTGCAGTCTGGTCAAATTAATTACAGGGGGTAAGGGTTCAATCTTGTGCATAGACAGATATTTTTCTACATTTTGTCATTGCCCAAAGGTATAAGTTCTTTTTTCTTCAGGGTCATACAGGGTGTAGACTCCTTTCACGCATTTATTAAGGGGGGGCCTATATAGAATTCCATCCAGATAGACAGGTTTATTTCCTGTCACACAGATCTCATTCTGTCCAATTTCCGTAATATCAGTGTCATTTGTTGGCTTCAGTTCCCACTTACATACTCCAATGGAGTGCTGTAGTGAGCATGGTTCGTATATGGCAGTTTGATAAGGACATACCATTCCGAATGGCCACCTAGCACATCCCCTATGGTGATGTGTCAAATTCTTTTCATCAACCCAATTTCCTTTAAACTCTGGGTACCAAAAGTTCTGTCCAAATAACTGGGGCATTACTTGGAACTGACACCAAATTTCTTGTCTCGTCTTATTTACTATTTCCATAGTTATGTTACATCCCTTTGAATCACAACTGGTATATCTTTTTTGGGGTTTAATGGTCAAATTAAGAAGCCTATCCTTCTGATTGATTTTCAGCAACCCTTCCCATGTGTCAGCATGGAAGGATAATATTTTCCTTTCTAGCTCGGCTCTCAATAGCTGTCTGATCATTTCTTTAAACATGCAATAGGTGTACCTGTTTATTCCCTGTTGTTCCTTCATCAGGTTCTCTATTTCCTTTTCTATCCTTTCGTTCTGCTCCCAGGTCATTACGTCTGTGACATAACCTGATACCTGCAATTTCTGTAATCCTTCATCCCAGGCATTGCTTATTTTTATGCCTTCCCCTACCAGTCCTCCGATGACCTGGATTTTATTTTGTAGGGTTTCGATATCCATGGAGTTCAATGCTCCTATTCCTGCTCCCACTCCGCCTAACACAGTCCCTAACACATCCCGCTTCCTTTTCGGGGGCCTTTCTTTTCTAAAAGATACCACAACACTGGTGGTGTTGCAGCCGCCTTTCTCCTTCGGGGGATATTTAATTTGTATTGTTAAATTTAATACGCCTGGGGACTTTACCACTGGGATGCAGATGGTCAATATTCGTTTCAGGTGTCCCGGATCTTGTGGGCAATGCTTATTTTTATTATGGGTCCATTGTTTAGTATAGGTTATTCCATTTATTATTTTCGTGAGGTTCATACACTTTACCCATTCTCTGTTTCCTAATTCAAAGTAGCAATTCTCTTCCGGTCCACACAATGTTCTATTAGTCTCCCGACTCTCACCCTGGTCCGTGCTGGTCAGGCAAGTCATATCCCCCTTCCAGTTCAGGGATATATTAAATCCTTCCTCACTGGTCACTTTCACTTCTCCTGATCGCTGATCTATTCCTACTCTGCAAGCTTTACACATCACTGTGAAATTCCCTATCTTACAATTTTTAACCTCTGGGCATGTAAAGTTACCTTGCTGCGTTGCCTTATCAATTTTCTCCCACTTTACATCTCCCTTCCATACTTTTCCTTCTTCAAGTAATTCTTCCTCCTGTCTGACTCTCCTTACTGCTAAAATGATCAGAACGCCCAATGTCCATTTATAGTTTTTCCAAAAGTCCCACCTCATCTTCTCTTTTCTGCTTATTTCTATAACACTCTTGAACTAATTCGTTACAATACCAACACGCAAGCACGATAGTAACCGTAACCAAAATAATAAATGCCCAGGCTGGCGCACAAATGAGTTCTGACATTCGTCCCTGGATTTTTGAGTAACTATAGATACTTTTAAGTCCACAATACACAATTGTGAGTGAACACAAAATAAGGGCAGGTACAGTTCTTTAGCGAGAAGATGGCTGTTTTCTTAGTCGGGCGACCGTAGCACGTCCTGGTTCAATGCCTTTTCTTGCGGCTGTAATTCGTCGGGGAAATAATATTTACAGCGGGTTGCATGCACCCAGTTCGGGTGTTTTTCCAACTTCAAAGCGGTTCGTGTTGTGAGAATTATCTGATACGGTCCTTTCCACCTAGGAGAAAAGGATTCTTTATTTAATGTTTTTACTAACATTTGATCTCCAGGCCTGAAAGGGTGCATATTTCCTTCTGACGGGGGCACCTGTGTCTGCTTTATTTGTTCGTGCAGACTCCTCGCTATTTCACACATGGCTTGAGCATACTTTAGTGATTTTTCATCATTCCAAATTAATGCTATTTCTTCAGCCACCAATGGTGGTTTTACGCCAGTAGGCATTGGTCTTCCCAACAAGGCTTCATGTGGTGTCAAACCAGTGTTTCGGTTTTTTTGGTTTCTCATTGTATACAGTACCAATGGTAAGGCATCTGGCCACTTTAGTCCTGTCTCCTGACATACCTTGGTAAGGGTAGATTTTATTATCCCATTTACTCTCTACAATTCCCGAGGACTGTGGTTGAAATGGTACATGTAACTTCCACTGGAATCCTAATGCTTCTGCAAGATTTTTCACTATTTTTCCTGTGAAGTGTGTTCCCCTGTCACTGTTGATTCCCATATCTTGGTACTATTTCTTTAAATAGAATTTTTACTACTGTTCGGGCATCGTCTCTCCTAGTGGCGTACGCTTCTACCCACCTTGTGAACATATCTACTATGACTAATAGATACTTGAGACCTTATACTGGAGGCATGTGAACAAAATCAATTTGCAAATTTTCAAAGGGCATACTTGGTTGGGGTAGATGATCATATCCAGCAGGTGTTTTACCTCTGTTATTTTGTTGACAAATTTGGCATGTTCTAGCAACTTTCTCAATTACTAGTTATTCCTGGTGCATACCACTCTGCATTAATAGCATGTATCATCCCTCCTTTGCCCATGTGAGCCTGACCGTGTGCTTGGCGAGACAGGGGCAAAAATAGAGACCTCGGGCAAACAGTTCGCCCATCAGGGTGATACCAAATGTCGTTTTTGAGAAAACAACATTGGTGTTCCCAAGTCCTTCTTTCTTGTATAGTAACTTGTTGTTGGGCTGTTTTAAGTTGTTGGATGTCAAGCATCTGTGGAGGGGAGACTGAGACTGCTTGAAGGCAGTCTGCCTGTGCCGAAGCGGCCTGTTTGGCTGCCTCGTCAGCCCTCCTATTTCCTACTGATACTTCATCCTCACCGGTTGTGTGAGCTGCACATTTGATAACGGCTACCTTACTTGGCAACTGAATGGCATCTAATAGATTAAGCACCAGTTGAGAGTGCTTAATATGCTTTCCACCAGAGGTGATAAAGCCTCTGTTTTTCCACAGTTGTCCAAAATCATGGACCACACCGAAAGCATATCTAGAATCAGTATAGATATTGGCAGTTTGATCTTTAGCTACTATACAAGCTCTAGTGAGGGCAAACAATTCAGCAGCCTGAGCCGAGGTTCCGGGAGGCAGGGCAAATGCTTCAACAGTTTCGTGAGGGTTTACAATAGCATAGCCTGCCAAAAGCAAATCATCCGACGGTCTGTACGATGATCCATCCGTATAGAGAATAAGATCAGGATTGTCCATGGGCTCTGTGAGCAAATCTGGTCTTGGTAAGGTGGCTATTTCCATTGTTAACAGACAATCATGCTGGTCTGGATCCTCTACTTCTTTAGTAGGGAGGAAGGTGGCTGGGTTCACTACCGGTGCGCGTCGAAAGGTATAGTTAGGGTGTGACAGCAGTAATACTTCATAACCTGTTCTTATAGACGCTGTAAAGTGTTGTGTGGCGGCTGAATTCAAAAGTAATAACACAGCATGGGCTGTAATGACAGTACATGGATAGTCCAAAACAATAGGTACCGACTTCTCCACCATGACCGCAGTAGCAGCTACAGCACGTAGACATGCTGGCATTCCCCTTACTACTGGAGGCAGCAAAACCGAATAATAAGCAACTGGTCTATTTCCCCCACCATGTTCTTGGGTTAGTACTGCTGTTGCAAATCCTTCTTTCTCATTCACATACATCTGAAAAGGTTTACCATTATTCGGAAGTCCCAACGCCGGAGCATTAGTAATGGCTTTCTTTAACTGTTTAAATGCCTCCTCTCTCTCTGGGGTCCACTCCACCTTGGGTGGGGCATCATTTAGGGCAGCTGATCTTAGGACCGCATCCCATTCTCGATAATCGGGGATCCATTGTCGACAGTACCCAACCATCCCCAAAAATGACAAGATATCCTTCTTTGTCTTTGGTATGGTGGCACTTTGAATTGTCTGAATTCTTTCTGGTCCTAGCTGCCTCTGCCTTTAAGATATGTGAAAACCCAGGTACTAGACTTGAGTCTGACAAAATTGTAACTTTTGTAACGACACTCGGTGCCCTCTTTCACATAGGTGCTGTAACAGTTTCAGGGAATCTTGCATGCACCTGTATCCGTGGCTGGAAGCCACAAGCAAATCGTCCGCATACTGCAATAGCACAGACTGGTCTGATAATGAACAGTCTTCGAGGTCTCTTTATACTGCGGGGCTTTCGGTGTATCCTTGGGGCAACCTGGTCCATGTGTACTGCTGTTTCTTGTGGGTGAAAGCAAACAGATACTGACTCTCTTGATTTAATGGGATGGAGAAAAAGGCTGAACACAGGTCTATTACAGTAAAGACAGTTGCTGTTGGTGGTATAGCAGATAGTATAATGTTGGTGTCCGGTACCACAGGGGTGATAGGGACTACTATCTTATTAATAGCTCTCAGATCTTACACAAATCTCCACTCATTCGGCCTATTAACCTTTGGTATGGGCAGTATCGGAGTGTTACATGGGCTCTGTGCCTTTTCTAGAACTCCTTGTTCCAACAATGCAGAAATGACTGGCTCTATCCCATTTTCTGCCTTTGGAGGCAGTCTGTACTGCCTAATGCTTGGTAACACGGCGTTCTTTATCAATTGTACCCGATGGGGTACTGCAGAATGTACTTGCCCAACATGATTCTTATGTTTTGCCCAAAGTTCAGAAGATACTTGATTCAATGCCATTGGCAGCTTAGGGCTTGGTTGTTCAGGGGGTTGCTGTTTTTCCAAAAGTGGAGGCATAACTTTTACCTTTCCACTGGAGAATCCCCCTGGTGCGGGTGATAAATTCTATCTGAACATTCTGCAATCCTATTACTGCCCAAGGTTGATAGCCTTGTTGCTGCTTTTCTTTTTCTATTCCTACAATCATCGGACCCATATCTTTAGGTTTCGCTGGCGGTTTTACAGCCAATGTCAGATGGAGTGTCGAGTTCACTTCTCTATACTGCTGCTGCTGTAAGGGTGTCAAATTCATGGCTACCCCCAATCCTTCTGGTCCAAAATAAATGCGGGGCGTAGCTTCTACTATTTCTTTTTTTAAAAAAGGATTGTACCAAACACTGGTAAGTTTCAGCTTTTTGTCGAGTGTACCAGGCTGTACAGTGAAGCTGAACTGCCTCAAAGCTTGTCAAAATTATATACATCAATTCTTCAGTATTAGGATCGATTTTAGCTTTTAAATTTTGTATAACTTCACGTATTAAAGGGGAGTAGAAGTTGCCATTCAATTGCCAACAATAGAGGGCAGCCTTTTCTTTGTTATCTTCCCTTTTCTCTTCTTCAATCCCCTTAAAGAATTGATGGATTTTAAATAGAGGGAGCTCCATGAACATCCCTTCCTTTGTGCAATAAATTGTGGCTCCTAGTTTGCACAAAGTCTGTCTTCCTAATAAAGGGAGAGGTGTTGTTTTAGAGACTATCAAAGTCTCATTATTAACTTGTTGTCCTTCAACTATCAATTTGGTAGGTTCAGATAAAAATTATTTCATGGGGATACCGGCCACACCCAAACTTAAGACGGTGGTGTTGCTTACAGGTAATCCCACAGAGGGTGGTACAGAAGACATAGTAGCACCGGTATCCACCAGGAACTTCACAAGTGTTTCCCACTTTTACTATTGCTAAAGGGTTTTCTTCTATGTCTGCTGATAAGCGGAGGGCTGCCGCTTGTACCACTAAGCCTCCAGGGCATCCCTATGCTGATTGGTGCGGGTTGGGGTTAGAGAATGAAAACTGAGGGGCCAATGAAGGTGGAGGTTCGGGGAAATCCCCTTGTAACCCTCCACCCTGTTTCGGGGGGCATCTGCAATCTCGAGCCCAATGCCCTTTCCTTCCGCAATTTCTACACTCATCTTGGGAGCGGTCTCGTTGGGGCCACTGTTCTCTCCCTCTTCCTCGTCCTCGTCCCCCAAACCCTCCTCTATTATTCTGTGCTTGTCCTCTTCCCTTTTGTTGATAGTATTGACCTGTTATTTTAGCCTTGTTGTCTTTATAGGTGAATAGTCCCTCCCTATCCATATTGGCCAGTACTGTAATTGTCTCTTTCCAACTTTTTCCTTGCCAGTCCAAAACCTTTATTTTGTATGTTCTTGCGTGTTGCGGCAACATACAATTTAACAAGGTTTGTACTGCCAAAGGTTCATTTTGCTCCATCGGTATTCCTGCACGTTCATCCCAACTATTTTTCCATCTGCCTGCAAAATCTATTATTGATTCTTCTGCTTTCTGCAAGCAGCGGGTGACTTCCCCTATATCCCCATGCTTTTTAGCCCCTTGCAGAATTGCGTTCTTTCCTCGGTGTTTCAGCCAATGGGTTAATGACTCATTGCCGGCATCCAGTAAGTCATCATTAACTCTCCAGTCCCCATTTTCTCCTGTTGGGATGGGGAACATATCTTTTACCTCCTGCCAGGAAGATCCATAGGCCGCTTGCAATAATAATTTAACATCTCCTGGGAGTGGATTGTAAATTGCACATGTCTGCTCAAGCCAGTTGTGAAATGCTACCGGTTTCCTTACCGGATTTGGGGCGGCCGAGATCATATCTCTGGCTTCTCCAGGGGACCATGGTTTTAAGACTGCCGTAGTTCCTATCATTACCCTAGGCAGTTGTACAGTAGAATCGGCCTGTGCCTGTTCTCCTTCTCGTTCTCTGGCCGTTGGATAGGGATTTCTTTCTCCCTGGTCCCGACTTACTTCTCCGTGCTCTATAGGTCTAGCTTCCCCTGCCCCCGATGCTTCCGGGTTTACTCCACCGGCCCCGTCATTAGGTGACCGAGCCGGAGGGGCTGCTAGTTCCCTCGGAGCTTGATTTCTACGGGCAGCGATTATTTCTATAAGTTCCTGCCAGCTATCTTGTTTTGGGGGTTCTATACGGGGATACAGTCCTACTGCTGGTGCTGAGGGGATAGGAAAACCCGGAGGACTATAAGAGGGCGGTTTTTCACTCTCCCCTCTTTCTTTTTCTTCTGATTTATTTTTAGGGGGTTGATGCCTTTTAGCAACCTCTGTCCATTTTTTAAAAACAGTTTTCCATATAGTCCCTATCCCAAGTGGGGTCTCCACCTCCTTCCTTGGTTGTTTTTCTCCATTCCTCAATCAAAGATAACTTAAAACTTCCTCCATATGGCCAATCCCCATCAGACCAACCGTACAAATCGCTGCTAAACGTTACCGCGTATCTTTCATCTCCTGTTTCTTTAATTACAGTGTCTGCCGGCGAGCCGGGCGGCACAATGGGATCTCCTACCTTCTCTCGTTGCTTTACTACCTTACGGATTCTTTTCTCGGTCTTAGGATGTACTTTCATTCTTTCAGTCAAGAGGTCGTCTTTCTTTCCTTTTCTAAGAGCTGGGCGCGAGCGCCCTGCTCGACTAGAGCCGTTTCCCATTCTTCCGGGTGCAACGTCTCGCGATCTTTTCTGAAATGAGAGTTCGGACAATCCTACAAAATATACAGTAATTTACAAAGCGCTCACCGGTGTTCTCTCTTCTGCTCAGCTCAGGGTCTCCTTTTGCCTTTTTGTTACTTTAACTTCTTTACGGTAGCTACCTTAAATGCCTCTCGGCGGCTCGTCCCCCTTTCAGCTAGGACGGCCTAGGCACCTTCCTCCTTTCAGCTAGGAAGGTCCTTAAAATTCCTCTTTTCTCTTTAAAAGTTAAATTTAGTTCTTTTGGATCTCGTTTTTTTTTTTAAAAAAGAGATCCTGCCTGACTGTCGAGGAAATTTTAGCTTAAATTTACTCAGGGGGAGGCTTTCAGAGTCGTGCTTCGAGAGAATTTTATTTACAAGCGAGATATCTCGGAGAGCTTGCTCAGTCCGCACCGAGGCAAATACTCTGCCTTTTACAAGAAAACCCGCTCTATCTTTATACAGTTGAAACAGGAATCTAAAACACACCACACAAGTACATTAATCATACATTCTTGTAAATGCAATCAAAGCAAGAACTTTATCTAAAACACCTCATATGAGCATTAATCATACATCCTGTAAATACAAAGGTCATTTCAGGAGGCAGAATTTTATCTTGTCCTTGCATAGTTTCTCCCTGTCCGTATTGTGATAGGCAGGTATCTGGAAACTCATGTAAACACTAGATAGTCATGTATTTACAACATTCTTTGTTCCAAGATCTGAGAGGTTTGGGTGTTTTCTTTTCTAGCTCCACTAATTTAATTAACTCAGCAAGAAGTGAACTTAACCCTTTCCTTAAAAAGAGCTTAGATCATTTTCTTCCACAGGCATAATGAACACATTCAATTACCCAAAGGGCCAATTCATCGGACATACACGTTTGACCAGCGGATGTGATCCACAACCCGGAGGCAGTGTCATATTTACAATCAAGATCGTTCCAAAGTTGTTTTTGTACAGCAGGAGCGTCCTCCTGTAGGCGAAGTACCTCTTTGATGGTTGGCATTGGCTTTTCAGGGGCCGACAAGCTCGGTTTAGAGCCGGACGTCTGCCTCATCATTCAGGGCACAACAATCTGCTGACTCCTTGCAGCACACCTAGCCGCCTCGGCAGCACGGCGGTTTCCGATGTCGATTGGAGAGGAACCGGCAGTATGAGCGGAACATTTAATAACAGCGATTTATCGAGGGAGCAGAAGAGCAAGTAATAGGTCAGACACAAGCACTTGGTTCGAGATTGGCGTACCGGTTGAAGTTAGGAATCCTCGGTTTTTCCAGAGCTGGCCGAAGTCGTGGACAACCCCAAAGGCGTAACGGGAGTCAGTGTAGATATTGACTCGGAGATCCTCTCCTAAAATACACGCACGGGTGAGGGCAAAAAGTTCTGTTTGCTGAGCGGAAAGGGGGACCTGGAAGGCTCCAGACTCGAGAGTCGTTCCTTCTTTGTTGATGGAGGAACTGCCATCAGTGAACATAACGAGATCAGGGTTTAACAGAGGGGTATCTGAAAGGTCGGAGCGAGGGCTCGTGTCCTCGAGGACTGAGTGCAGACAGTCATGATCCGGCTTCTCAATAACAAGAGGTGGACTTTCAATGAAAGTTGCTGGGTTTAGCGTGGTACAGTGTCTGAAGGTGAGGTGTGGATGATTAAGGAGGTAGATCTCATATCTGTTCTGTCGGGCTGAGGTCAAGTGCTGAGTTTGAAGTTGGCCGAGCAAGGCTACTACGGTGTGGGAGCTATAGACCACAATCTCTTGCTGCAGTGTCATATTAGCAGCGGATTGCAAGCTATCATAAATGGCAGCCAGAATCTGTGTACAGTAGGGATATCCAAGGGCGACAGGGTCTAATTTTGAGGAAAAACTGGTCGGTGTCTATCTCCATGCTTCTGAGTCAGAACCGAAGTAGCGCATTCTTGGAGAACAGTACAATATAACTGGAACGGGCGATCGTAGAGGGGTCTTCCCAAGGCTGGTGCTTGTGTAAGGCAAAGCTTTAACTGTTGGAAGGCATCTGTCGCCTCTGGTGACAGCATGAAATCTCCTTCGCTGCTTCTAAGGCATCGTGAGTTTGATGTGTTAAGTCTTCCTTAAATCTAGTCCATTCAGGACCAGTAAGTACCTGTTGTAGCAGAGACAAAGGTCCCTTGAGTCTGCTTGATAGACTCTATGGTTCGTGACAAAAATTCAATGAACCGTTGAGGACAGGTATTTTTATTCGGGGCGCTGGTTAATATGGACATAAGTTCATGAGGTTTCCAAGGTAACCACACTTGTATCTTAGCAGGTGGTGGCACATCCGGGCCTCCATCCACAACAGGGGCTGCTGGTGCCAACACGCGAGGGTTAGGGACAGTTCTGACGGGCAGCTGTTTCGGCGCGCGTTTCTTCAGGGGTCTTGGTGTCTCCCCGTCATTGTCCCCTTCAACATCACCAACCCATCCCGACTCTGAATCTGTCCCAGTATCTGACCCTGACACTATCACATCATCCTCATCCGTAGGGGTTGATTTCCCCTTTTTCCCTTTACCACTACGTCGTTGATTTCTTTCAAGCTATTGTAATTTCCTTATTTCCTGTTCAAGTTGACGCCGTCTTTGAACCTGGCTTCTAGTCCCCTCTGCAACGGATCGACAGAAAACCTCATCATCAGACTTAGTTCCCCGCCACTGTCGTTCTATATTAGACACATTGTCTAAACTGGGATAAATGAGTGTTCCAGCAGCAGTGGCGCCCGGTGTTGGGACATTAGGACCGGGGTAAGGGGGTGGTAGAACTCCGTTCGTCTGTAAATTTGGCACCGGCACATTTACTGCCACAGCCGCGTCAGCCAAGGCATTAACATCGGGTTGTGCCGTCGGACAAGGCGGGGGAGCCCCTGGAGTCATATTCCAATGATCCCATTCATCGTCATCATCAGCCCCTTGCATGCCAAGACCAGCCATTGAACTACGTAGTTCAGTTAAAGATTCCTTGTTTGTTCTATTTCTCTTTTCCTGTGCACATTCCTTTCTTTAAATTTCTTACTCTTTTTCCCGATTCCCCTTTTCCAAATTAATTCTTGGGCGCATTTAATTGTTTCTAAATCGCTTGAACCCCCTAATGGCCATATGTCTGAACCTAATGATATAACTTATCTTAACCTATTTATTCAACGTTTTGACGGACTCATTAAGTGAGACAATTTCAAATCAGTTATCTTTTAACCCACCACCATGGTGGGCACCCACAACTTCCTTTTCTCTCTATTCCTTTTCTCTCTATTCCTTTTCTCTCTATTCCTACTGTTTTAACGTTTGATGGACTACTTGTGATAGACAATTTCCAGATCAACCTACACCTTCGTAACTTTAACGGACCACCATCGTGGACAATTCCAAATCTATCTTTTCCTGGGGTAATCTGACAACTGACCACGGGCGATCCCGTCAACAGTTAATTGAACAGTGGTGAAAGATCCACGACAAGAACTTACGCCAGGAGGAAAACAAAGTGGCAATTTAACTAAATATACTCACTTTGGGGCCCATTTCCTCTGCCGCATCCCGTCTGTAGGATATCAACGATTCAGCTACTTCCAATCGAGAGTTTTTGGGATCCCACTTCTGACACCAACTGTTAAGTCCTAGTTCGGGTGGTCAGCTGCATTCGGCAATAATCGAGTCAGACACCTTCAATCTTTATGTCTTTATTGAAGCAGCTTCGGACCTGTTGCCAAACCGCCAGCAGAGTCTACAGATTCCGGGGCAGGCAGACAAAAGGTCTGTCTATCCTCACAGACGCATCCCTTTTATTCTTACAAACCGAAGGAGGTATGGCCTGCTTCATCAATCACAGTGTGTTACTAGGGCTTCATGAATTGATAGCCTGTTTATCTTTAGAACACTTTATGCTTTTACGAGCGGAATTGCAACAAGCAGAATTGCTGTGACACCAAAACCTCCTACGTGTTAGGATAGCTTAGCTTAATCACGCGAAGCAGATGTGTTCCTTATCAAGTCAAGGCCATAAACCCTTGTTTATCAGTGATGGTCACACAAGCTACTTTGCCCACTACTTTCTCACGGGAAACTAAGTCTGTCTTTTCTTATTTTCTTATTGATTCCTAGAACCATTTTATTAATCCTTTCATGATTCTTCCACATACATTCACAGAAGCAGCATGCTATAGAAAGAGCTAAGCATAAGAAAATAGAATATGAGAATTAGGAGCAGAAATAGAAGGACAACTGCTAAAAATGGCCAAAAAGAAAAAAAGTAACAATGGAAACAGTCTGAGCAGTTCCGCAGCAACACGAATGGTCAAATGGGAAGCGATGTGCTTTTATACCTCACGCACTATTTACAGACAAAGTACATCTCTAATTATCAACAAGCTGCAATATCACTTATTGGAATATGATTGTTTGAATAAATAAGAGTTTAGCTCATGAATTGCCTGCATTTATTTTACAAATATAGTATTTTCTTACTTTAAACAAACCCTTTGAAATTTACTTTTGCCTTTTACTGTGTTTTTAGTCTTTAGGTCCCTGCACACAACCAATGCATTCTCAGCTGACAGCAAAGGTGGCCCACTTGCTCCCAGATCTCTGACTGTGACCCGTGGTGTCTCACCCTCCACATTTACTGTCTTGTGGGCCATGCTCATGTTCTGTTGACCCCCTCCTCCTTCCCGATAGTCCAGTGGAGATTCCGGACTTGCTGTGAGGGACAATGGGCACAAACCCACATCCCACCATTCTTTGCTCCATTTGTTGGAACTGGCAGCTGTGCCAGTCTCCGTTAATTATTTATTACGTTCGTCAGGTTTGTGAAGCAGAAACAGTGTCCACAAGGAGCTACTTGTGCTTCAAAATACTCGAGCCACTCTACCAAACAGCCACGTAGACATTCAGTACAACAGATAATCGATCGATCATTTCATTCATTTAATGACGGAAGATTTTACTATTGCAGGCCACATTTTGTGTATTTAAGATACCAGCGGCGGGAGCTGGTGAGCGGTCCCTTTAAATCTGCTGCAGTGTCTGTTCCAGGGGCGGGAGCTGGTGAGCGGTCCCTTTAAATCTGCTGCACGGTGTCTGTTCCAGGGGTGGGAGCTGGTAAGCACCCTGCGTGGGACCTCGCGATTGATGCGTGAACATGTGACCACCCACCTCAGGGGGAACATTGGTGGGCAGCCCTCAACAGCTCAGCAAATCTTGTTAAGTGGCCCTCCAACCCAAATAATGACCCACCCTTGCCCTAAACCACCTTTAATGGTCTTCTGCCTCCTGACGTAGCTAGAAAAGCTTTTGCAATGATTACCATAATTGAGCACCATCTTCTTTTCCAAAGATCTCTTAGCTTCTCCAATGGCTGCTTTTGTCTCCCTCAGTTGGGGGTGATATTTCTTTCTATTCTTCTATAAACTGAATTCATTTTGGTCTGAACTGGGTTCAACGTGAAACAGTTCAGGGAATCAGGCATCATTCACCCCTAGACCTACGCTGGCCGGTAAAACCCCAGATGGTTCTTTAGTATAGAATCATAGAATGCTTACAGCACAGAAGGCGGCTATTCAGCCCGTTGAGCCCTTGCCAGCCCTCTGCAAAAACACTATCCCCGGAACCATGCAAATGTTTTTCCTACAGTTACTTATCCAATTCTTTTTTGAAATCTGTGATTGAGTCTGCCTCCACCACCTTTCCACGCAGCGCATTCCAAATCTTAACCAATAAGGATTCCTCCGGTACCTCGCCATATACAGGTATTTGTCCGGATACCGAAACCCAGCTTTCTTACAGCCCACTCCTGACGGCCCCACTTCCTGAGCCTATAACCCCAGCAGGGTCAGTGATGGGCTTCCACAGCAGGAGTGAACCCAACTATCAGAGTGAACATGGTTCAGTCCTAGATATGATTAACAGCAGCAATAACAGCAGATTCCAATCCCTGCAATCACTTGTGAACTCGCTGGTGTCTCAGCAAGTTGTACGGATGAGCGAATCCCTTCCCACATACGGAGCAGGTGAACGGCCTCTCCCCAGTGTGAGTGCACTGGTGTCTCAGAAGTTGGGAGTTACTGATGAATCCCTTCCCACACACGGAGCAGGTGAACGGCCACTCCCCAGTGTGAGTGCGCTGGTGTGTCAGCAGAACCCTTTTGCTTTTAAAGCTCTTCTCACAATTCGAACATTTAAAAGGTCTCTTATCAGTGTGAACAAGTTGATGTTCCGTGAGGCTGGATGAACAAGCAAATTTCTTCTCACACACGGAGCAGGTGAATGCCCTCTCCTCAGAGTGAAGTCGATGGTGTGTCTGAAGGTGAGATGAACAAGTGAATCCCTTCCCACACTCTGAGCAGGTAAATGGCCTCTCCTCAGCATGAACTTGCTGGTGTTTCAGCAAAACCGTTTTGCTTTTAAATCTCATCTCACAGTCAGAACATTTAAACGGTCTCACATTGGTGTGAACCAGTTGGTGTCTCAGTAGGTGGGTTGAATTTGTGAATCCCTTCCCACACTCGGAGCAGGTGAACGGTCTCTCCCCAGTGTGAACCCGCTGGTGTGTCAGGAGGCTGGTTGAATTTGTGAATCCCTTCCCACACTCGGAGCAGATGAATGGCCTCTCCGCAGTGTGAACCCGGTGGTGTGTCAGGAGGCTGGTTGAATTTGTGAATCCCTTCCCACACTCGGAGCAGGTGAACGGTCTCTCCCCAGTGTGAACCCGGTGGTGTGTCAGGAGGCTGGTTGAATTTGTGAATCCCTTCCCACACTCGGAGCAGGTGAATGGTCTCTCCGCAGAATGAAGTCGCTGGTGTATCAGCAGATTCTTTTTACTTTTAAAGCTATTCTCACAGTCAGAACATTTAAAAGGTCTCATGTTGGTGTGAACAAGCTGGTGTCTCAGCAACTGGGATGAACAACTGAATCCCTTCCCACACTTGGAGCAGATGAACGGCCTCTCCCCAGTATGAACTCGCTCATGTGTAACCAGATGGTTTTTGCTTTTAAAGCTCTTCTCACAGACAGAACATTTAAAAGGCCCCATGTTGGTGTGAATATTCTGGTGTTTCAGTAGGTGAGATGAAGAAGTGAATCCCCTCCTACACACGGAGCAGATGAACGGCCTCTCCTCAGAGTGAACCTGCTGGTGTGTCAGTAGAGCCTTTTTGCTTTTAAAGCTCTTCTCACAGTCAGAACATTTAAAAGGTCTCATTTTTGTGTGAACAAGTTGGTGTCTCAGTCGGCAGGATGAAGAAACGAATCCCTTCCCACACTCGGAGCAGGTGAACGGCCTCTCCCCAGTGTGAACTCGCTGGTGTATCAGCAGGTCACATGACTGAGTGAATCCCTTCCCACACATGGAGCAGCTGAACGGCCTCTCCCCGGTGTGATAATATCGATGAGTTTCCAGCTCAGATGGGAAATTGAATCCTTTCCCACATTCCCTACATTTCCATGGTTTTTCCCCAGTGTGACTGCGTTTGTGTTTCGCCAGGCCAGAGGATCGGCTGAATCCTCGTCCACACACAGAACACGTGTACGGTTTCTCCCCGCTGTCAACACTGCTTTTTGCTTCCATGTTCTATTTGATGTTTTCAGGTCCCGATGAATAGACTGACTGTGTCAGATCTTGATGTGATGTTGGTGTTAAATTTCCCATCTATAAATCCTCCCTTTCTAATATCCTGTAAAATAAATATAAAACAGGTAAAAGGGAGTGTGTGAGAGAACCCACAAAAACACAAAGGCAGGTTGTAAAATTGAGCTAAATCAATCAGGGAAATTTCTGGGGCAGAGTCTAGAAAAATAGTAACCATGAAAGCTGCTGGATTGTCATTAAAATCCCACTAATGTTCCTCAGCGATATGGGGATCGGGCAGGAAAGTCTAGTTCAGGTCGAAGATCAGCCATGGTCTTATTGACTGGTGGAGCAGGCTCGAAGGGCCATTTGGCTGATTCCTGCTCCGAATTCTTAAGTTCTTACGGAAGGGAACCTGCCACCCAACCTGTCCCATGACTTTTACCACCTAGAAGGAAAAGGGCAGCAGGCGCATGGGAACACCATCATCTGCAATTTCCCCTCCAAGTTACACACCATCCTGACTTGGTCATATATCGCCGTTCCTTCATCGTCAAAATCCTGGAACTCCCTCCCTAACAGTACTGTGGGAGCACTTTCACCACACGGACTGCAGCGGTTCAAGTAGGCAGCTCACCACCATCTTCTCAAGTGTAATTAGGGACAGACAATAAATGCTGGCCTTGCCAGCGACGGTCACATCCCAGAACAAATAAAAAATCTGTATATGTAAAATGGATTAGAACTGAAGAAATAGGAGTAGGTCATTTGGCCCCTCGAGCCTGCTCCGCCATTCCATTTCATGGATGATCTGATCATTGATTCAGCTCCACTTCCCTGCCCGCTCCCATAACCCTTTACTCCCTTATCACTCAAAAATCTCTCTATCTCCGCCTTAAATATATTCAATGACCCAGCCTCCACAGCTTTCTGGGGCAGAGAATTCCACAGATTTACAACCCTCAGAGAGAAGAAATTCCTCCTCATCTCAGTTTTAAATGGGCGGCCCCTTATTCTAAGACCATGTCCCCTAGTTTTAGTTTCCCCTATGAATGGAAATATCCTCTCTGCCTTCACCTTGTTGAGCCTCTACAGAAATATTTGTTCCTAAAACAATTCTCTTTTACATTGTATGGACAGGGTGTGTTTAACAATCTAATCTCCCCCAGAACCTACCTCCATTGAAAGTCCCACATGGGCAATTGTTGAGCCCAGAAGTACAGGGGGTGAGACTCAGCACCTTCTCCTCCATCGCCACTCCCGTTCAAACAAACAGAGGAGGCCAGGGAGTGACTTCCGCATTACCCAGCGCCCACCCCGGAACACAGCGGCCCGCAATTGCTGGGCCTGCTGTATCAATGCAAGGTGTTGTCCTTGTGTGGGGGAGGCTCTCGCTGCTCCAGGGCGGGCGGGGTTTCCCGGGCCCGGCCGCTCTGACTCGGGGCCTGAGACCCACACTCGGTGTGACTGATGCCGCGCTCACCCCGCTCAGTCTCCGAGAACCACACCGCGCATGCTCTGGTCTCCGGATAGCAGCCCTTCCCGTACCTGCGCGTTGCGCCCCCACTGCTGGAGATAGGGCCTATTCAACCACGCGTCGCCCTCTGGGTAAGGACATCCACCATAATCGCTATTTGCTCCAGCAACACTGAAAGAAGTTAATTTGGAGCGGAGACACGCTGTGTAATCGGGCGCAAGCACTCCTGCACAGCCCAGACATCACTTGTTTCCCACTTGACATGAAATGAATATATTAATTGTAACAATTGATTTGATTTGAAGTAGTTTCGTTTATATATTGAACCCTGTTTCTCGAATTGTATTTCCCAACTCAGATTCATGGCCTTGTTTGTTGATCATTTCCCCCCTCTCTCCAACTCTCTGCAGCAGTATTAAAGGTTGTTGAATGTTCCGCTCTCCTCCTCTCCCTCTGGATGGATTGGGGCCTTGTTTGTTTTCTTCCTCTGAGCTAGCCAGGTGCTGAAAAGATCATTACTTTCCCTCTTTCCATGTCGCTGTTAGTTAAAGGTACAGAGATTGATTGCAGAAATTAGTAACTGGGGCCGAACCCCCCCATCCCAATCCCCCCCATCATGCATCTTAGGTATAGACCCACAAGCTCAGAATTACCATTTGGCAAGGTACTGGAGGGCAAACAGTGACTGGGGCTGAACACCAGCATCACGCAGCAAGTTCAGGAGTGAAATGGAGAAATATTCGAGAATGCGATGAATCTGGATTTTAAACAATGAGGTGTGACCAGGAGGGAGAGTGTGTTGGACAGGGGATTTACAATTTAGGGAGAGGCAAGGTTGTTGCAGAGAAACTTGCTTTCCCTATTCACACAGGTTCCAGATCACCTGGAGAGGACGCTGCACAAAATGGCTTTTTAATCACAGCAAGTTCCAGTGCAAATCCCCACAGAAAGTGTGTGGGCAAGTGCAAGTGTTGACTGCAAAATCTGGCCCATTGTCAAGTATTTCTCAAAACAAGGAAGCAAATCAAAGTGCAATATATGCAAGCAAATATTTTGCTGGTGATTTAGTGCCCTATTGATGAGATTATGAAGCTTACATAATAGAACATAAGAACAGAAGAATTAGGAACAGGAGTAGGCCATCTAGCCCCTCGAGCCTGCTCCGCCATTCAATAAGATCATGGCTGATCTGGCCGTGGACTCAGCTACACTTACCGCTCTCTCCCCGTAACCCTTAATTCCCTTATTGGTTAAAAATCTATCTATCTGTGACTTGAATATATTCAATGAGCTAGCCTCAACTGCTTCCTTGGGCAGAGAATTCCACAGATTCACAACCCTCTTGGA
This sequence comes from Pristiophorus japonicus, assembly GCF_044704955.1. Taxonomy (NCBI): domain Eukaryota; kingdom Metazoa; phylum Chordata; class Chondrichthyes; family Pristiophoridae; genus Pristiophorus; species Pristiophorus japonicus. The sequence goes on along the minus strand of NC_091996.1, from coordinate 77,914,041 downwards.
GAAGAAATTCTTTCTCAACTCGGTTTTAAATTGGCTCCCCCGTATTTTGAGGCTGTGCCCCCTAGTTCTAGTCTCCCCTACCAGTGGAAACAACCTCTCTGCCTTTATCTTGTCTATCCCTTTCACGATTTTAAATGTTTCTATAAGATCACCCCTCATCCTTCTGAACTCCAACGAGTAAAGACCCAGTCTACTCAATCTATCATCATAAGGTAACCCACTCATCTCCGGAATCAGCCTAGTGAATTGTCTCTGTACCCCCTCCAAAGCCAGTATATCCTTCCTTAAGTAAGGTGACCAAAACTGCACGCAGTACTCCAGGTGCGGCCTTACCAATACCCAATACAGTTGCAGCAGGACCTCCCTGCTTTTGTACTCCATCCCTCTCGCAATGAAGGCCAATATTCCATTTGCCGTCCTGATTACCTGCTGCACCTGCAAACTAACTTCTTTGGGATTCATGCACAAGGACCATCAGCCGGTCCAGGCAGCGGGCGGTCGAGGGGGTCGTTCAACCTGACTGCCTGCCTCTCTTCCGCTCTTACATCCGGTCCAGGGTGTCCTTGGAGATGGAGCACGCGGTGTCCACCGGTACGCTCGCGGCCTTCCGCGAGAGGTGGGCACCGGAGGGACTGGAGTGCATCATCACGCCCGGCAAACAAATTTTAATTTGATTTTACGTTTTAAAGTTTAATTTGTTTTAATTGCCGGTGCTTTTAGTGTCCCCCTCCCCTTTTATAGGGGGCACTGGAGGAAAAAAAAAATTGATTTTAGTGCCCAAAAAAAAAACCCCAAAAAAAAAGAAAAACAAAAAAAAAACAAAAAAGAAAAAAAATGGGCCTTGTAAATATCTGGTGTGTCATCCAGGTCGGGTGGCACCGATTAATGTTTATGTTTTACAGGTAACCTCCAAAAGAGTTTCATGCACAAGGACCCCCAGGTCCCTCTGCATCTCAGCATGTTGTAATTTCTCCCCATTCAAATAATATTCCCTTTTACTGTTTTTTTTCCCAAGGTGGATGACCTCACACTTTCCGACATTGTATTCCATCTGCCAAACCTTCGCCCATTCGCTTAACCTATCCAAATCTCTTTGCAGCCTCTCTGTGTCCTCTACACAACCCACTTTCCCACTAATCTTTGTGTCATCTGCAAATTTTGTTACACTACACTCTGTCCCCTCTTCTAGGTCATCTATGTATATTGTAAACAGTTGTGGTCCCAGCACCAATCCCTGTGGCACACCACTAACCACCGATTTCCAACCCAAAAAGGACCCATTTATCCCGACTCTCTGCTTTCTGTTCGCCAGCCAATTCTCTATCCATGCTAATACATTTCCTCTGACTCCGCATACCTCTATCTTCTGCAGTAACCTTTTGTGTGGCACCTTATCGAATGCCTTTTGGAAATCTAAATACACCACATCCATCGGTACACCTCTATTCACCATGCTCATTATATCCTCAAAGAATTCTAGTAAATTAGTTAAACATGATTTCCCCTTCATGAATCCATGCTGCGTCTGCTTGATTGCACTATTCCTATCTAGATGTCCCGCTATTTCTTCCTTAATGATAGTTTCAAGCATTTTCCCCATGACAGATGTTAAATCAACGGCCTATAGTTACCTGCCTTTTGTCTGCCCCCTTTTTTAAACAGAGGTGTTACATTAGCTGCTTTCCAATCCGCTGGTACCTCCCCAGAGTCCAGAGAATTTTGGTACATTATAACGAATGCATCTGCTATAACTTCCGCCATCTCTTTTAATACCCTGGGATGCATTTCATCAGGACCAGGGGACTTGTCTTCCTTGAGTCCCATTAGCCTGTCCAGCACTACCCCGCTAGTGATAGTGATTATCTCAAGGTCCTCCCTTCTCACATTCCCGTGAGCAGCAATTTTTGGCATGGTTTTTATGTCTTCCACTGTGAAGACCGAAGCAAAATAATTGTTTAAGGTCTCAGCCATTTCCACATTTTCCATTATTAAATCCTCCTTCTCCTCTTCTAAGGGACCAACATTTACTTTAGTCACTCTTTTCCGTTTTATATATCGGTAAAAGCTTTTACTATCTGTTTTTATGTTTTGCGCAAGTTTACTTTCGTAATCTATCTTTCCTTTCTTTATTGCTTTCTTAGTCATTCTTTGCTGTCGTTTAAAAGTTTCCCAATCTGCTAGTTTCCCACTAACCTTGGCCACCTTATACGCATTGGTTTTTAATTTGATACTCTCCTTTATTTCCTTGGTTATCCACGGCTGGTTATCCCTTCTCTTACCGCCCTTCTTTTTCACCGGAATATATTTTTGTTGAGTACTATGAAAGAGCTCCTTAAAAGTGCTCCACTAGTCCTCAACTGTGCCACCGTTTAATCTGTGTTCCCAGTCTACTTTAGCCAACTCTGCCCTCATCCCACTGTAGTCCCCTTTGTTTAAGCATAGTACGCTCGTTTCTGACACAACTTCCTCACCCTCAATCTGTATTACAAATTCAACCATACTGTGATCACTCATTCCGAGAGGATCTTTTACTAGGAGATTGTTTATTTTTCCTGTCTCATTACACAGGACCAGATCTAAGATAGCTTGCTCCCTTGTAGGTCCTGTTACATACTGTTCTAAGAAACAATACTGTATGCATTCTATGAATTCCTCCTCCAGGCTACCCCGTGCGATTTGAGTTGACCAGTTGATATGTAGGTTAAAATCCCCCATGACTACTGCCGTTCCTTTTTCACGTGCCTCTATTATTGCCTTGATTATTGTCCACCCCACCATGAAGTTATTATTTGGGGGCCTATAAACTACACCCATCAGTGCGTTTTTCCCCTTACTATCTCTAATCTCCACCCACAATGATTCAACATTTTGTTCATTAGAGCCAATATCGTCTCTCACAACTGCCCTGATATCATCCTTTATTAACAGAGCTATCCCACCTCCTTTCCCTTCTTGTCTATCTTTCCGAATCGTCAGGTACCCCTGTATGTTTAATTCCCAGTCTTGGCCACCCTGAAACCACGTTTCTGTAATGGCCACCAAATCATACCCATTTGTAATGATTTGTGCTGTCAACTCATTTACTTTATTTCGAATGCCGCGTGCATTTAGGTAGAGTGTTTTAATCCTAGTTTTTAAACCATGATTTTTAGTTTTGACCCTTCCTGCAGCCCCTTTATATTCCGTGGCCTTTTTTGTTTTTTGCCTTGGGTTTCTCTGCCCTCCACTTTTACTCATCTCCTTTCTGTCTTTTGCTTTTGTCTCCGTTTTGTTTCCCTCTTTCTCCCTGCATTGGTTCCCATCCCCCTGCCATATTTGTTTAACTCCTCCCCAACAGCACTGGCAAACACTCCTCTGAGGACATTGGTTCCGGTCCTGCCCAGGAGCAGACCGTCCGGTTTGTACTGGTCCCACCTCCCCCAGAACCTGTTCCAATGCCCCAGGAATTTGAATCCCTCCCTGCTGCACCACTGCTCAAGCCACGTATTCATCTGTGCTATCCTGCGATTCCTACTCTGACTAGCACGTGGCACTGCTAGCAATCCTGAGATTACTACTTTTGAGGTCCTACTTTTTAATTTTACTCCTTAAATTCGTCTCGTAGGACCTCATCCCTTTTTTTTATTTATGTCGTTGGTACCAATGTGCACCACGACAACTGGCTGTTCTCCCTCCCTTTTTAGAATGTCCTGCACCTGCTCTGAGACATCCTTGACCCTTGCACCAGGGAGGCAACATACCATCCTGGAGTCTCGGTTGCAGCCGCAGAAGCACCTATCTATTCCCCTTACAATTGAATCCCCTATCACTATCGCTCTCCCACTCTTTTTCCTGCCCTCCTGTGCAACAGAGGCAGCCACGGTGCCATGAACTTGGCTGCTGCTGCCCTCCCCTGATGAGTCATCCCCCTCAACAGTACCCAAAGCAGTGCATCTGTTTTGCAGGGGGATGACCGCAGGGGACCACTGCACTACCTTCCTTGCACTGCTCTTCCTGCTGGTCTTCCATTCCCTAGCTGGCTGTGGACCCTTCACCTGCGGTAAGACCAACTCACTACACATGCTATTCACATCATTCTCAGCATCGTGGATGCTCCAGAGTGAATCCACCCTCAGCTCCAACTCTGCAACGCGGTCCGTCAGGAGCTGGAGGCGGATACACTTCCCGTACACGTAGTTGTCAGGGACACCGGAAGTGTCCCTGAGTTCCCACATGGTACAGGAGGAGCATAACACGTGACCGAGCTGTCCTGTCATGACTTAACCCTTAGATACACTTACATTGGCAACAACAATGTTAACAGGTTACTTACTGATATAATAAATAAAAAGAAAAGCTTCTCACCAATCACCAGCCAATCACTTACCCCCTTGGCTGTGACGTCACCTTTTGATTTCTTTCTGCTTCTTTTTTTCCTTCTCTCCCCGCTGCAGCTGCACCGGCTGTGCCTTTATAGGCCGCTCCGACACCACGCACTCCCGCCTCTCGGACTGCTGCTGCCTCTCGCTGCCGCTGGGCCTTTATAGGCCTCACCAATGCCACGAACTGCCGCCGCCTCTCGCTGCCGCTGGGCCTTTATAGGCCTCACCAATGCCACGAACTGCCGCCGCCTCTCACTGCCGCTGGGCTTTTATAGGCCTCACCAACGCTGCTCCCGCCTCTTGGACTGCCGCCGCCTCTCACTGCTGCTGGGCCTTTATAGGCCTCACCAACGCTGCTCCCGCCTCTTGGACTGCCGCCGCCTCTCCCTGCCGCTGGGCCTTTATAGGCCTCACCAACGCTGCTCCCGCCTCTTGGACTGCCGCCGCCTCTCCCTGCCGCTGGGCCTTTATAGGCCTCACCAACGCTGCTCCCGCCTCTTGGAAGTTTCTTTGGCCCACCTTTTGCAAGAGTTTAGCTATAATCTGTTTGTAACAACAACAACTTGTATTTATATAGCACCTTTAACATAGTGAAACATCCCAAGGCGCTTCACAGGAGTGTTGAGAAAAAAATTGACACTGAGCCACATAAGTGGAAATTAAGGTAGGTGTCCAAAAGCTTGGTCAAAGAGGTATGTTTTAAGGAGCGTCTTGAAGGAGGAAAGAGAGGTAGAGACATTTAGGCAGAATGATCCAGAGCTTGGGGCTGAGGCAACAGAGGGCATACCATGGCCACCAATGGTTGAGTGATTATAATTAGGGATGCTCAAGAGGGTAGAATTAGAGGAGCACAGATATCTCGGGGGGTTGTGGAAGACAATGTTGGTCAATGAGTACAGGCGCGATGGGTGAGCGGGACTTGGTGTGAGTTAGCCGAGTTTTGGATCACCTCTAGTTTACGTAGGATAGAATGTGGGAGGCCAGCCAGGAGCGCATTGGACATGTCATGTCTAGAGGTAACAAAGGCATGGATGAGAGCTTCAATAGCGGATGAGCTGAGGCAAGGGCGAAAACGGGTGATGTTACAGAGGTGGAAACAGTCAATCTTAGTTATGCTGTGGTTATGTGGTAAAAATCTCATTTCAGAGTCAAATATGACACCAAGGTCGCGAGCAGTCTGGTTCAGCCTCAGACAGAAATTAAGGAGAGGGATGGAGTCAGTGGCTAGGGAGCGGAGTTTGTGGCAGGGACCAATAACAATTGCTTCGATCTTCCCAATATGCAATTGGAGAAAATTTCTGTTCATCCAGAGCTGGATATTGGACAAGCAGTCAGACAATTTAGAGACCATGGAAGGGTCGAGAGAAGTGGTAGTGAGGTAGAACTGGATGCCATCAGCGTACATGTCGAAACTGACACTATGTTTTTGGATGATTTTGCTAAAGGGCAACATGTAGATGAGAAATAGGAGGGGGCCAAGGATAGATCTTTGGGGACACCAGAAGTGACGACGCGGGCGTGGGAAGAGAAGCCGTTGCAGGAGATTCTCTGGCTACGATTAGATAGATAAGAATGGAACCAGACGAGTGCAGTCCCACCCAGCTGGACGACGGTGGAGAGGTGTTGGAGAAGGATAGAGTGTTCAACTCTGTCAAAGGCTGTAGATATGTTAATAAGGATGAGGAGGGATAGTTTACCTTTGTCACAGTCACAAAGAATGTCATTTGTGACTTTGATGAGAGCCGTTTCGGTACTGTGACAGGCGGGGAAATTGGATTGGAGGGATTCAAACATGGAATTACAGGAAAGATGGGCATGGATTTGGGAGGTGACAGCATGTTCAAGGACTTTGGAGAGGAAAGGGGAAGTTGAGCTTTGTTTTTTTGAGGAGAGGGGTGATGACAGCAGATTTGAGGGAGAAGGGGACAGTACCTGAGGAGAGAATGTGAACTAACATGGGAGCCAGAAAAGAAAGTTGGGTGGTCAGCAGTTTGGTGGGAATAGAGTCAAGAGAGCAGGAAGTGGGCCTCCTGGACAGGATGAGCTCGGAAAGGTCATGAAGGGAGATCGGAGAGAAACTGGAGAAAGATGTGAGGTCAGGTCTAGGGCAGGGGAGATCCTTAGAGGAAGTTTGGCCCAGTGGGCTAGGGGAAGGAAGGGAAGAGACAGAGGCGGCTGAACGGAATCTTAGAGACAAAGTAGATGAGGGTGAAGACTGGGGAGAGGGGTTTAAAAAGATGGTTAGCAGTGGAGAATCGAAGCTGGGGTTTATCTTTACATTCCAGAATGATTCTGGAATAGTGAGCAATTTTGGCATATGTGCCAAAACATAGTGATGTAATCCAGTGTAGTCCAGTGCAGAAACATAGTGATGTACTCCAGTGTAGTCCAGTGCAGAAACATAGTGATGTAATCCAGTGTAGTCCAGTGCAGAAACATAGTGATGTAATCCAGTGTAGTCCTGTGCAGAGACGTAGCGGTGTAATCCAGTATAGTCCAATGCAGAGACGTAGCAGTGTAATCCAGTGTAGTCCAGTGCAGAAACGTAGTGGTGTAATCCAGTTTAGTCCAGTGTAGAAATGTAGCGGTGTAATCCAGTGTAGTCCAGTGCAGACATGTAGCGGTGTAATCCAGTGTAGTCCAGTGCAGAAATGTAGCGGTGTAATCCAGTGTAGTCCAGTGCAGACATGTAGCGGTGTAATCCAGTGTAGTCCAGTGCAGAAATGTAGCAGTGTAATCCACTGTAGTCCAGTGCAGAAACACAGTGATGTAATCCAGTGTAGTCCAGTGCAGAAACGCAGTGATGTAATCCAGTGTAGTCCAGCGCAGAAATGCAGTGATGTAATCCAGTGTAGTCCAGCGCAGAAACGCAGTGATGTAATCCAGTGTAGTCCAGTGCAGAAACGCAGTGATGTAATCCAGTGTAGTCCAGTGCAGAAACGCAGTGATGTAATCCAGTGTAGTCCGGTGCAGAAACGTAGTCGAGCGATGTCCACCCACGTCCAGTAGACCGGGAACCAATGTGACTAAGAATTCAGAGCCAAGACTTGAAGCCACTAAAAGCAGAGCAAAGCCACAGCCGATGAGTCAAGCAGTGTCGTCGGCAGAGCAACAAGGTCCTGTTCACCAGTGAAGTATACTCAAGTTTGTTCAGAGATCCAGCCGATGCAAGCTCTCAGACATAAAACACTTGGAACTTGGGGAACTGGGAACTTGGACCTTCACGATCAGGGGCAGGATAACATAAGGAGTGGAAGAAAGGAGATTTGGGGAAGAAGCCCCGAGGATGATCACGGATACAGTTGAGCAGCTCAGAAAGGAGCTTCCATCCCAGGAGCCATCTTGGAGCACCCTCAAGGGAGAATCAGGCTGAATATACAAAGTACAGAGGACAAGTGAACAAGGACATACGAGGGGCAAAGAAACAGTCGAGAACAGAGTGGCAGCTAACATAAAGGTCAATCCAAAGGTCTTCTAAAGGCATATTAACAGTAAAAGAGTTGTCAGGAGCGGTGAGGCCGATTGGGGACCAAACTGGAGATCTATTGATGGAGGCAGAAAGCATGGCTGAGGTACTAAATGAGTACTTTACATCGGTGTTTAACAGGACTTTGCCAAAGCGATGGTAAACAAGGAAGTTGCTGGGGTACTGAATCATAGAACGGTTACAGCACAGAAGGAGGCCATTTGGCCCGTCGAGCCTGTGCCGGCTCTCTGCAAGAGCACTTCAGCTAGTCCCACTCCCCTGCCCTTTCCCCATAGCCCTGCAATTTTTTTCCTTCAGATACTTATCCAATTCCCTTTTGAAAGCCACGATTGAGTCTGCCTCCACCACCCTCTCAGGCCGTGTATTCCAGATACTAACCACTTGCTGCGTAAAAATGTTTTTCTTCATATTGCCTTTGGTTCTTTTGTCAATCACCTTAAATCTGTGTCCTCTGGTTCTCGACCCTTCTGCCAATGGGAACAGTTTCTCTCAATCTACTCTGTCCAGACCCCTCATGATTGTGAACACCTCTATCAAATCTCCTCTCAACCTTCTCTGCTCCAAGGAGAACAATCCCGGCTTCTCCAGTCAATCCACGTAACTGAAGTCCCTCATCTCGTGAGTCATTCTCATAAATCTTTTCTGCACCCTCACTAAGGCCTTCACATCCTTCCTAAAGTGTGGTGCCCAGAATTGGACACAATACTCCAGTTACAGCTGAACCAGTGTTTTATAAAAGTTTATCGGGACGCCCTTGCTTTTGTTCCCAATGCCTCTGTGAAGCCCAGGATCCTGTAAGTTTTTTTAACCACTTTCTCAAGCTGCCCTGCCACCTTCAGTGATTTGTGCCCATATACCCCCAGGTCTCACTGTTCATGCACCCCCTTTAAAATTGTACCCTTTAGTTTATATTGCCTCTCCTCGTTCTTCCGACCAAAATGTATCGCTTTGCACTTTTCTGTGTTAAGTTTCATCTGCCACATGTCGGCCCATTTCACCAGCCTGTCTGTGTCCTCCTGAAGTCTATCACCATCCTCCTCACCATTCACTATATTTCCAAGTTTTGATTTATCTGCAGATTTGGAAATTGTGCCCTGTACACCCAAGTCTGTGTCATTAACATTGATCAAGAAAAGCTAGTACTGAGCCCTGGGGAACACCACCATGTGCCTTCCTACAGTCCGAAAAACAACCGTTCTCCACAACTCTCTGCTTCCTCTCATTAACCAACTGCGTATCCATGCTGCCACTGTCCATTTTATTCCACGATCTTCAACTTTGCTGGTATCGGTAACACGTCCGGGATCACTAAACACAAAACCCAGTCTGTTAATCACTTTCAGCTATTGGACTTAGTATGTGCCCCACAGCATCTCTTCCACCTTCAATACGTGAATAGAGCATCACACCTGCAAACCTGGTTTAAGTTTATATCCAAATCTATTTAAGAAAAGCCTGTAGACCGATGAGACACTGTTCAGGTGCAGTGTGCTGCTGGTTTGCCCGGCATTTTGCCTGTAATGGGAAATAACTGAACATTTCTCCCAGTGTAACCTTTGCTGTAATGAAATGTGTCTTTTAATAAGCCTCACGTCCTTGCTCATGTCTGCTGCAATTGTGTAGAAAGGGGATGTGTGAAGTGATGGTGTTTGTATGGAGATGTGAAACAAGGAAACGCTATCTGTGTGTGGCAGTGACACAGCCTTGCGGTCACAGGCAGAACCATGCACTGATATCCTTGTGGTTATAGTTTGAGCAGGGTCAGTTCATGAATGCTCGAGCCAAGAGGTGCCAGGGATCGGGAGCAGCGGCAGTAAATAAAAGCTAAATGTAAATTCCGATGTAGTTTATCTTCATTTATTCCTATTTTAATAGCTTTTGCTGAATGTGGCCCATGCCAAGTGCCAGGATATTGGATCAGGCCCACCATAGAAAATGAGTTTGACACCCTGAGGTAGACAATGTCAACCGGATTCCCCCATCCACCAACCTAACAACTTCTTTACAAACTCAAGCTGTATTTTGTAAGACGTGACCTTGTTTACCGGAATCCGTGTTCAGTATCTCTAATGGCCCCTTCCCTTTCCCCATGATCGAAAACAGCATCTCTCAGGATCCCTTCAAGCACCTTCCCGGTGATCGAGGTCACGTTGATGGGCCTTCAGTTCCCGAGCTCTGATTTGTGCCCAATTTGGAAAATGGAACAACCCCTGACTCTACTGAGCTGTTGGAGATCTGGGCAAAGGGCTGGCAGAGCACGCGTCCATCTCTTTAAACACCCCTGGGTGGGTACCATCCGCACAGTACACGTGTCAAGGTTAACCCGCACGGTGACTTTGCTGTCAGTGAAGAGAGATGAGAAAGACCAAAGTGCCGTTTGGCCCTCTCAGTGTGGCCCTGAAGGACTGTGTCCAGGCTGAAGTTCTCCCCCCGCCCCCCCATACGATCCTCCCCCCAGATTGTCCTCTGAGCTCCAGCCAGGTGATGCTAAACACTTGGGTGGGAAAGACAAACATCCATAGCAATGTGTTGAAAGCAACACTAATTTATTTGTATATATTCCAAATATTAAACTCCAATCCAGTTACAGGAGTTATTAACATCAGCGGAAACAAACCCCAACTGTCAGAATGAACATGGTTCAGTCGGGATGTGATTAACAGCAGCAATAACAGCAGAATCCCACCCCTGCAGGTACTTGTGAACTTGCTGGTGTGTCAGCAGGTAGGATGACCGAGTGAATCCCTTCCCAAACGCAGAGCAGGTGAACGGCCTCTCCCCAGTGTGAACTCGCTGGTGTGTCAGCAGGTAGGATGACCGAGTGAATTGCTTCCCACACTCAGAGCAGGTGAACAGTCTCTCCCCAGTGTGAACTCGCTGGTGTGTCAGCAGGTTGGATGACTGAGTGAATCCCTCCCCACACACACAGCAGGTGAACGGCCTCTTCCCAGTGTGAACTCACTGATGTGTTTCCAGCTGGGATGGGTAGTTGAAACGTTTCCCACAGACATTTACACAGTTTCTCCCCAGTGTGACTGCACTTGTGTCTCTCCAGGTTGGATGATCGGCTGAAGCCTTGTCCACACACAGAGCATGTGTACTGTTTCTCCCCGCTGTAAACGGTGCTTTTTGCTTCCATGGTCAAAGGCCGATGATATTCAGGTCCTGATGAACCGAGTGACTCCGTCAGATCTTAATGTGATGTTTGGTTTGAGCCTCCGGTCGACAAACCCTCCACTTTTAATACCCTGTAAAGTGAATTTCAAACAGATAAAAGGGTGGGTGAGAGAACCCACAAAAACACAAAAGCAGGTTGTGAAATTGAGCTGAATGAACCTGGTTATTTGTGCGGCCATCAGCAGGAAAAAAGTGACCATGAAAGCTGTCGGATTGTGGTAATAACCCAACTGGTTACTAATGTCCTTCAGGGACGGGAACCCAGCACCCGGTCTGGGCCTACACAAGACTCTATGGGTGGAGAGAGAGGTGGCCAGGGCAAAGGTGAGGGATTTATACATCTGCAACTCGACCAGAACGTTGACAGAACCTCCCAAACCCACAACCTCTCCCTGCACATGGACCAGGGCAGCAGGTGCTTGGGAAATCTATCACCTCCAAGTTCCCCTCCAAGTCTCACACCAGCCTGACTTGGGCATATATCACCGTTCCTACATCGTCACTGAGTGAAAATCCTGGAACTCCTCACCTAACAGCATTGTGGGAGGACCGTCACCACACGGACTGCAGCGGTTCGAGAAGGCCCACCATCACATTGTCAAGGGAAATTGTAAATATATTCTGGCCTTACTAGCGACACCCACATCCCAAGAATAGATTAAAACAAATCTGTACATTGAAAGCCTCTACAGAAATACTTGTTCCGAAAACAATGCTCTTCTACATTGTGTGGACAGTGTGTGTTTAGCAACCTAATCTCCCTTAGAATCCACCGCCGTTGACAGTCTCTCATCGGAAATTGTTGGGCCCTACTGGGCTCAGAGGTATTGGGGGTGAAACCCAGCAGCTTCTCCCCCCTCTCTACTCCAGTTCAAACTGATGCAACAAACAGACCCACACAGGAGGCCAGGGAGCGACTTCCGCATCCAGTGCCCACCCTGATACAGAGCGGCTCTGGATTGGTCGCTCTGTGTTTCCAGTATCGATGCACTTAGGATCAGTATATGAGGGAGAAGGGAATAGAGGCTTATGCTGACAGAGTTAGAACCATAGAATCAGAGAGGTTACAGCACGGAACAAGACCATTCGGCCCGTCGATCCCGTGCCAGCTCTCTGCAAGAGCACCTCAGCTAGTCCCACTGCCCCGCCCTTACCCCACGGCCCTGCAAATGTTTTTCTTTCAGGTACTTACCCAACTCCCTTTTGAAAGCCGTGATTGAGTTTGCCTCCACCACCCTTTCAGGCCGTGCATTCCAGATATTAACCACTCGCCACACAAAAAGGTTTTTTCTTGTGTCGCCTTTGGTTCTTTTGTCAATCACCTTCAATCTGTGTCCTCTGGTTCTCGACCCTTCAATAAGATCATGGCTGATCTGATCATGGACTCAGCTCCACTCGCCATAACCTTTTACTCCCATATCACTCAAAAATCTGCCTATCTCTGCCTTAAATATATTCAATGACCCAGCCTCCACAGCTCTCTGAGGCAGAGAACTCCACAGATTTACAACACTCAAAAGAAGAAGTTCCCCCGCATCTCCATTTTAAATGGGCAACCCCTTATTCTGAAACTATGCCCCCGAGTTCCAGATTTCCCTATGTGTGGAAACATCCTCTCTGCATCCACCTTGTCAAGCCCCCTCAGTATCTTTTATGTTTCAACAAGATCACCTCTCATTCTTCTGAACTCCAATGTGTAGAGGCCCAAACTACTCAACCTTTCTTCATAAGTCAACCCCCTCATCTCAGGAATCAACCGAGTGAACGTTCTCTGAACTGCCTTCAATGAAAGTATATCCTTCCTTAAATACGGAGACCAAAAATGTATGCAGTACTCCAGGTGTGGCCTCATCAATACCCTGTACAGTTGTAGCAGGACTTCTCTGCTTTTATACTCTATCCCCCTTACAATCACAGCTTCTCCAGTCTGTCCAGGTAACTGAAGTCCCTCATCCCTGGAATCATTCTCGTAAATCTTTTCTGCACCCTCTGCAAGGCTTTCACATGATTCCTAAAGTGCGGTGCCCACAATTGAGCACAATACTCCAGTTGAGGCCGAACCAGTGCTTTGTACAGGTTCATCATAATATCCACACTTTTGTACTCTATACTTCTATTTATAAACAGAAATACTGTCTAACGTAATATAAACAGAGACAGGGTCTAGTGTAATATAAACAGAGACAGGGTCTATTGTAATATAAACAGAGACAGGGTCAAGTGTAATATAAACAGAGTCAGGGTCTAGTGTAATATAAACAGAGACAGGGTCTAGTGTAATATAAAGAGAGACAGGGTCTAGTGTAATATAAACAGAGACATGGTGCAGTGTAATATAAATAGAGACAGGGTGCAGTGTAATATACAGGCATTCAGACTGAACTCTCAGTCCTCTTCACAGTTCCCCACGCTCCCCATTTATGGCGTGATCTGGAGATTTTGATTATACTGCAGGTCTGATCACCGATTTTTAAAATAATTTATTTATGAATATTATTTATTGTCCCTCTGGCCCCAATCTCGATGGGATGACAAAATTAAATTCAGTTCCCCCAATTTGGACTTTCAATTATTGGAAAAAATTCTGAGGGACAGGATAAATCTTCATTCAGGGACAGTCAGCATGGATTGGTTAATGGAAGGTCGTGTCTGACTAACCTGATTGAATTTTTTGAGGAGGTCGCACGGAGGGTCAATGACGGTGTTGTGTTTGATGTCGTGTCTATGGATTTTAGCAAGGCTTTTGATAAGGTCCCACATGGCAGACTGGTCATGAAAGTAACAGCCCACGGGATCCAGGGCAAAGTGGCAACTTGGATCCAAAATTGGCTGAGGTAGGAAGCAAAGGTTAAAGGTCAATGGGTGTTTGTGACTGGAAGGCTGTTTCCAGTGGGGTTCCACAGGGCTCAGTACTAGGTCCCTTGCTTTTTCTGGTATACATCAATGATTTAGACTTGAATGTGGGGGGTATGACTACGAAGTTTTCAGATGATACAAAAATTGGCCGTGTGGTTAATAATGAAGAAGAAAGCTGTAGACTGCAGGAAGGTATCAATGGACCTATCAGGTGACAGATCAGGGGCAAATGGAATTCAATCCGCAGAAGTGTGAGGTAATGCATCTGGTGAGGGCCAACATGGAAAGGGAATACACAATAGATGGTAGGACACTGAGAAGTGTAGAGGAACAGAGGGACCTTGGAGTGTACGTCCACAAATCCCTGAAGGTAGCAGGACAGGTAGGTAAAGTGCTTAAGACGGGATACGGGATACTAGACTTTATTAGCCAAGGCATAGAATACAAGAGCAGGGAGGTTATGCTTGAACTGTATAAAACACTAGTTAGGCCACAGCTAGAATACTGCGTACAATTCTGGTCACCACATCACAGGAAAGAGAGGGTATAGAAGAGATTTACGAGGATGGACTGGAGAATTTTAGCAATGTGGAAAGATTGGCCAGGCTGCGGTTGTTTTCTTTGGAACAGCGGAGGCTGAGGGGAGACCTTATTGAGGTGTATAAAATGATGAGGGGCCTAGATAGAGTGGATAGGAGGGATCTATTCCCCTTAGCAGACGGGTCAATAACTAGGGGCATAGATTTAAAGTAATTGGTAGAAACATAGAAATTTACAGCGCAGAAGGAGGCCATTTCAGCCCATCGTATCCACACCGACCGACAAAGAGCCACACGGCCCTCGGTCAGCAGCCCTGAAGGTTACATATAAACCCATGAACAATGGCGGAAAGGTAAAGAGCACCCGGGCCAACCAGTCCGCCCCACACAACTGCGACACCCCTTGCACCGAAACATTCCACACTCCACCCCAACCGGAGTCATGTGATCTCCTGGGAGAGGCAAAAAAACAATTTAAAAACCCAGGCCAATTGGGGAAAAGAAAATCTGGGAAAATTCCTCTCTGATCCATCCAGGAGATCACCCTGTCCGTATTCGATTCCCTGCAGTACTTACCATTGTATCTGCACCAGCCAACATGAGGTTATCCAATCTAATCCCACTTACCAGCTCTAGGTCTGTAACCCTGCAGATTACAGCGCTTCATGTGCCCATCCAAGCACCTTTTAAATGTGGTGAGGGTTTCTGCATCCACCACCCTTCCAGGCAGTGAGTTCCAGACCCCCACAACCCTCTACGTGAAGCCTCTCCTCAAATCCCCTCTGAGCCTTCTACCAATCACCTTAAAACTATGCCCCCTCATAATTGACCCTTCTACCAAGGGAAATAGGCCCTTGCTATCTACTATATCCAGGCCCCTCAAAATTTTGTCACGTCAATGAGATCTCCTCTCAGCCTCCTCTGTTCCAATGAGAACAAACCCAGCCTATCCAATCTGTCCTCATAGCTAAGATTCTCCATTCCAGGCAGCATCCTAGTAAATCTCCTCTGCACCCTCTCGAGTGCAATCACATTCTTCCTATAATACAGCAACCAGAACTCCAGCTGTGGCCTAACCTGAGTATTATACAATTTAAACATAACCTCCCTGCTCTTGTATTCTGTGCTTCGGCCAATAAAGACAAGCATTCCGTATCCCTTCTTAACCACCTTATCCACCTGGCCTGCTACTTTCAGGGATCTGTGGACCAATGGTGGAGCTTTGGAGGCGTGGCCTATTCAGTTGGAGCTCTGTTGCTGTGAGAGAAGGAGCTCCCTGCTTTGCTCCTGTCTGGAAGGCCTAGAGTGAACCCTGAGACCAGCCCAGGAAGAGAAGGAGGGGGCTGCCTTACTACAATTCAACCTCCAGAGGGAGAGGAGGAGAGCAGAAAAATTGATCAACTTATTACTACTACAGAGAGTTGGAGAGAGGGGGAAAAGAACAACCTGAGAAAACACCATCCAGTGTGGAAGGAGGGAGAGCCATTTCTACAATCTTCGACAGGTGGGTGTGTTTTGGTGCATTCCCCGAAAGACTTTGTTGTATCGGTGGGGGGAGGAAAGAAGACCATCTCAAGAGCCGGAACATCGCGGTGGGTGTGTGTGTGTGGAAGTGTGTGTGGGGGTCTTGCTTACAGCTAGGCCCCACACACCACTGAAGCACCCCTCCCCCATTGCCTAGCCTGGGATAGCTGGAGCTACCTGGCTGAAGTATTACTAATCACCCTATTGAACATCGTTGGGAGTGTGTACCTAGCTGGCTCCAGCTGCCCCAGGTGAAGACATCTTCTCCCCCCACCCGAAGACCATCTACAAGGACTGTGTCTTGTTATTTTCCATCATCTGGGGAGTGCACCCCAGAAAAACGCCCACCCATCGCTGTGAGGGGAGACCTGCCCTCGCAGCTTCCCTCTTTCCCACCCTCTCTCTCTCTCTGTCACTCTCTCTGTCTCTCCCCTCTCTCTCTGAGAGCCCCTTTCCTCCTTAAATTAAAGTTAATTAAGACAACTGAGCAGAGGGAGCAAGGCCCCTCCCCATTTGTTAAGTAGGGGAGCGGTGTGCCCCATTAAGAGCTCCCTCTGCTCAAAACACCAACGAGGCCAATTAAAGACCATTAAGGCCTGTGACTTTGGGGTGGGTGTAGCCCTTAAAGGGACCCCGTGATGGCGACCCCATCCACACCGGTGGCAGGGCCAGCTAGGACGTCCACATCCACGGCGCCTCCTGCACCTCCTGCTGCCCTGCCACCATTCAGACTCATAACAAAAAAACACGGGGTCAAGAGCTACACTCACCCCACAATGACCATCGAGGAGTGCGTGCGGGCGATGGCTGGGGTAGTCGGCCCCTCGGCCATTGTCGCAGCCTCCAAGTTGTCTGGGGGTGCTGTATTCTTCCTGGGGTTGGAGCGGGCGGTGTCCCTGGCCCTCGAAAAGGGGCTCACGGTGGGCGGGACATTCCTGCCGGTGGACCCTCTCGAGGCCACCGCGCAGAGGGTCATCGTGTCGAACGTCCCGCCCTTTGTTCCCGCTGAGTTCCTCCTCCCTCACCTACACCAACTGGGGGAGGTAAGGTCGGGGATCAACCCCATACCGCTCGGCCTCAGGGAGAGCAGCCTGCGCCACGTGTTCTCCTTCCGCCGCCAGCTCTTTGTCCGGCTGGCGCGGGAGGAGACGACGGAGGGGAATTTTAATGTGGTGCACGAGGGGACTGCCTACCGCGTCTTCTGGACGTCGGACGGCGTGCGGTGCCATGCCTGCAGGGAGGTGGGGCACGTTCGCAAGAACTGCCCCGCCTCCAAGGCCGCCAAACCACCGAAGGCGGCCAAGGCTGGCGCCGCCGCCACCCCTCCCCCTAGTATCGTCCGCGTGCCGGGAGCCATGGGTGCGCGGGCATCGTCGGAGGCCTTTGTTTTCAGGGCCTCCGGCGGGGGGGAGGGAGAGCGTCCGACCGGAAGGAAGGCGCGGAGGAAGGCGAAACATCTCGAGGCGGGTCCCCTCGGTGCGCCAGACAATTTGTTTACTGCGCTCAGCCCAACACCATCACCGGCGAGCGCGGGATGCCCTGAGCCCGTGCCCGAGCCCTTGACCAATACCGCAGAGGGGTTCGGGCGCGGGCAAGAAAAGGAAAAGGGGGGAGTGGAGCGGGAGGCCTCGACAGACATGGGGGTCTCCCTGCCTCCGCGCCCCCCCAGGAACAAAAGGAGGCGCCGCTCCAATGAGGCGGAGGGGGAACAACATCCCTCCGCGGAGGAGTCGGTGCCCGCCGCGTGTCCCGCGTCCCCCACCAGCGCCCCCAAGCTGCGCTGTAGACGGGAGGAATCTGTCCCCGGGGAGGGGAGGGTGAGGCAGGCAAGGCTGCCCAGCCTCTGCCTCCTGGGGATGGCGTGGAAGATCTGCCTGTCGTGGGGGGCGTGGGGCCAGCGGAGGAATGCGTAGCCGCCGGGTCGAGCGTCCCGGGGACTGAGGCGGGCGAGGCCGAAAAGGCCGAACCTGAGCCCGCCCAGCTATTAACCAACTTCCCCCGGGAGTCGCTGGACCCGGAAGAAACGGAAAATATGAACAATTTTAATGATTCTGTACACGCTGGGCCGGGGGGTGGCGGCGGGGAGGGGGAAGAACAACAACCCTCGCCCCCTACTTTGGAGCTGGGATACTTGGAGGACCTGGAACATTTCTTTGACCAGGTCTCTCCGGTTTCCCCGGCTCCTGGGGCGGAGGAGGAACCCCTTCCGCTGTCGCTTCCTGACCCAGCACCACTTTTAAAAGAGCCCAGTGGGGACTCCTCTGCCGACGATCCTGGGGGTGGGATCGGGGCAGAGCCAGGGCCGGATGGAGCGGCCGGGCCATTTGCCGTACCTCGTGCGGTCGACGGGCCGGCTGCTGGCGGCGACCTCCCGGAGGGGGACGGGGACTCGGTGGAGGACGCGGGTGAAGATCTCGAGTCCATCGCCAGTGAGGCGGTGGATCTGCTCGCGGTCGCCACTGAGACCCTCCTCATTCCTGCAGAGGAACTCCGGGACTTTTTGGTCCAGTGCCGGGGTCGCCGCGACCAAGCCCGTCTGGCCCTGGAAAGATGGTCCGAGCCGGGGCTGCTCGTCGCGTCCGTCCGCGCCGCCGCTAAAACCATGGCCGCGGGCGGGCCCTTATCAAAGGCGCAAGGCCTTGAGCTGCACCGGCTCAAAAAGTTCCTCGCTGGGCTGCTGAAGGAGCGGAGTTCAACAAACGACTCCACTCCCCCCCCACAATAGGTTAAGGTAGAGGTTGCACTATGCTTTTGTCATGAAGATAACCATAGCCAGCCTCAACATCAACGGCGGCAGAGAGGCACGCCGTAGATTTAACAATTTTTCGCTCCTGCGGGAGGGGAAATATGCGGTGTGCTTCCTGCAAGAAACCCACACCGTTCCGGGAGACGAAGCCACGTGGCTCCTGGAATGGCAAGGAGAGGTCCGCATGAGCCACCTCACTACCACTTCTTGTGGGGTGGCCATCTTGCTGGCCCCGCATTTTCAGCCGGAGATCTTGGGGGTCGAGGAGCCCGTGCCAGGCCGCTTGCTGCACGTAACGGTTCGCCTGGGGGATGTGCCGCTCCATCTCGTGAACGTGTACGCCCCTCAGCCCGGCCCGCAGCAAACGCGCTTCTTCGAAGAGGTGTCCGCTCTTCTTGGCTCCGTCGACGTCGGCGACTGCATTGTCCTCGGGGGGGATTTTAACTGCACCCTCGAGGCGAGGGACCGCTCCGGTGCCCCGCAGAGCATGACGGCGATGGAGAAGTTGAGGGACCTGGTCGGGTCCTTCGACTTGGTGGACGTCTGGCGAAATCTCCATCCCGACTCCAGCGCCTTTACTTGGGTGAGGCCTGGAGTAGGATGGTCCAGTGTCGACCGCCTTTACGTGTCTCGGGCGTCCGTTTCCTGCGTCCCGGCGGCCTCCATGCGGCCGGTGCCGTGTTCGGACCACCACCTGGTGTGGGCGGAGCTCGCTTCGCTCCGCGCGAGGACGGGGTCCGCGTACTGGCACTTTAACAACCGGCTGCTGGAGGACGTGCGGTTCCAGGACTCGTTCCGTCGATTCTGGTCCGACTGGAGAAGGAAGCAGGGGGGCTTCCCCTCCTTGAGGCTATGGTGGGACGTGGGCAAGGCTCACGTCCGCGTCTTCTGTCAAGAGTACGCGAGGGGGTCGACCAAGAGGCGGGCGGCCAGGGTCGGGCGCCTAGAAAAAGAGGTGCTCGACCTGGAGACCCGTCTCGGTCAAGTCGTCCAGGACCCGGCCCTGCGGACGGTGTATGAAGTGAAGAAGGCCGCGCTGAAGGACCTGCAGCTCGTCGGGTCCCGAGGCGCGTTCGTGAGGTCACGGATCCGGTTCCTGCGGGATCTGGACCGTGGCTCCCTCTTCTTCTACTCGCTGGAAAAAAGGCAGAGTGTCCGTAAGCAGCTCTTGACGCTGCTGGCCGACGACGGCTCTCTCGTCTCGGATCCGGAGGGCGTCAACAACAGGGCCCGTGAATATTACGGGGCTCTGTTCTCTCCGGAGCCGTCCAGCGAGGAAGCGCGTAGAGTTTTGTGGGAGGACCTGCCGAAGATCAGCCCGGAGGGCGCCGAAAATCTGGAAGCTCCGCTAAGCCTGGCGGAGCTGACCGGCGCCCTCGACCGGCTCTCGAGGGGAAAAGCCCCGGGGCTGGACGGGCTGACCGTGGAGTTCCACAGGGCATTCTGGGACGTCCTGGGGGGCGACTACGCGCGGGTCCTGGGGGAAAGTCTGGCGACCGGGGAGATGCCCCTCTCTTGGCGCAGGGCAGTCATCGTCCTGCTGCCTAAGAAGGGCGATCTCCGCCTCCTTAAGAACTGGCGCCCGGTCTCCCTCCTCAGCACGGACTACAAAATCTTCGCCAGGGCGATGTCTGCTCGCCTTGGTGCCGTGCTGGACCACATGATCCACCCCGACCAGTCCTACACGGTCCCGGGCCGGACAATCCACGATAACATCCATCTGGTCCGGGACCTCATCCATTGTTCCCAGGAGGCTGGTCTGTCGGTCGCCTTCCTATCCCTCGACCAAGAGAAGGCGTTCGACAGGGTGGATCACGACTATCTGCTCGGAACTCTGCGCGCTTTCGGGTTCGGGACGCATTTCGTCGCCCGGATCCGACTTTTGTACGCCGCCGTGGAGTGTCTGATTAAGGTTAACGGGTCCTTGACGGCGCCCCTTCGCTTTAGGAGAGGGGTGCGCCAGGGATGCCCCATGTCCGGCCAGTTATATGCTGTTTGCGTGGAGCCTTTCCTGCGCCTCTTGCGGACGAGGTTGACGGGACTGGCTCTGCAAGGGCCGGGCGTGGAGGTCGTCCTCTCGGCTTACGCCGATGACGTGCTCCTCGCGGTAGAGGATCCCGCTGACCTGCGGAGGATGCGTGAGTGCCAGGAGATTTACTCGGCCGCGTCCTCCGCCAGGATCAACTGGGAGAAATGCTCCGGACTCCTGGTGGGTCAGTGGCGGGTGGACTCCCTGCCGGAGGAGCTCAGGCCTTTTGCCTGGAGCACGACCCATCTCCTCTATCTGGGAGTCTACCTTAGCCCCGAAGAGGGAGCCTGGCCGGCGAACTGGCAGGAGCTGGAGGCCAAGGTCGCCGCTCGCCTAGGGCGCTGGACAGGACTGCTCCGAGTGCTGTCCTACAGGGTTCGAGCGCTAGTCATAAACCAGCTGGTGGCCGCAATGTTGTGGTACCGGCTGGTCACTTTGACCCCTTCCCCTGCGTTTGTCGCCAAGATACAGAAGAAGCTGGTGGACTTCTTCTGGAACAACAGGAAGCACTGGGTCTCTGCCGCGGTCCTGAGTCTCCCGCTTGAGGAGGGCGGTCAGTCGTTGGTGTGCGTCAGCGCCCAGCTCGCGACTTTCCATCTTCAGACCCTGCAGAGATACCTTTACGTCGAGCCCCCTCCTAGGTGGTGTGCTCTGGCGAGGTATTTCTTCCGCCAGCAGCTTGACCTCAATTATGACACGCAGCTCCTGTTTGTGAACTTGGGAGGTGCCAGGACCGCCCTCCGGGAGCTGCCTGTCTTTTACAGGGAACTCATCAGGGTCTGGAACAAAGTCTCCACCAAGCGCAGCTCTCCGCCGGCTGGAGTGGCGGCCGTCCTGCAGGAACCGCTGCTCGGGAATCCGTACCTCCACGGCCGAGGTTTTATGTGGCGGTCGGAAGAGAGGGCTGTGGCTGGTGAGGTGACCAGGGTCAGGGACCTGCTCGATGGCGGAGGAGCGGGCTGGATGGCGCCAGACACGCTGGCGCGGCGCCTAAATTCTGCCAACGTCCGCCACGCGGCCGATGCCATCGAGTCGCTAAAAACAGCTCTGGGCCCTGACTCCGTTAGGTGCATCGAGGAGGCTCAAGCACGTGGGGAGATCCCGTCCGAACTGACCCCCGTCCGGACGGAATTCCTCATCGGCGCCAAACCCCGGAACCTCCCTCGGGGGCCGGCGCCTCACAACTTGAGCCGCCTCGGGGAAATCCCCTCCGTGCCTTTCAGTTCCGCGCGGAGGGGTTTCCTGTACGGGCTGCTCCTGCACACCCTCAACTTTGCCATCCTCGCCGGCCGTCCGGACACGCCATGGCGTACCATCTTGCCGTCCGGAGGAGGCGGGGGTCCCCGATGGAGGGCACTCTATGCAGGGGTCCTCCCACTATTCATCGGGGACTTGGCCTGGAGGGTGGTGCACGGAGCAGTGCCGTGCAACAAATTTTTAAGCCGGTTCACGGACTCCCAGGCCGCCTGCAATTTCTGCGGTCTGGAGGAGTCCGTGTTCCATGTTTTTATTGAATGCACAAGGTTGCAGCCCCTGTTCCACTATTTGAAGGGGCTGCTCCTGAAATTCTGGCTACACTTCAGTCCCACTCTCCTGATCTTTGGGCACCCTGTGCGGAGGGGAGCGGGTAGGTCCGAAGGCCTCCTCGTAGGACTGCTCCTGGGCACGGCCAAGGGTGCCATCAGCCGGTCCAGGCAGCGGGCGGTCGAGGGGGTCGTTCAACCTGACTGCCTGCCTCTCTTCCGCTCTTACATCCGGTCCAGGGTGTCCTTGGAGATGGAGCATGCGGTGTCCACCGGTACGCTCGCGGCCTTCCGCGAGAGGTGGGCACCGGAGGGACTGGAGTGCATCATCACGCCCGGCAACCAAATTTTAATTTGATTTTACGTTTTTAAGTTTAATTTGTTTTAATTGCCGGTGCTTTTAGTGTCCCCCTTCCCTTTTATAGGGGGCACTGGGGAAAATTGTGATTTTAGTGCCCAAAAAAAAACCAAAAAAAGAAAAACACAAAAAAGAAAAGGGGGGAAAAAAAAAAGGGCCTTGTAAATGTCTGGAGTGTCACCCAGGTCGGGTGGCACCGTTAAATGTTTTATGTTTTCGTAGGTAAACTCAAAAGAGTTTCATGCACAAGGACCCCCAGGTCCCTCTGCATCGCAGCATGTTGTAATTTCTCTCAATTCAAATAATATTCCCTTTTACTGTTTATTTTCCACGGTGGATGACCTCACATTTTCCGACATTGTATTCCATCTGCCAAACCTTAGCCCATTCGCTTAACCTATCTAAATCTCTTTGCAGCCTCTCTGTGTCCTATACACAACCTGCTTTCCCACTAATCTTCACGAAGGAAGACACAAATAACCTTCCGGACCGAGGGTCTAGTTAGAAGGAGGAACTGAAGGAAATCCTTATTCGACGGGAAATTGTGTTAGGGAAATTGATCGGATTGAAGGC
This sequence comes from Pristiophorus japonicus, assembly GCF_044704955.1. Taxonomy (NCBI): domain Eukaryota; kingdom Metazoa; phylum Chordata; class Chondrichthyes; family Pristiophoridae; genus Pristiophorus; species Pristiophorus japonicus. The sequence continues at coordinate 77,890,868 of NC_091996.1, read as the reverse complement.
CGATAAATCCCCAGGATCTGATAGTTTGCATCCCAGAGTACTTAAGGAAGTAGCCCTAGAAATAGTGGGTGCATTGGTGATCATTTTCCAACTGCCTATCGAGTCTGGATCAGTTCGTATGGACTGGAGGGTAGTTAATGAATCACCACTATTTAAAAAAGGAGGGAGAGAGAAAATGGGTAATTATAGATCGGTTAGCCTGACATCAGTAGTGGGGAAAATGTTGGAATCAATTATTAAAGATAAAATAACAGCGCATTTGGAAAGCAGTGACGGGATCGGTCCAAGTCAGCATGGATTTATGAAAGGGAAATCCTGCTGGACAAATCTTCTGGAATTTTTTGAGGATGTAACTGGTAGAGTGGACAAGGGAGAATCAGTGGATGTGTGGTGTATTTGGACTTTCAAAAAGCTTTTGACAAGGTTCCACACAAGAGATTGGTGTGCAAAATTAAAAGCACATGGTATTGGGGGTAATGTACTGACGTGGATATAGAACTGGTTGGCAGACAGGAAGCAGAGAGTCGGGATAAATAGATCCTTTTTAGAATGGCAGGCAGTGACTAGTGGGGTGCTGCAGGATTCAGTGCTGGGACCCCAGCTATTTACAATATACATTCATGATTTAGATGAAGGAACTGAGTGTAATATCTCCAAGTTTGATGATGACACTAAGCTGGGTGGCGGTGTGAGCTGTGAGGAGGAGGCTAAGAGGCTGCAGGGTGACTTGGACAGGGTAGGTGAGTGGACAAACGCATGGCAGATGCAGTGTAATGTGGATAAATGTGAGATTATCCACCTTGGTGGCAAAAACACGAAGACAGATTAGGAAAAAGGGAGGTGCAACGAGACCTGGGTGTCATGGTACATCAGTCATTGAAAGTTGGCATGCAGGTACAGCAGGCGGTGAAGAAGGCAAATGGTATGTTGGCCTTCATAGCTAGGGGATTTGAGTATAGGAGCAGGGAGGTCTTATTGCAGTTGTACAGGACCTTAGTGAGGCCTCTCCTGGAATATTATGTTCAATTTTGGTCTCCTAATCTGAGGAAGGACGTTCTTGCTATTGAGGGAGTGCAGCAAAGGTTCACCAGAATGATTCCTGGGATGGCAGGACTGACATATGAGGAGAAACTGGCTCGACTGGGCCTGTATTCACTGGAGTTTAGAAGGATGAGAGGGGATCTCATGAAACATATAAAATTCTGACTTGACTGGACAGGTTAGATGCAGGAAGAATGTTCCCAATGTTGGGGAAGTCCAGAACCAGGGGACACAGTCGAAGGATAAGGGGTATGCTATTTTGGACTGAGATTAGGAGAAACTTCTTCACTCAGAGTGTTGTTAAAATGTGGAATTCCCTACTGCAGAGAGTTGTTGATGCCAGTTCATTGGATATATTCAAGAGGGAGTTAGATATGGTTCTTACGGCTAAAGGGATTAAGGGGTATGGAGAGAAAGCAGAAAAGGGGTACTGAGGGAGTGATTAGCCATGATCTTATTGAATGGTGGTGCAGGCTTGAAGGGCCGACTGGCCTACTCCTGCACCTATTTTTTATGTTTCTATGTTCTCTATCTTTATCATTTTTTTAGTCATCCTCTGCTGGTTTCTAAAAATTTCCCAATCCTCTGGCCATCCACTGTCCTTCGCAACATTGTATGCCTTTTTTTCAATTTGATACCATCCTTTGCTTCCGTAGTTCACCAGGGATGGTTCATACTTCTCTTAGCATCTTTATTTCTCACTTGAATAAATCTTTGCTGAGAAGTTATGAAACATCTCCTTAAATGTTTCCAGTGAGTTTCTACAGTCTTAACCATTAACATATTTTCCCAGTCCACTTGGTGCCAGTGACAAGGGTTGGATTATATCACATGGGAGGAGATTGGTGTCAGTGACTGTGGGGTTGGTTGAACCTTTGACCTGACCAAGGCCTTTGACACTGTCAACCGTGGGGGATTATGGAGTGTACTCTTCAAATTCGGCTCTCCTCAAAAATTTGTCGCAATCCTCCACTTGCTTCATGATAACATGCAAGCCGTGATCCTGACCAATGGATCCACCACAGACCCAGTTCATGTACGGACCGGGGAGAAGCAAGGCTGTGTCATTGCACCAACGCTCTTCGCGATCTTCCTTGCTGCAATGCTACATCTCACCGCCAGTAAGCTTCCCGCTGGAGTGGAGATAATCTGCAGAATAAACGGGAAACTGTTCAACGTCCATCACCTTCAGACCAGATCCAAGGTCGTGCCATCCTCTGGCATCGAATTACAATATGCAGATGACACTTGCGTCTGCGCTCTCTCGGAGGACGAACTCCAAACCATCTTCAACATGTTCACCGTAGCGTCTGCGAGCATAGGCCTTACACTAAACATCCGTTAATCAAAGGTGCTCTATCAACCTGCCCCCACCACACAGCACTGTACCGCCCCCTCCCCCGATTATCAAAATCCATGATGAGGCCTTGGACAACGTGGACCATTTTTCATACCTCGGGAGCCTACTGTCAACAAGGGCAGATATCGATGACGAGGTCCAACACTGCCTTCTGTGTGTCAGCGCAGCCTTTGGTCACCGAAGGAATAGAGTGTTTGAAGACCAGAACCTTAAAAGTGGCACTAAGCTTATGGTCCACAGAGCAGTAGTGATACCTGCCCTCCTATGCATGTCTCAGACATGGACTATGTTCAGCAGGCACATCAAAGCACGGGAGAAGTACCATCATCGCTGTCTCCGGAAGAACCTGCCAATCCATTGACAGGATACGTGCACCAACGTCTGTTCTTGCACAGGCCAATATCCTCAACATTGAAGCATTGACCACGCTCGATCAGCTACGATGGATGGGCCACATTGTCCATATGCCTGATTCGAGACTCTCAAAGCAAGCACTCTGCTCGGAGCTTCAACATGGCAAGCGAGCCCCAGGGGGGGCCGGGGAAACACTTCAAGGACACCCTCAAGGCCTCCTTGAAGAAGTTCAACATCCCCACCGACACCTGGGAATCTATGGCGCAAGATCGCTCAAAGTGAAAGAGAATAATCCGTGAGGCCGTTGAACATTTCGAATCTCTTCTGTCATGTATTCAACTGTCATTGTAATCCATGAATAAACTGACCTAAGTTGTACACCGTGAGAACACTGACCACTAGGTGGTGAACTTGTGGGCGACACTCCTAACCTGGACTTTCAGGTATAAAAGGGGAAGCTCCATCCATCTTCTCCACTTCAGTGCTGGCTAATAAAGGTTACTGGTCACAGAGTGAGCTTCTCTCTAGTATGCGCTTCGTGTGCTTTTGTACTGTATAGTAAGGACATATTATTGGCGACGAGAAACTGGGATTTAAACCACACGAGCATAGCCACGAGCAGCAGAGACGAGAGGTACTGTGTTGGTGATGATTGGGACGATTTTATTGAGAGATTACAGCAAAGTTTCATCACAAAGGAATGGCTGGGACAGGATTCAGCCGACAAACGCAGGGCTCATCTCCTGATGGTTTGTGGGTCCAGGACGTACTCCCTGATGAAGGACCTTCTAGCGCCAGAGAAGTCGGCGGACAAGACTTTTGAAGAGCTCAGTAAGTTGATTGGGGAACACTTTAAACTGGCGAGCAGCATGCACATTGCGAGACACCAGTTTTACACACACCAGCGGCGAGAAGGGCAAAGCGTTTCAGACTTCGTGGCAGACCTCCGGCGACTGGCGAGCCTATGTAAGTTCCCAGATGCATGCAGAGCGGAGATGCTGCGAGACTTTTTTATTGAGGGCATCGGGCACGCTGGGGTTTTCAGGAAACTGATTGAGACCAAAGACTTGACTCTGGAAACGGCTGATTTGATGGTTCCAGACATTTATCTCAGAAGAGGAAGAGACCAGAATGATATTTGACAAAAATCTTGGTTTAAATGGACAGGAAGTCAACATTGTTAACGCGGCACACAGTTCTCCAGGCAGAGAGGGGCAATCGGACATGTCGCAGTGTGTAATTGAACCCAAAGGGGGAATTCAACAGAGACAATGGCTAGCTGAATGGCGATTCATGCCATCGCAAGGCACAATGCGGCCAGTAATGGGGCCATCAACACCTGTCAATGGTGCATTTAAGGACAGTTACAGAGATAGACGATTGACTGGTAATGGACCTTTTGTTTCCAACAACGGCTCATGTTGGAGGTGTGGAGGCAAACACACAGCCAGAGCTTGCAGGTATCAGCAATATACCTGCAGAAACTGCAACGTCAGCGGTCACTTGGCGCATATGTGCAGGAAGCCTGCAGTCAGGTTGATGTACAAGGAGGATGGGCCTGATGTAAGCCCTACAAGGCCAAATAGACACTGGGTGAAATCGCTGGAAGCTGAAGTTCAGCGAGTTCATGTGGAGCACGTGTACAGTTCACACACCAGGATGCCACCGATAATGATGAAAGTGCTCCTCAATGACATCCCAGTATCAATGGAGCTAGACACGGGGGCCAGCCAGTCCCTGATGAGTATCAAACAGTTCGACAAGTTGTGGCCGTCCAAGGCCAGGAGGCCAAAATTATTGCCGATTGACGCACAGCTACGAACATATACAAAGGAGATTATTCCGGTGCTAGGCAGCGCCACGGTTGTCGTGACCCACAAAGATTCGGAGAACAGGTTGCCACTCTGGACTGTCCCGGGGGATGGTCCGGCACTCCTGGGGAGGAGTTGGCTTGCTGTCATGAACTAGAAATGGAGCGATGTCAATACAATTTCTTCTGTGGAGCGAATATCATGCTCACAGGTCCTGGATAAATTTGACTCACTATTTCAACCTGGCATTGACACTTTCATGGGGACCAAGGTAATGATTCATATAAACCCGGACGCCAGGCCAGTACACCACAAGGCCAGAGCGGTGCAGTATGTGATGCGGGAAAAGATAGAAGGCAAATTGGACCGCCTGCTGAGGGAAGGCATTATCTCGCCAGTCGAATTCAGTGACTGGGCGAGCCCGATTGTGCCGGTGCTCAAGGCGGATGGGTCAATCAGGATATGTGGTGATTACAAGGCCACCATCAATCGGGTGTCACTCCAAGACCAGTACCCACTACCGAGAGCAGAGGACCTCTTTGTGACGCTATCCGGTGGCAGACTTTCTTCAAAATTGGACTTGATCTCAGCTTACATGACCCAGGAGCTGGCGAGTAAGTCGAAGAAGCTGACCACCATCACGACACACAAGGGGTTGTTTGAGTACAACAGATGTCCATTCGGGATTCGCTCGGCCACCACGATCTTTCAACGAAACATGAAAAGTCTCCAAGTCGATTCCAAGGATGGTGGTTTTTCAAGACAACATCCTCATCAAGGGTTGCGATACTGAAGAACACCTCCACAATCTGGAGGAGGTGCTACGCAGACTGGACCGGGTAGGTCTGCAACTGAAAAAGGCGAAGTGCGTCTTCCTAGCTCCAGAGGTAGAATTCCTGGGCGCGAGGGTAGCAGCAGACGGGATCAGACCTACTGCGTCCAAAACGGAAGCGATCCAGAGAGCACCCAGACTGTGTAACACGACAGAGCTGTGTTGATTCCTAAGGCTCCTGAACTATTTTTGTAACTTTCTTCCGAAATTGAGCACGCTGTTAGAGCCGCTACATGTGCTCCTATGCAAAGGTTGTGAATGGGTCTGGGGGGATAGCCAGGAAAGGGCTTTTGATAGAGCACGGAATTTGTTGTGCTCCAACAATCTGTTAGCGCTATATGACCCATGTAAGAAGCTTGTTTTAACGTGCGATGCATCGTCCTATGAAGTCGGGTGTGTGTTGCAGCATGTCAATGCCAAGGGTCAGTTACAGCCAGTAGCTTATGCCTCCAGATTTCTGTCCCAGGCAGAAAGGGGCTACGGGATGGTAGAAAAGGAGGCGCTTGCATGTGTATATGCAGTAAAAAAAATGCACCAGTATCTGTTTGGCGGGAAATTTGAGCTGGAGACAGATCACAAACCCCTAACATCCCTTTTGGCCTACAACAAGGCCAGAAATGCAAATGCGTCGGCCCGCATACAGAGATGGGCACTCACGTTAGCCGCCTATGACTATACAATTCGGCACAGACCGGGCACTGAAAACTGCGCCGATGCACTCAGCAGGCTCCCACTAGCCACCACCGAGCATGCTGCTGAGATGGTCATGGCTGTTGAAGCTTTTGAAAGCGAAGGCTCACCCGTGACAGGCCGTCAGATCAAAGTTTGGACAAATAGAGACCCGCTACTGTCTTTAGTCAAGAAATGTGTCCTGAATGGAGACTGGGCAACCACATACGGGGCATGCCCTGAGGAATTTAAAGCATTTCACAGGCACAAGGATGAACTCTTGATTCAGGCCGATTGCCTACTATGGGGAAACTGAGTAATCATGTCCCAGATGGGCAGAGAGGCGTTCATCCGAGAACTCCACTATGAGCACCCGGGCATTGTCATGATGAAGGCAATTGCCAAGTCACACCTTTGGTGGCCAGGGATAGATGCAGACCTGGAACTTTGTGTTCGCAGGTGCAACACGTGTGCCCAGCTGGGCAATGCGCCCAGGAAAGCCCCCCTTAGCCCCTGGTCCTGGCCTGCCAAGCCTTGATCATGCATCCATGTGGACTACGCAGGTCCTTTCATGGGAAAAATGTTTTTGGTTGTAGTAGGCGCCTACTCCAAATGGATCGAGTGTGACATTTTAAATTCAAGCACATCCTCTGCCACAGTAGAAAGTCTACGGGCAATGTTCACCGCCCATGGTCTACCGGACGTCTTGGTCAGCGACAATGGCCTGTGCTTTACAAGCATTGAATTCCAGGACTTCATGGCAGGACGGCACCGTTCAAGCCTGCCTCAAACAGCCAGGCAGAACGAGCAGTGCAGATAATCAAACAGGGGATTCTCAGAATCCAAGGGGGTGCCCTACAAAGCTGCTTATCAGGCCTCCTGTTGGCAAATAGATCCCGACCACACTCGCTCACAGGGGTTCCACCCGCAGAGCTGCTAATGAAAAGGACGCTCAAAACCAGGTTGTCCCTTATACACCCCACCATGAAAGAAATTGTTGAGCAGGCACCGGTTACAATGTGACTACCATGACGGGAATGCAAGGGCGTGATGTATTGATGTCAATGACCCTGTCTCTGTCCTCAACTACGCTGCAGGGCAGAAATGGCTCGCAGGCACTGTGATTGCCAAAGAGGGGAATAGGATTCTGGTAGTTAAACTTGCCAATGGACAAATCTGCCGCAAACACGTGGATCAAACAAAAAGTAGATTCAGCAACCCCATAGAAGAAGCAGAGGAAGAACACGACGTAGAGTTTACTCCACCACAGGTGACCGAACACCGGAACCAACTGGAGGAGAGCCCAGTCACTGTGGGCAGTCCAGACAGGCCTGAGGCACCGCAAACTGCAGACACTCAGGGTGGCGCCCTACAACTGGAGCCCCAACTCAGGCGCTCTACAAGGGAGTGTAAACCACCAGAGAGACTTAACCTGTGATCCCAATAAGACTTTGGGGGGGGCGGGGAAGGTGATGTCATGTATTCAACTGTTATTGTAATCCCTGTATAAACGGACCTAAGTTGTACAAGGTGAGAACACTGACCACTAGGTGGTGAACTTGTGGGAGACACTCCTAACCTGGACTTTCAGGTATAAAAGGGGAAGCTCCACCCATCTTCTCCACTTCAGAGCTGGCTAATAAAGGTTACTGGTCACAGAGTGACCTTCTCTCTAGTATGGGCCTCGTGTGCATTTGTACTGTATAGTAAGGACATATTATCTTCGCCTGGAGCAAGTGGAGACCAAGCACTTATGGCGGAAGGAGCGCACGGCAACCCAAGCACTTCAACAAGCCGTCACTTCAACCAATGTACTTTCAACCACTTTCTGTTCAACCTGTGAAAGAGACTGTAGCATTGGACTTAACAGACCTCTGAGACTTCATTTTTAATGTGGAAACAAGTCATCCTCGACTCCGAGGGCCTGCCTATGATGATGATAGTTGTTTTTTATCAGACAGGAGATTGTTGGCAGTGACTGTGGATTGCTTTATATCAGACAGGAGGAGATTGGTGGCAGTGACTGTGGGGCTGGTTTATATCAGACAGGAGATTAGTGTAAATACAGTGACGTCTCTTGCAAGGTTTTTCCCTGTGTAAATTCTGATGGATAGTTGGGAATGTCAGGAATGAAAATCTCTTGTGTAAATAATTACAGAATCACATCCTCCTTATCATGCATAGAGGAGTCTTTGCTCAGTCTCTATCCTGCGCTGTACCTGCTCTGGAAGTGTTTGATGGGGATGTGTAGAGGGAGTTTTACTCTGTATCCAACCCGTGCTGCACACCCCGGGAATATTTGATGGGACAGTGTAGAGGGAGCTTTACTCTGTATTTAACCCGTGCTGTACTTGCCCTGGGAGTGTGTGATGGGACAGTGTAGAGGGAGCTTTACTCTGAATCTAATCCCGTGCTGTACACCCCAGGAGTGTTTGATGCGACAGTGTAGAGGGAACTTTACTCTGTATCTAACCCGTGCTGTACCTGCCCTGGGAGTGTGTGATGGGACAGTGTAGAGGGAGCTTTACTCCGTATTTTACCCGTGCTGTACTTGCCCTGGGAGTGTGTGATGGGACAGTGTAGAGGGAGCTTTACTCTGTATCTAATCCCGTGCTGTACCTGCCCTGGGAGTGTTTGATGGGACAGTGTAGAGGGAGCTTTACTCTGTATTTAACCCGTGCTGTACCTGCCCTGGGAGTGTGTGATGGGACAGTGTAGAGGGAGCTTTACTCTGTATCTAACCCCATGCTGTACCTGCCCTGGGAGTGTGTGATGGGACAGTGTAGAGGGAGCTTTACTCTGTATCTAACCCCGTGCTGTACTTGCCCTGGGAGTGTTTGATGGGACAGTGTAGAGGGAGCTTTACTCTGTATCTAACATTCTCCACCTCTCACCCACCGGGTCCTGGTTTCTCCTGCATCGTTCCAGCCCGAGGCGTAATAAAGCGGCCCCACAGCAAACTCCAGGACAGGAAGTGAGTCAGGGAGAGTCTGTAAAAAAAGGCACATTCGTGACTAGCTGAGGAGAGCCCCTCACAAAAATGAGAGAGAGAAAGCTTATAGCGAAGGACAGAAACAGAGAAACAGAAAATAGGTGCAGGAGTAGGCCGTTCAGCCCTTCGAGCCTGCACCACCATTCAATCAGATCATGGCTGATCATTCACCTCAGTACCCCTTTGCTGCTTTCTCTCCATACCCCTCGATCCCTTTAGCAGCTAGACCATATCTAACTCCCACTTGAATAAATCTAACGAACTGGCATCAACAACTCTCTGCGGTAGAGAATTCCACAGGTTAACAACTGTCTGAGTGAAGAAGTTTCTCCTCATCTCGATCCTAAATGGCTTAACCCTTATCCTTAGACTGTGTCCCCTGGTTCTAGATTTCCCCAACATCAGGAACATTCTTCCTGCATCTAACCTGTCCAGTCCCGTCAGTATTTTATATGTTTCTATGAGATCCCCTCTCATTCTTCTAAACTCCAGTGAATAAAGGTCCAGTCGATCCAGTCTCTCCTCATATGTCAGTCCTGCCATCCCGGGAATCAGTCTGGTGAACCTCCGCTGCACTCCCTCAATAGCAAGTACGTCCTTCCTCAGATTAGGAGACCAAAACTGAACACAATATTCCAGGTGAGGCCTCACTAAGGCCCTGTACAACTGCAGTAAGACCTCCCTGCTCCTATACTCAAATTCCCTAGCTATGAAGGCCAACATGCCATTTGCCTTCTTCACCGCCTGCTGTACCTGCATGCCAACTTTCAATGACTGATGTACCATGACACCCAGGTCTCGTTGCACCTCCCCTTTTCCTAATCTGCCGCCATTCAGATAATATTCTGCCCTCGTGTTTTTGCCACCAAAGTGGATAACCTCACATTTATCCACATTATACTGCATCTGCCATACATTTGCCCACTCACCTAACCTGTCCAAGTCACCCTGCAGCCTCTTAGCATCCTCCTCACAGCTCACACCGCCACCCAGTTTAGTGTCATCTGCAAACTTGGAGATATTACATTCAATTCCTTCATCTAAATCATTGATGTATATTGTAAATAGTTGGGGCCCCAGCACTGAGCCCTGCGGCACCCCAGTAGCCACTGCCTGCCATTCTGAAAAGGACCCGTTTATTCCAACTCTCTGCTTCCTGCCTGCCAACCAGTCAATACATTACCCCCAATATCATGTGCTTTAATTTTGCACACCAATCTCTTGTGTGGGACCTTGTCAAAAGCCTTTTGAAAGTCCAAATACGCCACATCCACTAGTTCTCCCTTGTCCACTCTACTAGTTACATCCTCAAAAAATTCTAGAAGATTTATCAAACATGATTTCCCTTTCATAAATCCATGCTGACTTGGACCGATCCTGTCACTGCTTTCCAAATGCGCTGCTATTTCATCTTTAATAATAGATTCCAACATTTTCCCTACAACTGATGTCAGGCTAACCGGTCTATAATTCCCCATTTTCTCTCTCCCTCCTTTCTTAAAAAGTAGTATTTTGTTAACTACCCTCCAGTCCATAGGAACTGATCCAGAGTCGATATACTACTGGAAAATGATCACCAATGCATCCACTATTTCTAAAGCCACTTCCTTAAGTTCTCTGGGCTGCAGACTATCAGGCCCCGGGGATTTATTGGCCTTCAATTCCATCAATTTCCCTGACACAATTTCCTGAATAATAAGGATTTTCTTCAGTTCCTCCTTCTCACTAGACACTCTGTCCCCTAGTATTTCTGGAAGATTATTTGTGTCTTCCTTCGTGAAGACAGAACCAAAGTATTTGTTCAATTGGTCTGCCATTTCTTTGGTTCCCATTATAAATTCACCTGATTCTGACTGCAAGGGACCTACGTTTGTCTTCACTAATCTTTTTCTCTTCACATATCTATAGAAGCTTTTGCAGTCAGTTTTTATGTTCCTAGCAAGCTTCCTCGCATACTCTATTTTCCCCCTCCTAATTAAACCCTTTGTCTTCCTCTGCTAAATTCTAAATTTCTCCCAGTCCTCAGGTTTGCTGCTTTTTTTGGCCAATTGATATGCCTCTTCCTTGGATTTGCCACTATCCTTAATTTCCTTTGTTAGCCACGGTGGAACCACCTTCCCAGTTTTATTTTTACTCCAGACAGGGATGTACAATTGTTGAAATTCATCCATGTGATCTTTAAATGTTTGCCATTGCCTCCCCACCGTCAACCCTTTAAGTAACATTCGCCAGTCTATTCTAGTCAATTCACGCCTCATACCATTGAAGTTACCTTTCCCTAAGTTCAGGACCCTCGTCTCTGAATTAACTGTGTCACTCTCCATCTTAATAGAGAATTCTACCATATTATGGTCACTCTTTCCCAAGGGGCCTCACACAACAAGATTGCTAATTAGTCCTTTTTCATTACACATCACTCAGTCTACGATGGCTAGCCCTCTAGTTGGTTCCTCCACATATTGGTCTAGAAAACCATTGCTACTACACTCCAGGAAATCCTTGTTCACTGTATTGCTACCAATTTGGTTAGCCCAATCTATATGTAGATTAAAGTCACCCATGATAACTGCTGTACCTTTATTGCCGTATCCCTAATTTCTTTTTTGATGCTGTCCCCAACCTTACTACTGCTTGGTGGTCTCCACTAGCATTTTCTGCCCTTTGGCATTCCGCAGCTCCACCCATATAGATTCCACATCATCCAAGCTAATGTCCTTCCTTACTTTTGCGTTAATTTCCTCTTTAACCAGCAACACTACCCCACCTCCTTTTCCTTTCTGTCTATCCTTCCTGAATGTTGAATACCCCTGGATGTTGAGTTCCCAGCCTTGGTCACCCTGGAGCCATGTCTCTGTAATGCGAATTATATCATATTTGTTAATAGCTGCCTGCGCAGTTAATTCATCCATCTTATTACGAATACTCCTCGCATTGAGGCACAGAGCCTTCAGGCTTAACTTTTTAACACACTTTGTCCCTTTAGAATTTTGCTGTAATGTGGCCCTTTTTGATTTTTGCCTTGGGTTTCTCTGCCCTCCACTTTTACTCTTCTTCTCTCTATCTTTTGCTTCTGCCCTCATTCTACTTCACTCTGTCTCTCTGCACAGGTTCCTATCCCCCTGCCAAAAAGCACTAGCAACACTCCCCCTAGGACATTGGTTCCGGTCCTGCCCAGTTGCAGACCGTCCGGTTTGTACTGGTCCCACCTCCCCCAGAACCGGCTCCAATGTCCCAGGTATTTGAATCCCTTCCCCTTGCACCATTCCTCAAGCCATTTATTCATCTCAGCTATTCTACGATTCCTGCTCTGACTAGCACGTGGCACTGGTAACAATCCTGAGATTACTACCTTTAGGTCCTACTTTGTAATTTAACTCCTAGCTCCCTAAATTCAGCTTGTAGGACCTTATCCTGCTTTTTACCTATATCGTTGGTACCTATATGCACCACGAAAATTGGTTGTTCATTTTCCCCCTCCAAAATGTCCTGCAGCCACTCAGACATCCTTGACCCTTGCACCAGGGAGGCAACATACCATCCTGGAGTCTTGATTGCGGCCACAGAAACGTCTTATCTATTCCCCTTGCAATAGAATTCCCTATCACTATAGCTCTTCCACGCTTTTTCCTGCCCTCCTGTGCACCAGAGCCACTCACAGTGCTCCCCCCCCAACAGCACCCAAGGTGGTGTATCTGTTTTGGAGGGGGATGACCGCAGGGGACCCCTGCACTACCTTCCTTCCACTGCTCTTCCTGATGGTCACCCATTCCTTATCTACCTGAGTAACCTTTAGCTGTGGTGTGACCAACTCACAGAAAATTGAGAAGGAGGAATCAGCACTTTCCAGGGGAGGAGAGGGAGGGAAACCAATGAGTGTAGAACTAAACCCAGCCAGAGTCAGCACCTTCAGGGGAGGAGAGGGAGGGAAACCAATGAGTGTAGAACTAAACCCAGCCAGAGTCAGCACCTTCAGGGGAGGAGAGGGAGGGTAACCAGTGAGTGTAGAACTGAACCCAGCCAGAGTCAGCACCTTCAGGGAAGGGGAACCAGTGAGTGCAGAACTGAACCCATCCAGAGACAGCACCTTCAGGGAAGGGGAACCAGTGAGTGTAGAACTGAATCCAGCCAGAATCAGGGAAGAAAACTGGGAGAGGAGGAAAACCCGTTGGGAGATGGGCTGATGGATTTTGATTTCAATGCAGGGAGAAGAGAGAGTGTGTGTGGGACGAGGAGTTACAATTTTCAGAGAAGTGTAGCAGATAATAGTCAATAAAAACTACAATTATTTGTTTTCAATTTCTATCCTGTACTTACCGTGATGGCTTTTGTAAACTCCTTTTACTGGGTGTTAGAAGCATCGGATTTGCAGACCGGAAACTCAAACCAAACATCACATCAAGATCTGACAGTCACTCGATTCATCCGCGAGTAAGAATCATCGGCTTTTGAATGTGGAAGAAATGGCTGTTCTGTCTGTGGGAAAAGATTTCAAATATCAGTGTGACTGGAAAAGCACCGAGACACACACACACTCGAGTGAGAGTGTTCCAGTGCACTGCCTGTGGAAAAAGCTTTAACCAGTTACACAGTCTGAAAAAACATCACACCACTCACAGCGAGGAGAAACTGTAAACGTTGTGTGTGTGGATGAAGCTTCAACTGATCGTCCAACCTGGAGAGACACAAGGATACCCGCACCATGGAAAAACCATGGAAATGTGGGGACTGTGAGAAGGGGTTTAGTTCCCCGTCCCAGCTGGAAACTCATCACTACAGTCACACCAGAGAAAGGTTGTTCTCCTGCTCCGTGTGGGAAGGGATTCACTGGGTCATCCACCCTGCTGACACACCAGCGAGTTCACACTGGGGAGAGACCGTTCAAATGCTGATTGTGGGAGCAGCTTTAAAAGCACAAAGGATCTGCTGACTCCGCAGCAAGTTCACACTGGAGAGGGGCCATTCACCTGCTCTGAGTATAGGATATCAGTCACTCCACCTGTTGACACACCAGCAAGTTCACATGGGACTGCAGGGGTTGAATTCTGCTGTTGGAGCTGCTGCTAATCACATCCAGAAAGGAAAGAATTGCATTCAGAGGCACCTGCGGCCTCGTGTGTCCCAATGCGCTGTACAGCAAATGAAGTATTTTTGAAGTCTCGTCACTGTTGTAATGTAGGAAACACAGCAGCAGATTTGCGCACAGCAAGCTGCCACAAAGAGGAATGTAAAAATGACCCAATAATCTGTTTCTATCCAGGACTGAACCATGTTCATTCTGATAGTTGTGGTTTGTTACTGATGTTACTGGCTCAAATAACGGCTGGAGTTATTTGTCTGCATATTTGTCAAATAAATCAATGTTGTGTCGAACACAGTGTGCCGATTCCTTGATGTCTCCGAGATAAGAGGAGAATTGATGTGCTGTTACTGACTGCTCCAGATCAGTAATGGAATCAACTTGCACCACCTGTTCAGGTAGCGTGTTCCCGATCCTGACAAGGTCTGCTGGTACAGAAATTGTTGTTTCATTACTAATGTTAAACGTGAGTTGGACAGGTTCTTGAGGATCAGGACTTTGCAGGGTTACCAACAAAGAGCAGCGTGTGGGACTAAGCCTGACTTATCCCTCAAAGAACCAGCACAGGCACAACGGGTCGAACAGCCTCCTGTGCTGTAAGTTTCTGTGATTTATGACTGATCCGTGACCTAACTCCATATACCTGCGCTTTGCCCCATATCCCTCAATACCTTTGGTTGCCAAATATCCATCAATGTTGAGTCCGGAAGTTCCTAATCGAAAGATGAGGTGCTGTTCCTTGAGCTTCATTGGAACAGTGTAGGAGGCCGAGGACGGAGAGGTCAGAGTGGGAATGGGACAGAGAATTAAAATGGCAAGAGACCGGAAGCTCATGGTCACGCTTGTGGACTGAACGGAGGTGTTCAGCAAAGCGATCACACAATCTGCATTTGGTCTCCCCGATGTAGAGGAGACTGCATCGTGAGCAGCGAATACAACATACTAAATTGGAAGAAGTACAAGTAAATCACTGTTTGGTTTCATCCCAATAGCCCGGAGTGTCTTCATTTGAAGAGTAAAGATTACAGAGTAAAACAAACAGATTGCCAGGATATTAATCTCCAGCCCAGTTATAGGCATTATTAACATCAACAGAAATAAAGCCCAAATGAACATGGTTTAGGCCTGGATGTGATTAACTGCAGCAATAACAGCAGCATCCAACCCCTGCAGACATTTGTGAACTCGCTGGTATCTCAGCAGGTAGTGTGACTGAGTGAATCCCTTTGCACACTCAGTACAGGTGAATGGCCTCTCCCCAGTGTGACTGCGTTGGTGTGTCAGCACAGCATTAGTGGTTTTAAAGCTCTTCTCACAATAAGAACATTTAAAAGGTCTGTTATCAGTGTGAACTCGCTGGTGTGCCAGGAGGTTTGTTGAAGCATTAAATCCCTTCCCACAATCAATGCAGGTGAACGGCCTCTCTCCAGTATGAATATGCTGGTGTGTCAGAAGCTGGGATGATTGAGTGAATCCCTTCCCACACACGGAGCAGGTGAACGGCCTCTCCCCGGTGTGACTGTGTCGATGAGTTTCCAGGTGGGATGGGGAACTGAATCCCTTCCCACAGTCCCCACATTTCCACAGTTTCTCCATGGTGCAGGTGTCCTGGTGTCTCTCCAGGTTGGACGATCAGTTGAAGCCTCGTCCACACACACAACACGTTTACAGTTTCTCCCCGCTGTGAATGGTGTGATGTTTTTTTTAGGCTGTGTAACTGGTTAAAGCTCTTTCCACAGTCAGTGCACTGGAACACTCACTCGGCTGTGTGTGTCTCGGTGCTTTTCCAGTCACACTGATGTTTCAAATCTTTTCCCACAGACAGAACAGACAAACATTTCTCCTTCCACTTTCAAAGGCCGATGATATTCAGGTAACGATGAATCGAGGGACTCTGTCAGATCTTGATGTGATGTTTGGTTTGAGTTTCCCGTCTGTAAATCCTCCCCTTCTAATACCCTGTAAAAGGAATTTACAAAAGTCATCACTAAGTCCAGGGGAGAAAATCAAAACAGACAATTCCAGCTTCCATGGAATATTCTTTCCTCTCTTGCTCCCACAAACTAAAATGCGGTAAAATAAGCAACAAAAGCAAAGGGCACCTTCCCAACTAAACCAGAATGTAGTTCCCAGTGTGTATGAGACACTCCGTACCCTGAGGTGCCACCGGTCGCGGAAGGCATCAAGGAACCAGTGCACATCGCATGCTCCCTCTCCAGGGCCATCCAGACACCGACAAGACAAAAGACCACAAGAATTAGGTGCAGGAATAGGTCACACGGCCCCTCGAGCCTGCTCCGCCATTCAATAAGATCATGGCTGATCTTCAACCTCAGCTCCACTTTCCTGCCCGATCTCCATATCCCGTGATTCCCCCAGAGTCCAACAATCTATCTATCTCAGTCTTGAATATACCCAACACCTCAGCACCCACAGCCCTTTGGTGTGGAGAATTCCAAAGATTTACAACCCTCAGTGAAGAAATTCCTCCTCATCTCAGACTTATATGGCCGACCCCCTTATCCTGAGACTGTGGCACCTATTTCTGGACTCTCCAGCCGGGGGAAACAACCATTCAACATCTACCCTGTCAGTCCCCCTCAGAATTTTACATGTTTCAATGAGATCCCCTCTTATTCTTCTAAACTCAAGAGAGTATAGGCCCATTCTGCTCAATCTCTCCTTATAGGACAATCCCCCATCCCAGGAATCAATCTGGTGAACCTTCATTTCATTCCCTCTAAGGCAAGTATATCCTTCCTCAGATAAGGACCCCAACACTGTCCACAGTACTCCAGGTGTGGTCTCACCAAGGCCTTGTACAATTGTAGCAAGACTTCCTTACTCTTATACTCCAACCACCTGGCAATAAAGGCCAACATGCCTTCCTGATTGCTTGCTGTACCTACATGCCAGCTCTCTGTGTTTCCTGTATGAAGACACCCAAATCTCTCTGAACATTAACATTTATTAGTTTTTCACCATTTAAAAAATACTCTGTTTTTCTATTCGTCCTACCAAAGTGAATAACCTCACATTTCCCCACATTATACTCCATCTGCAACGTTATTGCCCCATCACAACCTGTCCATATCCCTTGGCAGGCTCTTTGCGTCCTCCTCACATCATACTTTCCCACCTGGCTTTGTAGCGTCAGTAAACTTGGATAAATTGTATTTGATCCCTTCATCCAAGTCTTTAATATAGATTGTAAATAGCTGAGGCCAAAGCAAAGCTGAGGCCAAAGCTGACAGATCCTTGCAGCACCCCACTAGTTACAGCCTGCCAACTGGAACATGTCCCGTGTATCCTTACTCTCTGTTTTCCCTCCGTTAACCAATCCTCTATCCACGCCAAAATATTACCCCCAATTCCATGAGCTCTTAACTAGCATTTTATGTGGCACATCAAATGCGTTTTGGAAATCCTGCAATATTACATCCACTGGTTCCCCTTCATCCACCCTGCTAGTTACATCCTCAAAAAACTTAATAAATTTGTTAAACACAATTTCCCTTCCACAAAATCATGTTGACTCTGCAGAATCAGACCATGATTATCTAAATGCCATGTTACCACTTCTGTGGTAATGGATTCCAGCATTTTCCCAAGGACTGATGTCAGGCTAACTGGACCGTAGTGCCCCGTTTTCCCTCTCCCTCCTTTCCTGACCGTGGACGAGAGGCAGGTAGCCAGGGTGATCCAGCCCCTGGGCCTGTCACCACAAGGCAAACCCGGGGCTGTGATTGGGGCCTGAGGCTTACAGCGGGTGTGTGTGAAGCTCCCCGGCCCAACCGCGGGCCCACACCCTCCCCCACGCTCACAATCTCCTACCGCCTCCCCGAAGCGTCTGACCCACTCGAGCTCGGAGCAAACGCCAAAGCTGCAGGTTCTTGTTCGGGACTTGAGGCCTACCCCGGCTGTTTAGAAAGCCTCCCCGCCGGTTCCAGGTCTCCCCTGTGCCCCGCCGCCACTTCCTCCTCCTCCTCGCTCCGGAATCTTCTCTCCGCCTCTGGCCGTTGGGCAGCACGCGCTCGAGGGCCATGTGACCCGGGCCCATGGCTTGATTGACAGGAGCTTCCAGCCAATGGGGAGCGAGATCACAGGAACAATGGGCTGGCGTCCGATTGAGACGCGTGCTGGAACGTGTTGATGTCATGAAAAGTGCAGACGTCATGACGTCAACGCAACTTGGTTCTCCTGAGTGAGGGAGGCTGGGGGTCAAGGTTGATGACACTGTGCTGACCCTTGACCTCCCTTGCTCCCCAGTGCAGACCAGGAGAGGTTACACATTCCAGCTGCTCACTGTGGGGGCTGTCAGCTGATCCCAGCCTGGGCTGCAGTTGGGGAGACTGCAGTTAACCTCAGTGTCCTGGGCTCCTGCTACTGATCACTGTCCACTCACCCCAACAGCAAAGACCAAGTCTGCAAAGGGGGCGTTTTTTGGACTTTGATGCCTCCGCAGTTGAATAGGCTGCCAACACACATTGGTTCTTTGGACGGGCACTAGAAGGTAACCAGTGACTATGGAACTCCTCACTGTAGAGGAATAGGAGGATATGTTGATAGGGTGGGAGGAGGGTCGTGTGAAGTTTAAACCCAGACATGGACCAGTTTGGCCGAATGGCCTGTTTCTGTGCTGTACATTTTATGTAATACCATGAAAGGTCAAATCAAGGGAATCAGCAACAACAAAAACTTGTATTTAGATAATGCCTTTAATGTGTAAAACGTCCCAAGGAATTTCACAAAGTATTATAAGACAAAAACTTGACACCAAGCCACATAAGTAGATATTAGGACAGGTGACCAAAAGCTTGGTCAAAGACATAGGTTTTAAGGAGCGTCTTAAAGGAGGAATGAGGTTTATGGAGTGAGTTTCAGAGCTTGGGGCCAAGGCAACAGAAGGTTGAGCGATTATCATCAGGGATGATCAAGAAGGCAGACTTAGAGGAGAGCAGATGTCTCAGGGGTTGTGGGGCTGGAGGAGATTACAGAGATAGGGAGGGGCGAGGCCATGGAGGGATCTGAAAACAATGAATGAAAATTTTAAAATCGAGGCGTTGCTTAACCGGGAAGAATGTAGGTCAGTGATGTTTCCCCAGCATTCTAGGCACACTGGCCTTCCCTCGTTCACCTGGACCTTGCTGGCTGCGATATTTCATCCTGCGTCCTCACTTCCACTTGTTTCTGCAAGAAAAAACACAAAAGGAAAAATAGCAGCGCTCTGTGAGAGGTCTTCCCTCCACAGCTCAAACTTAGGTTATATGAATTACATTTCCCTTCCCGAATGCTTGAGCAGCAACTCCTATCTATTTATCTAGTCAATATTATTTTCACAAAAATCTTTGTGATTAAACAATACAAAAGGTATCTGCAATGTGTTTGCAGCAAGTTCTTTATCTTCCGTCTTGAGCAATCAGTCGTGGAAGGTAACAAATGATTCCAAATCATTCATTCCAAGCATTTCTTTTTAAAAAAGTCTTAAGTTCAATTCAGTCACCATGCTGTGGCATTCAAGATCCATTACTGCAGATAAGAAGTTGAACATTACTGGAGTTCTGCACTTATGTTCCAGCAAAGTTCAAGGACATTAACACCTTGATATCATTTCAATATTAAGGAACCCTCTTGGTAATCTTGCACCATCATCATCATAGACAGTCCCTCGAAATGAGGATGACCTGCTTCCTCGCCGAAAAGGGCTGAGTTCACAGGTGTTCCAATGAACGACCTAATATTCCGGATCTCGAACGACATGTTGAAGGGTGGAAGATGCCTGGAGGTGGATTTTTTTTTAATGTGTGGTTGCACACCAGCCAGCCCTACTCTCCAACCCCTCACCCCAACCCCTCCTTCACCCTACTCTCCAACTCCTCACCCCAACCCCTCCTTCACCCCTACTCTCCAACTCCTCACCCCAACCCCTCCTTCACCCCTACTCTCCAACTCCTCACCCCAACCCCTCCTTCACCCCTACTCTCCAACTCCTCACCCCAACCCCTCCTTCACCCCTACTCTCCAACTCCTCACCCCAACCCCTCCTTCAGTCTACTCTCCAACTCCTCACCCCAACCCCTCCTTCACCCCTACTCTCCAACCCCTCACCCCAACTCTCCAACCCCTCACCCCAACCCCTCCTTCACCCCACTCCCCAACCCCTCACCCCAACCCCTCCTTCACCCTACTCTCCAACTCCTCACCCCAACCCCTCCTTCACCCCTACTCTCCAACCCCTCACCCCAACCCCTCCTTCACCCTACTCTCCAACTCCTCACCCCAACCCCTTCTTCACCCTACTCTCCAACTCGTCACCCCAACCCCTCCTTCACCCCTACTCTCCAACTCCTCACCCCAACTCCTCCTTCACCCCTACTCTCCAACCCCTCCTTCACCCCTACTCTCCAACCCCTCACCCCAACCCCTCCTTCACCCCTACTCTCCAACCACTCACCCCAACCCCTCCTTCACCCCTACTCTCCAACCACTCACCCCAACCCCTCCTTCACCCCTACTCTCCAACCCCCCTCACCCCAACCCCTCCTTTACCCCTACCCCTCCTTCACCCCTACTCTCCAACCCCTCCTTCACCCCTACTCTCCAACCCCGCACCCCAACCCCTCCTTCACCCCTACTCTCTGACCCCCTCACCCCAACTCCTCCTTCACCCCTACTCTCCAACCCCTCCTTCACCCCTACTCTCCAACTCCTCACCCCAACCCCTCCTTCACCCCTACTCTCCAACTCCTCACCCCAACCCCTCCTTCACCCCTACTCTCCAACCCACTCACCCCAACCCCTCCTTCACCCCTACTCTCCAACTCCTCACTCACCCCAACATTTTCATTTTTACCATCACTTATACCAATGATCCACTGGAGGTAAATCTCAAGAGCTTCTGTGTGATGGCGAGGTGATCACTGGACAATAAAGCTCAGAGACCGGTGCAGGGCTGCTCATTATCCTCGCTGTGATTTAATCCCCTTTCCCACTGAATACTGCGGACAGACATGGTCACCTTGGTAACGGAATGGTCAGTGTGACATCACTTTCTAAACAAGAGCACACAAGGCAATGTGTTATCAATAAATGGTAAAGATATTAAACACTGCAATTACATTGTAAACAAAGTGGAAATAAAATGCTGGAATATAATTGGTGAAGATAATTTATCTCTGGAATTGACTAGAAAATATTAAGAATGATGTGTTTTGTTTACACACACACACACATATATATATATATATATATATTATATAGAAAGCAAATACTTTGTTTGCTCTTTTCAGTTGTTCTGCTGAACCTGATGTGATCCACATTTTATGTTCTTCAGTCCATCCAGCGGTGCTTGCTGGGTCAGGATATAAAGAGACCGTGCGCTGTTCCTCCTCCCACTGCCCGGGGGAATGGGGCAGATATTTAAAGGGACAGGGACTCCCCTTTCTCTGTCTATTTATAGTTAAAACAGTCCAGTTTATCTTGGGGTGTTGGAGGACTTCAACAGAGTTCGCAGTAACAGTCGCTCCCTTCTGTACTGTGCAGTGATTGTAAAGCTGTCTATTTCAGTGACTTGAACCTTTCTAAAATGTCTCACTGTTTTTGATGATTCACTTAACTTGCTTGTATAATTTGGAAAGAGTTCAGAATTGTGCAGTGTGACAAAGATTTCGGTTAAAGGTGGAGTAAAATTTGTTTCAAAATATTCTGTTTTAACCCTCCCCCAACCCCCCAAATTTCAGAATACTCTGCAGGAATTTCACTCCATTCACACATCGAAGGTGAGAGAGATGCTGTGGGGCACACGTTAAGTCCAGTATCTGAAAGTGATTACCAGATTGGGTTTTGTGTTTGGTGATCCCGGGCGTGTTACCGACACCTTCCCTCGATACTAAGGCAAGGACTCTGGAAGGTAAGGGGAACTGGAACTTGTCCCTGAGAGTAACCGAAGATATGAGAACTGAAATAATCTAGAGTGAGAAAGGAGAAAAGGCCCACAATAGAGTAGTCGGTAACAGGACATAAATTAGTCTCCTCTTATCTTGGAGACATCAAATATCGACACACTCTGTTATTTAAAATATTACCATATTAAACTCCAGCCCAGTTATCGGGTTATTCACATCAGCAGAACAAACCCCAACTGATACAACAAACACAATTCAGTCAGGATGTGATTAACAGCAGCAATTACAGTAGAATTCAAACCCTGCAGTCACTTGTGAACTCGCTGGTGTCTCAGCAGGTTGGATGACCGAGTGAATCCCTTCCCACATACAGAGTAGGTGAACGGCCTCTCTCCAGTGTGACTGTGACGATGCATTTCCAGCTTACATGGTTTGGTTCAGTTCTGTACCCGCTGTGCACAGAGTGAGAATAAAATGAACGAGCTGCTGATTTTCTCTGCTGAATACCGGGCCTTTTGTGCTGGCCCAATAGGGTGAGCCCGGGCTGGCCCAGGGTCACCAGACAACAATCAGCACAAGGCTCCCTTTCAGGGGCCACTGACCTGGGCACAAACATGTGGTCCAATCAAACTGACAGACACCCTGAAGCCCCGCCCACCCTTTGTCCTTGCCGTGTCAAAGCTCCGAGCAGAGCGCTTGTTTTGGGAGTCTCGTGTCAGGCATATGGACAGCCGAATTTGTAGAGTACACTCCATAATCCTTCATGGTTGACAGTGTCAAAGGCCTTGGTCAGGTCAATGAAGGTTGAACCAACCCCACAGTCACTGACACCAATCTCCTCCCATGGGATATAAACCAACCCTTGTCACTGACACCAAGTGCACTGGGAAAATATGTTAAAGGATAAGACTGTAGAAACGCAATGGCTGTAGAAACGAGATATTCCATAACTCTCAGCAAAGATTTATTCAAGTGAGAAATAAAGATGCTAAGAGAAGGATGAACCATCCCTGGCTAACTAAGGAAGTAAAGGATGGTATCAAATTGAAAAAGGCATACAATGTTGCAAAGGAACGCGGAAGGCCAGAGGATTGGGACATTTTTAGAAACCAGCAAAGGACAACTAAAAAAATGATGAAGACAGAAACGATGGATGAGAGCAAACTAGCAAGAAATATAAAAAAAAGACAGTAAGACCTTCTACAGATATATAAAAAGGAAACGAGTAGCTAAAGTAAACGTTGGTCCCTTAGAAGATGAGACTGGAGAATTAATAATGGGAAACATGGAAATGGCAGAGACTTTGAACAAATATTTTGTATCGGTCTTTACGATAGAGGACACTAAAAACATCCCAACAGTTGATAATCAAGGAGCTATTGCAAGGTTGGGGGGGGGGGGGGGGGGATTTAAAACAGTCACTAGCACAAGAGATAAAGTACTAAGCAAACTAATGACACTAACGGTTGACAAGTCCCCTGGACCTGATTACATGCATCCTTGGGTCTTAAAAGTGGCTGCAGAGATAGTGGATGCATCGGTTGTAATCTACCAAAATTCCCTGAATTCTGGAGAGGTCCCAGCGGACTGGAAAACCACACGTCACACCCTTATTTAAGAAAGGAGGGAGACAGAGAGCAGGAAACTATAGACCAGTTAGCCTGCCATCTATCATTGGGAAAATACTGGAGTCCATCATTAAGGAAGTAGTAGCAGGACATTTAGAAAATCATATTGCAGTCAGAGTCAGCATGGTTTCATGAAAGGGAAATCATGTTTGACAAATTTGCTGGAGTTGTTTGAGGATGTAACGAGTGGAGTGGATAAAGGAGAACCAGTTATTGTCGTATATTTGGATTAACAGACAGCATTCCATATGGTGCCACAGAAGGTTACTGCACAAACTAAGAGTTCACGGGGATAGGGTTAATATATTAGCATGGATCGAGGATTGGCAAACTAACAGAAAAAAGAGTCAGGATAAATGGATCATTTTCAGGTTGGCAAACTGTAACTAGTGGGTGCCACAGGGATCAGTGCTGGGGCCTCAACTATTTACCAGTTATATTAATGACTTGGATGAAGGGACCGAGTGTAACACAGACAAATCTTCTGATGATACAAAGATAGGGAAAGCAAGTTGTGAGGAGGACACAAAGAATCTACAAAGGGATTTAGATAGGCTCAGTGAGTGGGCAAAAATCTGGCAGATGGACTATAATGTGGTAAAATGTCAGGTTATCTCCTTTGGTAGGAAAAATAAAAAAACAATTATTTAAATGGGAACAATTACAAAATGCTGTAGTACAAATGGATCTGGGGGGATCTTGTACATGAAACTCAAAAAGTTAGCATGCAGGTACAGCAAGTAATCAGGAAGGCAAATGGAATGCTGACCTTTATTGCAAGGGAAATGGATTATAAAATTGGGAAGTCCTGCTACAACTGTACAGGGCGTTGGTAAGACCACACCTGGAGTACTGCACAGTTTTGGTCTGGACGTGTCTCCATTCCCGTGCCGAGGGGATTGCTACACCAGACGGGAGGGGCAACATTTGGGGACACTGATTCCCCACCAATTCCCATTCCCCTTCTTTCTGGTGGATAATGGAGGGGCCACTGTGTGTAATGTGCAAGTCAGTAAGAATTATCAGCAAACTTTCGAATTGGAGATTTTATTCAGTGGAAACTTTCACACATTACTGTAGATTTTGTACCAAAGATCAATTTAGGATTAAAGTAAAAGTTCTTAATTTTATTGCAAACCAAATTTCTGTTGCAAGTTACTGAATTAAGGGGAAAGATAACACACAGCATTTCTTAAATGGACACTGCAGCCCGAGAACACCATCAGCAATATATCCAGAATATTAAAGTCCAGCCCAGTTATAGGATTATTAACATCAGCAGAAACAAACTCCAACTGTCAGAATGAACATGGTTCAGTCGGGATGTGATTAATAGCAGCAATAACAGCAGGTTCCAACCCCTGCAGTCACTTGCGAACTCGCTGGTGTTTCAGCAGTTCGGATGACCCAGTGAATCGCTTCCCACACTCGGAGCAGGTGAACGGCCTCTCCCCAGTGTGAACTCGCTGGTGTGACAGAAGATCGAATGACTCAGTGAATCGCTTCCCACATTCGGAGCAGGCGAACGGCCTCTCCCCGGTGTGAACTCGCTGGTGTCTCAGCAAGAAGGATGACTGAGTGAATCCCTTCCCACACTCAGAGCAGGTGAACGGCCTCCCCCTAGTGTGAAGTCGCTGGTGTCTCAGCAGGTTGGATGACCCAGTGAATCCTTTCCCACACTGTGAGCAGGTGAACGGCCTCTCCCCAGTGTGAACTCGCTGGTGTCTCAGTAGATCGGATGAACAAGTGAATCCCTTCCCACACATGGGGCAGGTGAACGGCCTCTCCCCAGTGTGAACTCGATGGTGTGTCAGCAGGTGAGATGACTGAGTGAATCGCTTCCCACACTCGGGACAGGTGAACGGCCTCTCCCCAGTGTGAACTCGCTGGTGAGCTACAAGTTGGGATAACTCAGTGAATCCCTTCCCACACACGGAGCAGGTGAACGGCCTCTCCCCAGTGTGACTGCGTCGATGAATTTCCAGCAGGGAGGGGGAATGGAATCCCTTCCCACAGTCCCCACATTTCCACGGTTTCTCCGTAATGCGGGTGTCCTTGTGTCTCTCCAGGTTGGACGATCAGTTGAAGCCTCGCCCACACACACAACACATTTACAGTTTCTCCGCGCTGTGAATGGTGCGATGTTTTTTCAGGCTGTGTAACTGGTTAAAGCCCTTTCCACAGGAACACTCACTAGTGTGTGTGTCTCGGTGCCTTTCCGTCACATTGATATTTGAAATCTTTTCCCACAGACAGAACAGACAAACATTTCTCCTTCCACATTCAAAGGCCGATGATATTCAGGTCCTGATGAAACGACTGACTCCGTCAGATCTTGACGTGATGTTTGGTTTGTGTTTCCTGTCTGAAAATCTCCCCTTCTAATACGCTGTAAAAGGAGATAACAAAACTCATCACTGTTAGTACAAGACAGAAATTCAGGTTAGACACATCTAGTTTCCATGGAACATTCTTTCCTCTCTTGTTCTTCCAAAGCTGTAAATCCCTGTCCCACACATTGTCCCTCCTGCTGTGCTGAAATCCAAATCAACACACATTTCTTGACTGTTTTTCCTCCATTCCCAGTTATAACCATCAATTCTGGCTGGGTTCAGTTCTGCACTCACTGGTTCCCCTCCCTCTTCTCCCCTGTAGGTGCTGAATCTGGCTGGGTTCAGTTCTACACTCACTGGTTCCCCTCCCTCTTCTCCCCTGTAGGTGCTGACTCTGGCTGGGTTCAGTTCTGCACTCACTGGTTCCCCTCCCCCTCCTCCCCTGTCGGTGCTGACTCTGGCTGGGTTCAGTTCTGCACTCACTGGTTCCCCTCCCTCTCCTCCCCTGTAGGTGCTGACTTTGGCTGGGTTCAGTTCCACACTCACTTGTTCCCCTCCCTCTCCCTCCCTTGATAGAAACATAGAAATTAGGTGCAGGAGCAGGCCATTTGGCCCCTTGAGCCTGCACCGCCATTCAATAAGATCATGGCTGATCATTCAACCTCACCACCCCTTTCCTGCTTTCTCTCCATACCACTTGATCCCTTTGGCCGTAAGGGCCATATCTAACTCCCCTTTGAATATATCTAACGAATTGGCCTCAACAACTTTCTGTGGTAGAGAATTCCACAGGTTGACCACTTGCTGAGTGAAGAAGTTTTTCTTCATCTCGGTCCTAAATGGCTGACCTTTTATTCTCCGACTGTGACCCCTGGTTCTGGAACTCCCCAGTAACAGGAACATTATTCCTGCATCTAACCTGTCCAATCCCGTCAGAATGTTATATGTTTCGATGAGATCCCCTCTCATTCTTCGAAACTCCAGTGGATACAAGCCCAGTTGATCCAGTCTCTCCTCATATGTCAGCCCTGCCATCCCAGGAATCAATCTGGTGAACCTTCGCTGTACTCCCTCAATAGCAAGAACATCCTTCCTCAGATTAGGAGACCAAACTGAACACAATATTCCAGGTGTGGCCTCACCAAGTCTCTGTACAACTGCAGTAAGACCTCTCTGCTCCTATCCACTAGCTATGAAGGCCAACATGCCATTTACTTTCTTCACCGCCTGCTGTACCTGCATGCCAAACTTCAATGACTGATGTACCATGACACCCAGGTCTCGTTGTACCTCCCCTTTTCCTAATCTGTCACCATTCAGATAATATTCTGTCTTCCTGTTTTTGCAACCAAAGTGGATAACCTCACATTTATCCACATTATACTGCATCTGCCATGCATTTGCCCACTCACCTAACCTGTCCAAGTCACTCTGCAGTCTCTTAGCATCCTCCTCACAGCTCACACCGCCACCCAGCTTAGTGTCATCTGCAAACTTGGAGATATTACATTCAATTCCTTCATCTAAATCATTGATGTATATTGTAAATAGCTGGGGTCCCAGCACTGAACCCTGCGGCACCCCACTGGCCACTGCCTGCCATTCTGAAAAGGACCCGTTTATTCCGACTCTCTGCTTCCTGTCTGCCAACCAGTTCTCTATCCACGTCAGTATGTTACCCCCAATACCATGTGCTTTGATTTTGCACACCAATCTCTTGTGTGGGACCTTGCCAAAAGCCTTTTGAAAGTCCAAATACACCACATCCACTGGTTCTCCCTTGTCCACTCTACGAGTTGCATCCTCAAAAAATGCCAGAAGATTTGCCAAGCATGATTTCCCTTTCATAAATCCATGCTGACTTGGACTGATCCAGTCACCGCTTTCCAAATGCGCAGCTATTTCATCTTTAATAATTGATTCCAACATTTTCCCCACCACCGCTGTCAGGCTATAATTCCCCGTTTTCTCTCTCCCTCCTTTTTTAAAAAGTGCTGTTACATTAGCTAACCTCCAGTCCATAGGAACTGATCCAGAGTCAATAGAATGTTGGAAAATGATCACCAATGCATCCACTATTTCTAGGGCCACTTCCTTAAGTACTCTGGAATGCAGCCTATCAGGCCCTGGTGATTTATCGGCCTTCAATCCCATCAATTTCCCCAACACAATTTCATGACTAATAAGAATTTCCTTCAGTTCCTTCTTTTCGCTAGACCCTCGAACCCCTAGTATTTCCGGAAGGTTATTTGTGTATTCCTTAATGAAGACAGATCCAAAGTATTTGTTCAATTGGTCTGCTATTATTTTGTTCCCCATTATAAATTCACCCGATTCTGTCTGCAAAGGACCTACGTTGGTCTTCACTAATCTTTTTCTCTGGCTGACTCTGGCTGGGTTCTGTTCTGCAAAATTCTGACAGGATTGAACAGGTTCTGTTCTACAATCACTGGTTCTGCTCCCTAATCTCTGTCCTCGCTCTTAAAGGTGCTGACTTTGGCTGGGTTCAGTTCCACAATCACTGGCTCCCCTCTCCTCCCCTGAAGACACTGACTCCGTCTGGATTCAGTTCTACACTGACTGGTTCCCCTCCCTCGCCTCCCCTAAAAAAGTGTAGACTCTGGCTGGGTTCAGTTCTACACTCACTGATTCCCCTCCCTCTGGTCCCCTGAAGGTGCTGACTCTGGCTGGGTTCAGTTCTACACTCATTGGTTCCCTTCTCTCTCTCCCCACTAAAGGTGCTGACTCTGGCTGTGTTCAATACCACACTCACTGGTTCCCCTCCCTCTCCTTCTCTGAAGGTGCTGAGTCTGGCTCGGTTCAGTTCTACTCTAACTGGTTCCCCTCCATCTCCTTCTCTGAAGGTGCTGACTCTGGCTGGGTTCAGTTCCACACTCACTGGTTCCCCTTCCTCACCTTCCCTAAAGGTGTCAATTGTGGCTGGGTTCAATTCCACACTCACTGGTTCCCTTCCATCTCCTCCCCTGAAGGTGCTGACTCTGTCTGTGTTCAGTTCCACAGTCACTGGTTCCCCTCCCTCTTCTCTCCTGAAGGTGCTCCTCAAGATGGGTTTTTATACCAATATGTTGAGGAGCCTACCAGGGAACAGGCTATCCTAGACTGGGTATTGTGTAATGAGAAGGGATTAATTAACAGTTTTGTTGTGCGGGGTCCTTTAGGGAAGAGTGACCATAACATGATTGAATTCTTTCTTAAGATGAAAAGTGAAGTAGTCAAATCCGAAACTAGGGTCCTAAATCTAAACAAAGGAAACTACGAAGGTATGAGGAATGAATTGGTTCTGATAGTTTGGGAAGATTCATTAAAAGGCATGATGGTGGATAGGCAATGGCTAATATTTAAGGAACGAATGCATGAATTGCAACAGTTATACTTTCCTTTCTGGCGTAAAAACACAAAAGGAAAAGTGGCCCAACTATGGCTAAATAAATAAATGAAGGATAGTATTCGATCCAAAGAGGAGTTATATAAAGTTACCAGAAAAAGTAGCAAGCCTGAGGTTTGGGAGTAGTTTAAAATTCAGCAAAAAAGGATCAAGAGATTAATTAAGAGGGGAAAAATAGAGTATGAGAGTAAACTTGCAAGGAACATAAAAACCGGCTACAAAAGTTTCTACAAGTACGTAAAAAGAAAAACATTAGTAAAGAAAAATGTAGGGCCTTTACAGACAGAAACAGGAGAATTTGTAATGGGGAACAAGGAAATGGCAGAACAATTAAATAAATACTTTGGTTCTGTCTTCATGGAAGAGGACACAAATAACATCCCAGAAATGCAAGGGAACCAAGGGTCTAGTGAGCAAGAGGAATTAAAGGAAATTATTATTAGTAAGAAAATAGTGCTGGAGAAACTAATGGGACTGAAGGCAGATAAATCCCATGGGCCTGATGATCTGCATCCCAGAGTACTAAAAGAGGTAGCCATGGAAATAGTACATGCATTGGTTGTCATCTTACAAAATTCTATAGATTATGGAACAGTTCCTGCAGATTGGATGACAAATGTAACCACACTATCTAAAAAAGGAAGGAGAGAGAAAATGGGGAACTACAGACCGGATAGCCTGTAATCACTTGTACGGAAAATGCTGGGGTCTATTATGAAGGATGTGATAATGGCACACTTGGATAATATCAACAGGATTAAACAAAGTCAACATGGATTTATGAAAGGAAAATCATGTTTGACAAACATACTGGAGTTTTTTGAGGATGTAACTGATAGCACAGATAAAGGAGAACCAGTGGATGTAGTGTATTTGGATTTTCAGAAGGCCTTTGATGAAGTCCCACATAAGAGGTCAGTGTGCACAATTAAAGCACATAGGATTGGGGGTAATGTATTGGCATGGACTGAAAATTGGTTAACTATCAGGAAACAGAGAGTAGGAATAAACGGGTCTTTTTCGGGAGTGGCGGGCAGTGACTAGTGGGGTACCACAGGGATCAGTGCTTGGGCCCCAGCTATTCACAATATATATATTCGCTGCAAGGCTATTTAGATAGGTTGAGTGAATGGGCAAACACATGGCAGATGCAGTATAACGTGGATAAATGTGAAGTTATCCACTTTGGTAGGAAAAACATAAGGACAAAGTATTATTTAAATGGTGATGGCTTGGGAAGTGTCGATGTACAGAGGGACCTGGGTGTCAAAGAAACATAGAAAATAGGTGCAGGAGTAGGCCATTCGGCCCTTCGAGCCTGCACCGCCATTCAATAAGATCATGGCTGATCATTCCCTCAGTACCCATTTCCTGCTTTCTCTCCATGGCCCTTGATCCCCTTAGCCGTAAGAACATAATAAGAACATAAGAATTAGGAACAGGAGTAGGCCATCCAGCCCCTCGAGCCTGCTCCGCCATTCAACAAGATAATGGCTGATCTGGCCATGGACTCAGCTCCACTTACCCTCCCGCTCCCCATAACCCGTAATTCCCTTATTGGTTAAAAATTTATTCATCTGTGATTTGAATACATTCAATGAGCTAGCCTCAACTGCTTCCTTGGGCAGAGAATTCCACAGATTCACAACCCTCTGGGAGAAGAAATTCCTTCTCAACTCGGTTTTAAATTGGCTCCCCCGTATTTTGAGTTCTAGTCTCTAGTTCTAGTCTCCCTGACCAGTGGAAACAACCTCTCTGCCTCTATCTTGTCTATCCCTTTCATTATTTTAAATGTTTCTATAAGATCACCCCTCATCCTTCTGAACTCCAACGAGTAAAGACACAGTCTACTCAATCTATCATAAGGTAACCCCCTCATCTCTGGAATCAGCCGAGTGAATCGTCTCTGTACCCCCTCCAAAGCTAGTATATCCTTCCTTAAGTAAGGTGACCAAAACTGCACGCAGTACTCCAGGTGCGGCCTCACCAATACCCTGTACAGTTGCAGCAGGAACATCCTGCTTTTGTACTCCATCCCTCTCGCAATGAAGGCCAACATTCCATTCGCCTTCCTGATTACCTGCTGTACCTGCAAACTAACTTTTTGGGATTCATGCACAAGGACCCCCAGGTCTCTCTGTACCGCAGCATGTTGTAATTTCTCCCCATTCAAATAATATTCCCTTTTACTGTTTTTTTTTTCCAAGGTGAATGATCTCATATTTTCCGACATTGTATTCCATCTGCCAAACCTTAGCCCATTCGCTTAACCTATCTAAATCTCTTTGCAGCCTCTCTGTGTCCTCTACACAACCCGCTTTCCCACTAATCTTTGTGTCATCTGCAAATTTTGTTACATTACACTCTGTCCCCTCTTCCAGGTCATCTATGTATATTGTAAACAGTTGTGGTCCCAGCACCGATCCCTCTGGCACACCACTGACCACCAATTTCCAACCTGAAAAGGACCCATTTATCATGACTCTGCTTTCTGTTAGCCAGCCAATTCTCTATCCATGCTAATACATTTCCTCTGACTCCGCGTACCTTTATCTTCTGCAGTAACCTTTTGTGTGGCACCTTATCGAATGCCTTTTGGAAATCTAAATACATCAAATCCATTGGTACACCTCTATCCACCATGCTCGTTATATCCTCAAAGAATTTCAGTAAATTAGTTACACATGATTTCCCCTTCACGAATCTATGTTGCGTCTGCTTGATTGCACTATTCCTATCTAGATGTCCCGCTATTTCTTCCTTAATGGTTGCATCAAGCATTTTCCCCACTACAGATGTTAAACTAACCGGCCTATAGTTACCTACCTTTTGTCTGCCCCCTTTTTAAAATAGAGGCGTTACATTAACTGCTTTCTAATCCGATGATACCTCCCCAGAGTCCAGAGAATTTTGGTAGATTATAACGAATGCATCTGCTATAACTTCTGCCATCTCTTTTAATACCCTGGGATGCATTTCATCAGGACCAGGGACTTGTCTACCTTGAGTCCCATTAGCCTGTCCAGCACTACCACCTAGTGATAGTGATTGTCTCAAGGTCCTCCCTTCCCACATTCCCGTGACCAGCAATTTTTGGCATGGTTTTTGTGTCTTCCACTGTGAAGACCGAAGCAAAATAATTGTTTAAGGTCTCAGCCATTTCCACATTTCCCATTATTAAATACCCCTTCTCATCTTCGAAGAGACCAACATTTACTTTAGTCACTCTTTTCCGTTTTATATATCGGTAAAAGCTTTTACGATCTGTTTTGATGTTTTGCGCAAGTTTACTTTCGTAATCTATCTTTCCTTTCTTTATTGCTTTCTTGGCATTCTTTGCTATCATTTAAAAATTTCCCAATCTTCTAGTTTCCCAGTAACCTTGGTCACCTTATACGCATTGGTTTTTAATTTGATACTCTCCTTTATTTCTTTGATTATCCACGGCTGGTTATCCCTTCTCTTACCGCCCTTCTTTTTCACTGGAATATATTTTTGTTGAGCACTATGAAAGAGCTCCTTAAAAGTCCTCCACTGTTCCTCAATTTTGCCACCATTTAGTCTGTGTTCCCAGTCTACTTTAGCCAACTCTGCCCTCATCCCACTGTAGTCCCCTTTGTTTAAGCATAGTATGCTCGTTTGAGACACTACTTCCTCACCCTCAATCTGTATTACAAATTCAACCATACTGTGATCACTCATTCCGAGAGGATCTTTTACTAGGAGATCGTTTATTATTCCTGTCTCATTACACAGGACCAGATCTAAGATAGCTTACTCCCTTGTAGGTTCTGTAACATACTGTTCGAAGAAACAATCCCGTATGCATTCTATGAATTACTCAAGGCTACCCCGTGCGATTTGATTTGACCAATCGATATGTAGGTTAAAATCCCCCATGATTACTGCCGTTCCTTTTTCATATGCCTCCATTATTCCCCTGATTATTGCCCGCCCCACCATGAAGTTATTATTTGGGGGCCGAAAAACTACGCCCACCAGTGACTTTTTCCCCTTACTATCTCTAATCTCCACCCACAATGATTCAACATTTTGTTCATTGGAGCCAATATCGTCTCTCACAACTGCCCTGATATCATCCTTTATTAACAGTGCTACCCCACCTCCTTTCCATTCTTGTCTATCTTTCCGAATTGTTAGATACCCCTGAATGTTTAATTCCCAGTCTTGGCCCCCCTGCAACCACGTTTCTGTAATGGCCACCAAATCATACCAATTTGTAATGATTTGTGCCGTCAACTAATTTACTTTGTTTCGAATGCTGCGTGCGTTTAGGTAAAGTGTTTTAATACTAGTTTTTAAACCATAATTTTTAGTTTTGACCCCTCCTGCAGCCCTTTTATATTCATACATATTGTCCCTTCCTATCACCTTGTGGTTTACACTTACCCCAGTGTTACTCTGCTCTGTTACCTCCTGCCTTTTGCATTCTTTCTTGGGGTTCTGTTCATCTGAGCTCTCACCCACTCTAACTAGCTCAGAGCCCTCTCCTGGGTTCACATCCCCCTGCCAAGCTAGTTTAAAGCCCTCCCAACCATACTATCAAAACCACCCGCGAGAACATTGGTCCCGTCTCTGTTGAGGTGTAACCTGTCCAACTTGTACCAGTCCCACCTACCCCAGAAGCGGTCCCAATTGTTCAGGAAACGAAAGCCCTCCCTCCTACACCAACGGAGAATGGAGAGCACCAGCTCCAACTGTCGCAGGAGAGAGAGTGGAGAGCACCAGTTCGAACTGTCCTTGTACACCAGTCATTGAAAGCAAACATGCAGGTGCAGCAAGCAGTTCGGAAGGCAAAAGGAAGGCCTTCATTGCAAGAGGATTTGAGTACAGGAGCAAGGATGTCTTGCCACAGTTATACAGGGCAATGGTGAGTCTGCACCTGGAGTATTGTGTGCAGTTTTGGTCTCCTTACCTAAGAAAGGATATACTTGCCATAGAGGGAGAGCATGCAAAGGTTCACCAGACTGATTCCTGGGATGGCAGGATTGTCGTATGAGGAGAGATTGGGTCGACTAGGCCTGTATTCACTAGAGTTTAGAAGAATGAGAGGGGATCTCATTGAAATGTTTAAAATTCTGAATGGGTTGGATAGAATGGATGCGGGGAAGAGTTTCCTCTGGATGGGAAGTGTAGAACAAGGGGTCACAGTCTCATGATGTGGGATAGGAAATTTAGGACCGAGATGAGGAGAAATCTTTTCAATCAGAGGGTGGGTGAACATGTGGAATTCTCTGCCACAGAAAGCTTGAGGTCAAGTCACTGAATATATTTAAGAGGGAGGTAGATAGATTTCTAGAAATAAAAGGCATCAAGGGGTATGGGGAAAAAGCAGGATTAAGGTGTTGAGATAGAGGATCAGCCATGATCATATTGAATGGCGGTGCAGACTCGAAGGGCCGAATGGCCTACGACTGCACTTATTTTCTATGTTTCTATGTGCTAACTCTGGCTGGGTTCAGTTTCACACTCACCGGTTCCCCTCACTCTCCTACCCTGAAGGTGCTGACTCTGGCTGGGTTCAGTTCTACACTCACCGGTTCCCCTCCCTCTCCTCCCCTGAAGGTACTGCCTCTGGCTGGGTTTAGTTCTACACTCACAGCTTCCCCTACAGGTGCTGACTCTGGCTGATTTCAGTTCTACACTCACTGGAGCTCCGCCCCTGAAGATGCTGACTCTGGGAGGGTTCAGTTCTACACTCACTGGTTCCCCTCCCCTGAAGGCGCTGACTCTGGCTGGGTTCAGTTCTACACTCACTGGTTCCCCTCCCCTGAAGGTGCTGACTCTGGCTGGGTTCAGTTCTACACTCACTGTTTCTCCTCCCCTGAATGTGCTGACTCTGGCTGGGTTCAATTCTACACTCATTGGTTCCCCTCCCCTGAAGGTGCTGACTCTGGCTGGGTTCAGTTCTACACTCACTGGTTCCCCTCCCCTGAAGGTGCTGACTCTGGCTGGGTTCAGTTCTACACTCACTGGTTCTCCTCCCCTGAATGTGCTGACTCTGGCTAGTTTCTATTCTACACTAACATCACTCACAACCAGTGCCCACTGCAAGCCTGGAATAATAACCGGAATATCGGTGGTTGCAGCTTGGGGGCTTTCTCACAGGCCCAGGCTAAAGGTGGTCATCTTGGTGCAGGAAGGCAGGTTCAGCGCTCCACCATCTTGATTCATTAAGTAGCACAGCGCATGCGTGGCCATCTTGGTGCAGGGACGAAGTGAATGGTGTCAGTGTGGAACTGAACCCAACCAGAGTCAGCTCTTTCAGGGGAGGGAGAGGGAGGGGAACAAGTGAGTGCAGAGCTGAATCCAGCCACAGTCAGCGTCTACAGTGGTGGAGTGGAAAACCAGTGTGTATGGAACTGAACCCAGACAGAGTGAGCACCTTAAGGGGAGGGAACAGATGGGAGGGAGGTGAACCAGTGTGTGTGGAACTGAACCCAGCCAGAGTGACACCTTAAGGGGAGGGGATAGATGGGAGGGAGGGGAACCAGTGTGTGTGGAACTGAACCCAGCCAGAGTGACACCTTAAGGGGAGGGGACAGATGGGAGGGAGGGGAACCAATGAGAATAGAACTGAACCCAGACAGAGTCAGCATCTTCAGGGGGGAGAGGGGAACTGAAACCAGCTAGAATCAGCACTTAAGGGGAGGAGAAAGAGGGGAATATAAGAACATAAGAAATAGGAGCAGGAGTAGGCCATATGGCCCCTTGAGCCTGCTCCGCCATTTAATACGTTATTGGCTGATCCGATCATGGACTCAGGTCCACTTCCCTGCCCGCTCCCCATATCCCCTTATTCCCTTATCGGTTAAGAAACTGTCTATCTCTGTCTTAAATTTATTCAATGACCCAGCTTCCACAGCTCTCTGAGGCAGCAAATTCCACAGATTTACAACCCTCTGAGAAGAAATTCCTCCTCATCTCAGTTTTAAATGGGCGGCTCCTTATTCTAAGATTATGCCCCCTAGTTCTAGTCTCCCCCATCAGTGGAAACATCCTCTCTGCATCCACCTTGTTAAGCCCCCTCATAATCTTATACGTTTCGATAAGATCACCTCTCATTCTTCTGAATTCTAATGAGTAGAGGCCCAACCTTCTCAACCTTTCCTCATAAATCAACCTCCTCATCTCCAGAATCAACCTTCTCTGAACTGCCTCCAAAGCAAGTATATCCTTTTGTAATTATGGAAACCAAAACTGCACGCAGTATTCCAGGTGTGGCCTCACCAATACCCTGTATAACTGTAGCAAGACTTCCTTGCTTTTATACTCCATCTCTTTTGCAATAAAGGCAAGATTCCATTGGCCTTCCTGGTCACTAGCTGTACCTGCATACTATCCTTTTGTGTTTCATGCCCAGGACCCCTAGGTCCCGCTGTACTGCAGCACTTTGCAATTTTTATCCATTTAAACAATAACTTGCTCTTTGATTTTTTTTCTGCCAAAGTGCATGACCTTACACTTTCCAACATTTTACTCCATCTGCCAAATTTTTGCCCACTCACTTAGCCTGTCTATGTCCTTTTGAAGATTTTTTGTGTTCTCCTCACATTCCTTTTCCTCCCATCTTTGTATCGTCAACAAACGTGGTTACGTTACACTCGGTCCTTTCTTCCAAATCATTAATATAGATTGTAAATAGTTGGGGTCCCGGCACTGATCCCTGCGGCACCCCACTAGTTACCGATTGCCAACCCAAGAATGAACCATTTATCCCGACTCTCTGTTTTCTGTCAGTTAATCAATCCTCTATCCATGCTCATATGTTGCCCCCAACCCAGTCATATTTTATCTTGTGCATTAACCGTTGATGTGGCACCTTGTCAAATGCTTCTGGAAGTCCAAAACACCACAACCACTGGTTCCCCTTTATCCACCCTGTTTGTTACATCCTCAAAGAATTCCAGCAAATTTGTCAAACATGACTTCCCCTTCATAAATCCATGCTGACTCTGCCTGGCCAAATTATGCTTTTCCAAATGTCCTGCTACTGCTTCTTTAATAATGGACTCTAACATCTTCCCAACCACAGATGTTAGGCTAACTGGTCTATAGTTTCCTGCTTTTTGTCTGCCTCCTTTTTTAAATAGAGGCGTTACATTTGCAGTTTTCCAATCTGCTGGGAGCTCCCCAGAATCCAGGGAATTTGGGTAAATTACAACCAATACATCCACTATCCCTGCCGCTACTTCTCTTAACACCCCAGGATGCAAGCCATCAGGTCCAGGGGATTTATCCGCCTTTAGTCCAATTATCTTACTGAGTACCACCGCCTTAGTGATTGTGATTGTGTTAAGTTCCTCCCTCCCCTATAGCCCTTTGACTATCCACTGTTGAGATATTGTTTGTGTCCTCTACCGGAAAGACTGATACAAAATATTTGTTCAGAGTTTCTACTATCTCATGTTCCCCATTACTAATTCCCTGGTCTCGTCCTCTCAGGGACCAACATTTACTTTAGCCACTCTTTTCCTTTTTATATACCGTAGAAACGCTTGCTATCTGTTTTTATATTTCGTGCTAGTTTACTTTCATAGTCTATCTTCCCTTTTTTAATCATTTTTTTCGTCATTCTTTGTTGGCTTTTAAAAGCTTCCCAATCTTCTGTCCTCCCACTGGTTTTGGCCACTTTGTATGCCCTTATTTTTAATTGGATCCCGTCCTTTATTTCTTTAATTAGCCATGGATAGCTATGTTTTCTTTTACTCTTTTCTCCTCACTGGAATATATTTTTCTTGAGAATTGTGAAATATCTCCTTAAATGTACGCCACTGTTCATCAACCGTCCTACACTTTAATCTATTTTCCCAGTCCACTTTAGCCAACTCTGCCCTCATACCTTTGTAGTCTCCTTTATTTAAGCTTAGTACGCTGGTTTGAGATCCAACTTCTCATCCTCCATCCGAATTTGAAATTCAACCGTGCTATGATCACTCATTCCAAGGGGATCCTTTATAGGAAATTGTTTATTAATCCTGTCTCATTACACAGGACCAGATCTAATATAGCCTGCCCGCTGGTTGGTTCCATTACATACTACGCATTCTATGAACTCTTCCTCAAGGCTACCCTGACCAATTTGATTTGTCCAATCAATATGGAGGTCAAAATCACCCATGATTATTGCTGTTCCCTTTTTACAAGCCCCCACTATTTCCTGGTTTATACTCCAACCAACAGAGTTGCTACTGTTAGGGGGCCAATAGACTACGCCCACCCGTGACTATTTCCCCTCATTATTCCTTTTTTCCACCCAAACTATTTCAACATCCTGATCATATGAGTCAATATAGTTTCTCATTATTGGTGATCCATCCTTTATCAATAGAGCTACCCCACCTCCTTTTCCTTTCTGTCTGTCCTTCCGGATTGTCAAATACCCCTGAATATTTAATTCCCAGTCCTGGTCACCTTGCAACCACGTCTCTGTAATGGCTATCAGATCATACCCATTTGTATCTATTTGTGCCGTCAACTCATCTACGTGCATTTCGACAAAGTGCCTTTAAATTTGTTTTTTTACCCTTTTTTCCTGCTTATTTCCTCTCTCCTTCAAACTCACTTTCTTTAAGTTTGCTTTCTAATTCCAGCTTTATCCCCTCCCTACTGAACCTATTTTCAGGTTCCCATCCCCCTGCCAAGCTAGTTTATATTCTGCCCAACAGCACTAGCAAACCTCCCACAAGGATATTGGTTCCGGCTCTGTTGAGGTGCAACCCGTCCGGCTTGTACAGGTCCCACCTCCCCCAGAAGCGGTCCCAATGCCTCAGGAAACTAAAGCCCTCCTGCCTGCACCATCTCTCCAGCCACGCATTCATCTGCTCTATCCTCCTGTTTCTGTACTCACTAGCTCGTGGTACTGGGAGTAATCCGGAGATTACTACTTTTGAGGTCCTGCTTTTTAATCTCTCTCCTAGCTCACTAAACTCTGCCTGCAGGACCTCATCCCTCTTTCTACCTATGTCATTGGTAGCGATATGGACCACGACCTCTGGCTATTCACCCTCTCCTCCCAGAATGCCATGCAGCTGCTCAGTGACATCCTTGATCCTGGCATCAGGGAGGCAACACACCATCCTGGAGTCACGTCTGCGGCCGCAGAAACGTCTGTCTGCTCCCCTGACTATTGTATCCCCTACCACTATAGCTCTTCCATTCTTCTTCCCCCCCCTCCCCCGCTGCCGCCCCCCCAGAGCCACGATCGCCCTCATCTGTACTCAGAACAGAATACTGGTTGGAGAGCGAGATGGACTCGGGACTCCTGCACTACAAACAAAAAATTACGAATGCGTGCAATAAAGGTGCAGCAGTTATCATGGACGACTTTAATCTGCATAAAGATTGGGCTAACCAAACTGGTAGCAATACGGAGGAGGAGGATTTCCTGGAGTGTATTAGCGATGGTTTTCTCGACCAATATGTCGAGGAACTAACTAGAGGGATGGCCATTCTAGACTGGGTGATGTGAAATGAGAAAGGACTAATTAGCAATCTTGTTGTGCGAGGCCCCTTGGGGAAAAGTGACCATAATATGGTAGTATTCTTTATTAAGATGGAGAGTGACACAGTCAATTCAGAGACTACGGTCCTGAACTTAAGGAAAGGTAACTTCGATAGTATGAGACATCAATTGGCTAAAATAGACTGCCGAATGTTACTTAAAGGGTAGACAGTGGATAGGCAATGGCAAACATTTAAAGGTCACATGGATGAACTTCAACAATTGCACATCCCTGTCTGGAGTAAAAACCGTGACTAACAAGGGAAATTAGGGATAGTGTTAAATCCAAGGAAGAGGCATATAAATTGACCAAAAAACGCAGCAAACCTGAGGACTGCGAGAAATTTAGAATTCAGCAGAGGAGGACAAAGGGTTTAATTCTGAGAGGAAGCTTGCAGGGAACATAAAAACTGACTGCAAAAGCTTGTATAGATACGTGAAGAGAAAAAGATTAGTGAAGACAAACGTAGGTCCTGCAGTCAGAATCAGGTGAATTTATAATGGGGAACAAAGAAATGGCAGACCAATTGAACAAATATTTTGGTTCTGTCTTCACGAAGGAAGACACAAATAACCTTCCGGAAATACTAGAGGACCGGGAGTCTAGCGAGAAGGAGGAACTGAAGGAAATCCTTATTAGTCAGGAAATTGTGTTAGGGAAATTGATGGGATTGAAGGCCGATAAATCCCCAGGGCCTGATAGTCTACATCCCAGAGTACTTAAGGAAGTGGCCCTAGAAATAGTGGATGCATTGGTGATCATTTTCCAACAGTCTATCGATTCTGGATCAGTTTCTATGGACTGGAGGGTAGCTAATGTAACACCACTTTTTACAAAGGGAGGGAGAGAGAAAATGGGGAATTATAGACTGGTTAGCCTGACATCAGTAGTGGGGAAAATGTTGGAATCAATTACTAAAGATGAAATAGCAGCGCATTTGGAAAGCAGTGACAAGATCGGTCC
This sequence comes from Pristiophorus japonicus, assembly GCF_044704955.1. NCBI lineage: Eukaryota > Metazoa > Chordata > Chondrichthyes > Pristiophoridae > Pristiophorus > Pristiophorus japonicus. The sequence continues at coordinate 77,849,972 of NC_091996.1, read as the reverse complement.
AAGTCAGCATGGATTTATGAAAGGGAAATCCTGCTTGACAAATCTTCTGGAATTTTGGGGGATGTGGCTAGTAGAGTGGACAAGGGAAAACCAGTGGATGTGGTGTATTTGGACTTTCAAAGGGCTTTTGTCAAGGTCCACACAAGAGATTGGTGTGCAAAATTAAAGCAAATGGTATTGGGTGTGGTGTATTGATGTGGCTAGAGAACTGGTTGACAGACAGGAAGCAGAGCATCGTGACGAACGGGTCCTTTTCAGAATGGCGAGCAGTGACTAGTGGGGTGTCGCAGGGCTCAGTGCTGGGACCCCAGCTATTTACAATATACATCAATGATTTGAATGAAGGAATTGAGTGTAATATCTCCAAGTTTGCAGATGACACTAAACTGGGTGGCGGTGTGAGCTGTGAGGAGGACGTGAAGAGGCTGCAGGGTGACTTGGACAGGTTAGGCGAATGGGCAAATGCATGGCAGATGCAGTATAATGTGGATAAATGTGAGGTTATCCACCTTGGTGGCAAAAACATGAAGGCAGAACATTATCTGAATGGCGGCAGATTAGGAAAAGGGGAGGTGCAACGAGACCTGGGTGTCATGGTACATCAGTCATTGAAAGTTGGCACACAGGTACAGCAGGCTATGAAGAAGGTAAGTGACATATAAAAGGCCCGGCAGCAATTCGTGAGGCCAGCTGGTGCAGCAGGGTGAGAAGGCAAAAAAGTAGAAAGAAATCGAAAGGTGACGTCACAGCCAAGGGGGTAAGTGATTGGTAAGTAGTTTTTCTTTTTATTTTCTTTATCAGTAAGTAACCTTTTAGCATTGTTGTTGCTAAATTCAGTTTATCTAAGGGTTAAGTCATAGCAGGAGAGCTCGGACACATGTTATGCTCCTGTACGATGTGGGAAGTCAGGGACGCTTCCGGTGTCCCTGACGACTACGTGTGCGGGAAGTGTGTCCACCTGCAGCTCCTGACGGGACCGCACTGCGGCACTGGAGCTGTGGGTGGATGTACTCTGGAGCATTCACGATGCTGAGAATGACGTGAAGAGCACGTTTAGTGAGTTGGTCTTACCGCAGGTAAAGGGTACACAGCCAGATAGGGAATGGCTGACCAACAGGAAGAGCAGTGCAAGGAAGGTAGTGCAGGGGTCCCCTGTGGTTACCCCCCTGCAAAACAGATACACTGCTTTAGGTACTGTTGGGGGAGATGACTCATCAGGGGAGGGCAGCAGCAGCAAAGTTCATGGCACCGTGGGTGGCTCTGCTGCACAGGAGGGCAGGAAAAAGAGTGGGAGAGCTATAGTGATAGGGGATTCAATTGTAAGGGGAATAGATAGACGTTTCTGCAGCTTCAACCGAGTCTCCAGGATGATATGTTGCCTCCCTGGTGCAAGGATCAAGGATGTCTCGGAGCGGGTGCAGGGCATTCTGAAAAGGGAGGGTGAACAGCCAGTTGTCGTGGTGCATATAGGTACCAATAATATAGGTAAAAAAACGGGATGAGGTCCTACAAGACGAATTTAGGGAGCTAGGAGCTAAATTAACAAGTAGGACCTCAAAAGTAGTAATCTCAGGATTGCTACCAGTGCCACGTGCTAGTCAGGGTAGGAATCGCAGGATAGCTCAGATGAATACGGGGCTTGAGGAGTGGTGCAGAAGGGAGGGATTCAAATTTCTGGGACATTGGAACCGGTTCTGGGGGAGGTGGGACCAGTACAAACCGGACGGTCTGCACCTGGGCAGGACCGGAACCAATGTACTCGGGGGAGTGTTTGCTCGTGCTGTTGAGGAGGAGTTAAACTAATATGGCAGGGGAATGGGAACCTATGCAGGGAGACAGAGGGAAGTGGAATGGGGACAGAAGCAAAAGATAGAAAGAAGAAAAGTAAAGGTGGAGGGCAGAGAAACTCAAGGAAAAAGCAAAAAGGCCACATTACAGCAAAATTCTAAAGGGGCAAAGTGTGTTAGAAAGACAAACCCGAAGGGTCTGTGCCTTAATGCGAGGAGTATGCGGAATAAGGTGGACGAATTAACTGCGCAGATAGCAGTTAACGGGTATGATGTAATTGGCATCATGGAGACGTGGCTCAAGGGTGACCAAGGCTGGGAACTCAACATCCAGGGGTATTCAACATTTAGGAAGGATAGACTGAAAGGAAAAGGAGGCCGGGTGGCACTGCTGGTTAAAGAGGAAATGAATGCAATAGTAAGAAAGTACATTACGTTGGATGATGATGGGTGGAGCTATAGAATACCAAAGGGCAGAAAACGCGTGTGGGAGTTGTGTACAGACCACCAAACAGTAATAGTAAGGTTGGGGACAGCATCAAACAAGAAATTAGGGATGCATGCAATAAAGGTACAGCAGTTATCATGGGTGACTTCAATCTACATATAGACTGGGCTAACCAAACTGGTAGCAATGCGGTGGAGGAGGATTTCCTGGAGTGTATTAGGGATGGTTTTCTGGACCAATTTGTCGAGGAACCAACTAGGGAGCTGGCCATCCCAGACTGGGTGATGTGTAATGAGAAAGACTAATTCGGAATCTTGTTGTGCGAGGCCCCTTGCGGAAGAGTGACCATAAGATGGGAGAATTCTTCAATAAGATGGAGAGTGACACAGTTAATTCAGAAACTAGGGTCCTGAATTTAAGGAAAGGTAACTTCGACGGTTTGAGGCGTGAATTGGCTAGAATAGACTGGCAAAGGATACTTAAAGGGTTGACAGTGGATAGACAATGGCAAACATTTAAAGATCACATGTGAACTTCAGCAATTGTACATCCCTGTCTAGAGTAAAAATAAAATGGGGAAGGTGACTCAACCGTGGCTAACAAGGGAAATTAAGGATAGTGTTAAATCCAAGGAAGAGGCATATGAAATTGGCCAGAAAAAGCAGCAAACCTGAGGACTGGGAGAAATTTCAAATTCAGCAGAGGAGGACAAAGGGTTTAATTAAGAGGGGGAAAATAGAGTACGAGAAGAAGCTTGCCGGGAACATAAAAACTGACTGCAAAAGCTTCTATAGATATGTGAAGAGAAAAAGATTAGTGAAGACATACGTAGGTCCCTTGCAGTCGGATTCAGGTGAATTTATAATGGGGAACAAAGAAATGGCAGACCAATTGAACCAATACTTCGATTCTGTCTTCAAGAAGAAAGATACAAATAACTTTCCGGAAGTACAAGGGGACTGAGGGTTTCGTGAAAAGGAACAACTGAAGGATATCCTTCTTCGGCAGGAAATTGTGTTAGGGAAATTGATGGGATTGAAGGCCAATAAATCCCCGGGTCCTGGTAGTCTGCATCCCAGAGTACTTAAGGAAGTGGCCCTAGAAATAGTGTATGCATTGGTGATCATTTTCCAACAGTCTATCAACTCTACATCAGTTCCTCTGGACTGGAGAGTAGCTAACATAACACTACTTTTTAAGAAAGGAGGGAGAGAGAAAATGGGGAATTATAGACCGGTTAGCCTGACATCAGTTGTGGGGAAAATGTTGGAATCAATTATTAAAGATGAAATGGCAGCGCATTTGGAAAGCAGTGACAGGATCGGTCCAAGTCAGCATGGATTTATGAAAGGGAAATCATGCTTGACAAATCTTCTGGCATTTTTTGAGGATGCAACTAGTAGAGTGGACAAGGGAGAACCAGTGGATGTGGTGTATTTGGACTTTCAAAACGCTTTTGACAAGGTCCCACACAAGAGATTGGTGTGCAAAATCAAAGCACTTGGTATTGGGGGTAATATACTGACGTGGATAGAGAACTGGTTGGCAGACAGGAAACAGAAAGTCAGGATAAACGGGTCCTTTTCAGAATGGCAGGCAGTGACCAGTGGAGTGCCGCAGGGTTCAGTGCTGGCACCCTAGCTCTTTACAATATACATCAATGATTTAGATGAAGGAATTGAGTGTAATATCTCCAAGTTTGCAGATGACACTAAACTGGGTGGCGGTGTGAGCTGTGAAGGGGATGCTAAGAGGCTGCAGGGTAACTTGGACAGGTTAGATGAGTGGGCAAGTGCATGGCAGATGCAGTATAATGTGGATAAATGTAAGTTATCCACTTTGGTGGCAAAAACAAGACGACAGAATATTATCTGAATGGCAGCAGATTAGGAAAAGGGGAGGTGCAACGAGACCTGGGTGTCATGGTTCATCAGTCATTGAAAGTTGGCATACAGGTACAGCAGGCGGTGAAGGCGGCAAATGCTATGTTGGCCTTCATAGCTAAAGGAAGTTGAGTATAGGAGCAGGGAGGTCTTATTGCAGTTGTACAGGCCTCACCTGGAATATTGTGTTCAGTTTTGGTCTCCTAATCTGAGGAAGGACGTTCTTGCTATTGAGGGAGTGCAGCGAAGGTTCACCAGACTGATTCCCGGGATGGCTGGACTGACATATGAGGAGAGACTGGATCAAATGGGCCTTTATACATTGGTGTTTAGAAGGATAAGAGGGGCTCTCATGGAAACATTTCAGATTCTGACGGGACGGGACAGGTTAGATGCGGGTAGAATGTTCCTGATGTTGGGGAAGTCCAGAACCAGGGGACACAGTCTTAGGGTAAGGGGTAGGCCATTTAGGACTGAGATGAGGAGAAACTTCTTCACTCAGAGAGTTGTTAACCTGTGGAATTCCCTGCGCAGAGAGTTGTTGAAGCCAGTTCATTGGATATATTCAAGAGGGAGTTAGATATAGCCCTTACGGCTAAAGGGATCAAGGGGTAGGGAGAGAAAGCAGGAAAGGGGTACTAAGGTGAATAATCAGCCATGATCTTATTGAATGGTGGTGCAAGCTCGAATGGCCGAATGGCCTACTCCTGCACCTATTTTCTGTTTCAAACATAACCTCCTTACTCGTATTCTATGCCTTGGCTAATAAAGTCTAGTATCCCGTATGTCTTCTTAATCACTTCATCTACCTGTCCTGCTACCTTCATGGATTTGTGGATATACACTCCAAGGTCCCTCTGTTCCTCTACACTTCTCAGTGTCCTACCATCCATTGTGTATTCCCTTTCCTTGTTGGCCCTCACCAGATGCATTACCTCACACTTCTGTGGATTGAATTCCATTTGCCCCTGTTCTGTCACCTGATAGGTCCATTGATACCTTCCTGCAGTCTGCAGCTTCCTTTTACATTATTAACCACACGGCCAATTTTCGTATCATCTGTAAACTTCGTAGTCATACCCCCTACATTCAAGTCTAAATCACTGATGTATACCAGAAAAAGCAAGGGATCTAGTACTGAGCCCTGTGGAACCCCACTGGAAACAGCCTTCCAGTCACAAACACCCATTGACCTTTAACCTTTGCTTCCTACCTCAGCCAATTTTGGATCCAAGTTGCTACTTTGCCCTGGATCCCGTGGGCTATTACTTTCATGACCAGTCTGCCATGTGGGATCTTATCAAAAGCCTTGCTAAAATCCACAGACACGACATCAAACACAACACCGTCATCGACCTCCGTGCGACCTCCTCAAAAAATTCAATCAGGTTAGTCAGACACGACCCTCCATTAACCAATCCGTGCTGACTGTCCCTGATCAATCCGGGTCTTTCTGAATGAAGATTTATCCTGTCCCTCAGAATTTTTCCCCAATAATTGAAAGTCCAAATTGGGGGAACTGAATTTTATTTTGTCATCCCAGCGAGATTAGGGCCAGAGGGACAATAAATAATATTAATAAATAAATTATTTTAAAAATCGGTGATCAGACCTGCAGTATGTACAATATACAAGCTGACCAAAATCAGGCCATTTGGATTGGATTTGGAGACTAAAACCGTAACAAATCTTCAGTGGAGACTCCAGTAGTAAACTCCAGAAGATATTTTATCCGGTGATTTCTATTAATTTCAATGAATTCAATGTTGTAACTGACAGGTTCAATTAATGTTTATTTTCCGAATGCAGCTCTGGACCCTCAGACTGAGCATTAGTCCGGCCCGGGTGATTGACGACAGCTCCGGACCAATAGGAGGAGTGGGGGCGGGGCTGGAGGACCAAGCAGGTGGTTGGTCCTCCAACCAATCAAAGTGTGAGGGGGCAGGGCTTGTGGCATCCAGTGGGCAGGGCTGCACCCAGATCTCCCTCATTGGTTGAAACTCTGCCCCATTGTTGAAGCTGATTTCTCTCAAACTCCAGGAGGAAACTGGACCTTTGTGTTGTGGCTTTAAACAGATGGAACCCTGTGGGGTGGAGCAAACATTGCAACGTTTGGTAGTGAAATGGATTCATTGAGGACAGACAACAGGAATTATTTCAGGAAGTAACACCGTGCAGTGAGAAAGCAAATGCAGTGGATGTTGTGTAGATGGATTGTCAAAAGGTGTTTGATAAGGTGCCAGACAGGAGGCTTGTTGATCAAATTAAGGCTCACGGTGTTGTGTATGGAGAAAGAGTCAGACTGAACACTGTGAGCTCTAAGTAAAGTGTGACCTTCAGTCTTTTAATGCAGGTCTCCAGAGTGCCTCTCCAACCTGTGAAGCCTCCTTAAATACCTGTGCTCCCAAGGGATTATGGGATCCCTTGGGACTCCAGGGGATGAGCCCTCTGGTGGCTGTACAGAGTAAATACAATTCCACATATCCAACAGGTCCCCCCCCCCCCCCTCCCGCCCGCCCAAAGTCAATAGTGTAACTATTTACAAGGTGAGTAAATCTGGGGCCCTTCTTGCCCTGGTTGATTGGCTCGGTGTGAAAGCTGGTGTTGTTGAATCATTTGTTGGGCCCTCGCTGGGCTGCTGTGCAGCTGGCCTTGCTGGGCTGCCTGGTGTGTTGGACCCAGCAGGGCCGCTGAAGATGATGGGTTCTGCTTCGTGATCAACCGTGGTGCCGGTTGCCACTGGTGTGTGTGTTGGGGGATCAAAAAAGGTAGGGTCCAAGGTGGGTTGCTCAGGATAGTCCGTGAATCTGAGTTTGATTTGGTCCAAGTGTTTACGGTGAATGAGCCTATTTGAAAGTTTGACCCGAAACACCCTGCTCCCCTCTTTGGCCACGACAGTGCCGGGAAGCCACTTGGGACCTTGTCCATAATTTAATACAAATACAGGATCATTGATTTCAATCTCGCGTGACACATTTGCGCTATTATGGTATGCACTTTGTTGAAGCTGCCTGCTCTCTACCTGTCATGTAGATCAGGGTAAACTAATGAGAGCCTTGTTTTAAGTGCTCTTTTCATGAGCAGTTCAGCAGCTGGGATCCCAGTGAGTGAGTGGGGTCTTGTGCGGCAGCTAAGCAGGACTCGGGATAGGAGAGTTTGCAGTGAGCCTTCAGTTACCCTCTTCAAGCTTAATGGTTTGCACTGCTCTCTGCCTGACCATTGGACGCTGGTTTAAATGGGGCAGATGTGACATATTTGATCCCGTTACGGGTCATGAATTCTTTGAACTCAGCACTGGTAAAACATGGCCCGTTGTCGCTCACCAGGACATCGGGTAAGCCATGTGTGGCAAACATGGACCGCAGGCTTTCCTGTAGTGGCAGCGGACATGCTAGCCGACATTATCTCACATTCAATCCACTTGGAGTACATGTCTACAACCACAAGGAACATTTTACCCAAGAACGGGCCTGCATAGTCGACATGTACCCAAGACCATAAACTTAGCGGCGCCTCCCTGGGTATATTGCTCAACAGCGAGCATGTATTACATCTGTGAACGCAGGACTCTAAGTCCGCATCGATACCGGGCTATCGCTTTCATCGTTACGATGCCTGGGTGGGTACTGTGGAGGTCATTGATGAAGGTGTCTCTGCCCTTCTTGGGGCCCACTACTCGATTGCCCCACAGAAGGCAATCTGCCTGTATAGACATTTCATCTTTGCGCCGCTGGAACGGCTTTATCTCTTCCTGCATTTCCACTGGGACACTGGACCAGCTCCCGTGAAGCACACAGCTTTTGACTAGAGATAATTAGGGGTCCTGGCTTGTCCAGGTTTTGATCTGCTGGGCAGTGACGGGTGATTGCTCACTCTCAAATGCTTCCATAACCATGGCTAGATCTACGGGCTGCGCCATTTCCACCCCTGTAGTAGGCAATGGCAGCCTACTGAGAGCATTGGCACAGTTTTCTGTGCCTGGCCTGTGGCGGATGGCGTAGTTGTATGCGGACAACTTAAGTGCCCATCTCTGGATGCGGGCCGATGCGTTGGTATTTATCCCTTTACTCTTGGAAAACAGGGATATGGTCAGTTTCTAATTCGAATTTTAGCCCAAACAGGTATTGATGCATTTTCTTTATCTCATAGACACACGCTAACGCTTCTTTTTCAATCATGCTGTGGGCTCTCTCAGCCTTAGACAGACTCCTGGATGCATAAGCAACCAGTTGCAATTTCCCAAAATCATTAGCTTGTTGCAATACACACCCGACGCCATATAACGACGCATCACATGCCAGTACCAAACGCTTACATGGATCATACAACACAAGCAATTTGTTTGAGCATAACAATTTTCTCGCTTTTACAAAGGCATTTCTTGGCTTTTGCCCGAAACCCATTCACGCCCTTTTCATAGTAAGACATGTAGTGGTTCTAGCAGTGTGCTGAGACCTGGTAAGAAGTTACCAAAGTAGTTCAAGAGTCCCAGAAACGACCGCAGCTCCATCATGTTCTGTGGCCTCGGTGCGTTCTCGATTGCCTCCATCTTTGCGTTGGTGGGCCTGATGCCGTCCGCCGCAATCCTCCTTCCCAAGAACTCCACTTCAGGCACCACGAAAATGCACTTTGAGCGTTTTAACCTGAGCCCCACGCGGTTGAGTCGACTAAGAACCTCCTCCAGGTTCTGCAGGTGCTCGACTGTGTTCTGACCTGTGACTAAGGTGTCGTCCTGGAAGACCATGGGGTGCGGGACCGACTTCAGTAAACTTTCCATGTTTCTCTGGAATATCTCCTGCTGATCGGATTCTAAATGGGCATCTGTTATAAACAAAGAGACCTTTGTGCGTGTTGATGCAGGTGAGGGCCTTCGATGATTCCTCCAGTTCCTGCGTCATGTAGGCTGAAGTCAGATCCAGCTTCGAAAACGTCTTTCCTCCTGCCAGCGTTGCAAAGAGGTCGTCGGCTTTTGGTGGTAGGTATTGGTCCTGCAGGGAGAAACGATTGATAGTTACTTTGTAATCGCCACAGTTTCTGACGGTGCGGTCTCTCTTGAGGACTGAGATGGACTGGCCCACTCGCTGAATTCGATCAGTGAAATGATGCTCTCTCGTTGCAGCCGGTCTAGCTCGATCTCTACCCTTTCTCTCATCATGTACGGTACTGCTCTCGCCTTGTGATGGATGGGTCACGCTCCTGGAATTAGATGGATCTGCACTTTTGCTCCTTGGAATTTCCCAATGCCTGGTTCGAACAGCGAAGGAAATTTGTTTAAGACCTGGGCACACGAAGTGTTATCAGCGGGTGATAGCGCTTGGACGTCATCCCAGTTTCAGCGTATCTTTCCCAGCCAGCTCCTGCCGAGCAGCGTGGGACCATTGCCCGGTACCACCCAGAGTGGTAGCTTGTGCACTGCTCCATCGTAGGAGACCTCTACGGTAGCACTGTCGATTACAGGAATCAGTTATTTTGTGTAATTTCTTCGTTTCGTGCGAACTGGAGTTAAGACTAGCCGAGAGGCCTTGTTGCACCACAACCTTTCGACAACTGGCTCGTCCTTGTGTCCAGCTCCATTGACACTGGGAGTCCATTTAGTTCAACATTCAGCATTACCGGGGGACAGTTCGTGGTGAATGTGTGCACCCCATGTACCTCTGCCTCCTCGATCTGAAGCTCTGGTTCATCGTGATCCTCCATGGATCTATCCTCCTCTGCAACTTAGTGGTTTGCAGGTTTAACAGGCTTTGCAGCTTGCCTGCACACTCTTTGGAGGTCTCCCATTGTTTCACAGCCCTTGCAAACGTACTCTTTGAATCGGCATGAATGGAAACGATGATCACTCCCGCAGCACCAACAAGGTGTTAACGGCCTTGCATTCATCACCCTTGACGGTGGACTCAGTCATCTGTGGACGTGCAGCTGCAGGTACGTGTGACCTGCCCTTACGTTACGATTCAAAAACAACATCACTTTGTTCACAGTACTTATAGCAGCACTTGTGTGCTGAGAGATTTGCTTTGTATTGTCACTGGTGGCAATGAACGCCTGGGCTAATGCTATGGCCTTACTCAAGGTTGGGGTCTCTACAGTCAAAAGTTTGTGAAGTATGGTTTCGTGGCCAATGGCAGGTACGAAAAAGTCTCTGAGCATGTGCTCCAAATGTCCTTCAAATTTGCAATGTCCTGCAAGGCTTCTTAGCTCCGGGACATAACTCGCCACTTCCTGGCCTTCAGATCTTTTGTAGGTATAGAACCGGTACCTCACCATCAGAACGCTTTCCTTCGGGTTCAAATGCTCTCGGACCAGCGTGCACAAATCATCGTACGATTTCTCTGTGGGTTTCACTGGAGAGCAGATTCTTCATGAGGCCATACGTTGGTGCCCCACAGACGGTGAGGACGATCGCTCTTCGTTTGGCAGCGTTCTCTTCCCCATCTAGCTCGTTGGCCACAGTATTGGTCAAGTTGCTCCACAAAAGTTTCCCAATCATCTCCCTCCGAGAATTTCTCCAGGATGCCCACTGTTCTCTGCATCGTTGGGTACACTATCTGTATCTCGTCGCCAGTTGTTGTGTATGGAGAAAGAGTCAGACGGAACACTGTAAGCTCAAAGTAAAGTGTGACCGTAATCTTTTATTGCAGGTCTCCAGAGTGCCTCTCCAACCTGTGACTCCTCCTTAAATACCTGAGCTCCTAAGGATTAAAGGATTATGGGATCCCTTGGGACTCCAGGGGATGAGCCCTCTGGTGGCTGTACAGAGTAAATACAACTCCACATATATAACACACGGTGTTAAAGGGAATGGGGCAGATAGAGAGGAAGTTGGGTAAAGGACAGAAAACAGAGAGTAATGGTTAATGGATGTTCTTCAGACTGGAGGGATGTAAACAGTGGTATCCCCAGGGTCAGTGTTGGGACCATTGTTCTGCTCAATATAGAGAAATGACCTGGGCTTGGGTATATGGGGCAAAAGATCAAAATCTCCAGATGACACCTAAAATGGGGAGCGTGGGGAATTGTGAAGAGGACTGTAAGTGAGTTCAGTCTGAATGCACAGGTTTGTAAATGAGACAGGTAGATCTCAGATGAAATTTAGTGCAGAGAAATCTGATGCGATACATTTTGGGAGGAAGAAAAAGGGAGAAATGTACATAAAATGGTAACATTGTAAAAGGAGTGGAGGGGTAGAGATATTTTGGGGTGTAAGATTCTAGCTAATGCCTTGTCTTATTAATTAGCAGGTTCGAGAGTCCAGTGTCAGCAACTTTAATACCTTACTAAGAAATATAAGATAAGCAGTTTCTCAGTCGACTGCCGTACCTTATACTGATCCACCAATCAGAGTAAACATGCAAGTCCCACGTGTCCACAGTAACTGACACCAGGTCAGCCCGCTGGATGGAACCTCAGGCGCCCTGAGCTTGATCTCCGGTGTCTCCAGTCCCCACTGCCCCCTTACATCAGTCTCTCCTCACTTTTATACCCTGCACTGATCCACCTCTGGCACCGGACTCTCCTTTGTCTTCTCTGCTGGGTTTGGGCAGGAAGTGAGGAAAAGACAGCTGGAACTTCTCTAATCTGTGATTTACAAGGTCACTTTCCCTGGTTCCCAGCAGTTACTTTTCTTCAGTAATTTTCTCATTACTCCTAAACTACCCTGCCTGCTGTTAATTCTTATAGTTTCACAATTACAGGTATAAACATCTCACATTATAATCTAATCTATTCTATTACTCACACTGGTTTAAGTTTGGAAGAAGCACTGAGGGTAGCAAGGGCACAGAATGTACTCTGGGTGGGGAACTTCAATGTCCATCACCAAGAGTGGCTCGGTAGTACCACTACTGACTGAGCTGGCCAAGTCCTGAAGGACATATCTGCCAGACTGGGCCTGCAGCAGATGGTGAGAGAACCAACAAGAGGAAAAAACCTACTTGACCTCGTCCTCACCAATCTACCTGTCGCAGATACCAACAATGACGGACAGGTAAAGACCATCTGGTGTATCGAGTCTGTCCCACATGGAGATACATCTGTCTATGACAGCATTGGTAGCAGTGATCACCGCACACAGTCATTGTGGAGGCAAAGTCACACCGAAGACACTCTCAAATGTGTTGTGTGACACTGTCACCGTGCTAAACGGGAAAGATTCAGAACAGATCTAGCAGCTCAAAACTGGGCATCCATAAGGTGCTGTGGGTCATCAGCAGCAGCAGAATTGTATCCACCACAATCTGTAACCTCATGGCCTGGCATATCCCTCACTCTAACATTACCATCAAACCTGGCTCAATTAGGAGTGCAGAACAGCATGCCAGGAGCAGTACCAGGTGTACCTTAAAATGAGGTACCAGCCTGGGGAAGCTGCAACACAGGACTACATGCATACTAAGCAGTGGAAGCAGCATGCTATAAACAGAGCTAAGCAATCCCACAATCAATGAATCAGATCAAAGCTCTGCAGTCCTGCCACATCCAGTCATGAATGAACACAAGAACATACATAAAAACTAGGAGCAGGAGTAGGTCATTCAGCCCCTCGAGCCTGCTCCGCCATTCAATAAGACCATGGCTGATTTTCGATCGCAACTCCACTTTCCTGCATTATCCCCATATCCCTTGATTCCCTTAATATCCTATGCTGGGTTCAGTTCTACACTCACTGGTTCCCCTCCCTCTCCTCCCCTGAAGGTGCTGACTCTAGCTGGGTTCAGTTCTACAGTCACTGGTTCCCCTCCCTCTCCTCCCTGAAGGTGCTGACTCTGACTGGGTTCAGTTCTACACTCATTGGTTCCCCTCCCCTGAAGGTGCTGACTCTGGCTGGGTTCAGTTCTACACTCACTGGTTCCCCTCCCTCTCCTCCCTGAAGGTGCTGACTCTGGCTGGGTTAAGTTCTACACTCACTGGTTCCCCTCCCTCTCCTCCCTGAAGGTGCTGACTCTGGCTGGGTTCAGTTCTTCACTCACCAATTTCTCTCCAATATGTGACCCATGTGCCCAAACTCCGTGTGTGAACCTCGACAGTGAGTGTCGACAGGCTATTCCGCTGTCCTCACCTGAGGCCTCACACGTGCATTTTCCAGCAGGGTCACTGGACCCTCCTCCCAATGGCTCAGTGGATAAAAGTAATGCCCAGTGACTGATATATTGAAGGGGGGGGATGTGTAGGATCTGTCACCGCCCCCCCCCCCCCCCATCCCCCCAACAAACTATAAAATGGACTGTAGAATAGAATATAAAACCCACGGACATGGTGGAACTGGTTAATAAAACCAAACCTCAGTACAAACACCCAGAGGGTGGGCTATACAGTAAGGGCTTCATTCAAACATTGCAGCGAAACGATGACTCATTGAGAGACTGGAAGGACATCATCAGAAACAATGATACAGGATATCTGCCATAGATCGAATCAACACAGGCAATAGCACCAGACACCGGCCATGCACACCATCACTGGTCCCTGGTCCCTGTCAAGAAAAACATGAGAAATAGGAGCAGGAATAGGCCATATGGCCCCTCGAGCCTGCTCCGCCATTTAATAAGTTCATGTCTGATCTGATCATGGACTCAGCTCCACTTCCCCGCCCGCTCCTCATATTCCCTATCGTTTAAGAAACTGTCTATTCCTGTCTTAAATTTATTCAATGTCCCAGCTTACACAGCTCTCTGAGGCAACGAATTCCACAGATTTACAACCCTCTGAGAGAAGAAATTTCTCCTCATCTCAGTTTTAAATGGGCGGCCCCTTATTCTAAGATTATGCCCTCTAGTTCTAGTCTCCCCTATCAGTGGAAACATCCTCTCTGCATTCATCTTGTCAAGCCCCCTCATAATCTCACACGTTTCAATCTGATCACCTCTTATTTTTCTGAATTCCAATGAGTAGAGGCTCAACTTACTCAACCCTCTCATCTCCAGAATCAACCCAGTAAGCCTTCTCTGAACTGCCTCCAAAGCAAGTATATCCATTCATAAATCAGGAAACCAAACCTGCACGCAGTATTCCAGGTGTGACCTCATCAATACCCTGTTTAACTGTAGCAAGACTTCCCTGCTTTTATACTCCATCCTCTTTGCAATAAAGGCCAACATTCCATTGGCCTTCCTGAGCACTTGCTGTACCTGCATACTATCCCTTTGTGTTTCATGCACAAGTACCCCCAGGTCCCACTGTACTGCAGCACTTTGTAATCTTTCTCCATTTAAATAATAACTTGCTCTTTGATTTTTTTGCATGACCTCACACTTTCCAACATTATACTCCAGGAAGTGGGACATTCACACATTCCTCAACTGTGGAGCCAGATCTGTTCCCAAGGAAGGTTTGCATTGTACTACACAGCAGGAGAGCTGATCATGTCCCTGTCTGGGCCAGGGGGTGGAATACACTGATGATCCAGAGGTAATTAACCATCGGAAGAGTCACCAGGGGAACAGCAGGAAATATGTTTGATGCTGTGATTATGAAGTTCCATAAAAAGAGGACCACTTCGGAGCGAGGGCAGTGCAGTGAAGGAGGATGCAGGGTGGTCACCTGGTCCCGGCCTACAATCCACACCGGAACAACCAGCTGTGTGGGTGATTATAAGTTTCAGTCAGACTGTAGGGGAATTCGGCAGAGTAGTTTTGTAATCACAGTCTGATCGCGGAAGGGTTTTAAACTGTGATATTTCATGTTAGGTTTCAGGTAACCTCGTGTCGGGGTTTTGTATTGTGGGTTCTGTGTTATTCCGGTTAAATCTCAGGGAGGTTGTGTACTGGGGAATAACGCAAGTTCAATAAACGTACAAGTTTAAGGTTGAGCCAAAACCCTGTGCCGAGAGTATTTTGTTCCTGAAGTCAAGAACTGTTGGTGAGGGGTTACGGAATCTCTTGCACCCAGTGTGACTGAGTCATAGTTCCGCCATTCAATTAGATTGTGGCTGATCTGTATCTTAACTCCGTCTACCTGCCTTGGTTCCATCGCCCTTAATACCCTTGCCTAAGAAGAATCTATCAATTACTGTTTTGGAATTTTCAATTGGCCCCCAGCCTCAGTTTTATGGTGAACAGAGTTCTGGATTTCCACAACACTTTAAGAATATAAGAAATAGGAGCAGGAGTGGGTCATACGACCCCTCGAGCCTGCTGCACCATTCAATAAGATCCAGGGTGATCTTGTACTTCAGCTCCACTTTCCCGCACTATCCCCGTATCCCATGATTCCTTTAGTGTCCAAACAGCGTTCTATCTCAGCCCTGAATATATTCAATGTCTCAGCATCCACAGTCCTCTGGGGTAGAGAATTCTAAAGACTGATGACCCTCTGAGTGCAGAAATTTCTCATCAGCTCAGTCCTAACTGGCCGACCCCGTATCCCGAGACTATAACCCTTAGTTCTAGACTCTCGAGCCAAGAGAAACAGATTCTCACCATTTGTGTGAGGAAGTGCTTCCTGACATAAGAGCATAAGAAATAGGAACAGGAGTAGGCCATACGGCCCCTCAAGCCTGCTCCGCCATTCAATAAAATCGTGGCTGATCTGATCATGGACTCAGCTCCACTTCCCTGCCCGCTCCCCATAACCCCTTATTGTTTAAGAAACTGTCTGTTTCTGTCTTAAATTTATTTAATGTCCCAGCTTCCACAGCTCTCTGAGGCAGCGAATTCCACAGATTTACAACCCTCAGAGAAGAAATTTCTCCTCATCACAGTTCTAAATGGGCGGCCTCTTATTCTAAGATCATGCCCTCTAGTTCGAGTCTCCTCCCTCAGTGGAAACATTCTCTCTGCATCCACCTTGTCAAGCCCTCATAATCTTATACGTTTCGATAAGATCACCTCTCATTCTTCTGAATTCCAATGAGTAGAGGCCTAATCTACTCAACTTTTCCTCATAAGTCAACCCCCTCATCCCCGGAATCAACCGAGTGAACCTTCTCTGAACTGCCTCCAAAGCAAGCATATCCTTTCTCAAATATGGAAAACAAAACTGCACACAATATTCCAGGTGTGGCCTCATCAATACCCTGTACAGTTGTAACAAGACTTCCCTGCTTTTATACTCCATCCCCTTTGCAATAAAGGGCAAGATTCCATTGGCCTTCCTGATCACTTGCTGTACCTGCATACTATCTTTCTGAGTTTCATGCACAAGTCCCGCTGTACTGCAGCACTGTGCAATTTTTCTCCATTTAAATAATAACTTGCTCTTTGATTTTTTTTCTGCCAAAGTGCATGACCTCACACTTTCCAACATTATACTCCATCTGCCAAATTTTTGCCCACTCACTCAGCCTGTATATGTCCTTTTGCAGCTTTTCTATGTCCTCCTCACACATTACTTTTTCTCCCATCTTTGTATCGTCAGCAAACTTGGCTACGTTACTCAGACCCTTCATCCAAGTCATTAATATAGATTGTAAATAGTTGGGGTCCCAGCACTGATCCCTGCGGCACGCCACTCGTTACTGATTGTCAACCAGAGATTGAACCATTTATCCCGACTCTGTTTTCTGTTTGTTAGCCGATCTTCTATCCATGCTAATATATTACCCCCAACCCCGTGAACTTTTATCTTGTGCAGTAACCTTTTGTATGGCACCTTGTCAAATGCCTTCTAGAAGTCCAAATACACCACATCCACTGGTTCCCCTTTATCCACCCTGTTACATCCTCAAAGAATTCCAGCAAATTTGTCAAACATGACTTCGTCTTCATAAATCCATGCTGACTCTGCCTGACCAAAGTTTACTTTTCCAAATGTCCTGTTACTGCTTCTTTAATAATGGACTCCAACATTTTCCCGACCACAGATGTTAGGCTAACTGGTCTATAGTTTCATGCTTTTTGTCTGCCTCCTTGTTTGAATAGGGGCGTTACATTTGCAGTTTTCCAATCTGCTGGGACATCCCCAGAATCCAGGGAATTTTGGTAAATTACAACCACCCCGGTGGTGGGAAAATTATTCTAAAAAAATCCTGAAGGACAGGATAAATTTTCATTTGGAAAGATATGGATTAATCAAGGACATTCAGCATGGATTGTGAAGGGAAGGTCATGTCTGACTGATTTGATTGAATTTTTCGAGAAGGTAACAAGGAGGATCGATGATGTAGTATATATGGATTTTAGCAAAGCTTTTGATAAAGTCCCACATGGCAGACTGGTCACAAAAATAAAAGCCCATGGGATCCAGGGCAAAGTGACAAGTTGGATCCAAAATTGGCTCAGGCTGGAAGCAAAGGGTAATGGTTGATGGGCGTTTTTGTGACTGGAAGGCTGTATCCAGTGGGGTTCCGCAGGGCTCAGTGCTGGGTCCCTTGTTTTTTTTTGTTATATATCAATGACTTGGCCTTGAATGTTGGGGATATGATTAAGAAGTTTGCAGGTGACACTAAAATAGGCTGTGCGATTGAGAATTAAGAAGAATGCTGCGGACTGCAGGAAAATATCAAATGTACTGGTCAGGTGGGCAGAACAGTGGCAAATGGAATTCAATCCAGATAAGTGTGAGGTAATGCATTTGGGGAGGGAAGGCACAAGGCAAGGGAATACACATTAAATGGTACGACACTGGTGTCGCAGTTGTGTGAGGCGGACTGGTTGGGCTGGGTGCTCTTTGCCTTTCCGTCATTGTTCATGGGTTTATATGTAACCTTCAGGGCTGCTGACCAAGGGCCGTGCGGCTCTTTGTCGGCCAGCGCAGACACGATGGGCCGAAATGGCCTCCTTCTGCGCTGTAAATTTCTATGTTTCTATGTTTCTATGTGTAGAGGAACAGAGGGACCTTGGGGTGCAGGTCCACAGATCCCTGAAGGTGGCAGGCCAGGTTGATAAGGTGGTTATGAAAGCATATGGAATACTTGCCTTTTATTTGAGGCATAAAATACAAGAGCTAGGAAGTTATGCTTGAAATGTATAAAACACTGGTTAGGCAGCAGCTGGAATACTGTGTACAGTTCTGGTCACCACATTACAGGAAAGATGTGATTGAACTGGAAAGGGTACAGAGGAGATTTACAAGAATGTTGCCTGGACTGGAAAATTTTGGCTATGAGGAAAGATTGGAGATGCTGAGTCTGTTTTCTTCGGAACAGAGGAGGCTGAGGGGAGACCTGATTGAAGTGTATAAAATTATGAGGGGCCTGGATAGAAACGACCTGTTTCCCTTGGCAGAGGGGTCAACAACCAGGGGACATAGATTTAAAGTAATTGGTTTAGAGAAGATACGAAAGGAAATGTCTTCACCCAGAGGATGGTGGGGGTCTGGAACTCACTGCCTGAAAGGGTGGTAGAGGCAGAAACCCTCCAAAGAATTCCTGGATGTGCACTTAACGTGTCGTTACCTACAGGGCTACAGACCAAGAAAGTGGGATTAGGCTGGATAGCTCTTTGTCGGCCGGCACGGACACAGTGGGCCAAAATGGCCTCCTGCCACGCTGTAAATTTTGAT
Source organism: Pristiophorus japonicus (assembly GCF_044704955.1). Taxonomy (NCBI): domain Eukaryota; kingdom Metazoa; phylum Chordata; class Chondrichthyes; family Pristiophoridae; genus Pristiophorus; species Pristiophorus japonicus. Next base: position 77,831,415 of record NC_091996.1, on the reverse strand, counting down.
GATTTTATGATTAATGACCTCGATGAAGGGACCGAGTGTAATGTATCCTAATTTACTGATGATACAAAACTAGGTGGGACAGTAAGTTGTGAGAACACAAGAGTCTGCAAGATATATAGATAGACTATGTGAGTGGGCAGTAAGGTGGCAGATGAAGTATAATGTAGGGAAATGTGAGATTATTCACTATGGTAGGAACAATAGAAAAACAGAGTATCATTTAAATGGTGAGAAACTTTTAAATGTTGGTGTTGAGAGAGATTTGGCTGCCCTCGTCCAAAAAACACAGGAAGTGAGTGTGCAGGTACGCAAGCAATAAGGAAGGCAAATGGTATGTTGTCCTTTATTGCAAGGGGTTGGAGTATAAGAGTGAGGAAGTCTTGCTACAAGTCTTGCTGATCATCGACCTCAACTCCACTTTCCCATCTGATCTCCATATCCCTTGATTCACCAAGAGTCCAAAAATCTATCTATCTCAGCCTTGAATAGACTGAGCATCCACAGCCCTCTGGAGCAAAGAAGTCTAAAGATTCACAACCCTCTCAGTGAAGAAATTCCTCCTCATCTCTGTCCTAAATGGCCTACGCCTTATCCTGAGACAGTGCCCCCTAGTTCTAGACACTCTAGCCGGGGGAATCAACCTCTCAGCATCTAACCTGTCAATCCCCTTCAGAATCGTGTATGTTTCAATGAGATCACACCTCATTCTTCTCAACTCGAGAGCGTATCGGTCTATTCTGCACAATCTTTCATCATAAGGGACTTGGTGAGACCACACCCGGAGTACTGTGCACAGTTTTGGTCTCCTTATCTAAGGAAGGAAACACTTGGCTTGGATACAGTGAACAAAGCTTCACAAGATTGATTCCTGGGATAAGAAGACTGTCTTTATATACAAAAATCTAGCAATCTCTACCTTGAATATACTCAACGACTGACCTTCAACAGCCCTCTGGAGTAGAGAATTCCAAAGATTCACCACCCTCTGAGTGAAGAGGTTTCTCCTCATCTCAGTCCTAAATGGCCAACCCCTTATTTTGAGACTGTGACCCCTGGTACTAGACTCCCCAGCCAGAGGAACATCCTCCCTGCATCTACCCTGTCAAGTCCTGTAAGAATTTTGTATGTTTCAATTAGATCATCTCTCATTCTTCTAAACTCGAAAGAATATAGGCCTAGTCTACTCAATCTCTCCTCATAGGACAATCCCCCCATCCCAGGAATTCAGTCTGGTGAACCTTCGTTGCCATCCTCAATGGCAAGTACATCTTTCCTTAGGTAAGCAGCCAAAAATGTACACAGTACTCCAGGTGTAGTCTCACCAGGGCCCTATATAATTTCAGTAAGACATCTTTACTCTTGTACTCAAATCCTCTTGTAATAAAGGTCAACATACCATTTGCTTTCTTAATTGCTTGCTGTACCTGCATATTAACTTTATAATTTGTGTACAAGGACACCAAGGTCCCTCTGAACACCAACATTTCCCAATCTCTCACCATTTCAAGTAGTTGTTTCCAGTCCACTTTGGCTAAATCACATCTCAGCTTAGTAAAATTGGCTTTTCCCCAATTGAGAACTTTTATTCCTGGTCTATCTTTGTCCTTTTCCATAACTACCCTAAATCTAACTGAATTATGATCACTAGCACCAGCATGCTGTCCCACTGATAGCCCTTCCACCTGCCCAGCTTCAGTCCCTAATACTAAGTCCAGAACTGCCCCCTCGCTTGTTGGGCTTGCTATTTACTGGCTAAAAAGTTCTCCTGGTTGCTGACCCCTCTGTGAAGGGAAATGGATCCTTCCTATCCACTCTATCTAGGCCCCTCATAATTTTATACACCTCATTAAGGTCTCCCCTCGGCCTCCTCTGTTCCAAAGTAAACAAACTATTAAGAGGGTTGGTGGGCTGGAGGAGGTTACAGAGATAGGGAGGAGTGAGGCCCTGGAGAGATTTGAACAAAAGAATTGAGTATTTTAAAGGCTGATGCCACCAGCCATCGCGCTCAGCACAGAATGTAACTCACTGCCAACAGGAAGGATGTTACTTTAACTACTACGAATACATAATGAGGGGAAATCAATCTCTGTCCCTTTAACTAACAGCGACATGGAAAGAGGGAAATGTATGACCATTAAACACCTGGTCCACTTGGCACTGAAATGTCTGAAACTCATAATAGGAACTCCATGGAAATAAAATGCTGACAAATGTAAAACTGTTTTGTTGACAAAAGAAATCTCGACTTAACTTTAAAAAAATTAATTGTTAAAAGCACAAACTCACCTGACTGGCCGACTCAGGATCCAACCCTCAAGCACCATGATTGGTTGCAGAACACGCTGCTCCCTTGGCCCTCCGGCCTCTGAACTCTCTTCCTATTGGTTCCCAGGGCAATCAATCACCACTCGCCAACATTACGCTGCCAGATGAAGTTGAGAGGCTCTGAGGAAGAAATAAAATGAGGCCGTGAATCTGAATTAAGAAATAAAATTAGAGAAGCATAAAATAAAGAGTATATTCCTAAAGCGGGTGCATGAATAGTGAGAACTGCGGGTTTACGCGCACAAATCACTGAAGGTGGCAGGACAGGTTGAGAAAGCAGTTAAAAAAGCTTACAGATCCTGGGCATCACAGAGTACAAAAGCAAGGAGGTTATGATGAACCTTTGTAAAACACTGGTTCAGCCTCAACTGGAGCATTGTGTCCAATTCTGGGCACTGCACATTAGAATGTGAAGGCCTTAGAGAGGGTGCAGAAAAGATTTACAAGAATGATTCACAAGATGAGGGACTTCAGTTACGTGGGTAGACTGGAGAAGCTGGGGTTGTTCTCCTTGGAGCAGAGAAGGTTGAGAGGAGAATTGATAGAGGTGTTCAAAATCATGAGGGGTCTGGACAGAGTAGATAGAGAGATACAGTTCCCATTGGCGGAAGGGTCGAGAACCAGAAGAGACGGATTTAAGGTGATTGGCAAAAGAACCAAAGGCGACATGAGAAAAATCTTTTTTATGCAGCAAGTGGTTAGGATCTGGAATGCACGGCCTGAAAGGCTGGTGGAGGCAGACTCAATCACAACTTTCAAAGGGAATTGGATAAGTATCTGAAAGAAAACATTTGCAGGGCCGGGGGAAATGGCAGGGCAGTGGGACTAGCTGAGAGCCGGCAAGGGCTCGACGGGCCGAATGGCCTTCCGTGCTGTAACCATTCTCTGATTGTGTGAGCAGAACCACTCTGTTCCCTGACTCAATCTAAAGCCTTCCTGATTGTGAGCACCTGTTAAACCTGCCCTGCACTTTCACTGCTCCAAGAGCGGGTAGGTCCGAGGGCCTCCTCGTAGGACTGCTCCTGGGCACGGCCAAGGGTGCCATCAGCCGGTCCAGGCAGCGGGCGGTCGAGGGGGTCGTTCAACCTGACTGCCTGCCTCTCTTCCGCTCTTACATCCGGTCCAGGGTGTCCTTGGAGATGGAGCACGCGGTGTCCACCGGTACGCTCGCGGCCTTCCGCGAGAGGTGGGCACCGGAGGGACTGGAGTGCATCATCACGCCCGGCAACCAAATTTTAATTTGATTTTACGTTTTTTTAAGTTTAATTTGTTTTAATTGCCGGTGCTTTTAGTGTCCCCCTTCCCTTTTATAGGGGGCACTGGGGAAAATTGTGAATTTAGTGCCCAAAAAAAAAACCAAAAAAGAAAAACACAAAAAAAAAACAAAAAAAAAAAGGGGGAAAAAAAAAAAAAAAGGGCCTTGTAATGTCTGGAGTGTCACCCAGGTCGGGTGGCACCGTTTAATGTTTTTATGTTTTGCAGGTAAACTTAAAAGAGTTTCACTGCTCCAAGAGCGGGTAGGTCCGAGGGCCTCCTCGTAGGACTGCTCCTGGGCACGGCCAAGGGTGCCATCAGCCGGTCCAGGCAGCGGGCGGTCGAGGGGGTCGTTCAACCTGACTGCCTGCCTCTCTTCCGCTCTTACATCCGGTCCAGGGTGTCCTTGGAGATGGAGCACGCGGTGTCCACCGGTACGCTCGCGGCCTTCCGCGAGAGGTGGGCACCGGAGGGACTGGAGTGCATCATCACGCCCGGCAACCAAATTTTAATTTGATTTTACGTTTTAAAGTTTAATTTGTTTTAATTGCCGGTGCTTTTAGTGTCCCCCTTCCCTTTTATAGGGGGCACTGGGGAAAATTGTGATTTTAGTGCCCAAAAAAAAAACCAAAAAAAAAAGAAAAACACAAAAAAAAAACCAAAAAAAAAAAGGGGGGAAAAAAAGGGCCTTGAAAATGTCTGGAGTGTCACCCAGGTCGGGTGGCACCGTTTATTGTTTTTATGTTTTCACAGGTGAACTCAAAAGAGTTTCACTGCTCCAAGAGCGGGTAGGTCCGAGGGCCTCCTCGTAGGACTGCTCCTGGGCACGGCCAAGGGTGCCATCAGCCGGTCCAGGCAGCGGGCGGTCGAGGGGGTCGTTCAACCTGACTGCCTGCCTCTCTTCCGCTCTTACATCCGGTCCAGGGTGTCCTTGGAGATGGAGCACGCGGTGTCCACCGGTACGCTCGCGGCCTTCCGCGAGAGGTGGGCACCGGAGGGACTGGAGTGCATCATCACGCCCGGCAACCAAATTTTAATTTGATTTTAAAGTTAATTTGTTTTAATTGCCGGTGCTTTTAGTGTCCCCTTCCCTTTTATAGGGGGCACTGGGGAAAAATTGTGATTTTAGTGCCCAAAAAAAAAACAAAAAAAAAAGAAAAACACAAAAAAAAAAGGGGAGGAAAAAAAAGGGCCTTGTAAATGTCTGGAGTGTCACCCAGGTCGGGTGGCACCGTTTAATGTTTTATGTTTTGCAGGTGAACTCCAAAAAGAGTTTCACTGCTCCAAGAGCGGGTAGGTCCGAGGGCCTCCTCGTAGGACTGCGCCTGGGCACGGCCAAGGGTGCCATCAGCCGGTCCAGGCAGCGGGCGGTCGAGGGGGTCGTTCAACCTGACTGCCTGCCTCTCTTCCGCTCTTACATCCGGTCCAGGGTGTCCTTGGAGATGGAGCACGCGGTGTCCACCGGTACGCTCGCGGCCTTCCGCGAGAGGTGGGCACCGGAGGGACTGGAGTGCATCATCACGCCCGGCAACCAAATTTTAATTTGATTTTACGTTTTTAAGTTTAATTTGTTTTAATTGCCGGTGCTTTTAGTGTCCCCCTCGCCTTTTATAGGGGGCACTGGAAAAAGGAAAAATTTGATTTTAGTGCCCAAAAAAAAAAACCACAAAAAAACCCCCCAAAAAAAACAAAAAAGGGCCTTGTAAATGTCTTGTGTGTGTCATCCAGGTCGGGTGGCACGGATACATGTTTTATGTTTTGCAGGTTAACTCAAAAGAGTTTCATGCACAAGGGACCAATCGTGAAGCAGTAGAGGCGTGTCCTGCACAGTTGGAGCTGTGAGCAGTGAGGGAAGCAGCTAGCAACTTGAGCTCCTGCCTGGAGAGCCCTGAGACCAGCCCAGGAGGAGAAGGAAGGAAGGGGCTTCACTACAACTTCTAACCAGAGGGAGAGGAGGAAAAAGCAGAAAACTTTTAAACAACTTTACCATTCTGCAAGGAGTTGGAGAGAGGGGGAAAAACCACAACAACATCCAGTGTGGAAGGAGGGAGACTCTACATTTCAACAGGTGGGTGTGGGTGCATTTCCCAAAAAGACTTTGTTGTATCGGTGGGGGGAGGAAAGAAGACCACTGAGGGCCGGAACATCGCGGGGGGTGTGTGTGTGTGTGGAAGTGTGCGTGGGGGCCGTGCTTACAACTAGGCCCCCCCCACAATTGGAACCCCCCCCACCCCCCACATTTGCCTAGCCTGGGATAGCTGGAGCTACCAGGCTGAAGATTGTTGTTTTTCTCAATCACCCAATTAAAGATCGTTAGGAGTGCCTGGTGGCTCCAGCTACCCCAGGTGAAGACATCTTCTCCCCCCACCTGAAGACCACCTCAAAGACTTTTGTGTTTTGCCATCTGGGGAGTGCACCCACCCACAGCTGCGAGGAGAGACCTGCCCTCGCAGCCCCCCCCCCTTCCCACCCCCCTCTCTCTTTTCTCTGCTACTCTGTTTCTCCCCTCTCTCTCTGAGAACCCTTTCCTTCCAAATTTAAAAAAAAACAATTAAGACAACTGAGCAGAGGGAGCAAGGCCCCTCCCCAATTGCCAACTAGGGGAGAGGTACCTCATTAAGGGCTCCTCTGCTCAGTCAATCTACAAGAGGCCTAATAAAGACCATTAAGGCCTGTGACTTTGGGGTGGGTGTAGCCCTTAAAGGGACCCCGTGATGGCGACCCCATCCACGCCGGTGGCAGGGCCAGCAAGGTCGTATGCGCAGGCGGTGTCCACATCCACGGCACCTCCTGCGCCAGCCGCTGCCCTGCCACCTTTCAGACTAATAACTAAAAAACACGGGGTCAAGAGCTACACTCACCCCACAATGAGCATCGAGGAGTGCGTGCGGGCGATGGCTGGGGTAGTCGGCCCCTCGGCCATTGTCGCAGCCTCCAAGATGTCTGGGAAGGCCGTGTTCTTCCTGGGGTCGGAGCGGGCGGTGTCCCTGGCCCTTGAAAAGGGGCTCACGGTGGGCGGGACGTTCCTGCCGGTGGACCCTCTCGAGGCCACCGCGCAGAGGGTCATCATTTCAAACGTCCCGCCCTTTGTTCCCGCTGAGCTCCTCCTCCCTCACCTACACCAACTGGGGGAGGTAAGGTCGGGGATCAACCCCATACCGCTCGGCCTCAGGGAGAACAGCCTGCGCCACGTGTTCTCCTTCCGCCGCCAGCTCTTTGTCCGGCTGGCGCGGGAGGAGACGACGGAGGGGAACTTTAATGTGGTGCACGAGGGGACTGCCTACCGCGTCTTCTGGACGTCGGACGGCGTGCGGTGCCATGCCTGTAGGGAGGTGGGGCATGTTCGTAAGAACTGCCCCGCCTCCAAGGCCGCCAAACCACCGAAGGCGGCCAAGGCTGGCGCCGCCGCCACCCCTCCCCCTAGTTGCGTCCGCGTGCCGGGAGCCATGGGTGCGCGGGCATCGTCGGAGGCCTTTGTTTTCAGGGCCTCCGGCGGGGGGGAGGGAGAGCGTTCGACCGGAAAGAAGGCGCGGAAGAAGGCGAAACATCTCGAGGCGGGTCCCCTCAGTGCGCCGGAAAATTTGACCACCGCGCTCAGCCCAACCCCGTCACCGGCGAGCGCGGGGTGCCCTGAGCCCGTGCCTGAGCCCTTGACCAATACCGCGGAGGGGCCCGGGCGCGGGCAAGAAAAGGAAAAGGGGGGGGCGGAGCGGGAGGCCTCGGCAGACACAGAGGTCTCCCTGACTTCGCGCACCCCCAGGAACAAAAAGAGGCACCGCCCCAATGAGGCGGAGGGGGAACAACATCCCTCCGCGGAGGAGGCGGTGCCCACCGCGTGTCCCGCGTCCCCCACCAGCGCCCCCAAATTGCGCTGCAGGCGCGAGGAGTCTGTCCCCGGGGAGGATGAGGCAGTCGAGGCTGCCCAGCCGCTGCCTCCTGGGGTGGGCGTGGAAGATCTGCCTGTCGTGGGGGGCGTGGGGCCAGTGGAAGAATGCGTAGCCGCCGGGTCGAGCGTCCCGGGGACTGAGGCGGGCGGGGCCGAAAAGGCCGAACCTGAGCCCGCCCAGCCAATACCCAACTTCCCCCGGGATTTGCTCGACCCGGTAGAAACTGAGAATATGAACAATTTTAATGAATCCGTACACGCTGGGCTGGGGGGAGGCGGCGGGGAGGGGGAAGAACAACAACCCTCGCCCCCTACTTTGGAGCTGGGGGACTTGGTGGACCTGGAGAACTTCCTAAACCGGGTCTCTCCGTGTTCCCCGGTTCCTGGGGCGGAGGAGGAACCCCTTCCGCTGTCGCTTCCCGACCCAGCACCAATTTTAAAAGAGCCCAGTGGGGACTCCTCTGCCGACGATCCTGGGGGTGGGATCGGGGCAGAGCCAGGGCCAGATGGAGCGGCCGGGCCGTTTGCCGTACCTCGTGCGGTCGACGGGCCGGCTGCTAGCGGCGACCTCCCGGAGGGGGACGGGGACTCGGTGGAGGACGCGGGTGAAGATCTCGAGTCCATCGCCAGTGAGGCGGTGGATCTGCTCGCGGCCGCCACTGAGACCCTCCTCATTCCCGCAGAGGAACTCCGGGACTTTTTGGTCCAGTGCCGGGGTCGCCGCGACCAAGCCCGTCTGGCCCTGGAAAGATGGTCCGAGCCGGGGCTGCTCGTCGCGTCCGTCCGCGCCGCCGCTAAAACCATGGCCGCGGGCGGGCCCTTATTAAAGGCTCAGGGCCTTGAGCTGCGCCGGCTCAAAAAGTTCCTCGCTGGGCTGCTGAAGGAGCGGAGTTCAACAAAAGACTCCGCTCCCTCCCCCACAATAGGTTAAGGTAGAGGTTGTACTATGCTTTTGCCATGAAGATAACCATAGCCAGCCTCAACATCAACGGCGGCAGAGGGGCACGCCGTAGATTTGACAATTTTTCGCTCCTGCGGGAGGGGAAATATGCGGTGTGCTTCCTGCAAGAAACCCACACCGTTCCGGGAGACGAAGCCACGTGGCTCCTGGAATGGCAAGGAGAGGTCCGCATGAGCCACCTCACCGCCATTTCTAGTGGGGTGGCCATCTTGCTGGGCCCGCATTTTCAGCCGGAGATCTTGGGGGTCGAGGAGCCCGTGCCAGGCCGCTTGCTGCACGTAACGGTTCGCCTGGGGGACGTGCCGCTCCATCTCGTGAACGTGTACGCCCCTCATCCCGGCCCGCAGCAAACGCGCTTCTTTGAAGAGGTGTCCGCTCTTCTTGGCTCCGTCGACGTCGGCGACTGCATTGTCCTCGGGGGGGATTTTAACTGCACCCTCGAGGCGAGGGACCGCTCCGGTGCCCCGCAGTGCATGACGGCGATGGAGAAGTTGAGGGACCTGGTCGGGTCCTTCGACTTGGTGGACGTCTGGCGAAATCTCCACCCCGACTCCAGCGCCTTTACTTGGGTGAGGCCTGGAGTTGGATGGTCTAGAGTCGACCGCCTTTACGTGTCTCGGGCGTACGTTTCCTGCGTCCCGGCGGCCTCCATGTGGCCGGTGCCGTGTTCGGACCACCACCTGGTGTGGGCGGAGCTCGCTTCGCTCCGCGCGAGGACGGGGTCCGCGTACTGGCACTTTAACAACCGGCTGCTGGAGGACGTGCGGTTCCAGGACTCGTTCCGTCGATTCTGGTCCGACTGGAGAAGGAAGCAGGGGGGCTTCCCCTCCTTGAGGCTATGGTGGGACGTGGGCAAGGCTCACGTCCGCGTCTTCTGTCAAGAGTACGCGAGGGGGTCGACCAAGAGGCGGGCGGCCAGAGTCGGGCGCCTAGAAAAAGAGGTGCTCGACCTGGAAGCCCGTCTCGGTCAAGTCGTCCAGGACCCGGCCCTGCGGACGGTGTACGAAGCGAAGAAGGCCGCGCTGAAGGACCTGCAGCTCGTCGGGTCCCGAGGCGCGTTCGTGAGGTCGCGGATCCGGTTCCTGCGGGATCTGGACCGCGGCTCCCCCTTCTTCTACTCGCTGGAAAAAAGGCAGAGTGTCCGTAAGCAGCTCTTGACGCTGCTGGCCGACGACGGCTCTCTCGTCTCGGATCCGGAGGGCGTCAACAACAGGGTCCGTGAATATTACGGGGCTCTGTTCTCTCCGGATCCGTCCAGCGAGGAAGCGCGTAGAGTTTTGTGGGAGGACCTGCCGAAGGTCGGCCCGGAGGGCGCCGAAAATCTGGAAGCTCCGCTAAGCCTGGCGGAACTGACCGGTGCCCTCGCCCGGCTCTCGAGGGGAAAATCCCCGGGGCTGGACGGGCTGACCGTGGAGTTCCACAGGGCGTTCTGGGACGTCCTGGGGAGCGACTACGCGCGGGTCCTGGGGGAAAGTCTGGCGACCGGGGAGATGCCCCTCTCTTGGCGCAGGGCAGTCATCGTCCTGCTGCCTAAGAAGGGCGATCTCCGCCTCCTTAAGAACTGGCGCCCGGTCTCCCTCCTCAGCACGGACTACAAAATTTTCGCCAGGGCGATGTCTGCTCGCCTTGGTGCCGTGCTGGACCACATGATCCACCCCGACCAGTCATACACGGTCCCGGGCCGGACGATCCACGACAACATCCATCTGGTCCGGGACCTCATCCATTGCTCCCAGGAGGCTGGTCTGTCGGTCGCCTTCCTATCCCTCGACCAAGAGAAGGCGTTCGACAGGGTGGATCACGACTATCTGCTCGGAACTCTGCGCGCTTTCGGGTTCGGGACGCATTTCGTCGCCCGGATCCGACTTTTGTACGCCGCCGCGGAGTGTCTGATTAAGGTTAACGGGTCCTTGACGGCGCCCCTTCGCTTTAGGAGAGGGGTGCGCCAGGGATGCCCCATGTCCGGCCAGTTATACGCCGTTTGCGTGGAGCCTTTCCTGCGCCTCTTGCGGACGAGGTTGACGGGACTGGCTCTGCAAGGGCCGGGCGTGGAGGTCGTCCTCTCGGCTTACGCCGATGACGTGCTCCTCGCGGTAGAGGATCCCGCTGACCTGCGGAGGATGCGTGAGTGCCAGGAGATTTACTCGGCCGCGTCCTCCGCCAGGATCAACTGGGAGAAATGTTCCGGACTCCTGGTGGGTCAGTGGCGGGTGGACTCCCTGCCGGAGGAGCTCAGGCCTTTTGCCTGGAGCACGACCCATCTCCTCTATCTGGGAGTCTACCTTAGCCCCGACGAGGGAACCTGGCCGGCGAACTGGCAGGAGCTGGAGGCCAAGGTCGCCGCTCGCCTAGGGCGCTGGACAGGACTGCTCCGAGTGCTGTCCTACAGGGGTCGAGCGCTAGTCATAAACCAGCTGGTGGCCGCAATGCTGTGGTACCGGCTGGTCACTTTGACCCCTCCCCCTGCGTTTGTCGCCAAGATACAGAAGAAGCTGGTGGACTTCTTCTGGAACAACAGGAAGCACTGGGTCTCTGCCGCGGTTTTGAGTCTCCCGCTTGAGGAGGGCGGTCAGTCGTTGGTGTGCGTCAGCGCCCAGCTCGCGACTTTCCGTCTTCAGACCCTGCAGAGATACCTTTACGTCGAGCCCCCTCCTAGGTGGTGCGCTCTGGCGAGGTATTTCTTCCGCCAGCAGCTCGACCTCAATTATGACACGCAGCTCCTGTTTGTGAACTTGGGAGGTGCCAGGACCGCCCTCCGGGAGCTGCCTGTCTTTTACAGGGAACTCATCAGGGTCTGGAACAAAGTCTCCACCAAGCGCAGCTCTCCACCGGCTGGAGTGGCGGCCGTCCTGCAGGAGCCGCTGCTCGGGAATCCGTACCTCCACGGCCGAGGCTTCATGTGGCGGTCGGAAGAGAGGGCTGTGGCTGGTGAGGTGACCAGGGTCAGGGACCTGCTCGATGGCGGAGGAGCGGGCTGGATGGCGCCAGTCACGCTGGCGCGGCGCCTAAATTCTGCCAACGTCCGCCACGCGGCCGATGCCATCGAGTCGCTAAAAACAGCTCTGGGCCCTGACTCGGTTAGGTGTATCGAGGAGGCTCAAGCACGTGGGGAGATCCCGTCCGAACTGACCCCCGTCCGGACGGAATTCCTCATCGGCGCCAAACCCCGGAACCTCCCTCGGGGGCCGGCGCCTCACAACTTGAGCCGCCTCGGGGAAATCCCCTCCGTGCCTTTCAGTTCCGCGCGGAGGGGTTTCCTGTACGGGCTGCTCCTGCACACCCTCAACTTTGCCATCCTCGCCGGCCGTCCGGACACGCCATGGCGTACCATCTTGCCGTCCGGAGGAGGCGGGGGTCCCCGATGGAGGGCACTCTACGCAGGGGTCCTCCCACTATTCATCGGGGACTTGGCCTGGAGGGTGGTGCACGGAGCAGTGCCGTGCAATAAATTTTTAAGCCGGTTCACGGACTCCCAGGCCGCCTGCAATTTCTGCGGTCTGGAGGAGTCCGTGTTCCATGTTTTTATTGAGTGTACGAGGTTGCAGCCCCTGTTCCATTATTTGAAGGGGCTGCTCCTGAAATTCTGGCTGCACTTCAGTCCCACACTCCTGATCTTTGGGCACCCTGAGCGGAGGGGAGCGGGTAGGTCCGAGGGCCTCCTCGTAGGACTGCTCCTGGGCACGGCCAAGGGTGCCATCAGCCGGTCCAGGCAGCGGGCGGTCGAGGGGGTCGTTCAACCTGACTGCCTGCCTCTCTTCCGCTCTTACATCCGGTCCAGGGTGTCCTTGGAGATGGAGCACGCGGTGTCCACCGGTACGCTCGCGGCCTTCCGCGAGAGGTGGGCACCGGAGGGACTGGAGTGCATCATCACGCCCGGCAACCAAATTTTAATTTGATTTTACGTTTTAAAGTTTAATTTGGTTTAATTGCCGGTGCCTTTAGTGTCCCCCTCTCCTTTTATAGGGGGCACTGGAAAAAGGAAAAATTTGATTTTAGTGCCCCAAAAAAAAAAAACACAAAAAAAATAAATAAAAAAGGGGCCTTGTAAATGTCTTGTGTGTGTCATCCAGGTCGGGTGGCACGGATACATGTTTTATGTTTTTGCAGTTTAACTCAAAAGAGTTTCACTGCTCCAAGAGCGGGTAGGTCCGAGGGCCTCCTCGTAGGACTGCTCCTGGGCACGGCCAAGGGTGCCATCAGCCGGTCCAGGCAGCGGGCGGTCGAGGGGGTCGTTCAACCTGACTGCCTGCCTCTCTTCCGCTCTTACATCCGGTCCAGGGTGTCCTTGGAGATGGAGCACGCGGTGTCCACCGGTACGCTCGCGGCCTTCCGCGAGAGGTGGACACCGGAGGGACTGGAGTGCATCATCACGCCCGGCAACCAAATTTTAATTTGATTTTACGTTTTTTTAAGTTTAATTTGTTTTAATTGCCGGTGCTTTTAGTGTCCCCCTTCCCTTTTATAGGGGGCACTGGGGAAAATTGTGAATTTAGTGCCCAAAAAAAAAACCAAAAAAGAAAAACACAAAAAAAAACCCAAAAAAAAAAGGGGGGAAAAAAAGGGCCTTGAAAATGTCTGGAGTGTCACCCAGGTCGGGTGGCACCGTTTATTGTTTTTATGTTTTCACAGGTGAACTCAAAAGAGTTTCACTGCTCCAAGAGCGGGTAGGTCCGAGGGCCTCCTCGTAGGACTGCTCCTGGGCACGGCCAAGGGTGCCATCAGCCGGTCCAGGCAGCGGGCGGTCGAGGGGGTCGTTCAACCTGACTGCCTGCCTCTCTTCCGCTCTTACATCCGGTCCAGGGTGTCCTTGGAGATGGAGCACGCGGTGTCCACCGGTACGCTCGCGGCCTTCCGCGAGAGGTGGGCACCGGAGGGACTGGAGTGCATCATCACGCCCGGCAACCAAATTTTAATTTGATTTTAAAGTTAATTTGTTTTAATTGCCGGTGCTTTTAGTGTCCCCTTCCCTTTTATAGGGGGCACTGGGGAAAAATTGTGATTTTAGTGCCCAAAAAAAAAAAAAAAAAAAAAAAAAAACACAAAAAAAAAAGGGGAGGAAAAAAAAGGGCCTTGTAAATGTCTGGAGTGTCACCCAGGTCGGGTGGCACCGTTTAATGTTTTATGTTTTGCAGGTGAACTCCAAAAAGAGTTTCACTGCTCCAAGAGCGGGTAGGTCCGAGGGCCTCCTCGTAGGACTGCGCCTGGGCACGGCCAAGGGTGCCATCAGCCGGTCCAGGCAGCGGGCGGTCGAGGGGGTCGTTCAACCTGACTGCCTGCCTCTCTTCCGCTCTTGCATCCGGTCCAGGGTGTCCTTGGAGATGGAGCACGCGGTGTCCACCGGTACGCTCGCGGCCTTCCGCGAGAGGTGGGCACCGGAGGGACTGGAGTGCATCATCACGCCCGGCAACCAAATTTTAATTTGATTTTACGTTTTTAAGTTTAATTTGTTTTAATTGCCGGTGCTTTTAGTGTCCCCCTCGCCTTTTATAGGGGGCACTGGAAAAAGGAAAAATTTGATTTTAGTGCCCAAAAAAAAAAACCACAAAAAAAACCCCCAAAAAAAACAAAAAAGGGCCTTGTAAATGTCTTGTGTGTGTCATCCAGGTCGGGTGGCACGGATACATGTTTTATGTTTTGCAGGTTAACTCAAAAGAGTTTCATGCACAAGGGACCAATCGTGAAGCAGTAGAGGCGTGTCCTGCACAGTTGGAGCTGTGAGCAGTGAGGGAAGCAGCTAGCAACTTGAGCTCCTGCCTGGAGAGCCCTGAGACCAGCCCAGGAACAGAAGGAAGGAAGGGGCTTCAACACCAACTTTACCCAGAGGGAGAGGAGGAGAAAAGAAAACATTTCACTGCTCCAAGGCCGAGAGGTGGGCACCGGAGGGACTGGAGTGCATCATCACGCCCGGCAACCAAATTTTAATTTGATTTTACGTTTTAAAGTTTAATTTGTTTTAATTGCCGGTGCTTTTAGTGTCCCCCTCTCCTTTTATAGGGGGCACTGGAAAAATTTGATTTTAGCGCCCCAAAAAAAACCACAAAAAAAAAAAAAGGGGCCTTGAAAATGTCTGCTGTGTCACCCAGGTCGGGTGGCATGGTTTTAATGTTTATGTTTTTGCAGGTAAACTCAAAAGAGTTTCACTGCTCCAAGGACGAGGTTGCAGCCCCTGTTCCATTATTTGAAGGGGCTGCTCCTGAAATTCTGGCTGCACTTCAGTCCCACTCTCCTGATCTTTGGGCACCCTGTGCGGAGGGGAGCGGGTAGGTCCGAGGGCCTCCTCGTAGGACTGCTCCTGGGCACGGCCAAGGGTGCCATCAGCCGGTCCAGGCAGCGGGCGGTCGAGGGGGTCGTTCAACCTGACTGCCTGCCTCTCTTCCGCTCTTACATCCGGTCCAGGGTGTCCTTGGAGATGGAGCACGCGGTGTCCACCGGTACGCTCGCGGCCTTCCGCGAGAGGTGGGCACCGGAGGGACTGGAGTGCATCATCACGCCCGGCAACCAAATTTTAATTTGATTTTACGTTTTTAAGTTTAATTTGTTTTAATTGCCGGTGCTTTTAGTGTCCCCCTTCCCTTTTATAGGGGGCACTGGGGAAAATTGTGATTTTAGTGCCCAAAAAAAAAAACCAAAAAAAGAAAAACACAAAAAAAAACAAAAAAAAGGGGGAAAAAAAAAAAAGGGCCTTGTAAATGTCTGGAGTGTCACCCAGGTCGGGTGGCACCGTTTAATGTTTTGCAGGTGAACTCCAAAAAGAGTTTCACTGCTCCAAGGAGAACCACCCCAGATGCTGCAGCCATCATCTTATTGATGCTCGAGGGGCCAAATCTCCTATTTCTTATGATCTCATGTATTCATGACACAGATCCCCATCCTGCAGCTGATGGCCTCCCTGCAGTAAGATGGTCGCCGCGCATGCTCCCTGCCCTGCAGCGGGGCAATGGAACGCATTGCGACGTCGAGGAAGCCCCGCCCCTGTCGCTCCCTGCGGCGAGCGGACCCGTGGTGCCCAAAGATGGCGGCCGAACTCCCGCAACCCCCGACAATAACCAAGGCCCGTCCACGCCCGAAGGTGCCCCGCAGCCGCCACCGACTCGGCAGCAAAATCTCGCTGCCCGCACATATCCGTGAGTCCGCAGGGAGGCTGGGCGCGCTGCCCAGGCCGCTCCTCCATCCTTCGCGGCAGCTGTGAAATGTCGTCAGTCCGCGGGCAATCTCCCACAATAGGCTGGCCCCGCGCCTGCGCACAACTCCGCCCCGCCTCACCAAAGCCACCGAGCTCAAAGGCCGCGAGCGGAGCCTGCCAACAAACCGCCAACCGTCTGCCCGCGTGCAACACTCAGCCCGCAGCCAATGGCGAGGCAGCGCGGGGCACCAGCCCACGCTGCTCCGCACCAATCAGCGGCAGGGGGCAGGGCTGCAGCACCAATCAATCAATGGGCGAACAATCCAGGGCACACGGTGCTGAAGGGAAAGTGTCTCTGGCGACAAAAACAGAAGACGCTGGAAGTGTCCGCGGCTCAGGTAGCAACAGAGTTAATGGTTGGTCACACCTGGAGAGTGTTGGGAAAGAACAGATCCTAAAGGATCATCATAGGCAGTCCCTCGAAATCGAGGAAGACTTGCTTCCACTTTAAAAATTAGTCCTTAGGTGGCTGAATAGTCCAACAGGGGAACCACAGTCCCTGTCACAGGTGCGGCAGACAGTGGTTGAGGGAAAGGGAGGGTGGGACTGGTTTGCCACACGCGCCTTCCGCTGCCTGCGCTTGATTTCTGTATGCTCTCGGCGATGAGACTCGAGGTACTCAGCGCCCTCCCGGATGCACTTCTCCACTTAGGGCGGTCGTTGGCCAAGATCTCCCAGGTGTCGGTGGGGATGTTGCATTTTATCAGGGAGGCTTTGAGGGTGTCCTTGTAACATTTCCTCTGCCCACCTTTGGCTCGTTTGCCGTGAAGGAGTTCAGACTAGAGCGCTTGCTTTGGGAGTCTTGTGTCTGATATGTGAACAATATGGCCTGCCTAACGGAGCTGATTAAGTGTGGTCAGTGTTCAATGCTGGGGATGTTGACCTGGTCGAGGACGTTAATGTTGGTGCGTCTGTCCTCCCAGGGGATTTGCAGGATCTTGCAGAGACATCGTTGGTGGTATTTCTCCAGCAACTTGAGGTGTCTACTGCACATGGTCCATGTCTCTGAACCATCCAAGAGCACGGGTATTACTACAGCCCTGTAGACCATGAGCTTGGTGGCAGATTTGAAGGCCTGGTCCTCAAACACCCTTTTCCTCAGGCAGTCAAAGGCTGTACTGGAGGCGGTGTTGAATCTCGTCGTCAATGTCTGCTCTTGTTGATAAGAGATTCCCGAGGTATGGGAAATGGTCCACGTTGTCCAGGGTTGCACCATGGATCTTGATGACTGGAAGGCAGTACTGTGCGGCAGGGGCAGGCTGGTGGAGGACCTTTGTCTTACGGAAGGCCTATGCTTTTGTACGCCTCAGTCAATACGTTGACTATGACTTGGAGTTCAGCCTCTGTATGTGCGCAGACGCAGGCGTCATCCGCGTACTGTAGCTCGACGACAGAGGTTGGGGTGGTCTTGGATCTGGCCTGGAGACGGCGAAGGTTGAACAGGTTCCCACTGGTTCTGTAGTTTAGTTCCACTCCAGCAGGGAGCTTGTTGAGTGTGAGGTGGAGCATGGCAGCGAGGAAGATTGAGAAGAGGGTTGGGGCGATGACCCAGCCCGGTCTGAACGTGGATTGGGTGTGTAATGGATCTGTTGGTAAGGATCACCCACCACCCCTGAGCTCACTGACCTACATTGGCTCCCGGTTCAGCAACGCCTCGATTTCAGAATTCTCCTCCTGGTTTACAAATCCCTCCACGGCCTCGCCCCTCCCTATCTCTGTGATCTCCTTCAGTCTCACAACCCCCGGCCCTCCCCCTGAGATAGCCTCTAATTCTGGCCTTGACCATCCCGGATTATAATCGCTCCACCAGCGGTGGCCGTGCCTTGAGCTGCCTGGGCCCCAAGCTCGGGAACTCCCTCCCTAAACCTCTCCCTCTCTTTCCTCCTTCAAGACGCTTCTTAAAAGCCGCCTCTTTGAGCGGCCTGTCGCTCCCCGGCCTTCATTGATTGTTGTGTCTCGGGGCTCAATGTATTTGTCCTGGAACACTCTCACACCGCGCGCTGGGAAGCGCCTTCCGGCCTTTTGTGACGCTGTATAAATACAAGTTGTTGTTGTTGCGGCTCAGCCAATCAGCGGCACAGGTCCCGCCCCTCGGGCTCCCCGATTGGTTGGAGGACCCGCCACCGGCTCGCTCCTCCCGCCATCGGCTCGCTCCTCCCGCCCCGCCCCGCTCGCTCCCCATTGGTCGGAAGCTCCCGTCAATCAGGCCGTGGGCCCGGGTCACGTGTCCCTCGAGCTCGCTCCGCCAAACTGTGTAAAGTGGTGTCGGGGACCCGGATGTGCGGACTCTCAGGTTTGGATTTCCCTTTATTCTCCCCCTCCCCCCCGCGCGATTCTCTACCCAATCGGAGCGGAGAAAACTCACTTTACGTCACCGATCGCGGCTCTTTAACGGACACAAACAACTTTCCCCGGAAGGCCCCACGCCGACCCGACTCCGCGCCACAGGACCGATCGCGCAGGCGCAGCTCCGAGTGTGGGGGGCGGGGGCGGTTGGTGTACTCTGGGCATGCGCGATTATTACCACAAGCGGCCGAGAGGGGGCGTTGTGCCAGGAGCGCGGTTCCCGGTGCGCAGGCGCGGACTCAGGGCTGTCAATCACCCATCAGGCAGTTCGGCTGTTGGTGAGACCTGTGACGTCATAGAACCCCAGACAGTGACATCACAGAAGGAGACCATTCGGCCCATCGTGTCCCTGCCGGCCGGCACAGGGCTCTCCAGCCTAATCCCACTGTACAGCTCTTGGCTTACACTGATATAAGGCTGACATTTATATAGCGCCTCTCACCGCCACCAGATGTCTCAAAGTTCTTTACAGAGAATGAAGTTCTGTTGGAACGTAGTCACTGTTGTAATGTGGGAAATGCGGCAGCCAATCTGCGCACAGCAAGCTCCCACAAACAGCCATGTGGTTGAGGGATAAATATTGGCAGATGGAGTATAATGTTGGAAAGTGTGAGGTCATGCACTTTCGCAGAAAAAATCAAAGAGCAAGTTATTATTTAAATGGAGAAAGATGGCAAAGTGCTGCAGTACAGCGGGACCTGGGGGTCCTGGTGCATGAAACACAAAAGGTTAGTATGCAGGTACAGCAAGTGATCAGGAAGGCCAAAGGAATCTTGGCCTTTATTGCAAAGAGGATGGAGTATAAAAGCAGGGAAGTCTTGTTACAGTTTTGCTACAGCTGTACAGGGTATTGGTGAGGCCACACCTAGAATACTGCGTTCAGTTTTGGTTTCCATATTTACGAAAGGATATACTTGCTGTGGAGGCAGTTCAGAGAAGGCTTACTAGGTTGACTTGTGAGGAAAGGTTGAGTAGGTTGGGCCTCTACTCATTGAAACTCAAAAGACTGAGAGGTGATCTTATCAAAACGTATAAGAGTATGAGGGGGCTTGACAAGGTGGATGCAGAAAGGATGTTTCCACTGGTGGGGGAGACGAGAACTAGAGGGCATGATCTTTGAATAAGGGGCCGCCCATTTAAAACTGAGATGAGAAATTTCTTCTCTCAGGTGAATCTGTGGAATTCGCTGCCTCAGAGAGCTGTGGAACCTGGGACATTAAATAAAATTAAGACAGAAATAGACAGTTTCTTAAACAATAAGATGTTATGGGGAGCAGGTAGGGAACTGGAGCTGAGTCCCTGATCAGATAAGCCATGATCTTATTGAATGGCAGAGCAGGCTCGAAGGGCCTTATGGCCTACTCCTGTTCCTATTTCTTATGTTCTTATGACACCGGGGATAACTCCCCTGCTCTTGTTTGAAATAGTGCCATGGGATCTTTTACAGCCACCAGAGAGAGAGAGTAGATGGAGCCGTCTCATCTGACAGTGCAGCGCTCTCTCAGCACTGCACTGCAGTGTCAGCCTACAAGTCCCTGGAATGGGACTTGAACCCACAACCTTCTAACTCCGAGGCGAGAGTGCTACCCACTGAGCCACAGCTCACCCCTGTGCTAAGCGAAATAGGTCCTTGCTATCTACTATATCCAGGCCCCTCATAATTTTATATACCTCAACTAAGTCTCCCCTCTAAACCTTCTTTCAATTACTTTAAAGCTATGCCCCCCCAGTCATTGACCCCTCGGCTAAGGGAAATAGGTCCTTCCTATCCACTCTATCTAGGCCTCTCATAATTTTATACACCTCAATCACGCCTTCCCTCAGCGCCTCTTTTCCGAAGAAAACAACCCCAGCCTATTCAATCTTTCCTTGTAGTTAAAATTTCCCAGTCCAGGCAACATCCTCGTAAATCTCTGTACACTGTCTGGTGCAATCACATCTTTCCTGTAATGTGGTAGCCACAACTGCATGCATTGCTCTAGCTGTGGCATAAATAGATACCTGGGAGTGAGTTACAGGCTGGAATCTAATCGATAGGATTTGAGGATTTATATATAGAATAACAGATAACCGGGGAGTGAGTTACAGGCTGAAATCTAATCGATGGGTTTGGGGGGGTTTATAAATAGAATAACAGATACCCAGGAGTGAGTTACAGGCTGGAATCTAATCAATGGGTTTGGGGGGGTTTATAAATAGAATAACAGATACCCGGGAGTGAGTTACAGGCTGGAATCTAATCGATGGGTTTGGGGGGGTTTATAAATAGAATAACAGATACCCGGGAGTGAGTTACAGGCTGAAATCTAATCGAGGGGTTTGGGTGGTTTATATGTAGAATAACAGATTCCCAGGAGTGAGTTACAGGCTGCAATCTAATCGATGGGTTTGGGTGGTTTATATGTAGAATAACAGATACCCAGGAGTGAGTTACAGGCTGGAATCTAATCGAGGGGTTTGAGTGGTTTATATGTAGAATAACAGATACCCGGGAGTGAGTTACAGACGGCAATCTAATCGATGGGTTTGGGTGGTTTATATATAGAAATACAGATACCCGAGAGTGAATTACAGGCTGAAATCTAATCGATGGGTTTGGGTGGTTTATATGTAGAATAACAGATACCCGGGAGTGAGTTACAGGCTGGAATCTAATCGATGTGATTGGATGGTTTATGATACGTCCTTACTATACAGTATAAATGCACACGAGGCCCATGCTTGAGAGAAGGTCAGTCTGTGACCTGTCCTTTATTCCTGAGCGCTCAAGTCCAGGAAGTGGGTGGAGCTTCCCCTTTTATATTTGAAGGTCTAGGTTAGGAGTGTCTCCCACAAGTTCACCACCTAGTGGTCAGTGTTCTCACGGTGTACAACTTAGGTCAGTTTATACATGGGTTACAATGCTGGTTGAATACATGACATCACCTCTCCCCCCAAAGTCTTATTGGGATCACAGGTTGAGTCTCTCTGGTGGTTTACGCTCCCTTGTAGAGCGCCTGAGTTGGGGCTCCGGCTGTTGGGCGCTGGCCTGAGTGTCTGCTGTTTGCGATGTCTCAGGCCTGTCCGGACTGCCCACAGTGACTGGGCTCTGCTCCCTTTGGTTCCTGTGTTCGGTCACCTGTGGTGGAGTGAACTCTACATCGTGTTGTTCCTCTGCTTCTTCTATGGGGTTGCTGAATCTTTTTGTTTGATCCACGTGTTTGCGGCAAATTTGTCCATTGGTAAGTTTATTTACCAGAATCCTATTTCCCTCTTTGGCAACCATAGTGCCTGCGAGCCATTTGGGCCCTGCAGCGTAGTTGAGGACAAAAACAGGATCATTTACATCAATACATCGCGCCCTCGCATTCCTGTCATGGTAGTCATATTGTGACTGGCGCCTGCTCTCGACAATTTCTTTCATGGTGGGGTGTATAAGGGATAACCGGGTTTTGAGCATCCTTTTCATTAGCAGCTCTGCGGGTGGAACCCCTGTGAGCGAGTGTGGTCGGGATCTATAGGCCAATAGGAGGCGTGATAAGCGGGTTTGTAGGGAATCCCCTTGGATTCTGAGCATCCCCTGTTTGATTATCTGCACTGCTCGTTCTGCCTGGCCGTTTGAGGCCGGCTTGAACGGTGCCGTTCTGACATAGTTAATTCCATTGCCTGCCATGAAGTCCTGGAATTCAGTGCTTGTGAAGCACAGGCCATTGTCGCTGACCAAGATGTTCGGTAGACCGTGGACGGCGAACATTGCCCGTAGACTTTCTACCGTGGCAGAGGATGTGCTTGAATTTAAAATGTCACACTCGATCCATTTGGAGTAGGCGTCTACTACAACCAAAAACATTTTCCCCATGAAAGGACCTGCGTAGTCCACATGGATGCGTGACCAAGGCTTGGCGGGCCATGGCCAGGGGCTAAGGGGGGCTTCCCCGGGCGCATTGCCCAGCTGGGCACACGTGTTAGTGAGAGCGGAGCGACCTATCAAAAGCCCAGCGGGAGATCGAGAGCCAGCGGCAGTTGGTGAGAGGGGAGCGACCTGTCAAAAGCCCAGCGGGAGATCGAGAGCCAGCGGCAGTTGGTGAGAGGGGAGCGACCTATCAAAAGCCCAGCGGGAGATCGAGAGCCAGCGGCAGTTGGAGAGGTGGCAGCAGTGTCGGAGCGGCCTATAAAAGGCGACCGGTGCAGCTACAGCGGGAGAGAAAGCAAAATAGAAGTAGAAAGGAATCAAAAAGTGACGTCACAGCCAATGGGGTAAGTGATTGGCTGGTGATTGGTGAGTAGCTTTTCTTTTATTTTTTATATCAGTAAGTGAACTTTAGCATTGTTAGTACCAATTTAAGGTTATCTAAGGTTAAGGCATGGCAGGAGAGCTCGGTCACATGATATGCTCCTCCTGTACCATGTGGGAACTCGGGGCTACATGTGTGGGAAGTGTATCCGCCTCGAGCTCTTGACGGTCCGCGTTGCGGAATTGGAGCTGAGGGTGGATTCACTCTGGAGCATCCACGATGCTGAGAATGACGTGAGTATCACGTGTAGTGAGTTGGTCCTACAACAGGAGAAGGGTCCACAGCCAGATAGGGATTGGAAGACCAGCAGGAAGAGCAGTGCAAGAAAGATAGTGCAGGGATCCCCTGTGGTCATCCCCCTGCAAAACAGATACACCGCTTTGAGTACTGTTGGGGGGGATGACTCATCAGGGGAGGGCAGCAGCAGCCAAGTTCATGGCACCGTGGCTGGCTCTGCTGCACAGGAGGGCAGGAAAAAGATTGGGAGCGCGATAGTGATAGGGGATTCGATGGTGAGGGGAATAGATAGGCGTTTCTGCGGCCGCAACCGAGACTCCAGGATGGTATGTTGCCTCCCTGGTGCAAGGGTCAAGGATGTCTCGGAGCGGGTGCAGGACATTCTGAAATGGGAGGGAGAACAGCCAGTTGTCGTGGTGCACATTGGTACCAACGACATAGGTAAAAAAAGGGATGAGGTCCTACGAAAAGAATTTAAGGAGCTAGGAGCTAAATTAAAAAGTAGGACCTCAAAAGTAGTAATCTCGGGATTGCTACCAGTGCCACGTGCTAGTCAGAGTAGGAATCGCAGGATAGCGCAGGTGAATACGTGGCTTGAGCAGTGATGCAGCAGGGAGGGATTCAAATTCCTGGGACATTGGAACCGGTTCTGGGGGAGGTGGGACCAGTACAAACCGGACGGTCTACACCTGGGCAGGACCGGAACCAATGTCCTAGGGGGAGTGTTTGCTAGTGCTGTTGGGGAGGAGTTAAACTAATATGGCAGGGGGATGGGAACCTATGCAGGGAGACAGAGGGAGACAAAAAGGAGGCAAAAGCAAAAGACAGAAAGGAGATGAAGAAAAGTGGAGGGCAGAGAAACACAAGGCAAAGAACAAAAAGGGCCACTGTACAGCAAAATTTTAAAAGGACAAAGGGTGTTAAAAAAACAAGCCTGAAGGCTTTGTGTCTTAATGCAAGAAGTATCTGCAATAAGGTGGATGAATTAACTGTGCAAATAGATGTTAACAAATATGATGTGATTGGGATTACGGAGACGTGGCTCCAGGATGATCAGGGCTGGGAACTCAACATCCAGGGGTATTCAACATTCAGGAAGGATAGAATAAAAGGAAAAGGAGGTGGGGTAGCATTGCTGGTTAAAGAGGAGATTAATGCAATAGTTAGGAAAGACATTAGCCTGGATGATGTGGAATCTATATGGGTAGAGCTGCAGAACACTAAAGGGCAAAAAACGTTAGTGGGAGTTGTGTACAGACCTCCAAACAGTAGTAGTGATGTTCGGGAGGGCATCAAACAGGAAATTAGGAGTGCATGCAATAAAGGTGCAGCAGTTATAATGGGTGACTTTAATATGCACAAAGATTGGGTGAGCCAAACTGGAAGCAATACGGTGGAGGAGGATTTCCTGGAATGCATAAGGGA
Organism: Pristiophorus japonicus; assembly: GCF_044704955.1. NCBI lineage: Eukaryota > Metazoa > Chordata > Chondrichthyes > Pristiophoridae > Pristiophorus > Pristiophorus japonicus. The sequence goes on along the minus strand of NC_091996.1, from coordinate 77,807,524 downwards.
TGGTTTTCTCGACCAATATGTCGAGGAACCAACTAGGGGGGAGGCCATCTTAGACTGGGTGTTGTGTAATGAGAGAGGATTAATTAGCAATCTCATTGTGCGAGGCCCCTTGGGGAAGAGTGACCATAATATGGTGGAATTCTGCATTAGGATGGAGAATGAAACAGTTAATTCAGAGACCATGGTCCAGAACTTAAAGAAGGGTAACTTTGAAGGTATGAGGCGTGAATTGGCTAAGATAGATTGGCGAATGATACTTAAGGGGTTGACTGTGGATGGGCAATGGCAGACATTTAGAGACCGCATGGATGAATTACAACAATTGTACATTCCTGTCTGGTGTAAAAATAAAAAAGGGAAGGTGGCTCAACCGTGGTTACCTCGGGAAATCAGGGATAGTATTAAAGCCAAGGAAGTGGATCACAAATTGGCCAGAAATAGCAGCGAACCTGGGGACTGGGAGAAATTTAGAACTCAGCAGAGGAGGACAAAGGGTTTGATTAGGGCAGGGAAAATGGAGTACGAGAAGAAGCTTGCAGGGAACATTAAGGCGGATTGCAAAAGTTTCTATAGGTATGTAAAGAGAAAAAGGTTAGTAAAGACAAACGTAGGTCCCCTGCAGTCAGAATCAGGGGAAGTCATAACGGGGAACAAAGAAATGGCAGACCAATTGAACAAGTACTTTGGTTCAGTATTCACTAAGGAGGACACAAACAACCTTCCGGATATAAAAGGGGTCAGAGGGTCTAGTAAGGAGGAGGAACTGAGGGAAATCCTTATTAGTCGGGAAATTGTGTTGGGGAAATTGATGGGATTGAAGGCCGATAAATTCCCAGGGCCTGATGGTCTGCATCCCAGAGTACTTAAGGAGGTGGCCTTGGAAATAGCGGATGCATTGACAGTCATTTTCCAACATTCCATTGACTCTGGATCAGTTCCTATCGAGTGGAGGGTAGCCAATGTAACCCCACTTTTTAAAAAAGGAGGGAGAGAGAAAGCAGGGAATTATAGACCGGTCAGCCTGACCTCAGTAGTGGGTAAAATGATGGAATCAATTATTAAGGATGTCATAGCAGCGCATTTGGAAAATGGTGACATGATAGGTCCAAGTCAGCATGGATTTGTGAAAGGGAAATCATGCTTGACAAATCTTCTGGAATTTTTTGAGGATGTTTCCAGTAAAGTGGACAAAGGAGAACCAGTTGATGTGGTATATTTGGACTTTCAGAAGGCTTTCGACAAGGTCCCACACAGGAGATTAATGTGCAAAGTTAGAGCACATGGGATTGGGGGTAGTGTGCTGATGTGGATTGAGAACTGGTTGTCAGACAGGAAGCAAAGAGTAGGAGTAAATGGGTACTTTTCAGAATGGCAGGCAGTGACTAGTGGGGTACCGCAAGGTTCTGTGCTGGGGCCCCAGCTGTTTACATTGTACATTAATGATTTAGACGAGGGGATTAAATGTAGTATCTCCAAATTTGCGGATGACACTAAGTTGGGTGGCAGTGTGAGCTGCGAGAAGGATGCTATGAGGTTGCAGAGTGACTTGGATAGGTTAGGTGAGTGGGCAAATGCGTGGCAGATGAAGTATAATGTGGATAAATGTGAGGTTATCCACTTTGGTGGTAAAAACAGAGAGACAGACTATTATCTGAATGGTGACAGATTAGGAAAAGGGGAGGTGCAACGAGACCTGGGTGTCATGGTACATCAGTCACTGAAGGTTGGCATGCAGGTACAGCAGGCGGTTAAGAAAGCAAATGGCATGTTGGCCTTCATAGCGAGGGGATTTGAGTACAGGGGCAGGGAGGTGTTGCTACAGTTGTACAGGGCCTTGGTGAGGCCACACCTGGAGTATTGTGTACAGTTTTGGTCTCCTAACTTGAGGAAGGACATTCTTGCTATTGAGGGAGTGCAGCGAAGATTCACCAGACTGATTCCCGGGATGGTGGGACTGACCTATTAAGAAAGACTGGATCAACTGGGCTTGTATTCACTGGAGTTCAGAAGAGTGAGAGGGGACCTCATAGAAACATTTAAAATTCTGACAGGTTTGGACAGGTTGGATGCAGGAAGAATGTTCCCAATGTTGGGGAAGTCCAGAACCAGGGGTCACAGTCTAAGGATAAGGGGTAAGCCATTTAGGACCGAGATGAGGAGAAACTTCTTCACCCAGAGAGTGGTGAACCTGTGGAATTCTCTACCACAGAAAGTAGTTGAGGCCAATTCACTAAATATATTCAAAAGGGAGTTAGATGTCGTCCTTGCTACTAGGGGGAATCAAAGGGTATGGCGAGAAAGCAGGAATGGGGGACTGAAGTTGCATGTTCAGCCATGAACTCATTGAATGGCGGTGCAGGCTAGAAGGGCTGAATGGCCTGCTCCTGCACCTATTTTCTATGTTTCTATGTTTCTATGTTGCACCTGCGAACACAAAGTTCCAGATCTGCATCTATCCCTGGCCACCAAACGTGTGACCTGGCAATTGCCTTCATCGTGACAATGCCCGGGTGCCCATTGTGGAGTTCTCTGATGAATACCTCTCTGCCCATCTGGGGCATGACTACGCGGTTTCCCCACAGTAGGCAATCGGCCTGAATCGAGAGTTCAGCCTTGCGCCTGTGAAATGGTTTAAATTCCTCAGGGCATGCCCTGTACGTGGCTGCCCAGTCCCCATTCAGGACACATTTCTTGACTGGAGACAATAGAATGGAGACTATTTGTCCAGACTTTAATTTGACGGACTGTCACGGGTGAGCCTTCGCTTCCGAAAGCTTCAACAGCCATGACCATCTGAGCAGCATGCTCGGTAGCCCCCTCAGTGGTGGCTAGTGGGAGCCTACTGAGTGCAGCGGCGCAGTTTTCGGTGCCCGGTCTGTGCCGAATTGTGTAGTCATAGGCGGTTAACATGAGTGCCCACCTCTGTATGCGGGCCGATGCGTTTGCATTTATGGCCTTGTTGTCGGCCAAAAGGGACGTTAGGGGTTTGTGATCTGTCTCCAGCTCAAATTTCCTGCCAAACAGGCACTGGTGCATTTTCTTTACTGCATATACACATGCGAGCGCCTCCTTTTCTACCATCCGGTAGCCCCTTTCTGCCTGGGACAGATTCTGGAGGCATAAGCTACCGGCTGTAACTGACCCTTGGCATTGACATGCTGCAACACACACCCGACACCATAGGACGACAAATTGCATGTTAACACAAGTTTCTTACATGGGTCATATAGAGTTAACAGATTGTTGGAACATAACAAATTGCGTGCTCTATTAAAAGCCCTTTCCTGGCTGTCCCCCCAGACCCATTCGCAAGCTTTGCATAGGAGCATGTGTAGCGGCTCTAGCAGCGTGCTTAATTTGGGAAGAAAGTTACCAAAATAGTTCAGGAGCCCCAGGAATGAACGCAGCTCCGTCGTGTTATGGGGTCTGGGTGCTCTCTGGATCGCTTCCGTCTTGGACGCAGTAGGGCTGATCCCGTCTGCTGCTACCCTCATCCCCAGGAATTCTACCTCTGGAGCTAGGAAGACGCACTTCGCCTTTTTCAGTCGCAGCCCTACCCGGTCCAGTCTGTGTAGCACCTCCTCCAGGTTGTGGAGGTGTTCTTCAGTATCGTAACCCATAATGAGGATGTCGTCCTGAAAAACCACCGTCCCTGGAATCGACTTGAGGAGGCTTTCCATATTTCGTTGGAAGATCATGGTGGCCGAGCGAATCCCCAACGGACATCTGTTGTACTCAAACAACCCCTTGTGTGTCGTGATGGTGGTCAGCTTCTTTGACTCACTCGCCAGCTCCTGGGTAATGTAAGCTGAGGTCAGGTCCAATTTTGAAAAAAGTTTGCCACCGGATAGCGTCGCAAAGAGGTCCTCCGCTCTCGGTAGCGTGTACTGGTCTTGGAGTGACACCCGATTGATGGTGGCCTTGTAATCGCCACATATCCTGACCGACCCATCCGCCTTGAGCACCGGCACAATCGGGCTCGCCCGGTCACTGAATTCGACTGGCGAGATGATGCCTTCCCTCAGCAGGCGGTCCAATTCACCTTCTATCTTTTCCCGCATCACGTACGGCACCGCTCTGGCCTTGTGGTGTACTGGCCTGGCGTCCGGGTTTCTGTGAATCACTACCTTGGCCCCCATGAAAGTGAAAATGACGGGTTGAAATAATGAGTCAAATTTGTCCAGGATCTGTGAGCATGATACTCGCTCCACAGAGGAAATTGCATTGACATCGCTCCATTTCCAGTTCATGACAGCAAGCCAACTCCTCCCCAGTAGTGCGGGACCGTCCCCTGGGACAATCCAGAGTCGCAGTCTCTTCTCCGAATCTTTGTGGGTCACGACTACCGTGGCGCTGCCTAGCACCAGAATGATCTGCTTTGTGTAAGTCCGTAGCTGTGCATCAATCGGCGATAATTTTGGCCTCCTGGCCTTGGACGCCCACAACTTTTTGAACTGTTTGATACCCATCAGGGACTGGCTGGCCCCCGTGTCTAACTCCATTGATACTGGGATGCCATTGAGGAGCACTTATCATCATTATCGGTGGCGTCCTGGTGTATGAACTGTATACGTGCTCCACATGAACTCGCTGAACTTCAGCTTCCAGCGATTTCCCCCAGCGTTCATTTCTGCAATTTCTTCAGGTATTTTGCTCACCTCTGCAAACTCCGGCTGAGTGTATGCCTCCACACCTCCAACATGAGCTGCGGTTTGAAACAAAAGGTCCCTTGCCAGTCGATCGTCCCTGACTGCCCCTGTTATTGCCCTTGAGTGCGCCATTAACAGGTGTTGATGGCCCCATTACTGGCCGCATTGTCCTTGATCTCCCCCTCTGGGTTCGACTACATGTTGGGGCATGCCCGACTGCCCTTGTCTGCCTGGAGAACTGTGTGCTGCTTTAACAATGTTGAAACTCTGTCCCAACCATTCCTTAACACAGTACCTCTCGTCTGTTCTGCTAGTGACCATGCTCGCGTGGTTTAAATCCCAGTTTCTTGTCGCCATTGATACGTCCTTACTATACAGTATAAATGCACACGAGGCCCATGCTTGAGAGAAGGTCAGTCTGTGACCTGTCTTTTATTCCTTAGCACTCAAGTCCAGGAAGTGGGTGGAGCTTCCCCTTTTATATCTGAAGGTCTAGGTTAGGAGTGTCTCCCACAAGTTCACCACCTAGTGGTCAGTGTTCTCACGGTGTACAACTTAGGTCAGTTTATACATGGGTTGCAATGCTGGTTGAATACATGACAGTTTATATATAGAATAACAGATACTCGGGAGTGAGTTACAGGCTGGAATCTAATCGAGGGGTTTGGGGAGGGTTTATATATAGAATAACAGATACCCAGGAGTGAGTTACAGGCTGAAATCTAATCGAGGTATTCGTGTGGTTTATGTATAGAATAACAGATACCCGGGAGTGAGTTATAGGCTGGAATCTAATCGAGGTGTTCGGGTGGTTTATATATAGAATCACACATACCTGGGAGTGAGTTACAGGCTGGAATCCAATCGAGGTGTTCGGGTGGTTTATATATAGAATCACACATACCCGGAAGTGAGTTACAGGCTGGAATCTAATCGAGATGTTCGGGTGGTTTATATATAGAATAACAGCTACCCGGGAGTGAGTTACAGGCTGGAATCCAATCGAGGTGTTCGGGTGGTTTATATATAGAATCACACATTCACACATACCCGGGAGTGAGTTACAGGCTGGAATCTAATCGAGATGTTCGGGTGGTTTATATATAGAATAACAGATACCCGGGAGTGAGTTACAGGCTGGAATCTAATCGAGGTGTTCGGTGGTTTATATATAGAATAACAGATACCCGGGAGTGAGTTACAGGCTGGAATCTAATCGAGATGTTCGGGTGGTTTATATATAGAATAACAGATACCCGGGAGTGAGTTACAGGCTGGAATCTAATCGAGATGTTCGGGTGGTTTATATATAGAATAACAGATACCCGGGAGTGAGTTACAGGCTGGAATCTAATCGAGGTGTTCGGTGGTTTATATATAGAATAACAGATACCCGGGAGTGAGTTACAGGCTGGAATCTAATCGAGATGTTCGGGTGGTTTATATATAGAATCACACATACCCGGGAGTGAGTTACAGGCTGGAATCTAATCGAGGTGTTCGGGTGGTTTATGTATAGAATAACAGATACCCGGGAGTGAGTTACAGGCTGGAATCTAATCGAGGTGTTCGGGTGGGTTATATATAGAATAACAGATTCCTGGGAGTGAGTTACAGGCTCGAATCTAATTGGGGTTGGTTTATATATAGAATAATGGCTACCCGGGAGTGAGTTACAGGCTGGAATCTAATCGAGGTGTTCGGGTGGTTTATATATAGAATCACAGATAACTGGGAGTGAGTTACTGGCTTGAATCTAATCGAGGGGTTTAGGTGGTTTATATATAGAATCACACATACCCAGGGTGCATCACAGGCTGGAATCTAATCGAGGGGTTCAGGTGGTTTTCTATAGAATCACACATACCCAGGAGTGCAGCACAGGCTGGAATCTAATCGAATGAGTTACAGGCTGGAATCTAATCGATGGGTTCGGAGGGTTTATATTTAAAATCCACATACACTACATCAAATGCACTACGCTCATCGATCCTCCTTGTTACCTCTATGGGAGCTATCCAGTTAGTTCCACTCCCCTGATCTTTCCCCGTAGCTCTGCAAATATTTTTCCTTCAGTATTTGACTTATGGAGGAAAGGTTCAGTAGGTTGGGGGTTGATTTATGAGGAAAGGTTGAGTAGGTTGGGCCTCTACTCATTGGAATTCAGAAGAATGAGAGGTGATCTTATCGAAACGTATAAGATTATGAGGGAGCTTGACAGCATGGATGCAGAGAGGATGTTTTCACTGATAGGGGAGACTAGAACTAGGGGTCATAATCTTATAATAAGGGGCCGCCCATTTAAAACTGAGATGAGGAGAAATTATTTCTCTGAGGGTTGTAAATCTGTGGAATTCGCTGCCTCAGAGAGCTTTGGAAGCTGGGACATTAAATACATTTAAGACAGAAATAGACAGTTTCTTAAACGATAAGGGAATAAGGAGTTATGGAGAGCGGACAGGGAAGTGGACCTGAGTCCATGATCGGATCAGCCATGATCGTATTAAACGGCGGTGCAGGCTCGAGGGGCCATATGGCCTACTCCTGCTCATATTTATGTTCTTATTTATCCAATGCACTTTTGAAAGTTACTATTGAATCTGCTTCCACCGCCCGATCAGGCAGTGCATTCCAGATTGCAACAACTCGCTGTTTATACAATGTTACCTCATGTCGCCTCTGCTTCTTTTGCCAATCACCTGAACTCTGTGTCCTCTGGTTACTGACCCTTCTGCCACTGAAAGTGTTTCTCCTTATTTAGTCTATTAAAACTGTTCATGATTTTGAACACTCTGTCAAATCTCCTCTTAACCTTTTCTGCTCCAAGGAGAATAACTGCAGCTTAGAAAGAAACATAGAACATAGAAAATAGGTGCAGGAGTAGGCCATTCGGCCCTTCTAGCCTGCACCGCCATTCAATGAGTTCATGGCTGAACATGCAACTTCAGTACCCCATTCCTGCTTTCTCGCCATACCTCTTGATCCCCCTAGTAATAGCCTCTCCAGTACATCCACATAACTGAAGCCCCTCATCCTTCGTACCATTTTAGTAAATCTCTTCTGCACCCTCTCTAAGGTGTAGACATCCTTCTGAAAGTGTGGTGCCCAGAATTGAGCACAATGTGTCAGCTGAGGCCTAACCAGTGTTTTATAAAGGTTTAGCATAACTAAACATCAAATGCTGATATTTGTGTGATGGGGTTTAGACGGGCGAGGTTTATCCAGTCAGTTGGATGTGAGCTGAAACATGTGCACTTGGAGCGGAGAGCCAGGGACACACTGTGTAACCAGGCACAGACACTCTGCATAGCCCACACATCACTTGTTTCCCACTTGGCCCAAAAGGAATATATTAAATGCAACAATTCATTTGATTTGACTTTAAATAGTTTTGTTTATAAATTTACTCATGCTTCTCTAATTTTATTTCTTAATTCAGATTCACGGCCTCATTTTATTTCTTCCTCTGAGCCTCTCAACTTCATCTGGCAGCGTAATGTTGGCGAGTGGTGATTGATTGCCCTGGGAACCAACAGGAAGAGAGCTCAGAGGCCGTCGGGCCCAGGGAACAGCGTGTTCTGTAACCAATCGCGGTGCTTGAGGGGTGGATCCTGAGTCGGCCAATCAAGTGAGTCTGTGTTAACCCCTGTTAAACAATTTATCTTTTAAAAGTTAAATCGAGATTTCTTTTGTCAACAAAACAGTTTAACATCTGTCAGTATTTTGTTTCCCTGGAGTTCCTATTATGAGTTTCAGACACTTCAATGCCAAGCGGACCAGGTGTTTAAAGGTCATTCATTTCCCTCTTTCCATGTCGCTGTTAGTTAAAGGTTCAGAGATTGATTTCCCCTCATTATCCATCTTTAGTAGTTAAACAAAAATCCTTCCTGTTTGTGAGTCACGTTCTGCACTGGGGGAGAAGGCTGGTGGCTTTAGCCTTTAAAATACTCCACCTCTTATTCAAACCCCTCCAAGGCCTCACCCTCCCTATCTCTGTAACCTCCTCCAGCCCACCAACCCTCTTAATAAGGAGAACAATTTTCAGTGTCAGAAGATTCAGTAACCAGAGGACATAGATTTAAGGTGATTGGCAAATGAACCAGATGCTACATGAGGGGACAAATTAAGCAGCGAGATGTTATGGCCTGGAACTGCCTGAAAGGGTGGTGGAAGCAGATTCACTCGTTACTTTCAAATGGGATAAATACTTGAGTTGAAACATTAGCAGCGTTATGAGGCAAGAGCAGGGGAATGAGACTAATTCAACAACTGAGGAGGGGCAAGAGAGGAAAGAATGTTCCAGAGAAACTAGAACTGTCTGTTCAGAATATCTATCCTGGGCAGGGTAGGTCAGTCCATGGAATGTACACCCTGGGCAGGGTAGCTCAGTCCATGGAATGTACACCCTGGGCAGGGTAGGTCAGTCCATGGAATGTACACCCTGGGCATGGTAGGTCAGTCCTATGGAATGTACATCCTGGGCAGGGTAGCTCAGTCCATGGAATGTACATCCTGGGCAGGGTAGCTCAGTCCTTGGAATGTACACCCTGGGCAGGGTAGGTCAGTCCATGGAATGTACATCCTGGGCAGGGTAGGTCAGTCCATGGAATGTACACCCTGGGCAGAGTAGGTCAGTCCCATGGAATGTACACCCTGGGCAGGGTAGGTCAGTCCATGGAATGTACATCCTGGGCGGGGTAGGTCAGTCCATGGAATGTACACCCTGGGCAGAGTAGGCCAGTCCCATGGAATGTACACCCTGGGCAGGGTAGGTCAGTCCATGGAATGTACACCCTGGGCAGGGTAGGTCAGTCCATGGAATGTACACCCTGGGCAGGGTAGGTCAGTCCATGGAATGTACATCCTGGGCAGGGTAGGTCAGTCCCATGGAATGTACATCCTGGGCAGGGTAGGTCAGTCCCATGGAATGTACACCCTGGGCAGGGTAGGTCAGTCCATGGAATGTACATCCTGGGCAGGGTAGGTCAGTCCATGGAATGTACATCCTGGGCAGGGTAGGTCAGTCCATGGAATGTACACCCTGGGCAGGGTAGGTCAGTCCATGGAATATACATCCTGGGCCATGTGGGACATCCTGGATGACCACGTTGTGGGAAGTGTCGCCAGCTGGAGCAGCTTGAGCTCCGGGTTTCGGAGCTTGAGCAGCAGCTAGCATCACTGCAGTGCATCCGCGAGGCTGAGAAATTCGAGGTTGGCACATATCGGGAGCTCTTCACCCTGCAGCTTAAGAGTGTGAAGGCATAGAGGGAATTGGAGAGCGCCAGACAGACGAAGAGGACCTGGCAGGTAGGGCAGAAGTCCCCTGACTCGTTAACTGGTTTTCAGTTCTGGATACTGGTGAGCGCGATGGTTGCTCTGGGGAGTGCAGCCAGTGCCAAGTCCTTGGCACTATGGGTAGCACAGGAGGGAAGGAAGAAGAGTGGAAGAGCAATAGTAGTAGGGGATTCAATAGTTAGGGGAACAGGCAGGCACTTCTGCGGCTGCAGACGTGACTCCAGGGTTGGTACCTCTATGGTGCCAGGGTCAAAGTTGTCACTGAACCGCTGTATCATCAGCAAACTTGGCTACATTACGCTTGGTCCCTTCATCCAAGTCATTAATATAGATCGTAAATAGTTGAGGCCCCAGCACCTATCCCTGTAGCACTCCACTAGTTACAGTTTGGCAACCGGAAAATGACCCATTTATCCCGACTCTCTGTTAGAAACATAGAAAATAGGTGCAGGAGTAGGCCATTTGGCCATTCGGGCCTGCACCACCATTCAATAAGATCATGGCTGATCATTCCTTCAGTACCCCTTTCCTGCTTTCTCTCCACACCCCTTGATCCCTTTAGCCGTAAGGGCCATATCTAACTCCCTCTTGAATATATCCAATGAACTGGCCTCAACATTCTCTGCGGCAGGGAATTCCACAGGTTAACAACTCTCTGGGTGAAGAAGTTTCTCCTCATCTCAGTCCTAAATGGCCTACCTCTTATCCTTAGACTGTGTCCCCTGGTTCTGGACTTCCCCAACATCGGGAACATTCTACCAGCATCTAACCTGTCCCGTTCCTTCAGAATCTTATATGTTTTCAGTTAGTTAGTCGATCCGCTATCCATGCTAATCATCATCATTACCCCAACCCCGTGAACCTCTGGAAATCCAAATACACCACATCCACTGCTTCCCCCTTATCCACACTGCTCGTTACATCCTCAAAGAACTCTAGCAAATTTGTCAAACATGATTTCCCTTCCATGAAACCATGCTGCTTGACTGAGTTATGCTTTTCCAAATGTCCTGCTCCTGCTTCCTTAATAATGGACTCCAGCATTTTCCCAATGACAGATGTTAGTCTATAGTTTCCTGCTTTCTGTCTGCCTCCTTTTTTAAAAAGGGGCGTTACATTCGTGGTTTTCCAGTCCACTGGGACCTCCCCAGAATCCAGGGAATTTTGAAGATTACAACTAATGCACCCACCATCTCTGCAGCCACTTCTTTTAAGACTCCAGGATGTAATCCATCGGGTCCAGGGGACTTGTCCACCTTTAGTCCCATTATTTTACCGAGTACTACTTCTTTAATGACAGTGATTTTTTTTTAAGTTCCTCCCTCCCTATAGCCCCTTGATATCCATTATTGGGATGTTTTAGTGTCTTCTACCGTGAAGACTTACACAAAATATTTGTTCAAAGTCTGCCATTTCCATGTTTCCCATTATTAATTCCCCAGTCTCATCCTCTAAGGGACCAACATTTACTTTAGCCACTCTCTTCCTTTTTATATACCTGTAGAAACTCTTGCTATATGTTTTTATATTTCTTGCTCGTTTACTTTCATAATTTATCTTCCCTCTTTTTATTATTTTTTTAGTCGTTATTTGCTTGTTTTTAAGTTTCCCAATCCTCTGGCCTCCCACCAATCTTGGCCACTTTGTATGCCATTGTTTTCAATTTGATACCATCCTTCATTTCCTTAGTTAGCCACGGATGGTTATCCCTTTTCTTAAAGTCTTTCCTTCTCATTGGAATATATTTGTGTTGATAGATATGAAATAGCTCCTTAAATATCTGCTCATCAACCGTCTTACACTTTAAATTTATTTTCCCAGTTTCCTTTAGCCAACTCTGCCTTCATACCTTTGCAGTCTCCTTTATTTAAGCTTAGGACACTGGTTTGAGATCCAACTTCTTCACCCTCCAACTGAATTTGAAATTTAACCATGCTATGATCATAGAAACATAGAAAATAGGTGCAGAAGTAAAGGTCCCTTCGAGCCTGCACCACCATTCAATAAAATCATGGCTGATCATTCCCTCAATACCCCTTTCCTGCTTTCTCTCCATACCCATTGATCCCTTTAGCCGTAAGGGCCACATCTAACTCTCTCTTGAATATATCCAATGAACTGGCATCAACAACTCGCTGCGGCAGGGAATTCCACAGGTTAACAACTCTCTGAGTGAAGAAGTTTCTCCTTATCTTGGTCCGAAATGACTTGCCCCTTATATATAGACTGTGTCCTCTGGTTCTGGACTTCCCCAACATCGGGAACATTCTTCCTGCCTCTAACCTGTCCAGTCCTGTCAGAATTTTATATGTTTCTGTGAGATCCCCTCTCATTCTTCCAAACTCCAGTAAATACAGGCCCAGTCGATCCAGTCTCTCCTCATATGTCAGTCCTGCCATCCCGGGAATCAATCTAGTGAACCTTCACTGCACTCCCTCAATAGCAAGAATGTCCTTCCTCAGATTAGGAGACCAAAACTGAACACAATATTCCAGGTGAGGCCTCACCAAGGCCCTGTACAACTGCAGTAAGACTTCCCTGCTCCTATACTCAAATCCCCTAGCTATGAAGGCCAACATGTCATTTGCCTTCTTCACCACCTGCTGTACCTGCATGCCAACTTTCAATGACTGATTTACCATGACACCCAGGTCTCGTTGCATCTCCCCTTTTCCTAATCTGTCGCCATTCAGATAATATTCTGCCTTCATGTTTTTGCCACCAAAGTGGATAACCTCACATTTATCCACATTATACTGCATCTGCCCACTCACCTAACCTGTCCAAGTCACTCTGCAGCCTCTTAGCGTCCTCCTCACAGCTCACACCGCCACCCAGTTTAGTGTCATCTGCAAACTTGGAGATATTACACTCAATTTCTTCATCTAAATCATTGATGTATTTTGTAAATAGCTGGGGTCCCAGCACTGAGCCCTGCGGCACCCCACTGGTCACTGCCTGCCATTTTGAAAAGGACCGTTTATCCCGACTCTCTGCTTCCTGTCTGCCAACCAGTTCTCTATCCACGTCAGTACATTACCCCCAATACCATGTGCTTTAATTTTGCACACCAATCTCTTGTGTGGGACCTTGTCAAAAGTCTAGAGGATTCTTTATTCAGAGATCATTTATTAATCCTGTAACAATTATATGGACAGGTTGCACAGATTAGGCTTGTATTCCCCTGAATATAGAAGATTAAGGGGTGATCTAATTGAGGTGTTTAAGATGATTAAAGGACTTGATAGGGTGGATGGAGAGAAACGATTTACTCTGGTGAGAGAGTCCACAACAAGGCGACACAACCTTGAAATCAGAGCTAGGCCATTCAGGGCTAATGTCAGGAAGCACTTCCTCACACTAATGCTGATTGACTGTTTCGCTTGGCTCGAGAGTCTAGAACTAGAGGTCATAGTCTCAGGATAAGGGGTCGGCCAATTAGGACTGAGATGAGGAGAAATTTCTGCACTTTTCAATTGAGAGTTGAAAATCTTTGGAATTCTCTGCCCCAGAGGCTGTGGATGCTGAGTTGTTGAATGTATTCAGGGCTCAGATAGAGAGCTGTTTGGACACTAAAGGAATCAAGGGATATGGGGATAGTGCAGGAAAGTGGAGCTGAAGTACTAGATCAGCCTTGATCTTATTGAATGACGCAGCAGGCTCGAGGGGCCGTATGGCCGACTACTGCTCCTATTTCTTATGTTCTTAAAGGGCAGTGGAAATACGGAACTCTGTTCCCCATAAAACATAGGCTGGGGGCCAATTGAAAATTCCAAACTGAGATAGATAGATTTTCTTAGGCAAGGGTACTAAGAGTGCTGGAACCAAGGCAGGTAGACGGAGTTAAGATACTGATCAGCTGAATGGTCTATTCCTGTTCCTATGTTCCTACTTGCAGTGATGACTTTTGTAAACAGCTTTTACAGGGAATTAGAAGGGGAGGATATGCAGTCAGGATTAAACCTGGATCCCTCCTATTCCTATGAGTCAGTCACGCTGGGCGTTACCTTTACCCACTGAGCCATTGGGAGGAGGGTCCAGAGACCCTGCTGGAAAATGCACGTGTGAGGCCTCAGGTGAGGACAATGGAATAGCCTGTCGACACTCACTGTCGAGGTTCACACATGGAGATTGGGCACATGGGTCACGTATTGGTGAGTGTAGAATGGAACCCAGCCAGAGTCAGCACCTTCAGGGGAGGAGAGGGAGGGGAACCAGTGAGTGTAGAACTGAACCCAGCCAGAGTTAGCACATTCAGGGGAGAGAGAGAGGGGAATCAGTGAGTGTGGAATTAAAGCCAGCCAGAGTCAGCATCTTAAGGGGTGGAGAGGGACGGAACCAGTGAGTGTAGAACTGAACCCAGACAGAGCCAGTACATTCAGGGGAGGAGTAGGAAAGGAACCAGTGGGCGTAGAACTGAACCCAGAGTCACACCTTCAGGTGTAGATCAGATCAATATAAGAACATAAGAAATAGGAGCAGGAGTAGACCACCTGCCCTCTCGAGCCTGCTCTGCCATTTAATAAGACCATGGCTGATCTGATCATGGACTCAGCTCCACTTCCCTGCACACTCCCCATAATCCTTTATTCCTTTATCGCTCAAAAATCTGTCTATCTCCGCCTTAAATATATTCAATGACCCAGCCTCAACAGCTCTCTGGGGGCAGAGAATTCCATAGATTTACAACCCTCAGAGAAGAAATTCCTCCTCATCTCAGTTTTAAATGGGTGGCCCCTTATTCTAAGACTATGTCCCCTAGTTTTCGTTTCCCCTATGAGTGGAAATATCCTCTCTGCATCCACCTTGTCGAGCCCCCTCATTATCTAATAAGTTTCAATAAGATCACCTCTCATTCTTCTGAACTCCAATGTGTACAGGCCCAACCTACTCAACCTATCCTCATACGACAACTCCCTCATATCTAGAATCAACCTAGTGAACCTACTCTGAACAGCCTCCAATACAAGTATATCTGTGGCGTTGGTGAGGCCTACAAAAGGCCCAGCTTGTGCAGCTCCAGCCGGGAGAAAAAGCAAAAAAGTAGAAAGAAATCAAAAGGTGACGTCACAGCCAAAGGGGTAAGTGATTGGCTGGTGATTGGTGAGTAGCTTTTCTTTTTCTTTTTTATATCAGTGAGTAACTTGTTAACATTGTTGTCGCTAAATTAAGTGCATCTAAGGGGTTAAGTCATGGCAGGAGAGCTCGGACACGTGATATGCTCCTCCTGTACCATGTGGGAACTCAGGGACACTTCCGGAGTCCCTGACGACTACATGTGCAGGAAGTGTATCCGCCTCCAGCTCCTGACAGACCGCGTTGCGGAATTGAAGCTGAGGGTGGATTCACTCTGGAGCATCCACGATGCTGAGAATGACGTGATTAGCACGTGTAGCGAGTTGGTCTTACTGCAGGTAAAGGGTCCACAGCCAGATAGGGAATGGAAGACCAACAGGAAGAGCAGTGCAAGGAAGGTATTGCAGGGGTCTCCTGCAGTCATCCCCCTGCAAAACAGATACACCGCTTTGAGTACTGTTGAGGGGGCTGACTCATCAGGGGAGGGCAGCAGCAGCCAAGTTCAAGGCACCGTGGCTGGCTCTGCTGCACAGGAGGGCAGGAAAACGAGTGGGAGAGCGATAGTGATAGGGGATTCAATTGTAAGGGGAATAGATAGGCGTTTCTACAGCCGCAACCAAGACTCTAGGATGGTATGTTGCCTGGTGCAAGGGTCAAGGATGTCTCGGAGCAGGTAAGCAGGACATTCTGAAAAGGGAGGCTGCACATTGGTATCAATGATATAGGTAAAAAATGGGATGAGGTCCTAAGAGAAGAATTTAAGGAGCTAGGAACAAAATTAAAAAGTAGGACCTCAAAAGTAGTAATCTCGGGATTGCTACCAGTGCCACATGCTAGTCAGAGTAGGAATCGCAGCATAGCTCAGATGAATACGTGGCTTGAGCAGTGGTGCAGCAGGGAGGGATTCAAATTCCTGGGGCATTGGAACTGGTTCTGGGGGAGGTGGGACCAGTGCAAACCGGACGGTCTGCACCAAGGCAGGACCGGAACCAATGTCCTCGGGGGAGTGTTTGCTAATGCTGTTGGGGAGGAGTTAAACTAATATGGCAGGGGGATGGGAACCAATGCAGGGAGACAGAGGGAAGCAAAATGGAGACAGAAGCAAAAGACAGAAAGGAGATGAGTAAAAGGGGAGGGCAGAGAAACCCAAGGCAAAAAACAAAAAGGGCCGCTTTACAGCAAAATTCTAAAGGGTCAATGTGTATTAAAAAGGCAAGCCTGAAGGCTCTGTGCCTCAATGTGAGGAGTATTCAGAATAAGGTGGACGAATTAACTGTGCAGATAGCAATTAACGGATACGATGTGGTTGACATCACGGAGACATGGCTCCAGGGTGACCAAGGCTGGGAACTCAACATCCAAGGGTATTCAACATTTCGGAAAGATAGACAGAAAGGAAAAGGAGGCGGGGTGGCGTTGCTGATTAAAGAGGAAATTAATGCAATTATAAGGAAAGCCATTAGCTTGGATGATGTGGAATCTATATGGGTAGAGCTGCAGAACACCAAAGGGCAAAAAACGTTAGTGGGAGTTGTGTACAGACCTCCAAACAGTAGTAGTGATGTTGGGGAGGGCATCAAACAGGAAATTAGGGGTGCATGCAATAAAGGTGCAGCAGTTATCATGGGTGACTTTAATATGCATATAGATTGGGCTAACCAAACTGGAAACAATACGGTGGAGGAGGATTTCCTGGAGTGCATAAGGGATGGTTTTCTAGACCAATATGTCGAGGAACCAACTAGGGGGGAGGCCATCTTAGACTGGGTGTTGTGTAATGAGAGAGGATTAATTAGCAATCTCGTTGTGCGAGGCCCCTTGGGGAAGAGTGACCATAATATGGTGGAATTCTACATTAGGATGGAGAAGGAAACAGTTAATTCAGAGACCATGGTCCAGAACTTAAAGAAGGGTAACTTTGAAAGTATAAGGCGTGAATTGGCTAGGATAGATTGGTGAATGATACTTAAGAGGTTGACAATGGATGGGCAATGGCAGACATTTAGAGACCGCATGGATGAACTACAAACATTGTACATCCCTGTCTTGCATAAAAATAAAAAAGGGAAGGTGGCTCAACCGTGGCTATCAAGGGAAATCAGGGATATATTAAAGCCAAGGAAGTGGCACACAAATTGGCCAGAAATAGCAGTGAACCCGGGGACTGGGAGAAATTTAGAACTCAGCAGAGGGGGACAAAGGGTTTGATTAGGGCAGGGAAAATAGAGTACGAGAGGAAGCTTGCAGGGAACATTAAAATGGACTGCAAAAGCTTCTATCGATATGTAAAGAGAAAAAGGTTAGTAAAGACAAACGTAGGTCCCCTGCAGTCAGAATCAGGGGAAGTCATTACTGGGAACAAAGAAATGGCAGACCAATTGAACAAGTACTTTGGTTCAGTATTCACTGAGGAGGACATAAACAGCCTTCCGGATATAAAAGGGGTCAGAGGGTCCAGTAAGAAGGAGGAACTGAGGGAAGTCCTCATTAGTCGGGAAATTGTGTTGGGGAAATTGATGGGATTGAAGGCCGATAAATCCCCAGGGCCTGATGGTCTGCATCCCAGGATACTTAAGGAGGTGGCCTTGGAAATAGCGGATGCATTGACAGTCATTTTCCAACATTCCATAGACTCTGGATCAGTTCCTATGGAGTGGAGGCTAGCCAATGTAACCCCACTTTTTAAAAAAGGAGGGAGAGAGAAAACAGGGAATTATAGACCGGTCAGCCTGACATCGGTAGTGGGTAAAATGATGGAATCAATTATTAAGGATGTCATAGCAGCACATTTGGAAAGAGGTAACATGATAGGTCCAAGTCAGCATGGATTTGTGAAAGGGAAATCATGCTTGACAAATTTTTCTGGAATTTTTTGAGGATGTTTCCAGTTGAGTGGACAAGGGGGAACGAGTTGATGTGGTGTATTTGGACTTTCAGAAGGCTTTCGACAAGGTCCCACTCAAGAGATTAATGTGCAAAGTTAAAGCACATGGGATTGGGGGTAGTGTGCTGACATGGATTGAGAACTGGTTGGCAGACAGGAAGCAAAGAGTAGGAGTAAATGGGTACTTTTCAGAATGGCAGGCAGTGACTAGTGGGGTACCGCAAGGTTCTGTGCTGGGGCCCCAGCTGTTCACATTGTACATTAATGATTTAGACGAGGGGATTAAATGTAGTATCTCCAAATTTGCGGATGACACGAAGCTGGGTAGCAGTGTGAGCTGCGAGGAGGATGCTATGAGGCTGCAGAGTGACTTGGACAGGTTAGGTGAGTGGACAAATGCATGGCAGATGAAGTATAATGTGGATAAATGTGAGGTTATCCACTTTGGTTGTTAAAACAGAGAGACTGACTATTATCTGAATGGTGACAGATTAAGAAAAGGGGAGGTGCAACGAGACCTGGGTGTCATGGTACATCAGTCATTGAAGGTTGGCATGCAGGTACAGCAGGCGGTGAAGAAGGCAAATGGCATGTTGGCCTTCATAGCGAGGGGATTTGAGTAAAGGGGCAGGGATGTGTTACTACAGTTGTACAGGGCCTTGGTGAGGC
Organism: Pristiophorus japonicus; assembly: GCF_044704955.1. Taxonomy (NCBI): domain Eukaryota; kingdom Metazoa; phylum Chordata; class Chondrichthyes; family Pristiophoridae; genus Pristiophorus; species Pristiophorus japonicus. The sequence continues at coordinate 77,788,951 of NC_091996.1, read as the reverse complement.
CACACCTGGAGTATTGTGTACAGTTTTGGTCTCCTAACTTGAGGAAGGACATTCTTGCTATTGAGGGAGTGCAGCGAAGGTTCACCAGACTGATTCCCGGGATGGCGGGACTGACCTATCAAGAAAGACTGGATCAACTGGGCTTGTATTCACTGGAGTTCAGAAGAATGAGAGGGGACCTCATAGAAACGTTTAAAATTCTGACAGGTTTAGACAGGTTAGATGCAGGAAGAATGTTCCCAATATTGGGGAAGTCCAGAACCAGAGGTCACAGTCTAAGGATAAGGGGTAAGCCATTTAGGACCGAGATGAGGAGAAACCTCTTCACCCAGAGAGTGGTGAACCTGTGGAATTCTCTACCACAGAAAGTTGTTGAGGCCAATTCACTAAATATATTAAAAAAGGAGTTAGATGTCGTCCTTGCTACTAGGGGGATCAAAGGGTATGGCGAGAAAGCAGGAATGGGGGACTGAAGTTGCATGTTCAGCCATGAACTCATTGAATGGCGGTGCAGGCTTGAAGGGCCGAATGGCCTACTCCTGCACCTATTTTCTATGTTTCTATGTTTTAATCCATCGTTAAATAAGGAGACCAAAACTGTATGCAGTACTCCAGGTGTGACCTCACCAAACCCTGCACAGTTCTAGTCGGACTCTGCTTTTATAGTCTCTCCCTCTTGCAATAAAGGCCAATATTCCATTTGCCTTCCTGATTACTTGCTGTACCTGCAAACTAACTTTTTGTGTTTCATGCACAAGAACCCCCAGGTCTCTCTGTCCTGCAGCACTTTGCAATTTTTCTCCATTTAAATTATAATTTGCTTTTCTATTATTTCTGCCAAAGTGGATAACCTCACATTTTACCACATTATACTCCATCTGCTAAATTTTTTCCCACTCACTTAGCCTGTCTATATCCCGTTGCAGATTTTGTGTGTCCTCCTCACAATTTGCTTTCCCACCCATCTCCGTATCATCAGCAAACCTGGCTACATTACACTCGGTCTCTTCATCCAAGTCATTAATATAGATTGTAAATAGTTGGGGTCCCAGCACTGCTCCCTGCTGCACCCCACTAGTACTGTTTTCCAACCAGAAAATGACCCATTTATCCCGACTCTCCGCTTTCTGTTAGTTAGCCAATCCTCTATCCATGCTAATATATTACCCATCCTGTGAGCTTTTATCTTGTGCAGTAACCTTTTATGTGGCACCTTATCGAATGCCTTGTGGAAGTCCAAATATACCACATCCACTGGTTCCCCTTGCGGATGACACTAAGTTAGGTGGCAATAAAGGCCAACATTCCATTTGCCTTCCTGATTACTTGCTGTACCTGCAAACTAACTTTTTGTGTTTCATGCTATGAGGCTGCAGAGTGACTTGGATAGGTTCGGTGAGTGGGCAAATGCATGGCAGATGAAGTATAATGTGGATAAATGTGAGGTTATCCACTTTGGTGGTAAAAACAGAGACAGACTATTATCTGAATGGTGATAGATTAGGAAAAGAAGAGGTGCAACGAGACCTGGGTGTCATGGTACATCAGTCATTGAAGGTTGGCATGCAGGTACAGCAGGCGGTTAAGAAAGCAAATGGCATGTTGGCCTTCATAGCGAGGGGATTTGAGTACAGGGGCAGGGAGGTGTTACTACAGTTGTACAGGGCCTTGGTGAGGCCACCCCTGGAGTATTGTGTACAGTTTTGGTCTCCTAACTTGAGGAAGGAAATTCTCGCTATTGAGGGAGTGCAGCGAAGGTTCACCAGACTGATTCCCGGGATGGGGAACTGACATATCAGGAAAGACTGGATCAATTGGGCTTGTATTCACTGGAGTTCAGAAGAATGAGAGGGGATCTCATTGAAACGTTTAAAATTCTGATGGGTTTAGACAGGTTAGTTGCAGGAAGAATGTTCCCAATGTTGGGGAAGTCCAGAACAGGGGTCACAGTCTAAGGATAAAGGGTAAGCCATTTAGGACCGAGATGAGGAGAAACTTCTTCACCCAGAGAGTGGTGAACCTGTGGAATTCTCTGCCACAGAAAGTTGTTGAGGCCAATTCACTAAATATATTCAAAAAGGAGTTAGATGTAGTCCTTACTACTAGGGGGATCAAGGCGTATGGCGAGAAAGCAGGAATGAGGTACTGAAGTTGCATGTTCAGCCATGAACTCATTGAATGGTGGTGCAGGCTCAAAGGGCCGAATGGCCTACTCCTGCACCTATTTACTATGTTACATCCTCAAAGAACACCAGCAAATTTGTCAAACATGATTTCCCTTTCATAAAACCATGCTGACTCTGCTTGATTGAATTATGCTTTTCCAAATGTCCCGCTACTGCTTCCTTAATAATGGACTCCAGCATTTTCCCACCAACAGATGTTGGGCTAACTGGTCTATGGTTTCCAGCTTTTTGTCTGCCTTCTTTTTTAAATGGGGCGTTACATTTGCAGTTTTCCAATCTGCTGGGAACACCCTAGAATCCAAGGAATTTTGGTAGATTACAACCAATGCATCCACTATCTCTGCAGCCACTTCTCTTAAGACCCTAGGATATAAGGCATCAGGTCCAGCGGACTTGTCCGCCTTTAGTTCCATTATTTTACCGAGTACTACTTCATTAATGATAGTGATTTGTTCAAAGTTTCTGCCAATTCCCTGTTCCCCCATTATTAATTCCCCAGTCTCATCCTCCAGGGGACCAACATTTACTTTAGTCACTCTCTTCCTTTTTATGTATCTGTAGAAACTCTTACTATCTGTTTTTATATTTTGTGCAAGTTTACTTTCATAATCTATCTTCCCTCTCTTAATCATTTTTTAGTCGTTCTCTGCTGGCTTTTAAAAATTTCCCAATCACCTGTCCTCGTACTAGTCTGAGCCACATTGTATGCCTTTGTTTTCAATTTGATGTGGTGTATTTGGACTTTCAAAAGGCTTTTGACAAGGCCCAAACAAGAGATTGGTGTGTAAAATTAAAGCACATGGTATTGGGGGTAATGTATTGACGTGGATAGAGAACTGGTTGGCAGACAGGAAGCAGAGAGTCGGGATAAACGGGTCCTTTTCAGAATGGCAGGCAGTGACTAGTGGGGTGCTGCAGGGCTCAGTGCTGGGACCCCAGCTATTTACAATATACATCAATGATTTAGACGAAGGAATTGAATGTAATATCTCCAAGTTTGCAGATGACACTAAGCTGGGTGGCAGTGCGAGCTGCGAGGGGGATGCTAAAAGGCTGCAGGGTGACTTGGACAGGTTAGGTAAGTGGGCAAATGCATGACAGATGAGTATAATGTGGATAAATGTGAGGTTATTCACTTTGGTGGCAAAAACAAGAAGGCAGATTATTATCTGAATGGTGACAGATTAGTAAAAGAGGAGGTGCAATGAGATCTGGGTGTCATGGTACATCAGTCATTGAAGGTAGGCATGCAGGTATAGCAGGCAGTAAAGAAAGCAAATGACATGTTGGCCTTCATAGCGAGGGGATTTGAGTTTCAGAGCAGGGAGGTCTTGCTGCAGTTGTACAGGGCCTTAATGAGACCACCCCTTGAGTATTGCGTGCAGTTTTGGTCTCCTAATCTGGAGGAAGGATGTGCTTGCTATTGAGGGAGTGCAGCGAAGGTTCACCAGACTGATTCCCAGGATGACAGGACTGACGTATGAGGAAAGACTGGATCGGCTCGGCTTATACGCACTGGAATTTAGAAGAATGAGAGAGGATCTCATAGAAACATATAACATTCTGACAGGACTGGACAGGTTAGATGCAGGAAGAATGTTCCCGATGTTGGGGAAGTCCAGAACCAGGGGACACAGTCCAAGGATAAAGGGTAAGCCATATAGAACCAAGATGAGGAGAAACTTTTTCACCCAGAGAGTTGTGAACCTGTGGAATTCTCTACCGCAGAAAATTGTTGAGTCCAGTTTGTTGGACATATTCAAAAGGGAGTTAGGTGTGGCCCTTACGGCTAAAGGGATCAGGGGGTATGGAGAGAACGCTGGGGTGGGGTACTGAGGTTGAATGATCAGCCATGATCATAGTGAATAGCGGTGCAGGCTCAATGTGCAGAATGGCCTGCTCCTGCACCTACTTTCTATGTTTCTATGATACCATCGCTTATTTCCTTAGTTAGCTATGGATGGTGATCCCTTCTCTTCCAGTCTTTCCTTCTCATTGGGATATATTTTTGTTCTGAGTTATGAAATATCTCCTTAATTGTCCAGCACTGTTCATCAACCGTTCCAGACTTTAATCTATTTTCCCAGTCTACTTTAGCCAACTCTGCCCTCATAGCTTTATAGTCCATTTTATTTAAGCTTCGGACACTGGTTTGAGGTCCAACTTTCTCACCCTCCAACTGAATTTGAAATTCAACCATATTATGGTCACTCATTCCTAGAGGATCTTTTACTGCGAGATCATTTATTAATCCTGTCTCATCACACAGTACTAGATCTAAGATAGCCTGCTTCCTGGTTGGTTCCGCAACGTACTGTTCAAGGAAACTATCCTGGATACACTCTATGAACTCTTCCTCAAGGCTACCCTGGCCAATTTGCTTTGTGCAATCAATATGAAGGTTAAAATCACCCATAATTATTGCCATTCCCTTTTTTACAAGCTTCCATTATTTCTTGATTTATTCTCCATCCAACAGTGTAGCTGCTGTTAGAGGGACCTATAGACCATGCCAACCAGCGACTTTTTCCCTTTATTATTCCTTATCTCCACCCAAACTGATTCAAACTCTTGATCCTCTGAGTCAGTATCGTTTCTCACTAACGTACTGATCCCATCCTTTATTAACAGTGCTATCCCACCTCCTTTTCCTTTCTGTCTGCCCTTCCGGATTGTCAAATATCCCTGAATATTTAATTCCCAGTCCTGGTCACCTTGCAACCACGTCTCTGTAATGGCTATTAGATCATACCCATTTGTGTCTATTTGTGCCGTCAACTCATCTATTTTGTTCCGAATGCTCCGTGCATTTCGACAAAGAGCTTTTAAATTTGTTTTTTTGCCCTTTTTCCTGCTTGTTTCCTCTGTCCTTTAAATTCACTCTCTTCATTTTTGCTTTCTAATTCCAGATTTACTCCTCTCCCTACTGAATCTATTCTCAGGTTCCCATCCACTTGCCAAGTTAGTTTAAACCCTCCCCAACAGCATTAGCAACGCCCCCCCCACCCCCCACGATGATATTGGTCCTGGCTCTGTTGAGCTGCAACCCGTCCGGTTTGTCTAGGTTCCACCTCCCCCAGCCAAAGTCAGCACCTTAAGGGGAGGAGAGGGAGGGGAACCAGTGAGTATAGAACTGAACCCAGATAGAGCCAGCACCTTCCGGGGAGGAGAGGGCAGGGAATCAGTGAGTGTAGAACTGAACCAGCCAGAGTCAGCACCTTCAGGGGAGGAGAGGGAGGGGAACCAGTGAGTGTAGAACTGAACCCAGCCAGAGTCAGCACCTTCAGGGGAGGAGAGGGAGGGGAACCAGTGAGTGTAGAACTGAACCCAGCCAGAGTTAGCACCTTCAGGGGTGGAGAGGGAGGGGAACCAGTGAGTGTAGAACTGAACCAGCCAGAGTCAGCACCTTCAGGGGAGGAGAGGGAGGGGAACCAGTGAATGTAGAACCGAAAATTCTGGAAATCTCAGCGGTCAGACAGCATCTGTAGAGAGAAAAACAGAGTTAGCGTTTCGGGTCGATAACTCTTCGTCAGAACTGCCGAATGTTCGAAAAGAGCACATTCTTAAGTACTGGAAGGGGGAGGGGAAGAAAGAACAAAAGGGAAGCGCTGTGATAGGGTGGAAGGCAGGAGAAATTAGAGAGACAAAAGGGATGATGGGCTGAAATGAAATTTCCTCAGTAACTGTCTCTGCCTCAGACTTAATCCACGTGGATCCCAACTGAAATTCCACCCTTCATGTTTTGGATCCACCCAGGATTACAGTTATCTCCGAGATATTCAGCGTTCCTCCAACCACTGGTCTTACCGCATCGTGGGATCCACATTCAACGCCATGCACCGCCACATGCACACTCTCGTCCTTTCTGTTCAGCAGCACCGACTCACTCTGTCTCGATCAGCAGTTCCATTTCATCCTTCGCCTCATCTGGAGCTTTAACCAAAAACTTTTCCCCTTTTCAGGTATCAAGGATCGTAAACTTCAACAAGTCTTGGACACCAACGCCCCTCTGGAACCTTCTTCCCCTTCACTTCCCTCTGATCCCATCCCTTCTTCCAATCACACCTCCTGCCGTGTTTTCACCATCCCCTCTGACCTTCCCCTCTCTGACCCCGAACGATCAGTCCTGAGCTTCATCCCTTTACGCCCCCACCTCAATGAATTTTGAGCTCGATACGATGCTGAGCTCTTTTTCCACCGCCTTTGCCTCCGTGCCCACTTCTTCGGCCAGGAGTCTTCCCCCTGCACAGCTGACCCTTTCTCCCGTTTTCAGAATTCTCGTTCTACCTGGACCCCTCCCTCTGGCCTCTTGCCCTCTCTAAATCTCTTCATTGCAAACTGCCGACGGGACATCAGCCATCTCAATTTCTCTGTTCCCCTCACCCTCTCCAATCTCCCTCCCTCTGAATTTGCAGAACTCCGCTCTCTCAGATCCAACCCCTGCATTGACATTAAACCTGCTGACAAGGCTGGTGCTGTTGTTTGGCGAACCGACCTCTACCTTGCAGAGGCTGATCGCCAACTCTCTGACACTTCCTCCTACCTCCCCCTGGACCATGACCCACCACCGAACATCAAGCCTTCATTTCCCCGACCGTCACTGACCTCATCTCCTCTGGAGATCTTCCCTCCACAACCACCAACCCCACACAGCCCGCTTCTACCTCCTTCCCAAGATCCTCAAACAAGACTGCCCCGGTAGATCCATCGTTTCAGCCTGTTCTTGCCCCACAGAACTTATTTCTTCTTATCTCGACTCTATTTTTTCCTCCTGGTGTCCACTCTCTTCCCACCTCCATCTGCGACTCCTCCGATGCCCTCCGTCACTTTAACAGTTTTCAGTTTCCTGGCCCCTACCGTCTTCTTTTCACCATTGACGTCCAATCCCTCCATACTTCCATCCCCCACCAGGAATGCCTGAGGGCGCTCACTTCTTCCTCGAGCAGAGACCCGACTAGTTGCATCCAACAGCGCCCTCCTCTGCCTGGCTGAACTTGTTCTGACGTTGAACAACTTCTCCTTTAACTCCACTCACTTCCTCCAAATTAATTATGTTGCTATGGGAACCCACATGGGTCCTAGCTATGCCTGCCTTTTTGTGGGATATGTGGAACATTGTTCTAGTCCTACTCGGGTCCCCTCCCTCATGGATGGATATGAGGTAATTGGCATCACAGAGACATGGCTCCAGGGTGACCAAGGCTGGGAACTCAACATCCAGGGGTATTCAACATTTAGAAAGGATGGACAGAGAGGAAAAGGAGGCGGGGTGGCGTTGCTGGTTAAAGAGGAAATTAATGCAATAGTAAGGAAAGATATTGGCTTGGATGATGTGGAATCGGTATGGGTGGAGCTGCGGAATGCCAAAGGGCAGAAAACGCTGGTGGGAGTTGTGTACAGGCCATCAAACAGTAGTAGTGAGATTGGGGACAGCATCAAACAAGAAATTAGGGATGTGTGCAATAAAGGTACAGCAATTATCATGGGCGACTTTAATTTACATATTGATTGGGCTAACCAAACTGGCAACAATGCGGTGGAGGAGGATTTCCTGGAGTGTATTAGGGATGGTTTTCTTGACCAATATGTCGAGGAACCAACTAGAGAGCTGGCCATCCTAGACTGGGTGATGTGTAATGAGAAGGGACTAATTAGGAATCTTGTTGTGCGAGACCCCTTGGGGAAGAATGACCATAATATGGTAGAATTCTTTATTAAGATGGAGAGTGACACAGTTAATTCAGAAACTAGGGTCCTGAACTTAAGGAAAGGCAACTTCGACGGCATGAGGCGCGAATTGGCAAGTATAGACTGGCAAATGTTACTTAAAGGGTTGACGATAGATAGGCAATGGCAAACATTTATAGATCACATGGATGAACTTCAACAGTTGTACATCCCTGTCAGGAGTAAAAATAAAACAGGGAAGATGGCTCAACCGTGGCTAACAAACGAAATTAAGGATAGTGTTAGATCCAAGGAAGAGACATATAAATTGTCAAGAAAAAGCAGCAAACCTGAGGACTGGGAGAAATTTAGAATTCAGCAGAGGAGGACAAAGGGTTTAATTAAGAGGGGGAAAATAGAGTACGAGAGGAAGCTTGCCGGGAACATAAAAACTGACTGCAAAAGCTTCTATAGATATGTGAAGAGAAAAAGATTAGTGAAGACGAACGTAGGTCCCTTGCAGTCGGACTCGGGTGAATTAATAACGGGGAACAAAGAAATGGCAGACCAATTGAACAAATACTTTGGTTCTGTCTTCACGAAGGAAGACACAAATGATCTTCCGGATGTACTCGGGGACCGGGGGTCTAGTGAGAAGGAGGAACTGATGGATATCCTTATTAGGCAGGAAATTGTGTTGGGAAAATTGATGGGATTGAAGGCCGATAAATCCCCGGGGCCTGATTGTCTGCATCCCAGAATACTTAAGGAGGTGGCCCGAGAAATAGTAGATGCATTGGTGATCATTTTCCAACAGTCTTATCGACTCTGGATCAGTTTCTATGGACTGGAGGGTAGCTAATGTAACACCACTTTTTAAAAAAGGAGGGAGAGAGAAAACAGGTAATTATAGACCAGTTAGTCTGACATCAGTAGTGGGGAAAATGTTGGAGTCAATTATTAAAGATGAAATAGCGCATTTGGAGAGCAGTGACAGGATCGGTCCAAGTCAGCATGGATTTGTGAAAGGCAAATCATGCTTGATAAATCTTCTGGAATTTTTTGAGGATGTAACTAGTAGAGTGGACAAGGGGGAACCAGTGGATGTGGTGTATTTGGACTTTCAAAAGGCATTTGACAAGGTCCCACATAAGAAATTGGTGTGCAAAATCAAAGCACATGGTATTGGGGGTATACTGGCGTGGATAGAGAATTGGTTGGCAGACAGGAAGCAGAGAGTCGGGATAAACGGGTCCTTTTCGGAATGGGAGGCAGTGACTAGTGGAGTGCCACAGGGCTCAGTGCTGGGTCTCTAGCACTTTATATTATACATTAATGATTTGGATGAAGGAATTGAGTGTAATATCTCCAAGTTTGCAGATGACACTAAACTGGGTGGCGGGGTGAGCTGTGAAGAGGATGCTAAGAGGCTGCAGGGTGACTTGGACAGGTTGGGTGAGTGGGCAAATGCATGGCAGATGCAGGATAATGTGGATAAATGTGAGGTTATCCACTTTGGTGGCAGAAACACGAGGGCAGAGTATTATCTGAATGGCGGCAGATAAGGAAAAGGGGAGGTGCAACGAGACCTGGGTGTCATGGTTCATCAGTCATTGAAAGTTGGCATGCAGGTGCTGCAGGCAGTGAAGAAGGCAAATGGCATGTTGGCCTTCATAGCAAGGGTATTTGAGTATAGGAGCAGGGAGGTCTTACTGCAGTTGTACAGGGCCTTGGTGAGGCCTCACCTGGAATATTGTGTTCAGTTTTGGTCTCCTAATCTGAGGAAGGATGTTCTTGCTATTGAGGGAGTGCAGCGAAGGTTCACCAGACTGCTTCCAGGGATGGCTGGACTGACATATGAGGAGAGACTAGATCAACTGGGCGTTTTTACACTGGAGTTTAGAAGGATGGGAGGGGATCTCATAGAAACGTCTAAGATTGTGATGGGACGGGACAGATTAGATGCGGGAAGAATGTTCCCGATGTTGGGGAAGTCCAGAACCAGGGGACACAGTCTTAGAATAAGGAGTAAGCCATTTAGGACAGAGATGAGGAGAAACTTCTTCACTCAGAGAGTTGTTACCCTGTGGAATTCCCTACCGCAGAGAGTCGTTGATGCCAGTTCATTGGATATATTCAAGAGGGAGTTAGATATGGCCCTTACGGCTAAAGGGATCAAGGGATATAGAGAGAAAGCGGGAAAGGGGTACTGAGGTGAATGATCAGCCATAATCTTATTGAATGGTAGTGCAGGCTCAAAGGGCCGAATGGCTTACTCCTGCACCTATTTTCTATGTTTCTATGTTTCTCACCTCTTTTTCCGGTACATTGATGACTGTATCGGTGCCGTTTCATGCTCTCCCCCTGAACTTGAAAATTTCATTCACTTTGCTTCCAATTTCCACTCTTCCTTCACCTTCACATGGTCCATCTCTGACTCTTCCCTTCCCTTCCTCGACTTCTCTGTCTCCATTTCTTGGGATAGGCTTTCGACCAGTATCCACTATAAGCCTACTATAAGCCTACAGCTACCTGGACTACATTGCCTCCCACCCTACATCCTGTAAGGACTCCATTCCATTCTCCCAGTTTCTCTATCTCCATCTCATCTGCTCAGATGATGCCACCTTTCACACTAGTGCCTCTGACATGTCTTCCTTTTTCCTCAACAGAGGATTCCCCTCCGCCATGGTTAACATGACCCTCGACCGTGTCCGTTCTAATTCCCGCACCACTGCTCTCACCCCTTCCTCTCCCTCTCAGAACTATGACAGGATTCCCCTCATCCTCACCTTTCACCCCACCAGCCTCCACATTCAATGGATCATCCTCCGCCATTTCCGCCACTTCCAGCGTGATCCCACAACCAATCACACCTTCCCCTCCCCTCTCACCATTCTGAAGGGATCTCTCCCTCCGTGACACCCTGGTCCATTCCGCAGTCACCCCCAGCACCCCCTCCCCTTCCCATAGCACCTTCCCGAGCAAGCACAGGAGATGCAACTTTTACCTCCTCCCTTCCCACTATCCAGGGCTGCAAACACTCCTTCCAGGTAAAACAGCGATTTACTTCTACTTCTTTCAATTTAGTATTCTGTATTCGCTGCTCACGATGTGGTCTCCTGTACATTGGGGAGACCAAACACAGATTGGGTAACCGCATTGCGCAGCATCTCCGTTCAGATCACATGGATGAACTTCAACAATTGTACATCCCTGTCTGGCGTAAAAATAAAACGGGGAAGGTGGTTCAACCGTGGCTAACAAGGGAAATTAGGGATAGTGTTAAATCCAAGGAAGAGGCATATAAATTGGCCAGAAAAAGCAGCAAACCCAAGGACTGGGAGAAATTTAGAATACAGCAGAGGAGGACAAAGGGTTTAATTAGAAGGGAGAAAATAGAGTATGAGAGGAAGCTTGCTGAGAACATAAAAACTGACTGCAAAAGTTTCTATAGATATGGGAAGAGAAAAAGATTAGTGAAAACAAATGTAGGTCCCTTACAGTCAGATTCAGGTGAATTTAAAATGGGGAACAAAGAAATGGCGGACCAGTTAAACAAATACTTTGGTTCTGTCTTCACGAAGGAAGACACAAATAACCTTCCGGAAATACTAAGGGACCGAGGATGTAGTGAGAAGGAGGAACTGAAGGAAATCCTTATTAGGCAGGAAATTGTGTTAGGGAAATTGATGGGATTGAAGGCCGATAAATCCCCGCGGCCTGATAGTCTGCATCTCAGAGTACTTAAGGAAGTAGCCCTAGAAATAGTAGATGCATTGGTGATCATTTTCCAACAGTCTATCGACTCTGGATCCGTTCATATGGACTGGAGGGTAGTTAATGTAACACCACTTTTAAAAAAAGGAGGGAGAGAGAAAACAGGTAATTATAGACCGGTTAGCCTGACATAAGTAGTGGGGAAAATGTTGGAATCAATTATTAAAGATGAAATAGCAGCACATTTGGAAAGCAGTGACGGGATCGGTCCAAGTCAGCATGGATTTATGAAAGGGAAATCTTGCTTGACAAATCTTCTAGAATTTTTTGAGGATGTAACTGATAGAATGGACAAGGGAGAACCAGTGGATGTGGTGTATTTGGACTTTCAAAAGGTTTTTGACAAGGTCCCACACAAGAGATTGTTGTGCAAAATTAAAGCACATGGTATTGGGGGTAATGTACTGACATGGATAGAGAACTGGTTGGCAGACAGGAAGCAGAGAGTCGGGATAAACGGGTCCTTTTCACAATGGCAGGCAGTGACTATTGGAGAGCCGCAGGGCTCAGTGCTGGGACCCCAGCTATTTACAATTTACATTAATGATTTGGATGAGGGAATTGAGTTTAATATCTCCAAGTTTGCAGATGACACTAAGCTGGGTGGCGGGGTGAGCTGTGAGGAGGACGTTAAAAGGCTGCAGGGTGACTTGGACAGGTTAGGTGAGTGGGCAAATGAGTGGCAGATGCAGTATAATGTGGATAAATGTGAGGTTATCCACTTTGGTGGCAAAAACACGAAGGCAGAATATTATCTGATTGGCGACAGATTAGGAAAAGGGGAAGTGCAACGAGACCTGGGTGTCATGGTACATCAGTCATTGAAAGTTGGCATGCAGGTACAGCAGGCGGTGAAAAAGGCAAATGGCATGTTGGCCTTCATAGCTAGGAGATTTGAGTATCGGAGCAGGGAGGCCTTACTGCAGTTATACAGGGCCTTAGTGAGGCCTCACCTGGAATATTGTGTTCAGTTTTGGTCTCCTAATCTGAGGAAGGATGTTCTTGCTATTGAGGGAGTGCAGCGAAAGTTCACCAGACTGATTCCCGGGATGGCAGGGCTGACATACGAGGAGAAACTGGATCGACTGGGCCTGCATTCACTGGAGTTTAGCAGGATGAGAAGGGATATCATAGAAACATATAAAATTCTGACGGGACTGGACAGGTTAGATGCAGGAAGAATGTTCCCGATGTTGGGGAAGTCCAGAACCAGGGGACATAGCCTAAGGATAAGGGGTAAGACATTTAGGACTGAGATAAGGAGAAACTTCTTCACTCAGAGAGTTGTTAACCTATGGAATTCCCTGCCGCAGAGAGTTGTTGATGACAGTTCTTTGGATATATTCAAGAGGGAGTTAGATATGGCCCTTACGGCTAAAGGGATCAAGGGGTATGGAGAGAAAGCAGGAAAGGGGTACTGAGGTGAATGATCAGCCATGATCTTATTGAATGGTGGTGCAGGCTTGAAGGGCCAAAGGGCCTACTCCTGCACCTATTTTCTATGTTTCTATGTAAGTGTGACCCTGAGCTTCCGGTCGCCTGTCACTTTAATTCTCCACTCTATTCCCACTCTGACTTCTCCGTCCTTGGTCTCCTACACTGTTCCAACAAAGCTCAACGCAAGCTCGAGGAACAGCACCTCATCTTTCGTTTCGGCACTTTACAGCCTTCTGGCCTCAACATCGAGTTCAACAATTTCAGAGCATAGCCGCTGCCAACCTGTGGCTCCCTTTCCCTTCCCACCATCTTATGTTTTTTTTCTTTTTTTGTTCTATTTGTCTTTAGTGGCAGCTGGTCATTACTACGTCATTCACACACTATCCAGATTAACCTTTTTCTAACCTCTATCATTACCATTTGAATTCAGCCCATCATCCCTTTTGTCTCTCTAATCTCTCCTGCCTTCCACCCTATCACAGACCTTCCCTTTTGTTCTTTCTTCCCCTCCCCCTTTCAGTGCTTAAGAATGTGCTTTATTCGAACATTCGGCAGTTCTGATGAAGGGCCGTCGAAACGAAACGTAAACTATTTTTTTTCTCCACAGACGCTGCCTGACCGGCTGAGATTTCCAGCATTCTTTGTTTTTATTTCTGATTCCAGCCTCCGCAATGTTTTGCTTCAGTATAGGGCTGAACCCAGCCAGAGTCAGCACATTCAGGGGAGGAGAAGGAAAGGAACCAGTGAGTGGTAGAACTGAACTCAGCCAGAGTCAGCACTTTCAGGGGAGGAGAGGGATGGGAACCAGTGAGTGTAGAACTGAACTCAGCCAGAGTCAGCACCTTCAGGGGAGGAGAGGGAGGGGAACCAGTGAGTGTAGAACTGAACCCAATCAGAATTGGTGGTGAAAACTGGAAATGGAGGAGAAACAGTCTAGAGATGTGCGATGGGTTTGGATTTCAGCACAGCAGGTGGGACAATGTGTGGGACAGGGATTTACAGCTTTGGAAGAACAAGAGAGGAAAGAATGTTCCATGGAAACTAGAAGTGTCTATTCTGAATTTCTGTCTTGTATTTACAGTGATGAGTTTTGTTATCTCCTTTTACAGCGTATTAGAAGGGGAGATTTTCAGACAGGAAACACAAACCAAACATCACGTCAAGATCTGACAGAGTCAATCGATTCATCAGGACCTGAATATCATCGGCCTTTGAAAGTGGAAGGAGAAATGTTTGTCTGTTCTGCCTGTGGGAAAATATTTCAAATATCAGTGTGACTGGAAAAGCACCGAGACACACACACCCGAGTGAGTGTGTTCCAGTGCACTGCCTGTGGAAAGAGCTTTAGCCAGTTACACAGCCTGAAAAAACATCGCACCATTCACAGCGCGGAGAAACTGTAAACTTGTTGTGTGTGTGGGCGAGGCTCCAACTGATCATCCAACCTGGAGAGTCACAAGGATACCCGGACCATGGAGAAACCGTGGGAATGTGGTGACTGTGGGAAGGTATTCAGAAAACCGTCTGAGCTGGAAATTCATCGACGCAGCCACACTGGGGAGAGGCCATTCACCTGCTCTGAATGTGGGAAGGGATTCACTGGGTCATCTGTCCTGCTGAAACATCAGCGAGTTCACACAGGGGAGAGGCCGTTCTCTTGCTCTGAGTGTGAGAAGCAATTCACTGGGTCATCCAACCTGCTGACACACCAGCGAGTTCACACTGGGGAGAGGCCGTTCATCTGCTCTGAGTGTGGGAAACAATTCACTGGGTCATCCAACCTGCTGACACACCAGCGAATTCACACAGGGGAGAGACCGTTCACCTGCTCTGAGTGTGGGAAGCGATTCACTCGGACATCCCACCTGCAGGCACACCAGCGAGTTCACACTGGGGAGAGGCCATTCACCTGCTCTGAATGTGGGAAGCGATTCACTCAGTCATCCCACCTGCTGAGACACCAGCAAGTTCACACTGGGGAGAGGCCGTTCACCTGCTCAGAGTGTGGGAAGGGATTCACTTGGTCATCCGACCTGCTGATACACCAGCAAGTTCACACTGGGGAGAGGCCGTTGACCTGCTCAGAGTGTGGGAAGGGATTCACTTGGTCATCCGACCTGCTGATACACCAGCGAGTTCACACTGGGGAGAGGCCGTTCACCTGCTCTGAGTGTGGGAAGAGATTCACTCAGTCATGCCATCTGCTGATACACCAGCGAGTTCACACTGGGGAGAGACCGTTCTCCTGCTCTGAGTGTGGGAAGGGATTCACTCGGTCATCTGACCTGCTGAAACACCAGCGAGTTCACACTGGGGAAAAACCGTTCACCTGCTCTGAGTGTGGGAAGGGATTCACTCAGTCATCCAACCTGCTGACACACCTGCGAGTTCACAAGTGACTGCAGGGGTTGGAATCTGTTGTTATTGCTGCTGTTAATCACATCCCAACTGAACCATGTTCATTCTGACAATTGGAGTTTGTTTCTGCTGATGTTAATACCTCTATAACTGGCCTGGACTTTAATACTCTGGATATATTGCTGATGGTGTTCTCGGGGCTGCAGTGTCCATTTAAGAAAGGCTGTGTGCTAACTTCCGCTTAATTCAGCAGCTCTCAACAGAAGTTCATAATCTCAATAAAATTACGAACTTTTACTTTAATCCTAATTTGATCTTTGGTACAAAATCTACAATAGTGTGTGAAAATTTCCACTGAATAAAATCTCCAATTAGAAAGAGCTTGTTGACAATTCTTACTGACTTGCACATTACACACAGTGGCCCCTCCATTATCCACCAGAAAGAAGGGGAATGGGAATTGGTGGGGAATCAGTGTCCCCAAATGTTGCCCCTCCCGTCTGATGTACCAATCCGCTCGGCACGGGAATGGAGACATCCAGACCAAAACTGTGCAGTACTCCAGGTGTGGTCTTACCAACGCCCTGTACAGTTGTAGCAGGACTTCCTCACTTTTTTACTCCATCCCCCTTGCAATAAAGGCCAGCATTCCATTTGCCTTCCTGATGACTTGCTATACCTGCATGCTAACATAACAATTACATTACATAATTCTAATGTACATTACAGCAAAATTCTAAAGGGACAAAAAGTGTTAAAAAGACAAGCCTGAAGGCTCTGTGCCTCAATGCGAGGAGTATTCGTAATAAGGTGGATGAATTAACTGTTCAGGCAGCTATTAACGATTATGATATAATTGGGATTATGGAGACATGGCTCCAGTGTGACCAAGGCTGGGAACTCAACATCCAGGGTTTTCAACATTCAGGAAGGATTGACAGAAAGGAAAAGGAGGTGGGATAGCGTTGCTGGTTAAGGAAGAGATTAACGCAATAGTATTGAAAGACATTAGCTTGGACCTGTATGGGTAGAGCTGCGGAACACCAAAGGACAGAAAACGCTAGTGGGAGTTGTGTACAGACCATCAAACAATAGTAGTGAGGTTGGGGATGGCATCAAACAGGAAAGTAGGGATGCGTGCAATAAAGGTACAGCAGTTATCATGGGTGACTTTAATCTGCATATAGATTGGGCGAACCAAACTAGTAGCAATACGGTGGAGGAGAATTCCCTGGAGTGTATAAGGGATGGTTTTCTAAATCAATACATTGAGGAACCAACTAAAGAACTCACCATCCCAGACTGGGTGTTGTGTAACGAGAGAGGATTAATTAGCAATCTTCCCCTTGGGGGAAGAGTGACCATAATATGGTAGAATTCTTCATTAAGATGGAGAGTGACAGAGTTAACTCAGAGACTAGGGTCCTGAACTTAAGGAAAGGTAACTTCGATGGTATGAGACGTGAATTGGCTAGGATAGACTGGCAAATGATACTTAAAGGGTTGACGGTGGATAGGCAATGGCAGACATTTAAAGATCACCTGGATGAACTTCAACAATTGTACATCCCTCTCTGGCGTAAAAATAAAATGGGGGAAGGTGGTTCAACCATGGCTAACAAGGGAAATTAGGAATAGTGTTAAATCCAAGGAAGAGGCATATAAATTGTCAAGAAAAGCAGCAAACCTGAGGACTGGGAGAAATTTAGAATTCAGGAGGATAAAGGATTTAATGAGGAGGAGGAAAATAGAGTATGAGAGTAAGCTTACAGGGAACATAAAAACTGACTGCAAAAGCTTCGATAGATATGTGAAGAGAAAAAGTAGGTCCCTTACAGTTAGAATCAGGTGAATTTATAATGGACAACAAAGAAATGGCAGACTTTGGTTCTGTCTTCACTAAGGAAGACACAAATAACCTTCTGGAAATACTAGGGGACCAAGGGTCTAGCGAGAAGGAGGAACTGAAGGAAATCCTTATTCGTCAGGAAATTGTGTTAGGGAAATTGATGGGACTGAAGGCCGATAAATCCCTAGGGCCTTATAGTCTGCATCCCAGAGTACTTAAGGAAGTGGCCCTAGAAATAGTGGATGCATTGGGGGTGATTTTCCAACATTCTATAGACTCTGGATCAGTTCCTATGGACTGGAGGGTGGCTAATGTAACCCCATTTTTTAAAAAAGGAGGAAGAGAGAAAACAGGTAATTATAGACGGGTTAGCCTGTCATCGGTAGTGGGGAAAATGTTGGAAACAATTATTAAAGTTGTAATAGCAGCGCATTTGAAAAGCAATGACAGGATCGGTCCAAGTCAACATGGATTTATGAAAGAGAAATCATGCTTGACAAATATTCTAGAATTTTTTGAGGATGTAATTAGTAGAGTGGACAAGGGGGAACCAGTGAATGTGGTGTCTTTGGACGTTCAAAATGCTTTTGACAAGGTCCCACATAAGATATTAGTATGCAAAATTAAAGCACATGGTATTGGGGGTAACATATTGACATGGATAGAGAATTGGTTGGCAGACAGGAAGCAAAGAGTAGGAATAAATGGGTCCTTTTCAGAATGGCAGGCAGTGACTAGTAGGGTACCGCAAGGTTCAGTGCTGGGACCCCAGCTATTTACAATATACATTAATGATTTAGACGAAGGAATTGAATGTAATATCTCCAAGTTTGCAGATGACACTAAGCTGGGTGGCGGTGTGAGCTGTGAGGAGGATGCTAAGAAGCTGCAGGGTGACTTGGACAGGTTCAGTGAGTGGGCAAATGCATGGCAAATGCAGTATAATGTAGATAAATGTGACGTTATCCACTTTGGTGGCAAAAACAGGAAGGCAGAATATTATCTAAACGGTGACAGATTAGGAAAGGGGGAAGTGCAACGAGACCTGGGTGTCATGGTACATCAGTCATTGAAAGTTGACAGGCAGGTGCAGCAGGCGGTGAAGAAGGCAAATGGCATGTTGGCCTTCATAGCTCGGGGATTTGAGTATAGAAGCAGGGAGGTCTTACTACAGTTGTACAGGGCCTTGGTGAGGCCACACCTTGAATATTGTGTTCAGTTTTGGTCTCCTAATCTGAGGAAGGACGTTCTTGCTATTGAGGGAGTGCAGCAAAGGTTCACCACACTGATTCCCGGGATATCAGGACTGACCTATGAAGAACGACTGGATCGACTAGGCTTATATTCACTGGAATTTAGAAAAATGAGAGGGGATCTCATAGAAACATATAAAATTCTGATGGGATTGGACAGGTTAGATGTAGGAAGAATGTTCCTGATGTTGGGGAAGGCCAGTACTAAAGGTAAGCCATTTAGGACCGAGATGAGGAGAAACTTCTTCACGCAGAGAATTGTGAACCTGTGGAATTCTCTACCACAGAAAGTTGTCGAGGCCAGTTCGTTAGATATATTCAAAAGGGAGTTAGATGTGCCCCTTACAGTTAAAGGGATCAAGGGGTATGGAGAGAAAGCAGGAATTGGGTACTGAAGTGGCAAAAATGATCAGCCATGATCATATTGAATGATGGTGCAGGCTTAAAGGGCCGAATGGCCTACTCCTGCACCTATTTTCTATGTTTCTAACTTTTTGAGTTTCATGTACAAGAACTCCCAGATCCCTCTGCACTACAGCATTGTGTACTCGTCCCCATTTAAATAATAATTTGCTATTTTATTTGTCCTACCAAAGGGATGATCTGACATGTTACCACATTATAGTTCATCTGCCAGATTTTTGCCCACTCACTGAGCCTATCTATATCCCTTTGTAGATTCTTTGCGTCGTCCTCACAACTTGCTTTCCCTATCTTTGTATCATCAGCAAATTTGGCTGTGTTACACTCGGTCCCTTCATCCAAGTCATTCATATAAATTGTAAATAGTTGATCCCTGTGGCACCCCACTATTTACAGTTTAGCAACTTAAAAATGACCCATTTATCCTGACTCTGTGTTTTCTGTTAGTTAGCCAATCCTCTATCCATGCTGATATTTTACCCCCACTTCTGTGAGCTCTTAGCTTCCGCAGTAACCTTTGGTATGGCACTTTATCGAACGCTTTCTGGAAATCCACATAGAGGACATCAACTGGTTCTCCTTTATCCACTCTGCTCGTTACATTCTCAAACAACTCCAGCAAATTTGTCAAATATGATTTCCCTTTCATAAAACCATGCTGACTCTGCTTTTACTGCAATATAATTATTGTGTTCCTAACACAGATGAGACTGCACACACGGAGGTTAAAGTAACAGTGACTTCAGTCTTTATTAAGACACTCCAGAGTGTGGAACAGGCCTTAGGGATCGGCTTATATATTGGGATCCCTTGGGACTTCAGGGGATGCGCTCCCTGGTGGCGGAACATGGGAGTGCATGCTTTACAGATACACAACATCACTCCCCCGCAAAGTCAAAGTGAAAACTATTGACAAGGTGAGGCGGTCGGGAGCCTTTCTTTCCCTGGTGGATCACCTCGGTACAAATGTCTGTTCTGGTGTGTTGGCTGTGCCCTCGCTGGGCTGGCGTGTTGTTGGCCCTGCGATCTGCTGGGTGAGCCTGGCTTTGCTGGGCTGTTGGGCATGATGGGTTCAATTTCCTGGTCTGGGGTGATGTCGTTGATCCTTTGGGTGTGTGTTGTGGGCTCGATAAAGGTTGTGGCTGCTGTGGGGTGTTCAGGGCAGTCTCGGTGCTTTCTGCAAATTTGTCCATTGTCTAGTTTGACTACAAACACCCTACTCCTTCTTTAGCTATCACCGTGCCCGCGATCCACTTGGGACCATGTCCATAGTTTAGCACATACACAGGGTCATTCAGATCAATTTCCCGTGACACAGTGGCGCGACCATCGTTTACATTTTTTGCTGCCGCCTGCTCTCTACCTGGTCATGTAGGTTGGGGTGAACCAGCGAGAGTCTGGTTTTAAGTGTCCTTTTCATGAGTAGCTCAGCCGGGGGCACCCCTGTGAGCGAGTGGGGTCTCGTGCGGTACCTGAGCAGTACTCGGGACAAGCGGGTTTGGAGTGAGCCTTCTGTGACTCGTTTAAGGCTCTGTTTGATTGTTTGTACTGCCCGCTCTGCCTGCCCATTGGAGGCTGATTTAAACGTGACATGTTTGATCCCATTGCGAGTCATGAATTCTTTAAATTTGGCACTGGTGAAACATGGCCCGTTGTCACTGACCAGTATGTCAGACAGGCCGTGGGTGGCAAACCTGCCCCTCAGGCTTTCAATGGTGGCGGTGGAGGTGCTTCCCGACATTATTTCACATTCAATCCATTTTGAAAAAGCATCCACTCCACCAGGAACATTTTACCGAGAAACGGGCCCACATAGTCGACATGAATCCTCGACCATGGTCTGGAGGGCCATGACCACAAACTTAGTGGTGCCTCTCTGGGCACGTTGCTCAACTGAGCACAGATGCTGCATTGCTGTACACAGGTCTCTAAGTCAGAGTCGAGACTGGACCATCACACATGGGATCTGGCTATCACTTTCATCATTACTATACCCGGGTGTGTGCTGCGGAGATCTGAGATGAACGTCTCCCTGCCCTTTTTGGGTAGCACTACGCTGTTACCCCACAACAGGCAGTCTGCCTGAATGGACAGCTCATCCTTACGCCACTGGAACAGCTTGATTGGCTCTTGCATTTCAACAGGGATGCTGGCCCAGCTCCCATGCAGTAC
The DNA here is from genome assembly GCF_044704955.1 of Pristiophorus japonicus. NCBI lineage: Eukaryota > Metazoa > Chordata > Chondrichthyes > Pristiophoridae > Pristiophorus > Pristiophorus japonicus. The sequence goes on along the minus strand of NC_091996.1, from coordinate 77,767,826 downwards.
ACAGTTTTTTTACTAGGGACAGCAGAGGATCTTGGCTGGTCCAAGTCCTAATCTGGCGGGCCGTGACAGGTGATTTATCATTTTCAAACGCTTCCATGACCATCAACAAGTCTGCGGGCTGCGCCACCATCAACAAGTTTGCAGGCTGCGCCATTTCCATCCCCATGGTGGGCAATGGTAGCTGACTGAGAGCATCCGCACAGTTCTCGGTGCCTGGCCTGTGGCGGATGGTATAGTTATACGCAGATAGCGCGAGTGCCCACCTTTGTATGCGGGCTGAGGCATTAGTATTTATCCCCTTGTTTTCAGTGAACAGGGATGTGAGGGGCTTGTGATAGGTTTCCAGCTCAAATTTGATGCATTTTATTTACCCCGAACACACACGCTAATGCCTCTTTCTCAATCATGCTATAGGCCCTCTCGGCCTCAGACAAGCTCCTGGAGGCATAGGCAACAGGTTGCAACTTCCCCGCAATGTTAGCTTGTTGTAATACACACCCGACTCCATACGACGACGCATCACATGCTCGCACAAGTCTTTTACATGGGTTATACAATACAAGCAGCCTGTTGGAGCATAAAATGTTTCTGGCTTTCTCAAAAGCAATTACTTGGTTTTTTTTCCACATACCCAGTTCTCACCTTTACGCAATAACACATGCAGGGGCTCTAAGAGGGTGCTAAACCCCAGTAGGAAGTTACCAAAATAGTTGAGTAGTCCCAGGAACGACCGCAGCTCCGTGACGTTCTGTGGCCTGGGCGCGTTCCTGATAGCCTGTGTCTTGGTGTCTCTGGGCTGAATGGCATCCACCGCGATCTTTCTCCCCAAAAACTCCACTTCTGTTGCCATGAAGACGCATTTTGACCTCTTCAGCCGCAGCCCTACGCGATCCAGTCGCTGGAGGACCTCCTCCAGGTTTTGTAGGTGCTCAATGGTGTCCCGACCCATGACCAATATGTTGTCCTGAAAAACCACCATGCGTGGTACCGACTTGAGTAGGCTCTCCATGTTTCTCTGGAAGATCGCTGCAGCTGACCGAATTCCAAACGAGCATCTGTTGTAGATGAACAGTCCCTTGTGTGTGTTGATGTAGGTGAGACCCTTCGAAGACTCTTCCAGCTCCTGCGTCATGTAGGCCAAAGTCAGGTCGAGCTTGGTGAATGTCTTGTCTATTGCCAGTGTCACAAATAGGTCATCTGCTTTAGGTAGCGGGTATTGATCCTGTAGCGAGAAACGATTAATAGTTACTTTATAATCGCCGCAAATCCTGATCATGCCATCACTTTTGAGTACTGGAACAATCGGGCTGGCCCACTCGCTGAATTCCACTGGGGAGATGATGCCCTCGCATTGCAGCCTGTCCAGCTCAATTTCCACTCTCTCGCTCATCATGTGAGGTACCGCTCGCTTCTTGTGGTGAATGAGTCGTGCCTCTGGGACCAAGTGGATCCGCACCTTCGCCCAAGAAAAGTTTCCAATGCTGATTCAAAAAGGGAAGGAAATTTGTTCAGAACCTGGATACATGAGGCCTCTTCGACATGTGATAGAGCTCGGAAGTCTTCGCAGTTCCAGCGGATTTTTCCCAGCCTGCTCCTTCCAAGCAGTGTGGGGCCATTGCCCAGGACAATCCAGAGTGGAAGTTCGTGCACCATGACCTCGTAGGTGACCTTTACCACGGCGCTGCCCAGGACAGTGATAAGCTCTTTGGTGTACGTTCTCAGTTTCGTGTGGATGAGGCTCAGGGCCTGAGTGCCTTGTTGCACCACAGTCTCTCAAACATCATTTTGTTCATGATGGATTGGCTAGCGCCAGTGTCCAGTTCCATGGCTACGGGTAAGCCATTCAATTTTACATTTAGCATTATAGGTGGACATTTCATCAAAAATGTGTGCACCCCATGTACTTCAGCATCTGCCTCCTCTCTTTGAGGCTCGAAATTGCTTTGATCCACCATGGACCGATCTTCCTCTGCCACGTGGTGGTTGGCAAGTTTTGCAGAGCTTGCAGCTCATCTGCAAGCTCGTTGGAGGTGCACCATTGTTCCACAACTCTTGCAAACATACCCTTTGAAGCGGCATGAAAAGGCTGAATGGAAGCCTCCACAACGCCAACAAGGTGTGAATTGCCTTGCATTCATCCTTTGTAGTGGACTCTGAGTCATCTGGGTCACCTGAGGCCTGCTGGTAATTGCAGACTTGTGGTTTCTGCCCTGTACATTTCTGCTTGCAAACACAGTTCCAGTTAATTTATGAACATTGCTAGCACTTGTGTGCTGATAGATTTGTTTGGTGTTATCACTGGTGGACATAAACGCCTGTGCTGTCGCAATGGCCTTATTGAGGGTCGGTGTCTCTTCAGTCAAAAGTTTTCATAGGATGGTCTCGTGGCCAATGCCCAGTACAAAAAAGTCTCTGAGTATCTGCTCCAGGTAGCCATCAAACTCACATTGTCCTGCAAGTCGCCTTAGCTCGGCGACGTAGCGCGCCACTTCCTGACCTTCAGATCGCTGGCACGTGTAGAACCGATACCTTGTCATCAGCACGCTCTCCCTCAGGTTAAGATGCTCCCGAACCAGTGTACACAGCTCCTCATACGACTTATCTGTGGGTTTCCCTGGAGCCAGAAGATTCTTCATGAGGCTGTAGGTCGGCGCCCCGCAGACCATGAGGAGGACCGCTCACCTTTTTGCAGAGCTTCCTTCTCCATCCAGCTCGTTGGCTACAAAGCACTGGTCTAGCCATTCGACATAGGCTTCCCAGTCCTCCCCCTCCGAGAACTTCTCCAGGATGCCCACAGTTTGCTGCATCTTTGCGTTGGATTCTTACACTCGTCGCCAGTTATTGTGTTCCTAACACAGATGAGACTCCACACAGGGGGGTTAAAGTAACTGTGACCTCAGTCTTTATTAAGACACTCTGGAGTGAGGAACAGGCCTTAGGGGCTGGCGTATATACAGTGCTCCCAAGGGATGCTGGGATCCCTTGGGACTTCAGGGGATGCGCTCCCTGGTGGTGGAACATGGGAATGCATGCTTTACAGATACACAACAATAATTTTCTAAATGTCCTGCTACTACTTCCTTAATGATGGACTCCAGTATTTTCCCAATGACATATGGTAGGCTAACTGGTCTATAGTTTCCTGCATTGTGCCTCCCTCCTTACTTGAATAGGGGTGTTACATTTGCAGTTTTCCAGTGTGCTGGGATCTCTCCGGAATTCAGGGAATTTTGGTAGATTACAACCAATGCATCCACTATCTCTGCAACCATTTCTTTTAAGACCCTAGGATGCATGCCATCATGTCCAGGGGACTTGTCCACCTTTAGTCCCATTAGTTTGATCAGTACTTTATCTCTAGTGATAGTGACTGTTTTAAGTCCCTCACCTCCCCCAATAGCTCTTTGATTATCAACTGTTGGGATGTTTTTAGTGTCCTCTACGTGAAGACTGATACAAAATATTTGTTCAAAATCTCTGCCATTTCCGTGTTTCCCATTATTAATTCTCCAGTCTCATCTTCTAAAGAACCAATGTTTATTTTCACTACTCATTTTCTTTTTATATACCTGTAGAAGCTCTTACTGTCTGTTTTTATATTTCTTGCTAGTTTGCTCTCATCTGCTACCTTCTCTGTCTTTATCATTTTCTTCGTCGTCCTTTGCTGGTTTCTAAAAGTTTCCCAATCGTCTGGCCTTCCACTGTCCTTCGCAACATTATATGCCTTTTTATTTCAATATTATACCATCCTTTACTTCCTTAGTTAGCAAGGGATCGTTCATCCTTCTCTTAGCATCTTTATTTCTCACTTGAATAAATCTTTGCTGAGAAGTTATGAAATATCTCCTTAAATGTTTGCCACTGCGTTTCTACAGTCTTACCCTTATACATATTTTCCCAGTCCACTTGGTGTCAGTGACAAGAGTTGATTTATATCCCATGCGAGGAGATTGGTGTCAGTGACTGTGGGGTTGATTCAACCTTCTTTGACCTGACCAAGGCCTTTGATATTGTCAACCGTGAGGTATTACGGAGTGTACTCTTCAAATTCGGCTGTCCTCAAAAATTTGTCACCATCAACGCAGTCTCACTGGGGAGAGGCCGTTCATCTGCTCCGTGTGTGGGAAGGGATTCACAAATTCATCCAACCTTCTGGCTCACTGCCTATCCACACTGGGGAGAGACCATTTACCTGTTCTATGTGTGGGAAGGGATTCACTCAGTCATCCAGTCTGCTGAAACACAAGCAAGTTCACACTGGGGAGAGACCGTTTACCTGCTGTGTATGTGGGAAGGATTTCACTCAGTCATGCAATCTCACTGCACACCAAATTGTTCACACCAATAGGGGACCATTTAAATGTTCTGACTGTGAGAAGAGCTTTAAAAGCAGATGTGATTTGAAAAAACACCAACATATTCACACTGGGGAGAGACCGTTTACCTGCTCCGTGTGTGGGAAGAGATTCACTGACCCATCCCACCTGCTGAAACATCTGCGAGTTCACACTGGGGAGAGGCCGTTTATCTGCTCCGTGTGTGGGAAGAGATTCACTGACCCATCCACCCTGCTGAAACACCAACGAGTTCACAAGTGATTGCAGGGTTTGGCTTCTGCTGTGAATCATATGACTGAACCATGTTCATTCTGACAATTGGGTTGTGTTTCCCCTGTAACTTGGCTGGAGTTTAATTTTCTGGACATCTGACAAATAAACCAGCTTTGGTTCCAACACACAGTGTGTCGATTCCTAGATTTCTCCAATATAAGAGGAGACTAATTGATATCCTGTCACTGACTGTACCTTTTTTTGAACTTTTCTCCTTCATTTAACAAAGACCTGTCCTTATGTAGCACCTTACATGACCTCAGGATGTCCGAAAGTGCTTTACATCCAATGAAGTACAATATCATTAAAGTACATTTGAAGTGCATTCACTGTTGCAATGTAGGAAATGTTGCAGACAATTTGCGCACAGCAAGCTGCCATGAACAGTAATGTGATACTGGTCAGATAATCTGTTTTAGTGATATTGGTTGAGGGCTGATGGGGCCTCGGTTCAGCGATTCATCCGAAAGTTGGCAACACTGACAGGGCAGCAATCCCTCAGTACTGCACTGGAATGTCAGCCTAGATTTTGTGCTCAAGTCTCTACAGGTGGACTTGAACCCACAACCTACTGACTCAGAGACAAAACTGCTACCACTGAGACATGACTGACACCCGATCATTACTCGTGATTATTTTAGTTCGGTTACTCTCATGGAAAAACACCAGCTCCCCAAACCTTCCAGAGTGCCTCTCCTAGCCTTGGTATCCAGAGAAGGTATTGGTAACATGTCCATGTACCTGCCTGGGAGTGTTTGATGGGACAGTGTAGAGGGAGTTTTACTCTGTATCTAACTTGTGCTGTACCTGCCCTGGGAGTGTTTGATGGGACAGTGTAGAGGGAGCTTTATTCTGTATCTAACCCGGGCTGTACCTGACTGCAGAGTGTTTATGGCAGACGCGAGGTGCTCAGAATACTCCATTCCCCGGCGCTGACATCCACCACCTCGATGAGAACATCATTTAACCCAAAGATAGAAACCCATCAGCTGTCCCTGGACACAGATCCGGAGGGACAGTGAGTGTCCTGAACATTGTTGTACAGAGTGCTGGATAGTTCATCCCTGGGTCTGAACCTTTTGGTGATGATTTGAATTTGATGCCTTCGAGTTACTGACTCACCGACTGGTGGAAATAGTTTATCCTCATTTACCTGATCAAATTTTGAACAGCTCCCTCAGATCTCCAATGACCCTTTGTTCTAATGAAACGAGCCCCAGTTTCTCCAATCTCCACTGATAACTAAAGCCTCTCTTCCCTGGTATCGTCTCAGTGAATCTCTCTGCACCCTCTCCATGGTCTCGACATCCTTCCTGGTGTAAGATCCCCAAAACCTGACACAATATTGGAACTGCAGCCTAACCAATGATTTGTACAGGTTTACATGACCTCTGTCCCTTTGCAGTCAGTCGAGGAGGCGGGAGCTCGGAGCAGCGCGAGTCCGGGGTCGGCGAGAGGCGTACCGGTGCAGCTACAGGGAGAAGGCAAAGATACAAAGGTGACGTCACAGCCTAGGGGGTAAGTGATTGGCTGGTGATTGGTGAGTAGTTTTTCTTTTTCTTCTTATATTGGTCAGTAACTTTTAACATTGTTATTACCAGTTTAAGTGTATCTAAGGGTTAAGACATGGCAGGAGAGCTCGGTCGGGTGTTATGCTCCTCCTGTACCATGTGGGAACTCAGGGACACTTCCGGTGTCCCTGACGACTACGTGTGCGGGAAGTGTGTCCACCTCCGGCTCCTGACGGTCCGCGTTACGGAATTGGAGCTGAGGGTGGATTTACTCTGGAGCATCCACGATGCTGAGAATGACGTGAGTATCACGTGTAGTGAGTTGGTCTTACCGCAGGGAAAGGGTCCACAGCCAGATAGGGAATGGAAGACCAGCAGGAAGAGTAGTGCAAGGAAGGTAGTGCAGGGGTCCCCTGTGGTCATCCCCCTGCAAAACAGATACACCGCTTTGGGTACTGTTGAGGGGAATGACTCATCAGGGGAGGGCAGCAGCAGCCAAGTTCATGGCACCGTGGCTGGCTCTGCTGCACAGGAGGGCAAGAAAAAGAGTGGGAGAGCGATAGTGATAGGGGATTCAATTGTGAGGGGAATAGATAGGCGTTTCTGCGGCCGCAACCGAGACTCCAGGATGGTATGTTGCCTCCCTGGTGCAAGGGTCAAGGATGTCTCGGAGCGGGTGCAGGACATTCTGAAATGGGAGGAAGAACAGCCAGTTGTCGTGGTGCACATTGGTACCAACGACATAGGTAAAAAAAGGGATGAGGTCCTACGAAACGAATTTAAGGAGCTAGGAGCTAAATTAAAAAGTAGGACCTCAAAAGTAGTAATCTCGGGATTGCTACCAGTGCCACGTGATAGTCAGAGTAGGAATCGCAGGATAGCGCAGATGAATACGTGGCTTGAGCAGTGGTGCAGCAGGGAAGGATTCAAATTCCTGGGGCATTGGGACCGGTTCTGGGGGAGGTGGGACCAGTACAAACCGGACGGTCTGCACCTGGGCAGGACCGGAACCAATGTCCTAGGGGGAGTGTTTGCTAGTGCTGTTGGGGAGGATTTAAACTAATATGGCAGGGGGATGGGAACCAATGCAGGGAGACAGAGGGAAACAAAAAGGAGACAAAAGCAAAAGACAGAAAGGAGATGAGGAAAAGTGGAGGGCAGAGAAACCCAAGGCAAAGAACAAAAAGGGCCACTGTACAGCAAAATTCTAAAAGGACAAAGGGTGTTAATAAAACAAGCCTGAAGGCTTTGTGTCTTAATGCAAGAAGTATCCGCAATAAAGTGGATGAATTAATTGTGCAAATAGATGTTAACAAATATGATGTGATTGGGATTACGGAGACGTGGCTCCAGGATGATCAGGGCTGGGAACTCAACATTCAGGGGTATTCAACATTCAGGAAGGATAGAATAAAAGGAAAAGGAGGTGGGGTAGCATTGCTGGTTAAAGAGGAGATTAATGCAATAGTTAGGAAAGACATTAGCTTGGATGATGTGGAATCTATATGGGTAGAGCTGCAGAACACCAAAGGGCAAAAAACGTTAGTAGGAGTTGTGTACAGACCTCCAAACAGTAATAGGGATGTTGGGGAGGGCATCAAACAGGAAATTAGGGGTGCATGCAATAAAGGTGTAGCAGTTATAATGGGTGACTTTAATATGCACATAGATTGGGCTAGCCAAACTGGAAGCAATACGGTGGAGGAGGATTTCCTGGAGTGCATAAGGGATGGTTTTCTAGACCAATATGTTGAGGAACCAACTAGGGGGGAGGCCATCTTAGACTGGGTGTTGTGTAATGAGAGGGGATTAATTAGCAATCTCATTGTGCGAGGCCCCTTGGGGAAGAGTGACCATGATATGGTGGAATTCTGCATTAGGATGGAGAATGAAACAGTAATTTCAGAGACCATGGTCCAGAACTTAAAGAAGGGTAACTTTGAAGGTATGAGGCGTGAATTGGCTAGGATAGATTGGTGAATGATACTTAGGGGGTTGACTGTGGATGGGCAATGGCAGACATTTAGAGACCGCATGGATGAATTACAACAATTGTACATTCCTGTCTGGCGTAAAAATAAAAAAGGGAAGGTGGCTCAACCGTGGCTATCAAGGGAAATCAGGGATAGTATTAAAGCCAAGGAAGTGGCATACAAATTGGCCAGAAATAGCAGCGAACCTGGGGACTGGTAGAAATTTAGAACTCAGCAGAGGAGGACAAAGGGTTTCATTAGGGCAGGGAAAATGGAGTACGAGAAGAAGCTTGCAGGGAACATTAAGGCGGATTGCAAAAGTTTCTATAGGTATGTAAAGAGAAAAAGGTTGGTGAAGACAAACGTAGGTCCCCTGCAGTCAGAATCAGGGGAAGTCATAACGGGGAACAAAGAAATGGCAGACCAATTGAACAAGTACTTTGGTTCAGTATTCACTAAGGAGGATACAAACAACCTTCCGGATATAAAAGGGGTCAGAGGGTCTAGTAAGGAGGGGGAACTGAGGGAAATCTTTATTAGTCGGGAAATTGTGTTGGGGAAATTGATGGGATTGAAGGCCGATAAATCCCCAGGGCCTGATGGACTGCATCCCAGAGTACTTAAGGAGGTGGCCTTGGAAATAGCGGATGCATTGACAGTCATTTTCCAACATTCCATTGACTCTGGATCAGTTCCTATCGAGTGGAGGGTAGCCAATGTAACCCCACTTTTTAAAAAAGGAGGGAGAGAGAAAACAGGGAATTATAGACCGGTCAGCCTGACCTCAGTAGTGGGTAAAATGATGGAATCAATTATTAAGGATGTCATAGCAGTGCATCTGGAAAATGGTGACATGATAGGTCCAAGTCAGCATGGATTTGTGAAAGGGAAATCATGCTTGACAAATCTTCTGGAATTTTTTGAGGATGTTTCCAGTAAAGTGGACAAAGGAGAACCAGTTGATGTGGTATATTTGGACTTTCAGAAGGCTTTCGACAAGGTCCCACACAAGAGATTAATGTGCAAAGTTAAAGCACATGGGATTGGGGGTAGTGTGCTGACGTGGATTGAGAACTGGTTGTCAGACAGGAAGCAAAGAGTAGGAGTAAACGGGTACTTTTCAGAATGGCAGGCAGTGACTAGTGGAGTGCCGCAAGGTTCTGTGCTGGGGCCCCAGCTGTTTACATTGTACATTAATGATTTAGACGAGGGGATTAAATGCAGTATCTCCAAATTTGCGGATGATACTAAGTTGGGTGGCAGTGTGAGCTGCGAGGAGGATGCTATTAGGCTGCAGAGTGACTTGGATAGGTTAGGTGAGTGGGCAAATGCATGGCAGATGAAGTATAATGTGGATAAATGTGAGGTTATCCACTTTGGTGGTAAAAACAGAGAGACAGACTATTATCTGAATGGTGACAGATTAGGAAAAGGGAAGGTGCAACGAGACCTGGGTGTCATGGTACATCAGTCATTGAAGGTTAGCATGCAGGTACAGCAGGCGGTTAAGAAAGCAAATGGCATGTTGGCCTTCATAGCGAGGGGATTTGAATACAGGGGCAGGGAGGTGTTGCTACAGTTGTACAGGGCCTTGGTGAGGCCACACCTGGAGTATTGTGTACAGTTTTGGTCTCCTAACTTGAGGAAGGACATTCTTGCTATTGAGGGAGTGCAGCGAAGGTTCACCAGACTGATTCCCGGGATGGCGGGACTGACCTATCAAGAAAGATTGGATCAACTGGGCTTGTATTCACTGGAGTTCAGAAGAATGAGAGGGGACCTCATAGAAACGTTTAAAATTCTGACGGGTTTGGACAGGTTAGATGCAGAAAGAATGTTCCCAATGTTGGGGAAGTCCAGAACCAGGGGTCACAGTCTGAGGATAAGGGGTAAGCCATTTAGGACCGAGATGAGGAGAAACTTCTTCACCCAGAGAGTGGTGAACCTGTGGAATTCTCTACCACAGAAAGTAGTTGAGGCCAATTCACTAAATATATTCAAAAGGGAGTTAGATGAAGTCCTTACTACTCGGGGGATCAAGGGTTATGGCGAGAAAGCAGGAATGGGGTACTGAAGTTTCATGTTCAGCCATGAGCTCATTGAATGGCGGTGCAGGCTAGAAGGGCTGAATGGCCTGCTCCTGCACCTATTTTCTATGTTTCTATGTACTCCACACCCCTATTTCTAAAACCTAGGATCCCGTGGGCTTTTTAACCACTTTATCAACTTGTCCTCCTACTTTTAAAAATTTGTGTAACTGAACATTTTGTATCTTTTAGACCTGGCTAAAATACATTGACTTTGACTTAAATGTGCATCATGGGAAAGAAAAGTTTAGTCTGAGTTAGAAACTCAAACAATCGATTCACTGCAGACAGGTCGCCATGGCAACACTGATCAGACATTCCATTCACTGAACCCACTGTTAGAATCTGCAATCAGATCAGGGGAAAGAACAGGGTTTGTCTGTTAGTAACCACAATGTAAGCTTAAACCAGAGTGAGTAATACAATAGATTAGATTATAATGTGTGATGTTTGTACCTATAATTGTGAAACTATAAGAAATAACAACTAACAGCAGGCAGGGGAGTTTCGGGATAATGAGAAAATTACTGAAGAAAAGTAACTGCTGGGAACCAGGGAAAGTGTCCTTGTAAATCACAGATTAGAGAAGTTCCAGCTGTCTTTTCCTCACTTCCTGCCCAAACCCAGCAGAGAAGACAAAGAAGAGTCCGGTGCCAGAGGTGGATCAGTGCAGGGTATAAAAGTGAGGGGAGACTGATGTAAGGGGGCAGTCGGGACTGGAGACACCGGAGATCAAGCTCAGGGCCCCCGAGGTTCCATCCAGCGGGCTGACCTGGTGTCAGTTACTGTGGACACGTGGGACTTGCATGTTTACTCTGATGTGGTAGAGCACAGAGAATCTGCTCAAATTATATTTCTTAGGATATTAAAGTTGTTGATGATAATCATTGAATATATTTAAAGTGGAGATAGACAGACTTTTGAAAGATAAAGGAGTGAAGGGTTATGGGGAGTGGGCAGGAAGTAGAGCTGAGTCCAGGATCAGACCAGCCATGATCTGATTGAATGGCGGAGCAGGCTCGAGGAGCTAGGTGGCCTACTCCTGCTCCTATTTCTTATGTTCTTGTGTTCTTACACTAGTCTCTCGATCCTCAATAAGACAAGGAATTAGCTAGAATCATACAACCCAAAATCTCTCTGCTCCTCTACTCCATTGAAAGTTTTACCATTTAATGTACATTTCCTCCCTTTATCTTCCTCCCAAAATCTACCACAACACATTTCTCTGCATTAAATTTCATTTCACATCTGCCTGCCCCAATTACTAACCTGTGTATTGACAATGAAGGCACTTAAAGTCCTCTTCACAGTTGGCCATGGGACCTTTCTGGCGTTCCCTGGAGATTTTGATCGTGTGCCCCATATACCCAAGCCCAGATCAGTTCTCTGTGACAGGCGGCACGGCGCCGGGCGGCACGGCGACAGGCGGCACGGCGACAGGCGGCACGGCGACAGGCGGCACGGCGCCGGGCGGCACGGCGACGGGCGGCACGGCGACAGGCGGCACGGCGACAGGCGGCACGGCTAAAGAATAGCCTAACTCCCAGGCCTGAGCCTAAACCCTGAACCCAATCCTAGTTCCCAGACTTTAACAATAAACCCTAAAACTAATCCCAAACCTTAACAAAGAATCCAGTTTACCAAAAAGAAGAAACCAGAACAGAAAGAATCATACTCTTTAATTAAAATAATTTAAAACAACGAAAATAACTAATCTGAACTCCAGACCCTAATCCTCATAAACCTAAACCTAAAATGTATAAACACAGACCCCAGCCCCAAAACCAAACCCTAACCCAGGACCCTAAAACCAACTCGAGCCCCAAAAATCCATTTTTCAGACCACAGCCCAAAAGCTAGTCTGAACCTCAGACCCCAACTCCCGAAGGCCGAACCCTAAGCAGAAGCTTTAATTTTAGCTCCCAGCCCCAAATCCTAACCCCAACTCCAAACCCTAACCCTCATAAACCTAAACCGAAAACTTGTAAAGATAGACCCCAGCCCCAAAACAAAACCCAAACCCAGGATCCTAACCCCCCCTAAAATCTAAACCTAACATAAAACATAACAGTCCAGACCCCAACCCCAAAACCCCAACCCTAACTCTGGATCCTAAACCCCGAAATCCGAACCCTAACCGAAAACTGAACAGCCCACACCACAGCTCCCAAACCCAATCCTAACCCCAGACCCCCAAGACTGAACCCTAACCTAAAACATATTAATTCAGACCCTAACCCAAGACCTAACTCTAAATGCCCCTAAATCAACCCCCAGCCCTTCCCTCTTCCTCAAGGAAACAGGAACTAAACAGAAATGTGTGTAAAAAAGAGGCCTAAACCGCGCTCCCCCGAGCAGACCAGGAACCAGAAGGGTCACAACAATCGGGGACAACAGACGACGCAGGGAACCAAACCGGGAATAAAACAAAACACTGCATTGAATGAAGACGGTAATAACAAAAACACAACAGAACTAATCCCCAAACTATAACAAAACCAAAAAAAGTACAAAACAAAAAAAAATTACTAATGTTGTAAAAATAATTTATTAAAATCAAAAAACAAAAATTTACAGGAAGTAAAGGGAAAAAAGGATTAAAAAAAGACTTAAAAGAAACAAACAGGCTGTCAGTAAATCAAAACATTAGACCCTCCCACAAAAAAATCCCAACCCCGAACCACGGGCATTCAACCAGGTGAGGCATCACACACTACCCACAAACACTAAAAAAAGGGGGCGGAGCTCCACATTGTACCTAACAAACAGGGAGGACCACTGAGCACACAGAGACAACACATCAGGAGTATAAACAAGAACCATAACACCAGACAAAGCACACAATTAACACCTCATCACTGAGAGGGAGGAGGTTTAAATCGTTTCTTTCCCACCTCCCAACACTTCTCGTTCCGACTGACCTGGTGGCAGGTAGGGAGCTCTAAACTCTTCAGAACCTCTGACTGTAAGTTTATCGATCTGATACCCTCTGACCCTTGAGCCCCTTGACCCATTTGCTTTTGCTGGCCCCTGATGAAGTCCCAGTAAGGGCGAAACATTAGGTCGATAGACTACAATCAGCCACCTGGACAACGGATCGTGAAGTGAGTATAAATCCCCTCCCCACAAACCCCACCTTACTTTTCTCCCCCCACCCTTGGGAGACTTCTTCCTCACTCTCTCCAGACTTCGAACACAGCGTGTTGGTCTTTTTCTTTTAAAAAAATGCCTCTCTCTCATTTCCCTTCATTCCTAACAAAAACATTTTCTCTGTACCAGCTCTAATTGTACTGCTATTTAGAGCTAGTGGGATAAGTGTTTGCTGCGGAAATGTGATTTCTCTGCTCCCCGCTAACCCTACCCAACAGAAAACTATTGCCATCGAACCACTACGTGCACACACACCTCGAGGGTCACCTCGAGTCTCGTCGCCGAGAGCATGCAGAAATCAAGTGCAGGCAGCGGAAGGAGCGTGCGGCAAACCAGTCCCAGCCTCCCTTACCCTCAACGTCTGTCTGTCCCACCTGTGAGAGAGACTGTAAGTCTCGTATTGGACTCTTCATCATAGGCAGTCCCTCGGAATCGAGGAAGACTTGCTTAGGTGGCTGAACAGTCCAATACGAGACTGTTTCTGTCGCAGCTGGGACAGATAGTCGTTGAGGCCTACCTTCGGCTCGTTTGCGGGGAAGGAGTTCCGAGTAGAGCGCTTGCTTTGGGAGTCTCGTGTCTGGCATGCGAACAATGTGGCCTGCCCAGCGGAGCTGATCAAGTGTGGTCAGTGCTTCAATGCTGGGGATGTTGGCCTGGTCGAGGACACTAACGTTGGTGCGTCTGTCCTCCCAGGGGATTTGCAGGATCTTGCGGATCCTCAACTATTCATTCATCTGAGAATTTACTTTTAGAGTGATGCACACAAGATTTCAGTAAATAAATTAAAAAACAATCAATGGAAAAAGTGCTTCGTAAATTCTCCCTCCCCCTCCCCCCATGCGGTCCTCCAACGCGGCATGGACCCTGATCAGCCCACTAAGACCATTAACAATTAAAAGGACATAATCCCCCCCTTCTCCATCCTATAACTGAATTACTCATTAAAACATCCCTCACCCAAAAACAAACATTCTTAAAATCAATACAAAAATAACAAAAAACAACTAATAACATTTAAAATCTTGAAAATACAAATCAGTACATCAAAGTACATCAATCAATCTTCCCGAAAGAAGGTAATAGCGACTTAAAATCAACCACCTTCAAAATCCGGAGACCAATCCCTTCCCTGGGAACAACAAGACCTCCGCTCAAACCCGACCCTCGGCCGCACCTTAAATCCAGCCCAAGGCTTTTAATCGGCACTAGGCCCAGAAAAATAACCCGACTACTCGATCTCTAAAATCCACAAAAATCAAAGAGACCACCCCCACACAACCTAACCGAGACCCCCCACACACAACCTAACTGTGACCTCCCCCACACACAACCTAACCGAGACCCCCCACACACAACCTAACTGTGACCTCCCCCACACACAACCTAACCGAGACCCCCCCCACACACAACCTAACCGAGACCCCCCCCTACACACACAACCTAACTGTGACCTCCCCCACACACACAACCTAACCGAGACCCCCCCCTACACACACAACCTAACTGTGACCTCCCCCACACACAACCTAACCGAGACCCCCCCCACACACACAACCTAACAGAGACCCCCCCCGCGCACACAAACTAACCTAGACCCCCCCCACATGCAACCTAACCGAGACCCCCCCACACACACAACCTAACCGATGCCCCCCCCACACACAACCTAACCGAAACCCCCCCCGCGCACACAAACTAACCTAGACCCCCCCACATGCAACCTAACCGAGACCCCCCCCACACACACAACCTAACCGTGACCCCCCCCCACACACAACCTAACCGTGACCCCCCCCCCACACACAACCTAACCGAGACCCCCCACATGCAACCTAACCGAGACCCCCCCCACACACAACCTAACCGAGACCCCCCACACACAACCTAACCGAGACCCCCCCACACACAACCTAACCGTGACCCCCCCCCACACAACCTAACTGAGACCCCCCCCACACACAACCTAACCGAGACCCCCCCACACACAACCTAACCGAGACCCCCCCCACACACAACCTAACCGTGACCCCCCCCCCACACACAACCTAACCGAGACCCCCCCACACACAACCTAACCGAGACCCCCCCCCACACACAACCTAACTGAGACCCCCCCCCACACACAACCTAACCGAGACCCCCCCCACACACAACCTAACCGAGACCCCCCCCCACACACACAACCTAACCGAGACCCCCCACACACAACCTAACCGAGACCCCCCCCACACACACAACCTAACCGAGACCCCCCCCACACACAACCTAACCGAGACCCCCCACACACACAACCTAACCGAGACCCCCCACACACACACAACCTAACCGAGACCCCCCCCACACACAACCTAACCGAGACTCCCCACACACAACCTAACCGAGTCCCCCCCCACACACAACCTAACCGAGACCCCCCCCACACACAACCTAACCGAGACCCCCCACACACACAACCTAACCGAGTCCCCCCCCACACACAACCTAACCGAGACCCCCCACACACAACCTAACCGAGTCCCCCCCCACACACAACCTAACCGAGACCCCCCCCACACACAACCTAACCGAGACCCCCCACACACACAACCTAACCGAGACCCCCTCCCACACACAACCTAACCGAGACCCCCCTACACACACAACCTAATCGAGACCCCCCCCACACACACAACCTAACCGTGACCCCCCCCACACACACAACCTAATCGAGACCCCCCCCACACACACAACCTAACCGAGTCCCCCCCACACACAACCGAACCGAGACCCCCCCCACACACAACCTAACCGAGTCCCCCCCACACACAACCTAACCGTGACCCCCCCCACACACACAACCTAACCGTGACCCCCCCCACACACACAACCTAATCGAGACCCCCCCCCACACACACAACCTAACCGTGACCCCCCCCACACACACAACCTAACCGAGATACCCCCCCATACACTCAACCTAATCATGACCCCCCACACACACAACCTAACCGAGACCCCCCCCACACACAACCTAACCGAGATGCTGCAGCAAGATACAGTTGCACAAAAACAAAAATAATTTTTTTTTCAAAAAAATAAAATTGGCGATCCCAGCAAACCAAACGGCCCCAACCAACAGAGGTCATCTTGACAGGCAGTTCCTCGGAATCGAGGAAGATTTGCTTCCACTCGAAAAATGAGTTCTCAGGTGGCCCTACAGTCCAATACGAGAATTACAGTCTCTGTCACAGGTGGGACAGATAGTCGTTGAGGATAAGGAAGGGTGGGAAGGTTTGCCGCACGCTCTTTCCGCTTGGTTTCTGAATGCTCTTGGCGTTGAGACTCAAGGTGCTCAGCGCCCTCCCGGATGCACTTCCTCCACTTAGGGCGGTCTTTGGCCATGGACTCCCAGGTGTCGGTGGGGACGTTGCATTTTATCAGGGAGGCTTTAAGGGTGTCCTTGTAACGTTTCCTCTGCCCACCTTTGGCTCGTTTGCCATGTAGGAGGTCCGAGGAGAGCGCTTGCTTCGGGAGTCTCCTGTCTGGCATGCGAACAATGTGGCCTGCCTAGCGGAGTGTGGTCAGTGCTTCCATGCTGGGGATGTTGGCCTGGTCGAGGACGCTAACGTTGGTGCGTCTGTCCTCCCAGAGGATTTGTAGGATCTTGCAGAGACATCGTTGGTGGTATTTCTCCAGCGACTTGAGGTGTTTATTGTACATGGTCCATGTCTCTGAGCCATACGATAGGGCCAGTATTACTACAGCCCTGTAGACCATGAGCTTGTTGGCAGATTTGAGGGCCTGGTCTTCGAACACCCTTTCCCTCAGCTACCGCTCTCTCCAACCCTGACAAATAAACAACAGACCCACTCTCCACAACCAAAAAACATTAGCAAGCCCATCAATTTCCGCCCTCCCCCTGCCCCCCCCCCCGACCCCCACGCTATGTAACTGAAACTTAATCCTCAAATTTTTAAATGAATAAAATGGGAAGACACAGACTCAGGAACACATGGCTCCACGCTATGACCAATCAACATTCTGCCTAACAGCAGCATCAAGTCTCCGTTTCCAACAGGCGGATTCCACAGGATCCTTCAACATCTTAAACAATAACAATAACTCTCCAATTAATATCCATAACCAGAGAGCACTGGAAATAATATTATTAATAAATCCAAAAAATAAAATTAACTTACTTACAATTAATAAGTTCCCTAACTCACAGAAACCAATTCAATCTATAGTAAGGAACTAACAACCCACCTAATAACCAATTTTAAACGACAAACCCAACCCCCCCGCCGACTAAAAAAGAACCCTTCCTAAACCAACGCCCCCCCAAAAGGGACTGTATATAAATACAATCCAAACTCCATCTATTTAATCTCTTGGCACAATTCAATTTACCATCAATTTAATTATTAATAAAACACTTCCATAAAAGTTCTAAGGGAACATTACCCCACTGTCCCAAACAACAAAGGCCCTAGCCGTAGAAATAGAATGGTACACCAGTATCCAGAATAAAATTAGAGCAAGGCGTCAGTGTCCAGAACGACACACACAGCCACAGCAGCTCTGATACAGCAAATAACAGACAGGAGAAAAGCCAAACAACTAAAAAGAGGAAGCTAGAACAGAAGTATATTACCCAAATTAACCCCAACCCAGATCTAAGCTAATAACAGAGCATTGCATCAGTAACCAAACAGGTAGCAATGCGGTGGAAGAGGATTTCCTGGAGTCTATTAGGGATAGTTTTCTTGACCAATATGTCGAGGAACTAACTAGAGAGCTGGCCATCCGAGACTGGGTGATGTGTAATGAGAAAGGACTAATTAGCAATCTTGTTGTGCGAGGCCCCTTGAGGAAGGGTGACTATAATATGGTAGAATTCTTTATTAAGATGGAGAATGTCACAGTTAAATCAGAAACTAGGGTTCTGAACTTAAGGAAAGCTAACTTCGACGGCATGAGGCGTGAATTGGCGAGAATAGACTGGTGAGTGATAATTAAAGGGTTGAAGGTGAATAGACAATGGCAAACATTTAAAGATCACATGGATGAACTTCAACAATTTACATCCCTGTCTGGGGTAAAAATAAAACAGGGAAGGTGGCTCAACCATGGCTAACAAGGGAAATTAAAGATCGTGTTAGATCCAAGGAAGAGGCATATAAATTGGCCAGAAAAAGCAGCAAACCAGAGGACTGGGAGAAATTTAGAATTCAGCAGAGGAGATCAAAGGGTTTAATTAAGAGGGGGAAAATAGAGTACGAGAGGAAGCTTGCCGGGAACATAAAAACTGACTGCAAAAGCTTCTATAGATATGTGAAGAGAAAAAGATTAGTGAAGACAAAGGTAGGTCCCTTGCAGTTGGATCCGGGTGAATTTATAATGGGGAACAAAGAAATGGCAGACCAATTGAACACATATTTTGGTTCTGTCTTCACAAACGAAGACACAAATAACCTTCTGGATGTACTAGGGGACCGAGGTTCTCATGTAAAGGAGGAATTGAAGGATATCCTAATTAGGTGGGAAATTGTGTTGAGGAAATTGATGGGATTGAAGGCCGATAAATCCCCAGGGCCTGATTGTCTGCATCCCAGAGCACTTAAGGAAGTGGCCCGAGAAATAGTGGATGCATTGGTGATCATTTTCCAACAGTCTATCGACTCTGGATCAGTTCCTATGGACTAGAGGGTAGCTAATGTAACACCACTTATTAAAAAAGGAGGGAGAGAGAAAACGGGTAATTATAGACAGGTTAGCCTGACATCAGTAGTGAGGAAAATATTGGAATCAATTATTAAGGATGAAATAGCAGCGCATTTGGAAAGCAGTGACAGGATCAGTCCAAGTCAGCATGGATTTATGAAAGGGAAATCATGCTTAACAAATCTTCTGGAATTTTTTGAGGATGTAACTAGTAGAGTGGACAAGGGAGAACCAGTGGATGTGGTGTATTTGGACATTCATCGGCCTTTGACAAGGTCCCACATAAGAGATTGGTGTGCAAAATCAAAGCATATGGTATGGCGCAATGTACTGGCGTGGATAGAGAATTGATTGGCAGACAGGAAGCAGAGAGTCGGGATAAACGGGTCCTTTGTGGAATGGGAGGCAGTGACTAGTGGAGTGCCGCAGAGCTCAGTGCTGGGACCCCAGCTCTTTACAATATACATCAATGATTTGGATGAAGGAATTGAGTGTAATATCTCCAAGTTTGCAGATGACACTAAACTGGGTGGCGGTGTGAGCTGTGAGGAGGATGCTAAGAGGCTGCAGGGTGACTTGGACAGGTTAGGTGATTGGGCAAATGCATGGCAGATGCAGTATAATATGGATAAATGTGAGGTTATCCACTTTGGTGGCAAAAATACGAAGGCAGAATATTATCTGAATGGCGGCAGATTAGGAAAAGGGGAGGTGCAACGAGACCTGGGTGTCATGGTTCATCAGTCATTGAAAGTTGGCATGCAGGTACAGCAGGCGGTGAAAAAAGCAAATGGTATGTTGGCCTTCATAGCTAGGGGATTTGAGTATAGGAGCAGGGGGGTCTTACTGCAATTGTACAGGGCCTTGGTGAGGCCTCACCTGGAGTATTGTGTCCAGTTTTGATCTCCTAATCTGAGGAAGGACGTTCTTGCTATTGAGGGAGTGCAGCGAAGATTCACCAGACTGATTCCAGGGATGGCTGGACTGACATATGAGGAGAGACTGGATCAACTGGGCCTTTATACACTGGAGTTTAGAAGGATGAGAGGGGATCTCATAGAAACGTTTCAGATTCTGACAGGACGGGGGGACAGGTTAGATGCGGGAAGAATGTTCCCGATGTTGGGGAAGTCCAGAACCAGGAGACACAGTCTTAGGATAAGGGGTAGGACATTTAGGACTGAGATGAGAAGAAACTTCTTCACTCAGAGAGTTGTTAACCTGTGGAATTCCCTTCCGCAGAGAGTTGTTGATGCCAGTTCATTGGATGTATTCAAGACGGAGTTAGATATGGCCCTTACGGCTAAAGGGATCAAGGGGTATGGAGAGAAAGCGGGAAAGGTGCACTGAGCTGAATGATCAGCCATGATTTTATTGAATGGTGGTGCAGGCTCGAACGGCCGAATGGCCTACTGCTGCACCTATTTTCTATGTTTCTATGTTTCTATGACACACAAAGGCACAGCGGTCCAAACACAATAAACAGAGGCCATCAGAGAATCCAATTTACAAAACAGAAGAAACTAGAATCTAAAGGATCATACTATTAATCAAACTAATTGAAAACAATGAAAATAACTGGAGGATAAATCAAGGGACAAGGGCAAGAAAGGCTGAGTCATAAACTCCGGAAAGTGTGAGCCAATCAAAAGTGGCAGTAAGGAATGCAAAATTCCAAAGGGTTGTTACTCCGCTGCCCGAAACACCAACAGCAACCTCAAAAAACACGAATAGATTTGTCAGGTACAATTTCCCCTTCATCAATCCATGTTGATTCTGCCCAATCCTGTTATTACTTGTGAAGTGCCCTGTTACCACCTGCTTAATAATAGATTCTAGCATTTTCGCTACTACTGATTCCATGGCTACTGGTACTGCATGGCTTAGATACAGAGTAAATCTCACTCCATCCTGTCCCAAACACTACCAGGGTTAATACAGAGTAAATCTCAGTCTACAATGTCCCAAACACTCCCAGGGCATGTACAGCACGGGTTAGATACAGAGCAAAGCTCCCTCTACATCGTCCTATCAAACACTCCCCAGGCAGGTACAGTATAGGTTAGATACAGAGTATATCTTCCTCTACCCTACCTCAAATACTCCCAGGGCATGTACAGCACAGGTCAGATACAGAGCAATCCCCACCCACTGACTCGGCCTCACCACTGATGAGACCACACCCACTGACTGCTGTAGGAGCAGGAGTAGGTCATTTTGCCCTTCGAGCCGACTCCACCATTCAATAAGATCATGGTTAATCTGATCATGGACTCAGGTCCACTTCCCTGCCCGCTCTCCATAACCCTTTATTCCCTTATTGCTCAAAAATCTTTCTGTCTCCACCTTAAATGTATTCAGTGACTCAGCCTCCACAGCTCTCAGGGCAGAGAATTTGATAGATTTACAACCCTCAGAGAAGAAATTCCTCCTCATCTCAGTTTTAAATGGGTGGCCCCTTATTCTAAGATGATGTCCTCTAGTTTTAGTTTCCCCTATGAGTGGAAATATCCTCTCTGCATCCACCTTGTCAAGCCCCCTCATTATCATTATCATAAGATCACCTCTCAATCTTCTGAACTCCAATGTGTATCAGCCCAACCTACTCAACCTATCTTCATAAGTGAACTCCCTCATCGCCTGACTCAACCTAGTGAACCTTCTCTGAACTGCCTCCAATGCAAGTATATTCTTCCTCAAATACGGAGACCAAAACAGTGCTCCAGTTATGGTCTCACCAATACCCTGCACAGGTGTAGCAGGACTTCTCTGCTTTTATACTCCATCCCCCTTGCAATAAAGGCCAACATTCCATTTGTCTTCCTGATTACTTGCTGTACCTGCACACTAACTTTTTGTGTTTCATGCACAAGGACCCCCAGGGCTCTCTGTACTGGAGTTCTTTGCAATTTTTCTCCATTTAAATTATAATTTGCTTTTCGATTATTTCTGCCAAAGTGGATAACCTCACATTTTCCCACATTATACTCCATCTGCCAAATGTTTGCCCACTCACTTCACCTGTCTATATCCCTTTGCAGATGTTTTGTGTCCTCAGAATTTTTGTATCAACAACAAACTTGGTCCCTTCATCCAAGTCATTAATATAGATTGTAAATAGTTGAGGACCCAGCACCGATCCCTGCGGCACCCCACTAGTCATGTTTGCCAACTGGAAAATTACCTGTTTATCCTGACTCTCTGTTTTCTGTTTAGCCAATCCTCTATCCATGCTAATATATTACCCCCAACCCTGTGAACTTTTATCTTGTGCAGTAACCTCTTATATGGCACCTTATCGAATGCCTTCTGGAAAACCAAATACACCACATCCACTGCTTCCCCCTTATTCACCCTGCTCGTTACATCCTCAAAGAACTCCAGCAAATTTGTCAAACTTGATTTTCCTTTCATAAAACCATGCTGAATCTGCTTGATTGAATCATGCTTTTCCAAATGTCCTGCTACTGCTTCTTTAATAATGGACTCCAGAATTTTCCCAATGATAGATGTTAGGCTAACTGGTATATAGTGTCCTGCTTTTTATCTGCCTCCTTTTTCAAATAGGGGCGTTACATTTGCTGTTTTCCAATCTGCTGGGATTGCCCCAGAATCCAGGGAATTTTGGTAGATTACAACCAATGCATCCACTATCTCTGCAGCCACTTCTCTTAAGACCCTAGGATGCAAGCCATCAGATCCAGGGGACTTGTCCGCCTTTAATCCCATTATTTTATCTATTACTACGTCATTAGTGATAGTGATTGCATTACGTTCCTCCCTACCTATAGTCCCTTGATTATCCACTATTGGGATGTTTTTATTGTCTTCTACCATGAAGGACTCTTACTATCTATTTTTATATTTTGTGCTAGTTTACTTTCATAATCTATCTTCCCTCTCAATCATTTTTTTAGTTGTTCTCTGCTGGCTTTCAAAAGTTTACCAATCCTCTGGCCTCCAACTAGTCTTGGCCACATTGTATGCCTTTGTTTTTAATTTGATACTCTCCCTTATTTCCTTAGTTAGCCACGGATGGTTATCCCTTTTCTTACAGTCTTTCCTTCTCATTGCGATATATTTTTTTTGCAGATTATGAAATATCTCCTTAAATGTCTGCCACTACTCATCAACCGTCCCATTCTTTAGTCTATTTTCCCAGTCCACGTTAGCCAACTCTGCCCTCATACCATTGTAGTCTCTTTTATTTAAGCTTAGGACCCTGGTTTGAGAACCAACTTTCTCACCCTCCAACTGAATTTGAAATTCAACCTATTAGCGCGAGCGAAATCCTGGAAGAATCACTCGTCACTCTGGGTCGGTTCCAAACATCAAAACGGTCTTTATTACGCCAGCAGGGAAAAAGCCTCTGGGTTATGCCAGGCACTACTCTCCTGCAAACAAAGAAATTCATAAATATTTATATGTTTTACAACAGTTCATTACAATTACTCTGCCCATGTCGGCTGGACACAATCCAATCATAACGATTAGAGATTACAAATTGGTTTCTTTGGGCCAATGGAATTGGTCCCCAGGCACCAAGGGACTGCATGATCATCTCATGTTTAGCTGGGGCTTACACATGGCCTCGTGATATTCTCCAGACCCCCTTATCTCTACTGTCCTTGGGTTCTGCCTGCACCTAACCTTCTTATCTTAACACAGTTACAGGAATTCCTTTGTTCAGTATTCTGCTAGGACATCCTGTCTGGGGGTTGCTGATTAAAGACATTTTGCTGAGCTCGCCCTTTCCAGTGTTCCTGTACAAGGAACTGCAGTGTCATCAGCTACCCAAAAATGTAGTCAAGCTGGTTAGCTGAATTCCCCTAGTGCTTTGTGGAATCCCTGGCAGCCATTTTATATCTGGCTGCCATTTTACACATACATACATATATATTCAGCAGATGCCTTTGCCTTTGAAAGCGCCCTACAACACGGTGTTTGAAACAAGCTGATTTATTTAATATTTATACAGAACATTAAACTCCAGCTCAGGTATAGGGGTTATTAAGAGCAGCAGAAACAAAGTTTAACTGCCAGAATGAACATGGTTCATTGCCCAATGCAATCAGATTGATCGTCATAGGCAGTCCCTCGAAGCGAGGATGAATTGCTTCCATGCCAAAAAGGAATGAGTTCACAGGTGTTTGAATGAAGGACCTAATATTCCAGATCACAAACTACATCTTGGAGGGTGGAAGATGCCTGTGCGTGGATTTTTTTAACGTGTGGTTGCCGTTGCACACCAGCCACCACATGGGTTTGACAGAGCTAGGTCTTGGTCCTGTGGCAAGGATTACCCCAGACGACTGGAGACGAGCTCTGCTGCATGGACTGAACGCGCATACATATCGCAGTGTGGGCTGGCCCGTGCTGCCCCTGGGCCCTCGCCTCTTTTGGGCCCCAGTCACTTCCTTCTATAAACTCTTGCTCCTTTTCCCCTCCTGCTGTGCCTACTGGCACAGCAATCAGCGACTTGACTTCGCAGCCGCCGTCCTCCTGCAGTGGTATGCCGCCGCACGCTGCTCCCTTGATGGTCCCGGCCTGCTGATGGTCGGGCCGCCGCACGCTGCTCCCTCTAATGCAGCCTTTCAATCCCAGTAAATCCTCTTCAATTCACCAACGTGGACTTTCAATGGCGGTGCAGTGACCCAGCATTCCTCGCGGGGAAGAATGTGCCAAGCCCAGACAACAGGGGCCCACTGCGCAGGCGCGGGACCTGGCTGTGTTTGGAGCATGCGCGGTGCGTGTAATGGCGGAGTGGACAAGGTGAACATCTGTTGCGCGAAAGAGCCCGTTTTCAGCGGGGCGGAGCGGAGTAATGGATCAGTAGGTCACCGGTAATGCTTTATAAACAACTGGTGCCCGCCGGAAGCCCGGAATAATAACCGGAATATCGGCGACTGCAGCTTCGGGGCTTTCTCCCGTTAACAGGCCCATGGTAACGGCGGCCATCTTTGTATAGGAAGGTAAGTTCAGCGCTCCGCCATCTTGATTCAGTGAGCAGCAAAGCGCATGCGTGACCATCTTGGTGCAGGAGCAACGTGAGGAGTGTCTGTTTCCAACCGGTCCGTCTGGATAAAGCAACAAATTAGTTATTTTGGCACTCTCAACACCTAGGATTTCTCACCATCTCTCCTAAAGACACTGCTCAGGGCTAAGATTACGGTTTACATCCCAGCCAATTGTAACAGGAAAGCCCCAGAGCTGTTCACTCCCAGGGTTAGAATCCCCATGTACAGTCCCAGGGTTAGAATCCCCATGTACAGTCCCAGGTTTATTATCTCATAAGAAATAGGAGGAGGAGTGGGTTATTTGGCCCCTGGAGCCTGCTGCGCCATTCAATAAGATCATGGCTGATCTGATCATGGACTCAGCTCCACTTCCCTGCCCGCTCCCCATTGGTTAAGAAACTATCTATCTCTGTCTTCAATTTATTCAATGTCCCAGCCTCCACAGCTCTCTCAGGCAGAGAATTCCATACATTTACAACCCTCTGAGCGAAGAAATTTCTCCTCATCTCAGTTTTAAATGGGTGACCCCTTATTCTGAAACTGGTTTTAGTTTCCCCTATGAGTGGAAATATCCTCTCTGCATCCACTTTGTCGATCCCCCTCGTTATCATATATTTCAATAAAATTACATCTCATTTTTCTGAATTCCAACAAGTAACGGCTCAACCTATCCTCATAAGACAACTCTCTCATCTCCGGAATCAGACTCTGAACTGCCTCCAATGCAAGTATGTCCTTCCTTAAATATGGAGACCAAAACAGTACGCAGTGCTCCAGGTGTGGCCTCACTAATACCCTGTACAGTTGTAGCAGGACTTTCCTGCTTTTATATTCTATCCCCCATGCAATAAAGGGCAACATTCCATTTGCCTTCCTGATTACTTGCTGTACCTGCATATTAACATTGTGTTTCATGCAAAACAACCTCAGGTCTCTCTGTCCTGTAGCACTTTGCAATTTTTCTCCATTTAAATTATAATTTGCATTTTTATTATTTCTGCCAAAGTGGATAACCTCACATTTTCCCACATTATACAACATCTGACAAATTTTTGCCCACTCATTTAATCTGCTTATATCCCTTTGCAGATTTTTTGTTTCCTCAATTTGCTTTCCCACCCATCTTTGTATCATCAGCAAACTTGGCTACATTAAACTCGGTCCTTTCATCCAAGTCATTAATATAAATTGTAAATAGTTGAGGACCCAGCACTGATACCTGCAGCACCTCACTAGTCACCATTTGCCAACCGGGAAAAAACACATTTATCCTGACTCTCTGTTTTCTGTTAGTTAACCAATCCTCTATCTATGCTAATATACTGCCCTCAACCCCATGAGCTTCCATCTTGTGCAGTAACCTCTTATGTGGCACCTTATCAAATGCCTTCTGGAAATCCAAATACACCACATCTGTTGATTTCTGAGTTCTTTTCTCTCAATCTGGTTCAGTGAAATCACTGAGTCGAATACCGATTGTGCTTTCAACAAAGCATTCTTTATTCACCGACCGGCGAGACTTATCAGACAGAAGGTATACTCTCTCGCTAGAGCGTACACACTTCCTACGGACAAGCGAAGTTACATCGTAAAGCGACGACAGTTATACATTTTTGAAAATAGATAACAAGATACAATTAGATTGACATCCTAGTTCAGCCTATCCGTTTTGATCCTTCCTTTCCTTTGTCCACTCATGAGCCGACATCTATATGGGCTGTTTTTTTACGAAAGCTCAGGCATTGCCTCTAAATGTTACAATTTTACTGGCGTGACTATTAACTGAAACCTTGCAATTCTGCTAATTGTGCTGATGTTGTATTTTCATTTATCCATATATCCATTTCATGTTACAATTTATATTGGCATGATTAGTAACTTAAAACCTTGAGAAAGTCTGTTAATTGTGCTGATGTTGTATTATTTGCAATCTGACATTCTCGTAGTTATTTTTCCATGGCTTATACATTTTAATATATCCAGTTCACTTCACTGTCTTTATTTCCATATATCCTGTTCACATATCCACATTCCCCCCTTTTATCATTCTATGATAACATTTAGGATCATTCTAGGAGTATTGCATTCATCCGTTCACACTCCATTTCCAGAATCATATTGTTGTTATTGTCGAGTAGTTCTTTAGTTTGTTGGATCATAACCCGGGAGCCCTTGACCACAAGAGAGTTTGCTAACCTTGCCATCATTACTTTACAGCAGAGGTTAAGGCAACCAACAATCAGACAACAGGTAATTATTACTATGATGAGAACAATTGCCCCATGCATTAGATAGGATCTCCAAGACCCACCTAAAAGCCAATCAGACCTGCTAGATTCTTTTGCTGGTGTGGATAACTTCTTCACCTCCCTTCTTATGTGATCAGCAAGATTGGTTATGTTTTCTGAACTATCAGGAATGTAAGTGCAACATTCCGATCCTATCAGGGCACACGTTCCTCCTTTCTCAGCTAACAGGTAATCGAGGGCCATTCGATTTTGTAATGCTACGGTCCTTATTGCTACCATTTCAGCTGTGATGCCCTCCAGTGCTTCAGCAGTATTGTTAGCTACCTGTTCCAATATCGTCTCTAAGTTCTGTACTTCGTCCATGAGATGTTTTATCCCGATTGGGAACACCAGGACCCCAAAGAACTTGTCGGCGGGGGTGATGGCTCGCTTATATCGGCTGGAGGCATGTGCTTCCGCCAGGGTACGTACTTGCCACACAAATGGCACCACATATCCCATAAAGCAGGACCCTGTCCATCGCCTGGGCAACCAAGGATATGCCTTATGACCGCACACGAAATACGTGCCATTAAAAGCTGCTTTCTGATATATTGCCTCCAGGTCCCAGGACTGGGCCCACAAACTTCTACCTGTGTTATTCGGATCGTGAGAGTGGATGGTGACTCGTGCACCTGTGGTGAGGTTGAGACTGTGTGGGCAATTGCTGTACCCTACGATATGTCTCTTGTTACTGGTGTCATTTCGGATTAGACATATGTTCCCTGTTGGCCTCCCAATCCCTGAGGTATTGGTCAGAGCTATGAATGGGGGTTCCTTTTCACGGTTGTAGGTTGGTTGGTACCATCCCTGGAATGTCTGACTAATGGGATCTCCAACACTCTCCCACTTGGTGACCTCCCCGTGGTTGTTCAGGTGGTAACGGTATGATACTCCTCCTGGTCTCCGTGATCCCTCTTTTGACCTGCCTTTCATCATTCGTACTTGTATTGGCCCCCCTCCTCTTATTATAGTTTGGCTCTGAATCCATCTGACAGTCTCAGTTAGGGTCAGTGGAACGGTGCGCAAAGGAATTCCCCCTTTGGAATGTATAGGGATATGTGAACACACCCAGCATCTAGAAAAGTGCCCTTTTTGCGCATAAACATAAGACATATACAAAAAGGTGTTGACATGAAGCTCTCGCCTCTGTCTCCCTTCCCATGTGCCGAAACTGTCATATATCCATACTATTATACAGACTGTGGCAAACAGACATGGTTTCATCTTAAGGCTCAGAATAGTCCAATTTTGCTGATTAATAGAGTTCAGTTTTCTCGTCTCTCTTCTCAGTTCACTGTGGCTTAGCTGTCGGTGTAGCTGGCTATCTATTAGGATTTCGACGGCCTTGTTCAGCTATGGAGAAGAGGAAATCTGGAACAGAAACAGGAATTAGTATAACTAGTAAAATAGGTTTGTTAAAGGGTGGTGAGCTTGCAGTGGTGCAGGTGAACCCAGGCATTTTTCCCCTCAACCTTAGCTGCAGTAGGGGTAGTGAGTAACACCTGAAAAGGCCCCTCCCATCGTGGCTCCAATCCCTTTCGAATCCATTTCTTAATCAAGACATACTTCCCTGGGACCACGAGGGATGATTCGGGTAAAACTGGGAGGTCAAGGTGAGCCCCTCGAACCTGGTTGTGGGCTATTCGCAGAGCCTGAGTTAAGGAAAGAATGTAGGTGGTCATCTCCTCAGTCATGTGGTGGAACTGGACAGTGGAGGGGACATTCTGATTCCAGGGGGTCCTTGGGGGTTTACCATAAATGACTTCAGCGGGGGTCAGCCTAGTCTTACCGGTGGGAGTAGTGCGTATCTGGAATAGGGCTATGGGAAGGAGTTTAAGCCAACTGAGTCCAGTTGATGCTACCAGTTTTGCAAGCTTGGTTTTAAGAGTTTGATTAGCACGTTCAATGAATCCCGCAGCTTGGGGTCGGTAGGTGCAATGCAGCTGCTGGTTAATGTGCATCTGGGAGCAGAATTTTTTGTTAACTTGGCCAATAAAGTGAGGGCCATTATCGGAACTCAGTCGAGCAGGGATACCATATCTAGGAACAATTTCCTCATTAACACTTTAACAACAGTTTGAGCTTTATTGTCCAGGGTAGGATAAGCTTCGATCCATTAGCTGAATACATCCACTATTACTAGCACATATTTGTAACACTGAACCCTTTGCAACTCAATGTAGTCCAACTGCAAGGTCTCAAAGGGACCTTCTGGTAAGGGTGTCTTACCCCAATCACAGGGGACTCCCTTCCCTGGATTATGCTGTTGGCAAACAAGGCAACGACTACTGGTGTTCTGGGCCAACGCCTGAAGTCTGGGGTGCCACCAAGTAGCCAAAAGCGTATCACTTGTCGCCCTTGCTCCACAATGAGTAGCAAAATGCATACATTCAATAACCCATGAGGCCAACTCGTCAGACATGCAAGTCTGTTCCGCGGGAGTGGTCCAGAGTTTAGAGACATTGTCATAGGTACATCCATAATCTTTCCACAACAGTTTATCTTTTTCAGGAGCGTCCTCCTGTGCTTTAATAACATCTTGGATGGTTGGCATTGGTTTTTCCGAGGCTAACTTATCCTTTGCAGGGTTTTTAGTTTGACTCATCATTCTAGGCACTACCATTCGTTGTCCACGAGAGGCCTGTTTGGCCTCTTGGTCAGCACAGCGGTTCCCTATATCAACCAGAGAATTTCCGGTAGTGTGGGCGGTACATTTGACAATGGCAATGCGCTTGGGGAACATGAGGGCTTGCAACAAATCAGATACTAGCTGCTTATGAGATATCTCATTCCCATTTGAAGTTAGGAATCCCCTATTCTTCCATAATTGTCCAAAATCATGGGCTACTCCAAAGGCATACCCAGAGTCGGTATAGATATTGACCTTGAGGTCTTTAGCCAAGATACAGGCTCGGGTGAGGGCGAATAGTTCAGCTTGTTGGGCGGAATAGGCGGTCTCAAAGGCGGCAGATTCCACGACCTGATTCTCCTGATTTACTATGGCGTATTCAGAATTTCGTCTGCCTTCTGGGTCAATGGAAGAGCTTCCGTCTACATACATAATACAGTCAGGGTCCTCCATTGGTGCATCAACTAGATCCTCCCTGACCGAGTTAGCTTCTTGAATTAAAGATAAACAGTCATGACCCGGTTCTTCCTCATCTTGGGGTGGCTCGGTAAGAAAACAGGCTGGATTAATGACAGTACAATGCCGAAAGGTCAGCCTTGGATTATTTAGTAGGTAGATCTCATATCTGCTTTGCCTAGCCATAATAAGATGTTGAGTCTGCAGTTGACCCAAGAGGGCAGCTACGGAGTGAGAGGTATATACAACAATATCCTGCTGGAGGGTAAGGTTGGCAGCAGATTGAAGGCTATTGTAGATAGCAGTTAATATTTGAGTACACACGGGGTGTCCCAAGGCAACGGGGTCTATTTTAGAAGAGTAGTAAGCAACAGGCCTATGTTTATCCCCGTGTTTCTGAGTTAAGACAGCGGTAGCACAATCTTTCATGATCGTACAATACAGTTGAAAGGGACGGTCGTAGAGGGGCCGGCCCAAAGCCGGAGCTTGCAGCAGGGCTGTTTTTAGTTCCTTAAAGGCTTGGATGTCTGTGGTTTCTATTTCAAAGCTGCCTTCCTTGGTAGTGTACGGTGTAAGTTGCTTGGTCATCAGGGCAGCATTAGTAATCCAGGATCTACAGTAATTTATCATCCCCAACCACTGCCGCATTTGTCTAGCCGTGCTAGGGACTGAAAACTGGCAGATGGGTTTGATTCGACATGCCTCCAAGGCTCGGTGGGTGCCTGATAAAATGATCCCAAGAAATTTAACTTGTGACTGGCCAATTTTGACCTTTGACGGGGAAACTATGTATCCCAGGGAGGATAGGTAATTCAATAACTGATTAGCATCCTCTCTATTACTTGGTTCATCTACGCTGGATACCAGTAAATTGTCCACATACTGAATTAAAGTAGATCCCGTAGTCAGCATGAGGGACTGTAACTGTCTCTGCAGGCACCTTGAGAATAAGGTCGGGGAGTGGATAAACCCTTGGGGAAGTCTTGTCCAGGTATATTGCTGTCCCTGGTAAGTGAAGGCAAATAGGTACTGACTCGCCTGGGCTAGCGGCAAAGCGAAGAAGGCGTGTTGGAGGTCTATTATTGTGAAGATCTTGGCGTCTGCTGGGATTAAAGACAGTATCTGTGCTGGGTTGGGAACCAGAGCGTGCAGGGGCTGGACGATAGCATTGATAGCTCGAAGGTCTTGGACTAAACAGTATTCGTTTGGTCTGCCTGGCTTAGGGACTGCCAGTATAGGAGTATTACACGGGGACTGGCATCGGACCAAAATCCCCTGTTCCATTAGCCCCTTAATCAGTCGGTGGATACTCGGTATTGCCTGTGATTTCAGTGGGTACTGTTGGATAGAGGGCCAGTCCACATTGCCCTGCACTGAGATCTCAATCGGATCAATGGGAGTATAACCCACATGGGAGGGGTCCTCTGCCCATACATGAGGATCCACATAGTCAGGTATGTCAGAGCCAGTATGATGCTGTCGAGTCATTAAGACCTTCTCGGGGTCCCCATGAAATTGGACTGTTCGGCCATGTTTTACAATTTGCACATCCCGGCTGGTAGGGTCAGCCTCATCTATGGCCTTGCGTACCATAACTCCCAAATCTTTAGCATGGTGAGGGGCTAATACTTCACGAGTAATATGCGGTGCCACCGTTAGGGGCTGTCTCCACAGATTCTTATCCATTTCCACAAAATCTGCCTCTCCTTCCGGTCCAGTCACTCTAGCCCTTAATAGAATTCCCTTCACTTCCCCTTCGTGATCCTGATAAAAGTTCTGCAGGTCCTGATTCTTTCCACTGAGATCGTATGCTAGGGTTACGTGATAGGGTGCCTGCGGCAGGTCCAGAGACCACCACTGAGGGGTTTGAGTGGTATAATACTGCCGCTTAAGGGTTCCCTGTTTTACAATAATCCCATCATCTCCACACTCCAAATGCAACTGGAATTTGCAGAGGAGGTCTCTAGCCATCAAGTTACAGTCCAGATTGGTAGTGATGACAAATCGATGTTCTACCGATTCTTCCTGGTAACCCACTTTAACCAGTTCTGACACCGGGAATGTAGAGACTCGTCCCAGGAATCCTGAAAGTTCCTGTGTTTCAGTAGAGGCAGGGAGTTTAAGCTTTGATTGTACAGAACACATGAAGGCTCCCGTATCTATCAAAAAGGGTTGCCACTCATTCAGAATTTTTAACAATATCATTGGTTCATCGTCCGGGGAGGATCCCTGCACAATCAAGCTACGTAGTCAATACGAATGATCAGGGGACAATTGGCCAAAGGGGTTGTTCTGGGAGAAGTTAGTGTAAGATCCTCGTCCTTTCCCCCCTCCTCTTCCTCTTCCTTTTTCATGCTGACGGTAGGGGCAATTTTTATTCCAATGTCCTTCTTGCCCACAATTAAAGCATTCATTTCCTCTTACCCAGTCCCGACCTCTTCCCATACCATGCCGGGGACAATAGGGAGGTTTGTAATTAGCAGGGCCCGGGCCATTTGGGTGTTTGATATAACCGTATCCCTGTTTATCCATCCAACCCGGCACGCAACACTGCGGTTCCATCTGGTATCCCCTTGGGTCGGGTTTTGGTCCTTCCACCCGAGACGGCTCTTCCTTTCTAGTCACGTATTCAGACTTGACCCGGGTTGGGGGCGCACCTCCCCCCTCTCCTTTCTTTTCCTGCCAATAATATCTAACCGCCCATTCCATCTGGGCTTTACTGTTATCTGCTCAATTCGTATTATTTGTCCGGATAGCGTGAGCAATCGAATAGGGCAGGCACTGAAGTAGAATAGCGCAGAATTGAGGAGAATCCTCTCCCTCCCTGAAGGCATTATCTCCTGATTGACTCCCGTATATTTCAATAAATCTTTCCATAAATTCATCGGCAGTTTCTTCTCGCTTGGGTTTAGTTTCTAATACTGTGGCCATACAGATGGGCTTCTGAAGGGTCGTGGTGAGAGCATTAAAGATAGCGTTTAGGTGATCCTGGACATCGTTAGGGTGAGCAACCACCAATGCATCATGAATAGCACGTCCTAGGTGAATTAGAAATCGGGTATGTTCAGTTGGGCTCAGGGTTTGCTTTACCAAGGCCCACAGGTCCCTTGATTCTGCATTATAAACTGAAATAGTAGTTCGAAGATGATATATAAATTTGATAGGTTCTTTTTTTCAATGGTATGCTGGCCATAAGGGCCATAATTTCGTTCGGTTTCCAGGGCACATAGACATCTATGGTGGGGTGGTTTGCAGCTTGTTGTGCATCAGGGTTTGGCATTGGTCTGACAGGGAATTGGTGTCGGGACTTTGGGATCTTGGAAATCATTTCTAGGTCGGAGGATGTTTCGGAGCTGTCTGACTGCTTGATAATTCCGCGTCTCAATCGGCGGGAGTGTTTGCTATGTCTTTCACAACTTGGACTGGTAGAATGACTAGAAGACTTACGGGACTGTCTGTGATATCAAGATATAGTTCTGCCCTTCCGAGTGTGAGATCTGGTCCTTTTGGCTATATTGCTTGTGAACTGGGGATCCGAATCGCTATCAGAGGATGAGTCAGTTTGGGCTTGTTGCTTCGTTGGTATGGGGTTATATTTATCTTTAACTCCTCTCGCTGGAGTGTAAGGTGGAGGGTGATGGGAAGAGGACTGGAGCAAGGGGCTAGGGGGTGTGGGAGGCGCCGTTGGGCGCTGAGTCAGTGACTATTCATCAATTTCATCATCAGCCTCGGTCAACACAAAGCTAGCCATTTGACTACGTAGTCGGTCAATAGCTTTCTCAGAGGTCCCAGAGGATCTCTTAGTAAGTTTCTCGTGCGCGCATTCTTTTTTTAAGACGTCTACAGTTTTAACATGTCTTCCCTCTGTCAACGAGAGTCCTAATTTAATAGCATTTATTTGCCAACTTGACAGAAGTGATGCATCTTTTAATTTTTGACAATAGTGTCGCCATGTTGCAATTAAGTTTTTGTCCCCTTTCCCTCGTCCCCTTCTCCAAATTAATCCCTGTGCTTTTTTTGCTACCTCCACACTTCTAGTGCCACCTAGAGGCCACTGGCCATCTAATAATTTGTTCAGGGCTCCTGATAATTTTCTAAATTCTTCAGCTCTTTCAGGGAATTCCTCACATAACTTTTGTAGCGGACTATCTGCATCCGTTGTTTTATCCAACTGATTACCCATTTTCACGCCGCCCCTCGTATTTAAACTAACTCTAATTCCCGCGTCGTTGCGCGTTCGCGTCGCCGCGCGATTTAAACTAACTTTAAACTAACTCTAACTTCGGCGTCGCCCCACGATTTAAACTAACTAAACTAACTAACTTCTGCGTCGCCCCGCGGTTCGCGTCGCCGCGCGATTTAAACTAACCTTAAACTAACTCTAACTTCCGCGTCACTGCGTGTTCGCGTCGGCCTGCGGTTCACGTCACCTCGCAATCGCGTCGGCCCGTGATTCACGTCACCTCGCAATTGCGTCGGCCCGCGGTTCACGTTGCTGCGCGTTCGCGTCGGCCCGCGGTTCACGTCATTGCGCGTTCGTGTCGGCCCGCGGTTCACGTCACCTCGCATTCGCATAGGCCCGCAGTGAACGTCGCTGCGCGTTCGCGTCGGCCCGCGGTTCACGTCGCTGTGCATTCGCGTCGCTGCGCGAGTTTGCGTTACCCCGCGGTTCGCATCGCTGCGCGATTTTATCTAGCCCTATCTAGCCCTACCTTTCGTGTTGCCGCGTGATTTGAATCCAATCAGTGCCAAGACGGGCCAAGTGATATACAAGGTTGACGTCACACCTGACTTGGACACTTATCCTCTATGAACCTTTTTTAATTCCCCATAAGCCTTACTTAATTCCCTGTGAGCCTAATTTAATTCCTTATGAGCCTAATTTAATTTCTTCTAGTCTCCAGATTTCCCTATCCTTTTGCGTCACTGCGCAGTTTAAATCCAATCAGTGCCTAGACGGGCCAAGTGATATACAAGGTCGACGTCACACCTGACTTGGACACTTATTTCCTAAATTTAGAAGGTATTCGCCAGATTGTTATGGATCTCGTTCAGACACTACCTGAGAACCAGCGAGTGGCCAAACTTTCCACAGACTTTTGAAACCAGGGGAAACTGGAGCTGTATTAAAAAGTATACTTACTCCAGTGGCCACTTTCCCCTCGTCTCGTCCAAGGCTAGTCTGGCTCTTAATTCGCAAGTTCTCGGCAGTCGTCCGTTGAGATCCCACTTCTGACACCAAATGTTGATTTCTGAGTTCTTTTCTCTCATTCTGGTTCAGTGAAATCACTGAGTCGAATACCGATTGTGCTTTCAACAAAGCAGTCTTTATTCACCGGCTGGCGAGACTTATCAGACAGAAGGTATACTCTCTCGATAGAGCGTACACACTTCCTACGGACAAGCGAAGTTACATCGTAAAGCGACGACAGTTATACATTTTTGAAAATAGATAACAAAATACAATTAGATTGACATCCTAGTTCAGCCTATCCCTTTTGATCCTTCCTTTCCTTTGTCCACTCATGAGCCGACATCGATATGGGCTGTTTTTTACGAAAGCTCAGGCATTGCCTCTAAATGTTACAATTTTACTGGCGTGACTACTAACTGAAACCTTGCAATTCTGCTAATTGTGCTGATGTTGTATTTTCATTTATCCATATATCCATTTCATGTTACAATTTATATTGGCATGATTAGTAACTTAAAACCTTGAGAAAGTCTGTTAATTGTGCTGATGTTGTATTATTTGCAATCTGACATTCTCTTAGTTATTTTTCCATGGCTTATACATTTTCATATATCCAGTTCACTTCACTGTCTTTATTTCCATATATCCAGTTCACATATCCACACATCCACTGGTTCCCCCTTATCCACCCTGCTCATTACATCCTCAAAGAACTCCAGCAAATTTGTCAAACGTGATTTCCCTTTCATAAAGCTATGCTGACTCTGCTTGATTGAATCATGCTTTGCTAAATATCCCGCTACTGCTTCCTTAATATTGGACTCCAGCATTTTCCCAACGACAGATGTTAGGCTAACTGGTCTATAGTTTCCTGCTTTTTGTCTGCCTCCTTTTTTAACTAGAGGCGTTACATTTGTGGTTTTCCAATCTGCTGGGACTGCCCCAGAATGCAGGGAATGTTGATAAATTACAACCAATGCATCCATTATCTCTACAGCTACTTCGCTTAAGAACCTCTCATCCAGGGGACTTGCCTGCCTTCCGTCCCATTATTTTACCGAGTACTGTTTCATTAGTGATAGTGATTGTATTAAGTTCCTCCCTCCTGATAGCCGCTTGATTATCCACTTCGGTATTACTCTCAGTGACCGAGTATTTTTCTGCAATTAAACTAATCTCGGACAGTTTCTGTCCGATATTAACTCCTGCACGGTCCCAGCAAACATTTTCAGGCAGAGATAGACAGATTTTTGAGCGATAATGGAGTAAAGGGTTATGGGGAGTGGGCAGGGAAATGGAGCTGAGCCCATGATGAGATCAGCCATGATCTTATTGAATGGGAGAGCAGGTCCGAGGGGTCAAATGGCCTACTTCTGCTCCTATTTCTTATCTTATGTTAACTGAACCCAGCCAGAGTCAGCACCCTCTGGGATTGAGCGAAAGGGAGGGAAGTCAGTGAGTGTAGAACTGAACCCAGCCAGAGTCAGCACCTTCAGGGGTGGGAACCAGTGAATGTAGAACTGAACCCAGCTAGAGTCAGTACCTTCCGGGGAGGGGAACCAGTGAGTGTAGAACTGAACCCAGCCAGAGTCAGCACCCTCTGGAATTGAGTGAGAGGGAGGGAATTAAGTGAGTGTAGAACTGAACCCAACCAGAGTCAGTACATTCAGGGGAGGGGAACCAGTGAATGTCGAATTGAACCCAGCCAGAGTCAGTACCTTCAGGGGAGGGGAACCAGTGAGTGTAGAACTGAACCCAGCCAGAGTCAGTACCTTCAGGAGAGGGGAACCAGTGGGTGTAGAACTGAACCCAGCCAGAGTCAGCACCTTCAGGGGAGGGGAACCAGTGAGTGTAGAACTGAACCCAGCCAGAGTTGGTGATGATAATTGGGAGCATAGGACAAGCTGCCTTCAGACGTGTGACATGTTTGAATTTCAGGACAGGGACGGGGACGAGTGTATGGGGTGGGGATTTACAGCTTTGGAGGAACAAGAGAGGAAAGATGTACCATACAATCTAAAATTGTCGGTTGTGAATTAATGTCCTTTACTTGCAGTAATGATTTTTGTAAACTCCTTTTCCAGGGTATTGAAGGGCAGGATTTGCAGTCGGGAACTCAAACCAAACATCGCGTCAAGATCTGACGGAATCACTCGATTCATCAGGACCTGAACATCATCAGCCTTTGAAAGTGGAAGGAGAAATGTTTGTCTGTTCTGTCTTTGGGAAAAGATTTCAAACATCAGTGTGACTGTAAAAGCGCCGAGACACACACAACCGAGTGAGAGTGTTCCAGTGCACTGCCTGTGGAAAGAGCTTTAACCAGTGACATAGCCTGAAAAAACATCGCATGATTGACAGTGGGGAGAAATCGTACACGTGTTTTGTGTGTGTGGACGAGGCTTCAACTGATCATCCCACCTGGAGGGACACAAGGACACCCGCTCCATGGAGAAACCCTGGAAATGTGGGGACTATGGGAAGAGATTCAATTACCCGTCTGAGCTGGAAGTTTATCGGCGCACTCACACTGGGGAGAGAACATTCACCTGCTCTGAGTGTGGGAAGCGATTCACTCGGTCATCCGACCTGCTGACACACCAGCGAGTTCACACTGGGGAGAGGCCATTCACCTACTCTCAGTGTGGGAAGGGATTCATTACCTCATCCACCCTGGTGACACACCAGCGAGTTCACACTGGGGAGAGGCCGTTCACCTGCTCCGACTGGGAAGGAATTCACTCAGTCATCCACTCTGCTGATACACCAGTGAATTCACACTGGGGAAGAGGCCATTCACCTGCTCTCAGTGTGGAAAGAGATTCACTCTGTCATCCACCCTGCTGACACACCAGCGAGTTCACACTGGGGAGAGGCCATTCACCTGCTCTCAGTGTGGGAAGGGATTTAATACCTCATCCCACCTGCGGATACACCAGCGAGCTCACAATGGGGAGAGACCGTTCACCTGTTCCGTGTGTGAGAAGGGATTCACTCAGTCATTCACCCTGCTGACACACCAGCCAGTTCACACTGGAGAGAGGCCATTCATCTGCTCTGAGTGTGGGAAGGGATTCACTACCTCATCTGACCTGCTGAGACACCAGCGAGTTCACAGTGGGGAGAAGCCATTCACCTGCTCTGAGTGTGGGAAGGGATTCACTCAGTCATCCAACCTGCTGAGGCACCAGCGAGTTCACACTGGGGAGTGACCATTCACCTGCTCTCAGTGTGGGAAGGGATTCACTCGGTCATCCAACCTGCTGAGGCACCAGCGAGTTCACAAGTGACTGCAGGGTTTGGATTCTGCTGTTGTCCCAGACTGAATCATGTCCATTCTGACAGTTGGGCTTTCTTTCTGCTGATATTGATTCCCCTATAACCGGGCTGGAGTTTAATATTCTGGATATTTGACAAATTAATCACCAGGAAAATGCTCAGCTTAAAAATAATGCTGATTGTAATTGCATCTCTAATTCACTCTTATAGAAAACATAAGAAATAGGAGCAGGAGTAGGCCATTAGCCACTCGAACCCGCTATGCCATTTAATAAAATCACTTCGCTGCCCATTCCCCATAACCCTTCACTCCATTATCGTTCAAAAATCTGTCTATCCCCACCTTAAATATACTCAGTGACCCAGCCTCCACAGCTCTCTGGGCGGAGAATTCCAACGATTTACTCCTCTGAGAGTAGAAATTTCTCCTCATCTCAGTTCTAAATCCCATATTCTTAAACTATGCCCCCTAGTTCTAGATTTTGTACAAGTGGAAACATGCTCTCTGCATCCACCTTGTCGAGTCCCCTCACTATTATATGTTTCAGTATGATCACCTCTCACTCCTCTAAACTCCAATGAGTATAGGACCAACCTGCTCAACCAATCCCCATAAGTCAACCCCTTCATCTCAGGAATCAAACTAGTGAAGCTTCTCTGAACTGTCTCCAATGCAAGCATATCCCTCCTGAAATAAGGAGATAAACTGTACCTAGTACTCCAGGTGTGGTCTCACCAATACCCTGTACAGTTGTAGCAGGACTTCCCTGCTTTTATACTCCACATCCCCCTTGCAATAATGGCCAACATTTCTATTGGCTTCATAATTACTTACTGTAACTGCATGCTAACTTTTTGTGTTGCACACACAAGGACAACCTGGTCCCTCTGTACCGCAGCATTTTGTAATACCTCTCCATTTAAATAATAAATTGTACTTTTATTTTTCCTGCCAAAGTGGATAACCTCACACTTTCCCACATTATACTCAATCTGCCAAATATTAACCCACTCACTTAGCCTATCTACATCTATTTGCAGATTCTTTGTGTCCTCCTCCAATTTGCTTTCCTATCATCTTTGTATCATCAGCAAACTTGGTTACATTACACTCTGTCCCTTCATCCAAGTCATTAATATAGGTTGTAAATAGTTGAGGCCGATCCCTGTGACACCCCACTGGTCACCGTTTGCCAAACGGAAAATGATCCATTTATCTGTCTTCTGTTAGTTAGCCCAACCTCTATCCATGCTAATATATTAACTCCAAACCCGTGAACTTTAATCTTGAGCAGTAACCTTTTATATGGCACCTTATTAAAAGCCTTCTGGCAATCCAAATACACCACCTCAACTGGTTCCCCCTTAGCCACCCTGCTCATTACATCCTCAAAGAACTCCAGCAAATTTGTCAAACATGATTTCCCTTTCCTAAAACCATGCTGACTCTGCTTGTCTGTATTATGCTTTTCCAAATGTCCTGCTACTGTTTCCTTAACAATGGACTCCAGCTTTTTCCCAAAAACAGATGTTAGGCTAACTCGTCTATAGTTTCCTGTTTTCTGTCTCCCTCATTTTTTAAATAGCGGTGTTAAATTTGTGGTTTTCCAAACCGCTGGGACTCCTCCACAATCCAGGGAGTTTTGGCAGATTTCAACCAATGCATCCACTATCTCTGCAGCCACTTCTTTTATGACTCTAGGATGCCGGCCATCAGTTCCAGGGAACTTCTCCACTTTTGGTCCAGGGGATTTGTCCACCTTTAGTCCCATTATTTTACCGCTTAATTTTTCTTTAGTGTCAGTGATAGTTTTAAGTTTCCCCCTTCCCTATAGCCCCTTGATTATCTATTATTGGGATGTCTTTAGTATCTTCTATATTTAATACTGATACAAAATATCAGAAGGGTTTTCAAATACTGAAAGCTGCAACAAAAGGTTTGTTAAGCAATTGACAATAAAATGAATTGAATCTGCAGGTTGGTTTTGGATTTCTCTGGGATGGAGCCAGACATGATGTGCCTTGAAATACCGCTGTCACTCCAATTAATTCAGACTGATTGGAGCATGACTGCCCCCTGGAGCAGGAGGAATGAGGGCAGATCCAGGTCAACACTGAACTTACTGCACCCCACAGGGAGATCACGCACTGCCCCCTCCCTGGAGCAGCTCAGGGTCTGACACTGAACCCCACAGGGACGTCACACACTGCCTCCTCCCTGGGGCAGCTCAGGATCAGACACTGAACATACTGCACTCCACAGGGACATCACACACTGCCCCCTCCCTGGGGCAGCTCAGCGTCAGACACTGAACACACTGCACCCGACAGGGACATCACACACTGCCCCCTCCCTGGGGCAACTCGGGGTCAGATACTGCACCCCACAGGGACATCAACACTTCACAGGGAGATTACTATCTTTAAGGTCTTGCTTTTTAATCTCTTTCCTAGCTCCCTAAAATCTGCCTCGAGAACCTCATCCCTTTTCCCACCGCTGTCGTTGGTGCTGATATGGACCATTACTGTCCTGTATTCATACCATGCTGTGTGTGTACTGTCAGAGGAGTTGTACGCTTCACGGGCCACATGCTGTATCTGAGTGCACTGTGCTTAATGAACGACTATATCATGAGGTTTTCACAGTATCTAACCCCTGTCTACCTGCCCTGTGTGCTTTTGATGGGACAGTGCTGTGAGTTTTACTGTGTCTAAGACATGCTGTACCTGTCCCCGAGTGTTTGATAGAACAGTTTCGAGCAGTCTTCAGTCTGTATCTGACCCATGCTGTCTAGATATCACAGTTCAGAGTGAGCTTTCCTCTGTGTCTGGACCTTGCTGTTCCTGCCCGGAGAGTGTGTGATGGGATAGTGTAGAGGGAGCTTTACTCTGTATCTAACCCCATGCTGTACCTGCCCTGGGAATGTGTGATTGGACAGTGTAGAGGGAGCTTTACTCTGTATCTAACCCATGCTGCACCTGCCCTGGGAGTGTTTGATGGGACGGTGTAGAGGAGCTTTACTCTGTATCTAACCCGTGCTATACCTGCCCTAGGAGTGTTTGATGGGACAGTGTAGAGGGAGCTTTACTCTGTATCTAACCCGTGCTGTACCTGCCCTGGGAGTGTTTGATGGGACAGTGTAGAGGGAGCTTTACTCTGTATCTAACCCGTGCTATACCTGCCCTAGGAGTGTTTGATGGGACAGTGTAGAGGGAGCTTTACTCTGTATCTAACCCTGTGCTGTACCTGCCCTGGGAGTATTTGATGGGACAGTGTGGACGCAGCTTTAACTATTATTTACCACGATTCCCCTCCAACATTTGTTCATATGGCCCCAGCCATTGATAGCCCTGATGACCCCTACAATGTTCCTCTGACACCCCTTCCTTTTACAGGGGATCGCATGGCCCACCCTGTTACGTGATCATAGCTCGGAGATCACAACTAATGTTGTATCAAAGGACATCGACCTTTTTGTTAAATTCACCTCCAGATGACTGTAGCAAACCAAGCAAATCGAACAACCCTCTCCAGAGAAAACTGCATGTAAGTATAGCCATCTGAACATGCCAACTCAATATCGAAGGCCTCTCCCGTTCAAAATGCGAATACCTCCAAAGGTTACTCAAGGAACACAGCGTCGATGTTCTATGCTTGAAGAAACACACATTGAACACACCCATCACTTTGACACAAGAGGACTGATCACAGTTTGTAACCAAATCCCATTCAATAACCATCCCACATATGGCCTGACATGCTATGTTAAACGAGACATCGAAGGCTGCACTGAACTTGAGCATAGCAGTATTGCCGGAGTTTTCACTACAGCAATGGGCATAGAAGAGCTAACAATCTCTGTTGTCTATAAATCACCATTTGTACAGTGGTCTCACCCACCGCTCCCTCCTAATCAACACCCATCCATTGATCTTGTAGACTTTAATACCACCACACAACTTGGGGCTATGAAAACGCCAATTATAATGGAGAAGTAATTGTGGGCTTCACTAGAGAATAAATTCCTCCATTTTAATGCCAAAGATCGAGATAAGTTCCATTTGTCTAGGTTATAATCTGACACCCCTTCCTTTTACAAGGGTTCTCGTGTCCCACCCTGTTACATGATCTTAGCTCGGAGAGCACAACTAATGTCATCGCAAAGGACATCGAACGTCTCTGCAGATTATAACCCAGACCAATTTTGCTCTCTAAAGACAACAAAGGAAATGCAATCACGGCCTCCAGAACCATTCTTGATAACTTCCCCAACAGTGAACACAAGCCCTCGATCATCAATATCGGGATCGGAATTTCTGTCATTACATCAACACCGAAACCACATTGGAACATCAAAAAAGCAGACTGGAAAACCTTCCAAAGGCCAGTTGACACCAACATCAGGTGGATTCTGCTAACCACCAATGCCTTCAGCTGATTAATAGGAATTATTAAAGCTGTTGCAAAACGCAGTATACCTCGGGGGTTCAGGAAGTCATATATTCCTTGTTGACGGACGAAAGTGAGGCTCACTACCAGGAATATTCACTGAACAAAAGCTCAGACATATGTTCCTTGTTGGACGGAAGAAAGCGATGCTCACTACCAGGAGTATTTGCTGAACAAGAACCCAGCCACAGTCAGCACAATGCTGGAATCTGTGAACTCGGCGAGATGTCGTGGAAGGTAACACATGATTCCAAATCATTAGTTCCAAGCATTGTTTTTTAAATTGTAGAACTAGGGGCATGATCTTAGAATAAGGGGCCGTCCATTTAAAAACTAAGATGAGGAGGAATTTCTTCTCTCAGAGTGTTGTAAATCTGTGGATTTCGCTGCCTCAGAGGCATTGGCTTCTTGAATAAATGTAAGACAGAGATAGACAGAATTTTGAGCAAGGGAATAAGAGGTTACTGGGAGCGGGCAGGGAAGTGGATCTGAGTCCATGATCGGATCAGCCATGATCGTATTAAATGGCGGAGCAGGCTCGAGGGGCTGTATGGCCTACTCCTGCTCCGAGTTCTTATGTTCTTATGTTCTTAGATGTGAAAGCTGGAGGAGCCTTGCGAAGAAGATTAACTTCACTCAGTCTGTCAGGAAAGCACGGACCCTGCTCCGTCAGATTGGTGGGACAAACCCCACCCATACAGACAGGACGACCAGTAGAGCGGGCACCACGGCATCCCACTTGATACAAACATCAT
Organism: Pristiophorus japonicus; assembly: GCF_044704955.1. NCBI lineage: Eukaryota > Metazoa > Chordata > Chondrichthyes > Pristiophoridae > Pristiophorus > Pristiophorus japonicus. The sequence continues at coordinate 77,723,721 of NC_091996.1, read as the reverse complement.
CATCCTCATAGGCAGTCCCTCGGAATCGAGGAAGACTTGCTTCCACTCCCAAAGTGAGTTCTTTGATGGCTGAACAGTCCAATACGAGAGTCACAGACCCTGTTACAGGTGGGACAGACATTTGTCGAGGGAAGGGGTCGGTGGGGCTGGTTTGCCGCATGCTCCTTCTGCTGCCTGCACTTGACCTCTTCATGCTCCTTGCATCGAGACTCAAACAGCTCAACACCCTCCCGGATGAACTTTCTCCACCTCGGGCAGTCTGCAGCCAGGGTCTCCCAGGTGTCCGTGGTGATGTCGCACTTTACCAGGGAGACTTTGAGGGTGTCCTTATAATGTTTCCACTGTCCTCCTTTGGCTCATTTACCATGAAGGAACTCCGCATAATGCATTTGCTTAAGGAGTCTCATACTATGTGGCCTGCCCAACAAAGCTGATCGAGTGTGGTCAGTGCTTCAATACAAGGGGATGTTAGCCTGGACGAGGACACTGATGCTGGTGTGCCTGTCCTCCCAGGGGATTTGCAGGATCTTGCGGAGATATCGTTGGTGATATATCTCCAGTGACTTGAGATGCCTTCTGTACATCGTCCATGCCTCAGACCCATACAGGAGAGCGGGTATTACTACAGCCCTGTAGACCATGAGTTTGGTGGTAGATTTGAGGGCCTGGTCTTCAAACACTCTTTTCCACAGGCGGCCAAAGGCTATGCTGGCATCCTGGAGGCGATGCTGAATCTCTGCATCAATGTCTGCCTTTGTTGATAAGAGGCTCCCGAGGTACGGGAAATGGTCCATGTTGTCCAGGGCCGCGCCTTGGATCTTGATGATTGGAGGATAGTGCTGTGTGGCGATGGCAGGTTAGTGAAGACTCTTTGTTTTATGGATGTTAAGCGTAAGGCCCATGCTTTCATATGCCTCAGTGAATACATTGACTATATCCTGGAGTTCAGCCTCTGAATATGCACAGACGCAGGCATCATCCACATACTGCAGCTCAATGACGGAGGTTGGGGTGATGTTGGACCTGGCCTGGAGGCGGCATAGGTTAAATAGCTTCCCACTGGTTCTGTAGGTTAATTCCACTCCAGCGGAGCTTGTTGATTGAGAGGTGGAGCATGGCGGCGAGGAAGATTGAGAAGAGGGTTGGAGCGATGACACAGCCCTGTTTGACCCCGGTCTGGATGTGGATTGGGTCTGTAATGGATCTGTTGGTAAGGATCACGGCCTGCATGTCATCATGAAGCAGGTGAAGGAAGTTGACAAACTTTTGGGGGCTTCCGAAACGGAGGAGGACGTTCCATAGACCCTCACGATTGACAGTGTCAAAGGCCTTTATAAGATCGAAAAAGGCCATGTATAAGGGCTGGCGCTGCTCCCTGCATTTTTCCTGCAACTGGCGCGCTGTTGTGCCCCGTAGTTGACGAAATCCGCATAGATAAAGCATGCGTCAGATACAGAGTTAAGCTCCATCTACACTGTATCATCAAACACTCCCAGGCAAGTACACCATGGGTTAACTGAAGAGAAAGTCCCATTCTACATTGTACCATCAAACATTCTCAGGGCGGGTGCAGCGTGCGTCAGATATAGAGTGAAACGGCCTCCACAATTCCCAATCAATCACTCACACCAACTATCAAAACGTTAAGTACAGTATGGGTTAGATAAAAGATGCGTCAGATACAGAGTAAAGCTCCATCTATACTGTCCCATTAAGCACTCTCACGGTAGGTAACGCACAGGTTAGATACAGATTTCAGCTTTCGCTACACTATCCCATCAAAACTCCCAATGTATGTACAGCACGGGTTAGATACAGAGTAAACCGTTTGTGTACTGTTCCATCAAACACTCCTAGGTTTGGTACAACACGGTTTCGGTATTCAGTAAATCTCCCTCTGCATTTTCTCCTCAAATACTCACGGGGCAGGTGCAGATCAGGATCTTGAACAGTTCTCCATTTGCGCAGTCCAAGCAAACATATAGACGCCGAACATTGCCAGATATTCGTTGGTTAGACTCAGGATAATAAAAGCGAGCCATACCACCCAGATATGCGACATGTGGGTCAAGTTCTCTCCCATTACGTCGGTGAGGCTTTCTCTTGGTGTGTTGAAAATGGTGAAACTTGTCAGCAGTGAGAGTGGTGCCAGGTATGTCAAGGATCTGAAGAACATACGCTTGATCCAGGCTCTCCTGTTCTTAGGTGCCTGTTCACTGAAATGAAAGAAAACATCACTATCTTAAGTAACTGGTGGAAAACAGCTTCAAAAAGTCCACCAAATCACTGAAATAGTGAAAACTTTGCACCGCATGACACCAGAAATCACCAACAGTGATCTAAAACTACAGCATTTCTTAATATATGAGTTCTGCTCTCAGTACCAAACATTCACCTTAAATAGCTTCCATGTGCCTAATTTTAACTTGAGGCGTGGTGTTCATTGATGGTGTTCAATGCATGACATACATTATCGGCCCCGTTCTATTTTCCTTGCCACTGGGAGTAACAGAAAACAGAGAGTCGGGATAAATGGTTCATTCCAGGGTTGGCAATCAGTAACTAGTGGGGTGCTGCAGGAATCAGTGCTGGGACCCAAATTATTTACAATCTATATTAACGACTTGGAAGAAGGGACCAAGTGTAATGTAGCCAAGTTTGCTGACGATACAAAAAAGCAATGTGCGAGGACACAATAAACCTGCGAAAGGACAGACAGGCTAAGTGAGTGGGCAAACATTTGGCAGATGGAGTATAATGTTGGAAAGTGTGAGGTCATGCACTTTGGCCGAATAAAATCAAAGAGCAAGTTACTATTTAAATGGAGAAAGATTGCAAAGTGCTGCAGTAGAATGGGACCTGGGGGTACTTGTGCATGAAACACTAAAGGTTACTATGCAGGTACAGCAAGTGATCAGAAAGGCCAATGGAATCTTGGGCTTTATTGCAAAGTGGATCGAGTATAAAAGCAGGGAAGTCTTGCTACAGCTATATAAGGTATTGGCGAGGCCACACCTGGAATACTGCGTGCAATTTTGGTTTTCATATTTACGAATGGATATTCTTGCTTTGTGGTCAGTTCAGAGAAGGTTCACTAGTTTGATTCTGGAGATGAGGGGATTGACCTATGAGGAAAGGTTGAGTAGGTTGGGCCTGTACTCATTGGAATTCAGAAGATTGAGAGGTGATCTTATCGAAACGTGTAGGATTATGAAGGGGCTTGACAAGGTGGATGCAGAAAGGATGTTTCCACTTAAGGGGGAGACTAGAACTCGGGATCATGATCTTAGAATAAGGGGCCACCCATTTAAAACTGAGATGAGGAGAAATGTATTTTCTCAGACGGTTTTAAATCTGAGGAACTCGCTGCTTCAAAGAGCCGTGGAAGCTGGGACATTGAATAAATTTAAGACAGAAATAGACAGTTTCTTAACCGATAAGGGAATACGGGGTTATGGGGAGCGGGCAGGGAAGTGGACCTGAGTCCATGATCGGATCAGCCAAGATTGTATAAAATGGTGGAGCAGCTTCGATTGGATATATGGCCTATTCCTGCTCCTATTTCTTATGTTCTTATTCTCACGTCATGTGATAGAGTTATACAGGAACTAACGAATCGACAGCTGGTTTTACATCTCTCCTGCTTAAGTTCAATGGAAAGGAAAATCTCGTGAGGTGTATCGCGAGCTGTCGCACCAACATAATCCATTTTACACTGTTGCCCAAAGGTAAAATGGCTACCATTCTGATGTGCCCATTTCTTCCAATATGTGGTGGTTTCTAGGTTTTTCTCCTAATCTCAATGCAGTTATTTACCCCAGTCAAATTCCCTGAATAAACCAAGCGATGCTTCTTTCCTTGTTAAATTGAGGTGGGAGTCCGGGGAAATCGAGGAGGCCGAGGAGGCCTATAAAAGGCCCAACCTCGTCGAAGAGGCAGCAGTCGGAGAGGCGGGAGACCAGGGAGATCGAGGAGGCCTATAAAAGGCCCAACGTCGTCGGAGAGGCAGCAATCAGAGAACCAAGCTAGTGCAGCTGTAACTGGGGCAGAAGGTAAACAAAGAAGTAGAAAGAAATCCAAAAGTGAAGTCACAGCCAAAGGGATAAGTGATTGGTTGATGGTTGGTGAGTAGTTTTTATTTTTATTTTCCATAAGGGTAGGTGACATTTATCATTGTTTTTGCCAAATTAAGTTAATCTAAGGGTTAAGTCATGGCAGGAGAGCTCAGACACCTGTCATGCTCCTCCTGCGCTATGTGGGAAGTCAGGGACGCTTCCAGCAACTCTGATGACTAAATGTGTGGGAAGTGTGTCATGCTGCAGCTCCTGACAGACTGCATTGTGGCACTGGAGCTGTGGGTGGATTCACTATGGAGCATTCGTGATGCTGAGCATGCCATGAATAGCACGTTTAGTGAGTTGGTCTTACCGCAGGTAAGGGTTACACAGACAGATAGGGAATGGAAGACCAACAGGAAGAGCAGTGGAAGGAAGGTAGTGCAGAGGTCCCCTGCGGTCAGTCCCCTCCAAAACAGATACACTGTTTTGCGTACTGTTGGGGGGGATGAGTCATCAAGGCAGGGCAGCAGCAGCCAAGTCCATGGCACCGTGTGTGGCTCTGCAGCACAGGAGGGCAGGAAAAGGAGTGGGAGAGCTATAGTGATAGGAGATTCTATTGTAAGGGGAATAGATAGACGTTTCTGCGGCAGCAATCGAGACTTCAGGGTGTCTCCCTAGTGCAAGGGTCAAGGATGTCTCAGAGCGGTTGCAGGACATTTTGAAGGGGGAGGGTGAACAGCCAGTTATCGTGGTGCATATAGGTACAAGCGATATAGGTAAAAAATGAGATGAGGTCCTACAAACTGAATTTAGGGAGCTTTGAGTTAAATTAAAAAGTAGGACCTCAAAGATAGTAATCTCAGGATTGCTACCAGTGCCACGTGCGAGTTAGAGTAGGATAGCTCAGATGAATACCTGGCTTGAGAAGTGGTGTAGAAGGGAGGGATTCACATTCCTGGGACATTGGAACTGATTCTAGGGGAGGTGGGACCAGTACAAACCGGACGGTCTGCACCTGGGCAGGACCGGAACCAAAGTCCTAGGGGAAGTGTTTGCTAGTGCTGTTGGGGAGGGGTTAAACTAATATGGCAGGGGAATGAGAATCTATGCAGGGAGACAGAGGGAAGTAGAATGGGGGCAGAAGCAAAAGACAGAAAGAAGAAAAGTAAAAGCGGAGGGCAGAGAAACGCAAGGCAAAAATCAAAAACGGCCACATGGCAGCAAAATTCTAAAAGGGGAAAGTATGTTAAAAAGACAAGTCTGAAGGCTCTGTGCCTCAATGTGAGGAGTGTTCGTAATAAGGTGGACAAATTAACTGCACAGGCAGAAATTAATGAATATGATATAATTGGCATCACTGAGACATGGCTCCAGGGTGACCAAGGGTGGAAACTCAACATCCAGGGGTATTCAACATTCAGGAAGGATAGATGGAAAGGAAAAGGAGATGAGGTAGCATTGATGGTTAAAGAGGAAATTAACGCAATAGTAAGGAAGGACATTAGCTTGGATGATGTGAAATCTGTATGGATGCAACTGCGGAATACCAAAGGGAAGAAAACGCTAGTGGGAGTTGTTTACAGACCACCAAACAGTAGTAGTAAGGTTGGGGACAGCATCAAACAAGAAATTATGGATGCGTGCAAAAAAGGTACAGCAGTTATCATGGGCGACTTTAATCTACATATAGATTGGGCTAACTAAACTGGTAGCAATATGGTGGAGGAGAATTTCTTGGAGTGCATTAGGGATGGTTTTCTGGACCAATATTTCAAGGAACCAACTAGAGGGCTGGCCATCCTAGACTGGATGATATGTAATGAGAAAGGACTAATTAGCAATCTTGTTGTGCGAGGCCCCTTGGGGAAGAGTGACCACAATATGGTAGAAATCTTATTAAGATGGAGAGTGACGCAATTAATTCAGAGACTAGGGTCCTGAACTTAAGGAAAGGTAACTTCAAATTGACTAGAATAGACTGGCAAATGATATTTAAAGGGTTGACGATGGCTAGGCAATGGCAAACATTTAAAGATCACATGGATGAACTTTAACAATTGTACATCCCTGTCTGGAGTAAAAATAAAACGGGGAAGGTGGCTCAACTGTGGCAAACAAGGGAAATTAAGGATACTGTTAAATCCAAGGAAGAGGCATATAAATTGGCCAGAAAAAGCTGCAAACCTGAGGACTGGGAGAAATTTAGAATTCAGCAGAGGAGAACAAAGGGTTTAATTAGATGGGGGGAAACAGAGTGTGAGAGGAAGCTTGCTGGGAACATAAAAACTGACTGCAAAAGCTTCTATACATATGCGAAGAGAAAAAGATTAATGAAGACAAACATAGGTCCCTTGCAGTCAGATTCAGGTGAATTTATAATGGGGAACAAAGAAATGGCAGACCAGTTGAACAAATACTTTGGTTCTGTCTTCACGAAGGAAGACACAAATAACCTTCAAGAAGTACTAGGGGACCGAGGGTCCAGTGAGAAGGAGGAACTGAAGGATATCCTTATTAGGTGGGAAATTGTGTTAGGGTAATTGATGGAATTGAAGGCCAATAAATCCCCGGGGCCTGATAGTCTGCATCCCAGAGTACTTAAGGAAGTGGCTTTAGAAATAGTGGATGCATTGGTGATCATTTTCCAGTAGTATATCGACTCTGGATCAGTTCCTATGGACTGGAGTGTAGTTAATGTAACACCACGTTTTAAGAAAGAAGGGAGAGAGAAAACGGATAATTATAATCCGGTTAGCTTAACATCAGTAGTGGGGAAAATGTTGGAATCAATTATTAAAGATGAAATAATAGTGCATTTGGAAAGCAGTGATAGGATCTGTCCAAGTCAGCATGGATTTATGAAAGGGAAATCATGCTTGATAAATCTTCTGGAATTTTTTGAGGATGTAACTAGTAGAGTGGACAAGGGAGAACCAGTGGATGTGGTGTATTTGGAATTTCAAAAGGCTTCTGACAAGGTCCCACAAAAGAGATTGCTGTGCAAAATTAAAGCACATGGTATTGGGGGTAATATATTGACGTGGATAGAGAACTGATTGGCAGACAGGAAGCAGAGAGTCGGGATAAACGGGTCATTTTCAGAATGTCAGGCAGTGACTAGTGGGGTGCCACAGGGCTCAGTGCAGGGACCCCAGCTATTTACAATATACATTAATGATTGGATGAATGCATTGAATGTAATATCTTCAGGTTTGAAGATGACACTAAACTGGGTGGCGATGTGAGCTGTGAAGAGGACGCTAAGAGGCTGCACGGTGACGTGGACAGGTTAGGTGAGTGGGCAAATGCATGGCAGATGCAGTATAATGTGGATAAATGTGAGGTTATCCACTTTGGTGGCAAAAACACGAAGGCAGGATATTATCTGAATGGTAGCAGATTAGAAAAAGGGGAGGTGTAACGAGACCTGGGTGTCATGGTACATCAGTCATTGAAAGTTGGCATGCAGGTACAGGAGGTGGTGAAGAAGGCAGATGGTATGTTGGCCTTTATAGCTAGGGGTATTGATTATAGGAGCAGGGAGGTCTTACTGCAGTTGTACAGGGCCTTGGTGAGGCCTCACCTGGAACATTGTTTAGTTTTGGTCTCCTAATCTGAGGAAGGACGTTCTTGCTATTGAGGGAATGCAGTGAAGATTCCCCAGACTGATACCCGGGATGGCAGAACTGACCTATGAGGAGAGACTGGATCGACTGGGCCTTTATTCACTGGAGTTTAGAAGGATGAGAGGGGATCTCATAGAAACATATAAGATTCTGACGGGACTGGACAGATTAGATACAGGAAAAATGTTCCCGATTTTGGGTAGGTCCAGAACCAGGGGACACAGTCTTAGGATATGTGGTAGGCCATTTAGGACTGAAATGAGGAGAAACTTCTTCACTCAGAGAGTTGTTAACCTGTGGAATTCCCTGCCACAGAGAGTTGTTGATGCCAGTTCATTAGATATATTCAAGAGGGAGTTAGATATGGCCCTTACGGCTAAAGGGATCAAGGGGTATGGAGAGAAAGCAGGAAAGGGGTACTGAGAGAATGATCAGCCATGATCTTATTGAATGATGGTGCAGGCTCGAAGGGCCGAATGGCCTACTCCTGCACCTATTTTCTATGAAACATTCTGATCCTACTTGCAGTGCCCGATCTAGTCGAAAATATGTTCTTCACTTTGATCACGCACATTATTTCTGTCTATTGTTTGATTGATAAATTCTTCCAATATGAGTAAGCTTTTGCTCTTATATTATCTCTTTGAACTGGCTGCGGTTCTCTCCTCTTTCACATAATTCTGGTGTTCTGTTATGTAGATCGAAAATTGTACCATGGCCTCTACAAGTCTGTAAAGCTGTCCTTGTGAATCCTGTCTCATTGCATGGTTTGTGATATCACGATTTTCTGGCGCTGTAACTGAATCCTTCATTAATGCTGCTACTCCAGCACCTTTTACTGTCCCTTTCTCTCATGAAAACAGCAACAACGTGATTTTATAAAGCGCCTTCAACAAAGCCAAACGTCCAAAGGCACTTCCCAGCAGGGTAATCAGATACAAATTCACACCGAATCAAAGAAGGAGACATTGGGAGGAGTGATCAAAAGCTTGGTCAAAGAGGTAGGTTTTCAGGTTTGCATTATAGGAAGAGAGATGCGAAGAAGAGGAGAGGTTTGGGGAGAGATTTACAGAGTTTCGGGCTGTAGGCACCGCTGCCAATGGTGGGATGAAGGAAGTGGAGCATGCACAAGAGGGCAGAATTGGAGGGATGCAGAGTTTTCGGAGGGATGTGGGGCTGCAAAAAGTTGCAGATAAGGATTAGCGAGGCTACGGGGTGATTGTAACAGGCGGATGAGAATTTTGAAGTCGAAATTTTGCTGGATAAGGGTAAAATTTCGGTTAAGTGCTCACAGGGGTGATGGGTGAACGCGAATTCGTGCAATTTAGGATAGGGGCAACAGAGTATGCGATTAACTCAAGATTATGGAGCGTGAAAGTACATATGCCGGCCAGGAGAGCATTGGAATAGCCGAGTCCACTCTAGAAGTAACAATAGCATGGATGAGGGTTTCAGCAGCATTTTGGTAGAGGCAGGTACGAAACCTGGAATATTGGACTATAAATTGCCATCCGCCTCCGATCCACAAAACAATTACCAAAATACTTCCTGACATCCAGGCTGCAAAGAGTTGCAGTCTCGGGCCTCCAGGCAGATGGCAGCGTAAAGGCCGTTGGGACGCAAGCATTTCGGAAGTAACCCTGGGATCATATGGGCCCGATCCTCCAATGGCAAAGGAGGATTCCATTGCAGTAACTTGCAAAGGGCATCCCCAGATGCTATGCATGGCATCCCCAAATTATAAAACAATTTACAGAATTTTAACAATTATAAACGTACTGAATTGCAATATTAGACATAACTTCCGTCACTGCCCCAACCTCAATAAAAAATTAACTTTTTGATCAATAATTTTAAAATCTTAACTCGGGCCAATATTTGCATAAAATTATTTAATGTATATATGTATAATTCTGGATTTATAAATGGTTTATTTAAGCATTATACACACCCTCACGCTGATAAAAGCAAGCCTTACGCCTGATTTTACCAGATATAAGAGTTGCATGGGCAATTGCTTGGCAGTTGTTGGGCAAATAGCCCAAATCTGCACCAGCAATACACATTTTTCAGGCGGTTCATAAGTGTATGCCGAAATCCAAACGTTGCTGAACCTTTCAAATGGATTATGATGGATTACCCAGAGTATGCCGACACAGAGACTGCAATTTCAGTGCCAATAATTTGGCAAGCCTGTCCAAATCTAAGAAATGTTCCCGTTACAGCTATGTCGTATTTCTTCATAACTATTATAGCTTCTTATTTTATTTTCTTTCAACTTTGTTTTGAATGCCTTGTGCATCCATCCTGACTCCAGTTTCTGTGTGCTTCCCGCTTCAATACTCTTCCATGGATTCAAGGATCTTAGTTCACTTTGGATAAAATGGGTCATCTGATTTCTGTTCTTGCTCCTAATTCCACGATTCTGCCTCGTGTCCCTTGATAGTTTACAATAATCTTTGTCAACTACCCCATTAACTTGAACGTTTCGATGAGATCACATAAACGTATGATAATTGCTGAAGAAAATAAGTCTAATTTTCCTATCTAAATATTCCTGATATAATAATAGCAACAGCTTATATTTATATAGCGCCTTTAAAGTTGTGAAACATCCCAAGGAACTTCACTGTAGCCTTAACAACCAAAATTTCACACCGAGACACATAAGAAGATATGAGGGTAGGTGACCAATAGCTCGGTCAAAGATTTCGATTTTAAGGAGCATCTTAAATGAGGAAAGAGCTGTAGCGAGGTGACAAGGCTTAGAGAGGGCATTCCAGAGCTTAGGCCTTCGGCAGCTGAAAGCACGGTCACCAATGGTGGAGCGATTAAAATCGGGGATACGCAAGAGGAAAGAATTGGAGTAATGCAGAAAGGAACATAGAGCCCAATCTCCTTTCCTGATATCCTCTTCAATTATAATACTTTTTCTGTTACCACTTCGGACAATGTTGTTTATTCCCATCCGTGTTTCCCCAGTCTTACCGCACCTGTCCTGAACACAACACACACTAAAGCCTCACCTGTTCTCCTCGAGCTGGAATCTGGTTGTGCGGATGGTCAGCTCCAAGTCCTTCTCCAGCTGGTTCAGCGAGTTCTGAACTGTCCGGTTTATCGTCTTTTCTATTGTCGTGCACATCTCTTGGATCTGATTCACGCAACGTGTTGGCTACCAGTCCAAAAGACACGAACAGAGAGAGGAACTATCAACTAATAAATGAGAGGCCCCTGATTCTGAAGGATATATTATGCATTCTATTACCCACATCGATAATTAACTGATCCTTCTGTGACCTTCACTACCTGATGCTGTATTTAGCTGAGAATTCGTGGCATTGATTCCTACACTAACTCAATGGAGATAATTTTACCAGTCACACAACTGTACTGCTAACTGAGCAACCCTTGATGCTCCAATTGAACTGTGGTGAATCTGTATTCACTGCATGTCTCTGTAATCTGTCCAAAATTTCAGGATTCTTAATCCGAAAGTCGAACTTAACACTTTGTCGATGTGTTTTATGCTCACTGCCCGTAGTCCTCCCAGGGGCCGAATAACTCATACAGCTGAGCAGAATTTAATATCTTCATCGTTTTAAAGCCTTCAATGATATCGCCACCGAACTAGCATTTCTCTTACGAAATTCAGCTCAATTTATGGAGGCTATCCCCAAAACAAAGGGGTCTAAGAATGAGTATCGCTTTGATCGCTCTCCATCATACCTTCTAAAGGGCCTCGATATCTCTCACCATCTGTGCCTTCCAAAATAGGCTGCAATATTCCAATCAAAACCATGTCAAAGCTCGTTATAGTGTTCTTAGTTTATATTGTACTATTGTAGTAATACAACATAAATCTCGGTTTACCTTGTAACACTGCTTGTGGATCATCAATGATTTATTGATTGTGACACCACGTTTCCTCCCTGCATATCCGCCTTTAACAGGTACCGTTACCTTGTGAGCACAATCTTGGAGTTTCCCATACGGCAATGCATCACCCTACACTTATCTAAATTGAAGAATATCTGCGACGCTGGGAACCATTCCCTAAATCGGCCTTAATTCAACCCAATACTAACCGCTCCACTACCGACACAATGCGGCTGCTGTGTGCACGGTCTACAGGATAAACTTCAGCAACTCTCTGAAGTTACTTCGACAAAACTTGTCACTCCTCTGCGAACTCGACTCTAAAAAAAACAAGAGCCGCAAAGTACTAGGAGCAGCAACACCTCCAAATCGCCCTCCATGCTACACTTCACCCTCACAGGGACATATATCGCCGCTGCTTTACCGGATTGGGTCAGTTTCGTGAAATTCCGCCCCTGACGCCACCCGAGAGCACCAGCGTCACAAGGGCTTCAGTGATTCTAAGAAAATGCCCGCCTTCATCTCAAGGCAACTTGGGAGGGGCAATAAAAGCTACGTATCCAGAACCACCCATAAGTCTAAAACAACTAAATGGGAAATTATTTCAAGTCCCAACTTCAAAGCACAATTTTGTGGTATGGGAGCGTGTTAACATTCCATAGTCTCAGCCAACTTACTTATGGAGTTGGTTAACAGCTGTCACCCAACACAGTGCACTGCAGGACTGAAATTGTGACCTGCCTTCAGGTGGATCTACCCCATTGATGAATGCCATTTGCCTGCGCGGTTGATACCAGTTCCTTATCCAACATGCAGATTGGAAATCAAACGTGCAGCCTCAATAGAGCATTGTTTCTGTATATTTCTGATTAATATTGAGGAAACCATGGCGCTACCTGGGATATAGATGGTCGGCTACCAAAGCCACATTTGTTGAGCCCCGGTCTTTTGCACAGGCCTTGCACTATCTGCATCATCATTCTCTGAGGAAGAACACAGACATATTCCACTGTAAATCTGAGCACAAATCTTGAGCAAACAACATCCCATCAGAAGTAAATAAATCCTATTGGTTTAGAGCTTTTAAATCCTCAGACTGTCCCAAAGCACTTCACAATCCATCAAATGCAGAAGTGCCGTCACCGTGATTGTCAGGCAAACGCGGCGGCAAATTTGCGCACGGCAACATCCTGAAAACAGCACTGAGATAAATGACCAGTAAAACTGTATTATATTCGCCAACATCACTACCTTCTTCAAATAGTGCCAGCGGATTTCTTACGTTCACGTGAGCAGGCAGACAAGGATTCAGTTTAACTTCTGGTCCAAAAGACGGGACATCCCACTGTGCTGTTCTCATCCACATCGCAACAGTATATCATTGGCTGTAAAGCACTTTGAAACGTCCGGCGGTCGTGAAAGGCGCTATATAAATGCAAGTGTTTCTTTTCATCTGATCCCAGAGCTCTGTTACTATACGTGTTATTCATGTCACTTCACCGATGCTGCTGTTACAATCAATCTCGTTCCAGTGCACAATCAAGTTGATGCACAGTTAGCCCCATGGGTTGAAAAGCCTCTCAAAATATTACACTATGTATATTAGGATTTGTAAGCTTGCTCGATTACCATACAAACCATTCCAACGCTAGATTCAACTCACGTTGTCAGTTATTGCAACAGGCAGTTATTGGCAAGTGTTAATCTTTTTATTAGCTATGACCTATTCAAAACGTTATGCCTGATGCATTACCGGTCTACGAAACCTAATTTCAGTTGTCACATTTCCCGTATAAATCTTTTTTCTCTTATCAATTCCTATGTCTAAGTTAATATTGGAAACCCTATAACCACCTGTAATCATGCCCCACCACTGGTGGTGCTGTAACATCTCAGCTTCATGCCTTCCCGCTCCTGAGTTTTTCCAGCAGAGAAAGTCCAAGAAGCTTCAAAAAATCAATTTCCAAATTACAGTAAGATTTGCTACTTAATTATAAGTAACAATATCAAATCAATGAATTATATCCAAATAAGGACACCTTGTATGACTTTAAAATGGGGAACCAATCACCTCTACACAATTAATGATTTGGTGGGACTTTTTAAAAGCATAATTCTCTCATTCAAAGGGAACACCTTAATTTATGTGTGGCAGGATAGAATAAACGTGCTGTTTATACATAGTCTCATTGTATGTATATATTCCAGATCGCATCTGCTTTTTATTAATTGGCTGCAATTTTCAGTGAGCACCATGATCACATCACCGAATTTGGAAATCCATTCACGAAGTAGACTCCCAGCTGCAACAAAATGAAGTCTGTCTGTATCTGTCTGTCACTCTCATTACAGCTTCATCAGCTTTGCTCAGGTAGAACTTCAGTTTATCGCCGTGTTTTTCATTCAGTTTTTCTACCACATTCAGGGTTCGTTTACACAGGGCCTGCCCATCGGGTCAAAGAAGGCAAAGATCAGATCGGCCTGTTCACCTAAAGACAGAAAAAGAATCGATAATTACAATGAAAGGTTGGTAAGTGCACTGAAAGGTGTCGGACTGAAGTACATAATGGTACAAACCTTTGTTCACAAGCTCTGCTGTTTTATCTACTCAGCCAGGCTGCACTGAACGCTGCAACTTTCCTGACTGGGCCCTGGGTCAACGATTGACTCCCGTAGTTGATCCCCGACAATTGACTCCATTCACGTGCAAGGAAGATGAGGGGAATGAATGGGCTCAGTTGCATCAGACTGCAGCAATGAAAAGCCAGACAGTGCAGAGTGTCTTGGTTCAAATGTGGAGAGTCACTACTCATATCAGGTGCTAGAGGCTACCCCATGCCCGTGAATCAGAACCCGGAAAGAGTAATACTCAGAATGAAGAAAGCATTAAAAAAAGGAAACAAAGATGACTCCCTTGATGAAGTGGATGGCAATGACGTGGCCGTGGTACTGGCATTAGAAACCAGAAGTTGTTCATTGAAATCTCACCATGGTAAGTTGTGAAACTGAATGAAATAATTTGGTAGCAGAGAAATTACCATGGAAGCTGCTGTATTATTGTAGCAAACATTCACTACCATCCCTTCAGAGAAGGGAACCCGCATGCCTACCCAGCCTTGATTGCATGTGACTGCAGTCCCATACTGTGGGGCAAGACAGGCTCCACTGTACTCCAGTACACTCTGTGTCACCAATCATCGCACTTATTAATTGGAAGATGAGAGGCAGACTGTCGGTGGTGGGAGGCATTCTTCCTACGTTTCAGAACATTGTAGGCTCAACACTGGGTGAGCAATCAGCAGGCCGTTTATCGGCGATTGGTATTGGTTCTACCCTACTACGTGTGGATTCCTCAGCAGATGAGTACTACAGGCAGCGAGTCTGATCGCAAACCAGGCAAACTGAAACTCTACCGCATGGATCTTCAAACCTGAATTCATGAAATGTGATGCTGCCAACACACGCTTACCAAGCTCATTTAAATTTCCATCCTCAGTCTTCCACATCCGGTCACAATTAATGTTGGTCGCCCATCTCTCCCATCTTCACTGACCTACCTTGTGCCCTAATTCTCTAGATCCGTCACATTGAAAATCCTCATGCTAGCCCATAGTTTTCTCTGCAGCTTTTTTCTCACCCTATTTTGGAAGCTCCTCCAGTCTTAAGTTCACCTTCATACACCTCACTTAGCCTTGCATCCCTCCCCATACATTTAATTTACCCTTCCATACCCTTCATCCCTCCCATACCCTTCATCCCTCCCATACATTTCCCAGTGTCCCCGTGAAACCTGCAATTTCAAGTAGGAGGCGACCCACACAAAATGTCTATCATCTTCCCAGAATGCATTCAATACTTCACTTCCAATAGAACACGTGCTCACTGTCTAATGCTACGTTGCTAAAACCTGTGAGTCCTAATTTCAATATTTAGGAACAATCGATTAATCTGGGGGCACACCCTGCCCGTGACAAGCTCACCGTTCAATTGTTGAAACTTCACTACTTTGAGGGTCAGGGACAGTCAGCATTTCCCCTTCTATTGTCTGCAATGCTGTTAGTTACCGTGACTTTACCATCGATCAAATCCAGAGCTTGGAATTGCGGGTAGAGGTGGAGCCTAGCATTTCCCTGTGAATATAAAAACAATGCTTAGAGGTAATAAATGCTCGGTCCGCGTAACTTGTTTAAAATGGTCCTTGTTGGAGTAAATTCTAGGCGAGTATTTCCCAGTGTAGTATCGAAACATACAAGTGACGGCCCACTCAGGGTCACTGGTCCATGCAACGTTTGCTCATCTCAGCCGGTGATTATAGTAGAATAATCACACCCTTTGGCCTAGACAGGTAGAAATTGCCCACGGTTCCTATCCATTCAGTTATGCTGCAAAATCCACGAATGTACAAGGTGGCTGGGGCACAATAACCGATTATAAGCACCGTATTGATTTCCCAAGGGATTTTCAGAGCTTCGGGGAGGGTATGTGGCTGTGGGGATGTCAGAGCTCTCACACGGAGGCACAAGAGATTTTATCCTTAATCTAGTGTTTACTGAATGTCCCACTGTGATGTACCGAGAGTGATGACGTGTTTAGTGACGTTCCTTCTCAGACAATCATAGTCACAGAATGAGCCAGATTCATGGGATTACTTACTGTGAGAGGTTCCCCTTTCTTTCCACTGGTGACGACAGTAAATCCTTGTGTTTTTGTTGCAACTCCTGTTTTCTGTATATTTTCTTCAACATACCTACAAGATGAAATGATTAGAGATACAAATATTACAGGTTTTGTCTAGCTCGGTGCTCCCAGAATCTCATAGCAGGGCATCCAGGCATCTGAGTGGACAGGTCAAGAGGCATACAACTATGTAAAGAAAGAGAAATGGGTTGAAAAATATTCATATCAATTAGCAGGGATGTAAAGAGGGGAAAGCTGAGGGCATTATACTTATTGGCCCACAATATCATATCAATTACTTAGACGAAGGAATTGAATGTAATATCTCCAACTTTGCAGATGACACGAAGCTGGATGGCAGTGTGAGCTGTGAGGAGGATGCTAAGAGGCTGCAGGCTGAATTGGACAGGTTAGGTGAGTGGGCAAATGCATGGCAGATGCAGTATCATGTCGATAAATGTGAGGTTATCCACTTTGGTGGCAAAAACACGAAGACAGAATATTATCTGGTGAAAGATTAGGAAAAGGGGAGGTACGACGAGCACTGGGTGTCAAGGTACATCAGTCATTGAAAGTTGGCATGCAGGTACAGCAGGCTGTGAAGAAGGCAAATGGCATACTGGCCTTCATAGCGAGGGGATTTGAGTATAGGAGCAGGGAGGTCTTGCTGCAGGGCCTTGGTGAGACCACACCTGGAATATTGTGTTCAGCTTTGGTCTCCTAATCTGAGGAAGGATGTGCTTGCTATTGAGGGAGTGCAGCGAAGTTTCACCAGACTGATTCCCGGGATGGCAGGACTGACATATGAGGAGAGACTGGATCGGCTAGGCTTATATTCACTGGAATTTAGAAGAATGAGAGAGAATCTCATATAAACGTATAAAATTCTGACAGGACTGGACAGATTAGATGCAGGTAGAATGTTCCCGATGTTGGGGAAGTCCAGAACCATGGGACACAGTATAAGGATAAGGGGTAGGCCATTTAGGATTGAGATGAGGAGAAACTTCTTCACTCAGAGAGTTGTTAACCTGTGGAATTCTCTACCGCAGAGAGTTGTTGATGCCAGTTCATTGGATATATTCAAGAGGGAGTTAGATGTGGCCCTTATGGCTAAAGGGATCAAGGGGTATGGAGAGAAGGCTGGGGTGGGGTACTGAGGTGAATGATCAGCCATGATCTTATTGAATGATGGTGCAGGCTCGAAGGGCCGAATGGCCTACTCCTGCACCTATTTTCTCTGCTTCTATGTAATTGAATCTTCCTTTATCTCTATGTTTAATGCAGTAATTTTCTCTCATCTGCACATTTCCTTTCTGTAAGGATCTACTTCCTGCTGTAGCGTTAATCATACTTTCAGATCAACTTTTCCTGTGACATGTCCCATTGCATCTTCCCCACCCGCTAGTTGTGGTGCTTTGCCACAGTACCTACATTATCGTAGGTACTGTGATTTACCTCCAAGGTTAACATTACAAGTATTATATAAAAATAATTTTAGAATATACTATTCTAAAATGGAATACGCGTGCACCCTGCTCCAGTTATTCGTAGGGCCATTGAATCAGAATGGTTACAGCACAGAAAGAGATCATTCGATGCGTACAGCCCGTGCCGGCTATCTGTAAGAGCACTTCACCTAGTCCCATTCCCCCACCCTTTCCAGTAGGCCTGTTTCTTTCCCCTGCAGGCACTTATCCAGTTCCATTTTGAAAGCCACGATTGCGTGTGCCTCAGCCACCAACTCAGGCAGTGCATTCCAGATCCTAACGATTCGCTGCTTAAAAAACTTTTTCCCACATATCGCCTTTGGTTCTTCTGCCAATCATCTTAAATCTATGCCCTCTGGTTCTCAACCCTTTTGCCAATGGTAACAGTTTCTCTCTAACTACTCTGCCAAGAGCTCTCATGAAGTTGAATACATCTATCAAATCACCACTTAAACTTCTCTGGTTTATTCAGGTAACTGAAGTCCCTCAGCCATGGAACCATTATTGCAAATCTTTTCTGCTCCCTCTTTAATGCCTTCCAATCCTTTCCAAAGTGTGGTGCCCATAATTGCGTACAATATTCCAGTTGAGGCTCGACTAGTGTTTTATAAAGGCTCATCATAATGTCCATGCTTTTATTCTCTATGTCTCCATTTATGAAGCCCAGCATCCCGTCTGCTTTTTTAAACTGCTTTCTCAACCTGCCCTGCCACGTTCACGGATTTGTGCAGATACATCCCCAGGTCTCTCTATTCATGCAGCCCCTTTAGAATGTTATCCTTTAGTTTATATTGTCTTCTATCATTCTTCCTTCCAATGTATATCACTTTGCACCTTTCTGCGTTAAATTTCATCTGCCACGTGTCTGTCCACTCTACCAGCCTGTCTATGTCCTCTTGAAGTCTATCACCATCCTCCTCGCTGTTTCCTTTACTTCCAAGTTTTGTTTCATCTGCAAATTTCAAAATTGTGTCCAGTAAACCCAAGTCCAAGTCATTAATATATGTCATGAAAAGCAGTGGTGCTAGTATCGATCTTTGGGAACACCACTGTACATATTTCTCCAATCCAAAATAATAACCGTTCACCACTAAAGTCTGCTCCCTGTCATATAGCCAATTACATATTCATACTAACACTGTTCATTTTATAAGACAAGAATATAAGATATAGGAGCATGAGTAGGCCATACTGCCCCTCGAGCCTGCTCCGCCATTTAATACGACCATGGCTGATCCGATCATGGACTCAGCTCCACTTCCCTGCCCGCTCTCCATAACCCCCTAATCCCTTATTGGTTAAGAAACTGTCTATCTCTGTCTTAAATTTATTCAATGTCTATACCTCTCTGTGGCAGGAAATTCCACAGATTTACAACTCTCTGAGAGAAGAAATTCCTCCTCATCTCAGTTCTAAATGGCCGGCCCCTTATTTTAAGATTATGCTCCCTAGTTCTAGTCTCCTCCTTCAGTGGAAACATCCTCTCTGCATCCACCTTGTCAAGCTGCCTCATATTCTTATACGTTTCGATTAGATCAACTCTCATTCTTCTGAATTCCAATGAGTAGAGGTCCAACCTACTCAACCTTTCGTCATAAGTCAACCCTGTCATCTCCGGAATCATCCTAGTGAACCTTCTCTGAACTGCCTCCAAAGCAAGTATGGAAATATGCAAATCAAAACTGCACGCAGTATTCCAGATGTGGCCTCACCAATATCCTGTATAACTGCAGCAAGACTTCCCTACTTTTATACTCCATCCCCTTTACAATAAAAGCCAAGATTCCATTCGCCTTCCAGATCACTTGCTGTACCTGCATACTATCCTTTTGTGTTTCATGCACAAGTACCCCCAGGTCCCGCTGTACTGCAGCACTTTGCAATCTTTCTCCCTTTAAATAATAGCTTGTTCTTTCATTTTTTTTCTGCCAAAGTGCATGACCTCACACTTTCCAACATTATACTCCATCTTCCAAACGTTTGCCCACTCACTTAACCTGTTTATGTCCTTTTGCAGATTTTTTATGTCCTCCTCACACATTGCTTTTCCTCCCATCTTTGTATCGTCAGCAAACTTGCTTACGTTACACTCGGTCCCTTCCTCCAAGTCATGGCATTTTATTCCATGGGCTTCAGTTTTGCTGGTAAGCCTATTATATTGCACTTGATCAAAAGCCGTTTGGATTTCCATGTACACCACATCAACCGCATTGCCGTCATCAACACTCTCCCTTACCTCATCAGAAAAATCAATCAAGTTAGTTCAACACGATTTGCCTTTGACAATTCCGTGCTGGCTCTCTTTAATTAATCCACACTTGTCCAAGTGACGGTTAGTTTTGTCCTGGATTATCGTTTCTCAAAGCTTCTGCAACATCGAGGTAAAACTGACTGGCCTGTAGTTGATGGGTTTATCCTTACACACTTTTTTGAATAAGGGTGTAAAGTTTGCAATTCTCCAGTCCTCTGGCCTCAAAGGAGGATTGAAAAATTATAGCCAGTACCTCTGCAATTTCCACCCTTACCCCTCTCAGCATCCTAAGATGCATCCTGTCCGGTACTGGTGACTTATCCATTTTGATTACAGCCAGCCTTTCTTGTATGTCCTCTTTATCAATTGTTATCGCATCCAGTATCTCAACTACCTCGCCTTTCACTCTGACTTTAGCAGCAACTTCTTCCTTGTAAAGGACAGATGCGAGGTAGTCATTTAGGACCTTAGCCATTCTCTCTGTCGTAGATCTCATGTTTGGTCCATAATTGGTCCCAACCCTCCTCTTACTACCCGATTATTATTTATGTACCTTTAAAAGACTTTTTGTTCCCTTTTATATCAGCTGACAATCTATATCATACTTTCTCTTTGCCCCTCTTATTTCCTTTTTTACTGACCCTCTGAACTTTTTATATTCAACTTGGTTTCCACTTATATTCTCAACATGAAATCTATCATACGCCCCCTTTTCTGTTCCATCTTACTCTCTATTTTCTTCATTTTCCAGGGAGCTATGACTTTGCTCGCCCCATCTTTCTCCCTCGGGGGTATGTAGCTCGACTGTACCTGAACCATCTATTCATTAAATGCATCCCATTGTTCGATTACAGTTTTCCCTGCCCATCTTTGATGCCAATTTACCTGGGACAGATCCGTTCGCAACCCACTGAAATCGGCACTGCGCCAATTAATTATTTTATTCTAGATTGTTCCTAGTCCTGTTCCATAGCTAATCTAAAACATATGCTCGGTTTGCTAAATATTCCCCTATGATACTTGTTCCACTTGACCTAGCTCATTCCCCAGAACTAGATTCAGAAATGCCTTCTTCCACATTGGGCCGGAAACGCATTGATCAAGCTTTTACTATAAAATGCCACGTTTGTCTGGTGGATAATTTTAATTTTCTTGGCATGACGACGGTTTATCTGCTGTTGTGGTGGGAAGTGCAACTGAAAAATGTATTGAAAATATACGAGACTGTTTCCTAACTCAACATTTTAATAAAGTAACTCGGGATAGTCATATATAGCATCTTGTGTTTAGTAGTGAGCCTAACATCGTATCAGTCCTCCATGTGGGGAACATCTGGGCAACAGCGACTACAACATTTAATGGTTCCAAATGTTTAGTGAAACTAAAGTTACAGTTAACCTGCAACTCGCACCAACATGGCAGATGATTTGGAAAACGCAAATTGGCTAAACCTCCTCGCTGGTGATGAGACCAATGTTGAATATAAATGGAGATTTTTTTTAAGAACATGATTAAAAGTGTGGAATACAAACAAGTACCCAAAAACAAAATAAGCAACTATGGTAAGAAAAAGCCAAGGTGGCTGACTGGCTATATACAAAGACAAATAAGATGTAAACAGAAATGATTCTACAAATTAAAAACATTTAATACTCAAATAAATTGGTTGAATTCAAGGAACGACTAAAAAAACAAATGCTACAATTAGATCAGCAAAAGGTCCAATGAAAAAAGTATTGTAGACAACTGTGGCAGTATTGCGAAGAGCTTTTTTAGTTATGTGAAGAGTCAGAGAACTATCAAAGACTGTATTGGGCCACTGAAAGATGTTGAGGTACAGGTTAAAAATGACTCACGATCGAGATGTGGCCCATACGGCTAAAGGCTAAAGGGATATGGAGGGAAAGCAGGAATGAGTACTCAAGTTGCATGATCAGCCATGATCTTATTGAATGGTGGTGTAGGCTCGACGGGCCGAATGACCTAATCCTGCACCTATTTTCTATGTTTCTATGTTAATGGTGGAAATATTAAATGAGTACTTTGCTTCAGTCGTCAACCTTCAAAATGATGCTTGAAAATTAGAATTGAATAATACTGGTTTTGTTAGTAACATTATATAGATGAACATATTGTTTTAGAAATTATTAAGAACTTGAAAATAGCCGCCACGCAGGATTATATCCACCTGAGGGTCCTCCGGGAGGTGGGGCATGTGCTGTGTAAGCCCTTGGATTGTATTTTTAAAAGTTTACTGCATTCTGGAATGGTTCCTCCGGATTGGAAGGAGGCTAATGTTGTTGCCATTAAAAAAATAAAGATGACAAGGCAGACCCTGGTAACTATAGGCCCCTCAGTTTATCATCAGTAATAAGTAAGATACTTTAAGGAATCATAAGGGATGTAAGGAAGGATATACTTGCTTTGGAGGCAGCTCAGACAAGGTTCACTAGGTTGATTCCAGAGAGCAGGGTGTTGACTTATGAAGAAAAGATGAGTAGGTTGGGCCTAAACTCACTGGAGATCAGAAGAATGAGAAGTGATTGTGGTGTATGTAGCACACAAATCACTGACTCCACACAGTCTGGTGTAAGTCTAACTGCTGTGACCTTCGTCCTTTATTGTTCAGCTCCAGAGTGCCTCCCAGGTGTGGTGGTCAGCCTTATATAGCATCTGTTACAGATACTACAGGGTTTCCCACTGCAGCGCCCTCTGTGGTGTGGCATAGTACTTACAATACATTTAAGGTACTGGGACGATGCACATATCATTACATAACATCACCTTCCCCCCCCTCCCTCTGGACGCAGGACAATGATACACAGGATAAATGATTCATCCCATCCTCGTCGCCAATGTGGTGTATGTAGCACACAAATCATTGACTCCACACGGTCTGGTGTAAGTCTAACTGCTGTGACCTTCGTCCTTTATTGTTCAGCTCCAGAGTGCCTCCCAGGTGTGGTGGTCAGCCTTATATAGCATCTGTTACAGGTACTACCAGGGTTTCCCACCGCAGCACCCTCTGTGTTGTGGCATAGTACTTACAATACATTTAAGGTACTGGGACGATACACACATCATTACATAACAGTGATCTTACTGAAAGATAAGATACCGAGGGGGTGCGACAGGGTAAATGTAGGGAGGATGTTTCCACTCGTGGGGGAATCCAGAACTAGGGGGCATAGTTTAAGAATAAGGGCTCGCTAATTTAGAACTGAGATGAGAATGAATTTCTTCTCTCAGAGGGTTGTAAATCTGGAATTCTTTGCACCAGAGAGCTGCAGAGGAGCGGTTATTGACCATATTTAAGGTCGAGATAGACAGATTTCTGATCGAAAAGGGAGTGAAGGGTTATGGCGAGTGGGCAGGGAAATGGAGCTGAGTCCAAGACCAAATCAGCAATGATCTTATTAAATGGCGTAGCAGGCTCGAGGGGTCAGATGGCCTACTCCTGCTCCAAATTCATATGTTAAATTACCATCACATATTTTCATGTGTCTATTCGTGCCTGCAGCTCACCAAACCTATTTACTAAACCTTGTGCGTTTACAGACATTATTGTAAATCTGCCTTAGTTAGACCTTCTTGTATTCTGTCTTAATCTGACCCCCACTTAACACCTTACTATATCTTAATCTAGTGCTATCTGACGCTCCCAATTCTTTGCACACTTCGTTTCTCCTTTGTAATGCTACATTCTGGTCTCCTACCCTAGCCAGATTAGTTGAAACCTTCCGCAACAGTACTAGCACCCCCCGCCCCCCCGCCTCCTCCCCCCACCTCCCACACGAGGATATTGGTCCCAGCTCTGTTGAAGTTTCAGGTCCCAGGCTCTGTCGGGCCTGTACAGGTCCCACTTCCTCCAGAACTGGTCCTAATGCCCATGGAATTAACTTCCTCTCGACTGCACCAACACTCCAGCCACACATTCATCTGCTCTCTAGTCACTAGCTTGTGGCACCAGAAGTCATTCGGTGATTACTATCTTTAAGGTCCTGATTTTGTAATCTCTTTCCTCGCTCCCTCAAATCTACCCGCCGGAACGCATCCCTCTTTCAACATATTTTGCTGATACCGATATGGACTACGACCTCTGTTTGCTCCCCCTCCCTCTCAGAAAGTTCTGCAGCCATTCAGGGACTCCTTCAACTTGGCACCAGAGAGCCAATACACCATCGGAGAATTACTTATGCAGCCAATGAAAAGCCTGTCTGTTCCCGTAATAATAGAATCTCCTATCACTTTTGCATTCCTGATCTACCTACTCCTCCCATTTGCAGCTGAGTCCCCCGTGGTGCCATGGACTTGGCTCTGGGTACTCCCTAGAGGAACCTTCTGTATATAGTACAGAAGAGCAGTATGCTCTAAACACGCTTCACCAGGAAAGCAAATGGAATGTCAGGAAGGCAAATGGAATGTCAGGAAGGCAAATGGAATGTTGGCCTTTATTGCAAGGTAGACAGAGTAAAATGCAGCGAAGTTCTGCTGCAATTATACAGGGTATTGGTGAGGCCAGACCTGGAGTATTGCATTCAGTTTTGTTCTCCGTATTTAAGGAAGGATATACTTGCATTGGAGACTGTTCAGAGAAGGTTCACTAGGTTGATTCCGGAGATGAGGGGGTTGCCTTATGACAATAGTTTGAATAGGTTGGGCCTATACTCATTGGAGTTCAAAAGAATGAGAGGTGATTTTATTGAAACTTATAAGATAATGAGGGGTGTCTACAAGGTGGATGCAGAGAGGATGTTTCCACTTATAGAGTAAACTAGTTCTAGGTATTAGAAAAAGGGGCCGTCAATTTTAAGCTGAGATGAGGAGACATTTTTTCTCTCAGACGGTTATAAATCTAAACAATTCTCTGCCCCAGAGTGCTGTGGAGGCTCTGTCATTTAAATATATTTAAGGCAGAGATAGACAGATTTTTGAGCGATAAGGGAGTAAAGGGTTAGGGGGCGCAGGCAGGGAAGTGGAGCTGAGTCCATGATCAGATCAGCCATGATCTTATTAAATGGTGGAGCAGGCTCGAGGGGTCAAATGGCCTACTCCTGTTCGTATTTCTTATGTTCTTATCTGACTTCGACTATACCTGTGGCAAAATATGTCAAAATTATTTCAAATATTGCGCTCAAAGAAGACTTTAAGTAAAAATAATAAGTTGCATTTACATAGCTCCTTCAACGTAACAAAACGTCCAAATGTGCCTCACAAGAGCGTTATCAATCAAAGTTTGACACCAAGCCACAGGTGGAGGTATCAGGACAGATGACCAAAAGCTGGGTCAAAGATGTATGTGTTAAGGAGCATCTTAAATAAGTAGAAGGAGGTAGCAAGGTGGCGAGGCTTCGAGAGGGAATTCCAGAGATTTGTTCCAAGGCAGCTGAAGGAGCGACCACCAATGTTGGAATAATTAAAATCGGGGACGTGCAGGATGGCAAGATTGGAGGCACACACATTTCGCGAAGGCTTGGAGGGCGGGAGGATGTTATAGAGTTAGGGAGGGGTGAGGCCACGTAGTGATTTTAAAACAAAAATGATAATTTTAAAATTGAGGCATTGCCGGACCAGGAGCCAATGTAGTCAGCGAGCACAGGTCGGCTGGGTGAACGGGACTTGGTCGTAGTTAAGATCTTGACAGCAGAGTTTTGGATGAGCACATATTTAAGGAGGGTGGACGATGCTCTTTGATAATACACCACCGAAGAGATTTATAACCAGGAAAATGCCAGTTAAGGGAACTGTGACCCGGTGCAATGATGTGGTATGGGAAACAGAAATCGAAATGTACGATGACTGGAGTTCCACGGAACTCTGTGTTGGGTCTGCTCTTATTGATCATTTAATGTGGAAACACTTTAAACTTTGGAAATAAATTCGGGGGATGGACACATATCTTAAATACACCTATTAACTGGAACAGAGAAGCAGACATTTTCTGCAGAGGTCATTAGAGGTGACAGTGCAATAAATTTATGCATGGAAAATTAGGTAGAATTATTGCTTTGTGTCTTGATGGATGCATCCGGAATTTTCCTTTGGCTTTTCCCACTCGGCTGCCATAAATTCCTGGCGATAGAGTAAAAAACCGAGGTGGTAATGTGAAATTGCTTAAATACCTGAGTTATGCTGCGGTTGGATTATTAAGTACAGATTTTGGAAGTAAGAATGAAACATAAATGGACGCGGTTCATCTTCACTCTGCTATAATGTTTCAGAGATAAGAGGTTACCGTTTTCAAGGCATACTTGAGAGGTCAAGGCCGTTTCCACTGCAGCTGAGAAGACCTGATTTAGGCTTTCAAGATTGCAAATGGTAGTGGTAAGAAAAATTGTTTTAATTGGTCAGTGAGATAGTATTGAGAGGAATCAAAATGAAACCAATCACAAAAATAATAAATTGGGTGTGTTGAAAATAATCTTTATGCAGAGCTTGCTTAGAATATGACACAATGAAACTCTATTACAAACCTCTATTCATGCAAACTTTAGAAATATTATCAAATGGAATTAGTTAGTCCCTTAAAAAGGAGGGCTATTAATTCCTGTGGCTACCCATCAGGAAAATATAATTAGACTTTCTGAGTTGTTAAAAATATGGAGGGAATATTAAACTGGTTGATTTTTTCAGGAGGTCGCCAGCATGGTAGAGAAAAGAGTGCCTATGGATGTTGTATATATGGACTTCGCAAAAGGCATTTGATAAGGTTATGTACAAGAAATAATAGCTAAAATGAAAGTGTGTGGAATTGGAGGCAACGTGGTGATATGGGTTGGAAATTGATTGGAGAATAATAGGAGACAGAGAGTAGGGATCAATTATAAATTGTCTGATTGGCGCGATGTGAAAAATGCTGTCGCCCCGGCATTTATTCTGGTTCCTCAGCTTCTTGCTATCGTTTTCAATGATTTGGATAAAAGAAAAGAGATGTGCATATTCCAAATTTGTACTTAGTTGGGAGAACATTGATTATTGCAGATTGCAGCAAGAATTTACAAAGGATGCAAAACAGTTTAAGTGAGTGGAAAAACTGTGACACATGGATCTCAAACCGAGAAGTTTGAGGACATCCACGCAGGATCCAAAACAGATCATTTAGAATATTTTCTGTATTATGAGAAAATGGGAACTGTGGAGGAGCAGAAGTATTTCAGTCTCCATGCACGCACATCTTTAAATATAGCAGACAGGTACACACTCAAAGCATTATTGGAATGATGGCCATTATGTCACGGGGGCTAGAATACCCAGTATAGCATTCAGCAAGCAGCGGATTGGGGCTGGGCACAAGATTTTTACAATGTAACCTCCCCTCTGCACTGTTCATGCTGGGAGAGAGTGGTTAAATTACCAACTCTATTTCCTCTCTGTCAACTAATGTTACACCTGTAATGCCATTGTTTTGCAGACCATATTCCAGATTTTTTTTCATAAAACCTTCTTTTGAAACGTTTTGTCAAATATTTTGGTAAAATTCATATATAGAAACATAGAAACATAGAAAATAGGTGCAGGAGCAGACCATTCAGCCCTTCTAGCCTGCACCGCCATTCAATGAGTTCATGGCTGAACATGAAACTTCAGTACCCCCTTCCTGCTTTCTCGCCATAACCCTTGATCCCCCGAGTAGTAAGGACTTCATCTAACTCCCTTTTGAATATATTTAGTGAATTGGCCTCAACTACTTTCTGTGGTAGAGAATTCCACAGGTTCACCACTCTCTGGGTGAAGAAGTTTCTCCTCATCTCGGTCCTAAATGGCTTACCCCTTATCCTCAAACTGTGACCCCTGGTTCTGGACTTCCCCAACATTGGGAACATTCTTCCTGCATCTAACCTGTCTAAACCCGTCAGAATTTTAAACGTTTCTATGAGGTCCCCTCTCATTCTTCTAAACTCCAGTGAATACAAGCCCAGTTGATCCAGTCTTTCTTGATAGGTCAGTCCCGCCATCCCGGGAATCAGTCTGGTGAATCTTCGCTGCACTCCCTCAATAGCAAGAATGTACTTCCTCAAGTTAGGAGACCAAAACTGTACACAATACTCCAGGTGTGGCCTCACCAAGGCCCTGTACAACTGTAGCAACACCTCCCTGCCCCTGTATTCAAATCCCCTCGCTATGAAGGCCAACATACCATTTGCTTTCTTAACCGCCTGCTGTACCTGCATGCTAACCTTCAATGATTGATGTACCATGACACCCAGGTCTCGTTGCACCTTCCCTTTTCCTAATCTGTCACCATTCAGATAATAGTCTGTCTCTCTGTTTTTACCACCAAAGTGGATAACCTCACATTTATCCACATTATACTTCATCTGCCATGCATTTGCCCACTCACCTAACCTATCCAAGTCACTCTGCAGCCTAATAGCATCCTCCTCGCAGCTCACACTGCCACCCAACTTAGTGTCATCTGCAAATTTGGAGATACTGCATTTAATCCCCTCGTCTAAATCATTAATGTACAATGTAAACAGCTGGGGCCCCAGCACAGAACCTTGCGGCACCCCACTAGTCACTGCCTGCCATTCTGAAAAGTACCCGTTTACTCCTACTCTTTGCTTCCT
Organism: Pristiophorus japonicus; assembly: GCF_044704955.1. Classification (NCBI taxonomy): domain Eukaryota; kingdom Metazoa; phylum Chordata; class Chondrichthyes; family Pristiophoridae; genus Pristiophorus; species Pristiophorus japonicus. The sequence goes on along the minus strand of NC_091996.1, from coordinate 77,695,173 downwards.
GTCTGACAACCAGTTCTCAATTCACGTCAGCACACTACCCCCAATCCCATGTGCTTTAACTTTGCACATTAATCTCTTGTGTGGGACCTTGTCGAAAGCCTTCTGAAAGTCCAAATATACCACATCAACTGGTTCTCCTTTGTCCACTTTACTGGAAACATCCTCAAAAAATTCCAGAAGATTTGTCAAGCATGATTTCCCTTTCACAAATCCATGCTGACTTGGACCTATCATGTCACCATTTTCCAGATGCACTGCTATGACATCCTTAATAATTGATTCCATCATTTTACCCACTACTGAGGTCAGGCTGACCAGTCTATAATTCCCTGTTTTCTCTCTCCTTCCTTTTTTAAAAAGTGGGGTTACATTGGCTACCCTCCACTCCATAGGAACTGATCCAGAGTCAATTGAATGTTGGAAAATGACTGTCAATGCATCCGCTATTTCCAAGGCCACCTCCTTAAGTACTCTGGGATGCAGTCCATCAGGCCCTGGGGATTTATCGGCCTTCAATCCCATCAATTTCCCCAACACAATTTCCCGACTAATAAAGATTTCCCTCAGTTCCCCCTCCTTACTAGACCCTCTGACCCCTTTTATATCCGGAAGGTTGTTTGTATCCTCCTTAGTGAATACCGAACCAAAGTACTTGTTCAATTGGTCTGCCATTTCTTTGTTCCCCGTTATGACTTCCCCTGATTCTGACTGCAGGGGACCTATTATTTACATCGATTATTCAAATTGCTCGCTAATTTTATTATTCCAATTGGTCGCTGTTTTAAAAAATTCGACTACCTTTGTCAAACATGGCTTATATTTCTGATTAATTCTTTAATTCTTTCCTACATGTTTTGGTCTGCACATAACTCCAGTCCCACACCTTCCCTTGAAGACAGCTAAAGTTAGGAATAAATGCGTCCTTGCTGGCATAGCCAGCGTCCCGAGAGTAAAACTGAAAATGGCATGCTACCAGTTGATAAAGGGGCTCTTGCCGGCCGAATGGTTTCCCATCAGCAGCACCGTGCTCTTCTTCTTTGGAGCCAAGAGGCCGAGTCCCAGCTGGTTGGCAATGCCTACCAGGCTTGTTAACAGCAGAAAGATCTCTCGTGATCTCATTTCAAACAGCAACGTTGTGGGTTGGATGTGTATTGAAGTGACAGAGAGGTGGGATTTTAAACTAGGGCGATGGTGTAAAACGGGACATATCCAATGATTTTTCCATTTTATACCACGCCCTATTTTCTGTCTGGTTGAACTCAATGGGAGGCCAATTACTTGTTCCGCATTTTACAGAAGCTAAGGTGCCCCCAGATAATGATAGTGGGACGGGGAAGGTATCGACATTAAAATAGCCTGATTAATATACTTGAAACTTTGATTGTGAGAAAAATCAAAGCGGGATCAACTTTAACTTTGGGCGATGGAGTAAAATGAGCGCGGTAAATTGGACGTCCATTCTAATCCCCGCCCGATTTTCCCTTTCACTGACTTCCAGAGAAAGGAGAATCCGACATGATGTATAATGCACATCTAGTTTTATATCACCCATTGTAGAGCATTGCAGCAAATTACAATTACTCCCAGATAGAGTGAGAGAAAGCGGGCTGGGGGCATCGATTCACTCTGGGCAATAGTACAAAATGCGTGACAGTGAAACGCCAGTCCACTTTGCACTCCGTCCGATTTTCCTTTCGAATGAAGTCAATGTTGAAATAAATAGGTTGAAGTCAGCCAAAGAATCGGTGGATGGACTGGTCTATAGTTACCTGCTTTGCCTCTCTATCAATTCTTTCACAAAGAATACCCTTTAGGCCCCCACTTCCGTAAATTTAACTCCCATTCCCCCACTCAATAAATCTCACTCCCATTCACTCACTCAGTAAAGATCACTCCAATTCTCGCATTTTTCAAATATAATTCGCATTCCATCACTCAGAAACCTCACTCCCATTCCCTCACTCTGCATATCGCACTCCCATTCACATTCTCTCACAGTCTAAATAGCACTCCAATTCCCGCCATCTGCAAATAGCACACCATCCCGTCACTCTATAAATCTCATTCCCATTCCCCTATTCTGCAAATATCATCCCTTCATGCAGGAATTCTCAGCTCCATTCCCTCAATCAGAAAATATTTTCCCCATACCCTAACTCTGTAAATCGCACTCCCATTCCCTCACTCATTAAACTTCACTCTCATTCCCTCAATCTATAAATTTCACTCCCATTCCCTCACTCTCTAAATATCACTCCCATTTCCTCACTCTATAAATCTCATTCCAATTTCCTCAATCTGTAAATCTCATTCCAATTTCCTCACTCTGTAAATCTCACTTTGGTCCTTCTTCTTTCTGAAGCTCAGCTGTGCCCAGACCAAACCGATCCAGTACATTTTAAGCAACATAAACTCTTAAAACTGGAGTAAACTACAGAGCTTGCGTTTCAAATATAAATATATATATGTAAAATACTATATATATATTTATATATAATATATATATCTATATATATATTATATATACATATGAAGCATTGCAGATATATGTACAATTTTTGAAAGAAAAATGTATCCCACAGACATAGCTGTGAAGGAGACTTCTGGCAAGGTCCTGCTGAACGCAACTTCCGAAGTTCCATTGGTGCCATCTCAGGCTGAGTGAAACCCGAGAGGGAATGACTCAGAAACACCGAAATAAAGCTATCAGTTGCTGACTTTCAGAAACGCGGGGACGGATTGGGCCGTGTGCAGTAAATATGTGTGAAAACATATCTCAATGCTGTCACTAAAATGCTGGCCGTCAGTGTCTTACCATGTTTCCTGTCAGTGTACAGCAAGTGGCATTGCCTGAGGATCTTCTCAGTAAAGGAGAGGCTCACACTCTCGAAGGGATTCGAAGAGGTTCGCAGCCTCAGGCTTCCTGACGTTGTCTGTGCTGGGGGCACCGCAGACTCCTTCAACCAGACCTGGGACAAGCAGGCTTATAGATGACAAGACCATAATGTTGGCACGTTATGTAAAGCAGGAGGAATGTTAAGTCCATGTGTGAGTGACAGACCATATGTACGAGCCTGCTCACATCATGAGTTCAATTCCTCTGGGCTCCTGTCCAAAAGGATCTTTAAATCGCCACACACCCCAAACTAGCAGTGGGCTGCGGTCAACACCCTTGGTGTTCTGTTTAATTCAAGTTGTTAAAACTGAATTTGTTGTTAAGGTCTGACTGTTCTGTTTAATGTTAGTTTTAACAAAACATTTATTAACCCTTCACTGCCATGCCTAACTCAGTAATTAGTTACATTTGAAGATGTGTTTAATCTCTTGGCGTCTAGTGAAATATCTAAACTACAATTCATAAACAACCCTTGTATGTACACCTTATTAATCTATTAATGTAGCTCAGTGCTCTGAAACATAAGCAATTCTTACAGTAGATGCAGGGAGGATGTTTCCTCTGACTGGGGAATATAGAACCAGGGGTCACAGTCTCAGAATAAAGGGTCAGCCATTTCGGACTGAGATGAGGAGACACATCTTCACTCAGAGGGTGGTGAATCTTTGGAATTCTCTACCCCAGAGAGCTGTGGAGGCTAAATCTTCGAGTATATTTAAACAGAGATAGATACATTTTTGGATATTAAGGGAATCAAGGGATATGGGGATAGTGCAGGACAGTAGAGTTGAGGCAGAATATTAGCCGTGATGTCATTGAGTGGCGTAGCATGCTCGAGCGGCCGAATGGCCTAATCCAGCTCTTAATTCTTATGTTCTTATGTCTAAAACAACAACTAGTTCAGATCAAACTATAATACAAATATGGCTAATGATTAGAGGTGCTGTCATATTTATTGACTAGTTATAATCAAGCCCCTTGGTAACCACTTAGTTCCATTAGCTAGCCATCCACCAAGTAATGTCCCATCTCTTCCTTTTATGCTCCTACTCTAGAGAAGGTCGGGTTCACTCAGGTAAGTACGGATGAGGCAGCACTTTCGGCCCATCGAGATGATCAATCCATTGGGACCCACAATCCCATCACTGCCTCTAACTGCTCCTTGAACGATTCAACAGTCTCCGTCTGCCCCGACCCAGAAAATGATTTCAGGAATCAGTCAACACAAGTGTGAAGAACTGACTCATGGTCGAAGCTATGACCCTTTATCTCTCTGTACCATGAAAACTGCTTAAGGTATACCTTGTTCACCACACCTCGTACCTTACCTTCGTCTACAGGGCCCACACTCTTCGAGGCGACCTGAGAAGTATGTAAAATAATGAAGGCCATGGACAGGGTGTCGATGATATAGATTAGTTGAGTTTGAGAGATTGGGGGGAATCAGGGGATAACCAGTTAAATTAAACAACAGTAGGTATAGGCTGGATGCTGGGCGTTCCCAGAGAGTAGTGACCATCTTGATTGCATTACCAGTTTGTGCGGTGTGTGCTGACTCTCTGCTCATTTTCAACAGGGATCTGAACTTGTCTTGGCTGGGTCAGAGATCGTCTCATATCAAATATAAACAGTTTAACAGTTAACGTGATCTACTGGACTGGTATCGATCGCCTGAGGGGGTCGGAGAGGATTTTTTCCCCTGATTGGCCCTGTTTCTTCCTAGTATTTTGCCGCTCCCAGGAGATCACATTGAGGTCGTGACCATCCTCAAAAAAGGGGACGAGTCCGACTGTGGTAACAACAGAGGAATCTCCCTGCTGTCGGCCACAGGGAAAGTCACTGTAAGAATCCTCCTCATTCATATCTTACCTGTGGCTGAAGAGCTCCTCCCACAGTTGCATTGCGGATGCGGTCCACTAAGGGTACAACACACACATCATCACTGCAGTGCAATTACAAGAGAAATTCAGGCAACAGCACCAACCCTTGTATATGGCCTTCTTTGACCTCATAAAGGCCTTTGACACTTTCAACCATGAGGAACTATGGAGTCTCCTCCTCTGTTTTGGCTGCCCTTAAAACATTTTCACCATCCTCCATCTGCTCCACAATGACATGCAAGCCTTGATCATGACCAATGGATCCACCACAGACCCAATCCACTTCTGGACTGGAGTCAAGCAAGGCCGTATTATCGCACCAACGCTCTTTTCGATCTTCCTTGCTTCAATGCCACATTTCACCCTTACCAACTCCCCACCGGAATGGAGCTAACTTATAGAACAGATGGGAATCTGTTCAAACTCCACTGTCTCCAGGCGAGATCCAAGGCCGTCCCATCCTCTGTCATTGAACTACAGTAAACAGATGATGCTTGTGTCTGTGCACACTTGGAGGTCGAAATCCAAGCCATCTTGAATACCTTCACCGAGGCGTATGAGAACGTGGGCCTTACGCTAAACATCCATAAGACAAAAACCCTCTAGCAACCTGATCCCGCCAGCTCTGCCCCCCGATTATCAAAAGCCATGACAAGGCCTTGGGCAACGTGGATCTTCTTTAATACCTCGGGAGCCTACTGTCAGCAAGAGCATACATTGGCACCGAGGTCCAACACTGCCTTCAGTATGCCAGTGCAGCCTTCGGTCGCCTGAGGAAGAGAGAGTTTGAAGAATAGGACATCAAATCCGCCACCAAGCTCATGGTCTACAGAGTAGTAGTGATACCCATATATGGCTCAGAAACGTGGACTATATAGAGCAGACACCTTGAATCGCTGGAGAAGTACCCACAGCGCTGCTTCCGTAAGATCCTGCAAATGCACTGGCAAGACAGATGCACGGACGTCAGAGTTCACACTCCGGCCAACACCCCAGCATTGAAGCATTGACCACGCTCGACCAGCTCCGTTGGATGGGCCACATCATCTGCATGCCCGACACTAGATGCCCAAAGCAAACGCTCTATGCGGAACTTCGACACAGCAAGCTAGCTGCAGATGGACAGAGGAAATGCTTCAAGGATACCCTCAAAGCTTCCTTGACAAAACATAACATCCCCACCGACACCTGGGAATCCCTGGCCCATGACCACCCAAAGTGGAGGCAGATCATCCGGGAGGTCGCTGAGCATCTCGAGTCCCATCGCCGAGAACAAGTAGAAACCAAGCGTAGGTAGCGGAAGGAGCGTGAATCAACACAGGCTCCCCGACCACACTTTCGTTCAACCACTGCTTGCCCCACCTGTGAAAGAGACTGTAGGTCCCGCATTGAGCTCCTCAGTCCCCCGCGAACTCACTTTTAGAGTGGAAGCAAGTCATCCTCGACTCCGAGGGTCTGCCTATGATGATGATGATGACATTGAGGTCGAAAGACCTGAGGCTACAAGGGTGTTCGAGCAGGATTGATGGTCCAGCTGGTCTTTTCCTCGGCCGGCATGTTCTTGTAGCATCTCTAAATTTTTAACAACATGAAATTTCTCTGTGCTTTCCTCGTGGTCGAGTTCTCTGAATCTGGATCGCGTCCAAGTGGTTTCTTTCTACCCCGTTCCCAGGCGTGGATGCCACGTTTGCACATGAGCGACCAGAAGTCAGGTCAATGCCCGGGATCAGTCCTGAATGGAGCAGCTCACAGCTGCAGTATTAGGGCCTGAAACGTCACGTTATTTGGTTGCTGCTCCACAGTACTCAGTGTACGCGCTCTCCTCAGTCACATCACCATTCAATAAATGCTCGCTGTTTGACCGTCCAAGATCAGTTTTATATTCTATGCTTATCAAAGGAAGACTTGCATTGACGGAGCGCGTTGGACGAGCTCAGGACATCCTAAAGAGCTTTACAGTCAATTAATTAATTTTGAGCTGCGTCCCTGACAGAGTGCAGGAAATGTGGCAGCCAATTTGCGTAAGCATATTCGCACAATGTGATAATGATCAGAGAATCTGTTTTAATACTGTTGCTGAAGACACGGAGGCAGAACTCAACTGCTGTTCTTCACAATAGTTCCATGGGATCTTTAACTCCACCCAAGAGGTCAGAGGGAACATCGATTTAACTTCCCTGCGGACAGTCTCCCGTACACTAGATAGTGTTTTGAAGTGCTGGAGTTGGAATTGAAACGACATTTTACTGCATTAAAATCGCTATTTCGAACACAGTGCCACGGCTGCGAACATCACTGTGTAATTGTAAACTATTGATTAATTCCACATGGTACCCAGGAGCACTCTGAAAGCCGTACATCCTGACCTTTTAGAAACAAATGGATATAGGGCGTGAGAAATTACTGCATATTAAAATAGGATTAAAAGATCACGTGGAACTCGGTGCAGTAAATGTGAGCTGCCATGTTTGTAAATGATGTGATATCTATTACTCTGTGAAAGAAGATCTGGGTGAAGTGGAAGATTGAGGGATTGGGGGTGCGGGGGGATATCCATATGACCCTTAAAGCAGATCCTCAACTGGAAATGGCCATTATTATTTCATGGATTACTGGGATTTACGGAACGGCTATTGTCTATAAAAGTACAATTGTATACACAGATGTGCAATATAAAAGTAATTCTGTGCATAACATTAATAGATCACAGTTTGAGAACTGAATGCCGTTTTGGGTTCCACACATTTGGAAGGCTATTGCAGCGATAGCATGGAGTAATTTGATGGAGATATATAATATTATTTAAAAAAATGATTGTACTGTGCAAATAGATGGGATTTTCCATTTTTTTCAAGAGCCTCCAACGATAGGACACAGATATTAGATTTAATGCTCGGAATTCAGACAGATAGGGTTGATGGGGATAGTGCTGTTGATGCTATCTATCTGGATAGTCAAAAGGCGCTTGATAAAGTACTCTAGAATAGACTTGCGAGCAATGTTGAAGCCCATGGGATTAAAGAGGCTGTGGCAGTGGCGGTGGGGATAAGAAATGGGATATGGGACAGAAATCAGTGATTAGTGGTGAAAGCTTTTATTGAGACTGGAGGGAAGTATGCAATGGTGCCCCCTATGGTTTGGTGTTGGGATCACTGCTATTTTTTACACATAAAATATATATATATATATATATATATATATATATAAGTGATGGCAGGATATCAATGTTCGCAGCTGATATGGAACTCTATCAAATCTAGAGTGAGGAGGTTTGTAATATATTTAAGTAGGTCATAGACGGACTGCTAAAATGGACAGACACGCAGAAGTTACATTTAACATGGAAAAGTGTGAAGTGATTTCTTTTGCTGTTAAGAATGTGAAGAGGCAATATAAACTAAATGGTACAACTAACTTAAAGGGGGTGAAGAAAGAGAGCAACCTGAGGGTTTATGTACACAAGGCTTTGAAGGTGACAGGACAAATTGAGAAGTCTGTTAAAAAGACATACTGGATCCATTGCTTTATAAAGAGGGTCACAGAGTACAAAAGCAAGGAAGTTATGCTAATCTCTTGTAAAACACTGACTAGGACCCTGGAGTATTGTGGCCAGTTCTGGCGCCCACATTTTAGGGACCATGCGAAGATTTTAGAGTGGGTGCAATGGAGATTTACAAGAATGGTACCAGAGATGAATTAATTCAGTTATGTAGAGATACTAGGAAAACTGGTACAGAGTAGGTTCAGGTGAGATATTAATCGAGGTGCTCAAAATCGTGAGGCGATTCTAATGAATAAATAAGGAGAAACTGTTCCCAGTAGCAGAAATGTCATCAACATGAGGATACAGCTTTAAGATAATTGGCAGAAGAACCAGAGGCAAAAGGAGTACATATTTGTTTCTACAGCATTGTGTTATAATCTAAAATGAAATGGTTGAAAGAGTGGTGGAAGCAGATTCAATTATATATTTCAAAAAAACTGGATACATACTTGAATAGAGCATTCTCCAGAGCAAATGGGGATAGAACAGGGTAGTGGAATTGGATGTATTGCTGTTCCAAAGAGCCTGCACAGGAATAATGGGCTCTCTGTCTGTGCTGTATCGTTCTATGATTCAATGCAACTTTTTTACAAAGTTGTGAGGCTGTGGAATTCTCGATCCGATTAAGGGACCAAAATTGTCCCTTATTTGCACTCCATTAGCGCTACCGGAGGTGCTAGCAGGGCACAAGCGCATTATCAATTGGGGGAGGGGTGCATGTGCCTGCCGGGAAATTGCCCCGGAGTTTTAGGGCGTGCTGTCCCGGCAGCACAATGCCCTGTGATTAGCGCCCCAGGCAGTCATCCATAAGTGATGTTAACTGATCTGTGAAATGGCCCTGCAAAAGGATTCAGTTGTATAAAACTCTTAGCAGTGGTTCAGGAATAAGCCCTAACTGCATCTTCTCATGGTAACTTTGATGAGCAGTAACTGGCAACATTTGAGAATAAATTTGAAAATGTCAATGTTGAAGAATAGATTATAGTTGATTGAAGTAAAGTGAGCTAAAGTGATATGGGTTCTGAGTGGGCACATGGAATTATAAATACTGCTCATGGATGAGTTGTACAGAATGGTGGGGCCTATTCCATGTTGAAATTATTATGTAATTCTGAATTAGGACCCATTGTTTTTTGGGGGAGGCATTGTTTGCTCACTTTGAATTAGCACTTTGGTTCTCTCAAAATTTATTTGGATTTGAGCTATCATAGGAAACAAACCAAACAAAATGCTCAAGGAGTTTAGGAAGCACTAAATAGAGGGAACAATAAACATAGATAAAAGGAAACTGGAATAACAATAATCACAGGGAAAGTGAAATAGTATACATAGGAAGGAAGATAATAGGAAACAGGAAACTTAGGAAATATTAAATATCGAAAACAAGTAATGTAGGAAACAGGACACTACGGTAACATTAAACACTGGAAATAAGAAACGAAATAAGCAATAAACATAGTTAACTGGAAATAGCCGAACAGGAAACGAAGTAATCAGTAAACAGAGAAAAACATACATGAAACATAGGAAAGGAGAAACGAAGAAAGGGCAAAGTAAACATAGGAAACAGGAGACAGAGTAAACAGGATCCAGAGGAACAGGAGTAGGCCATTCAAACTTTCGAGTGTGTTCCCCATTCAGTGGCATCGTGGTTAATCTGCAAACAACTCCATTTAACCACCTTTTCCCAATATCACTCAATACACTCACCACAACAAGTTTATCGATGTCACTCTTGAAAACTATTGGATCTTGGAAATGATTGTAACTCGGAAGTGATGAGAGAGAAAAGCGAACAACATTTTCCCCCAGAAGGGTTAAAAGTCGCAGTGATTATGTATAAATGGATTTCATAGAAGGAGCGAGGTTGGCGAGGAGCCTTGTGGGTTGGAGTATGGAAGTATTAAAGGCATTTAAGAGGTTTTCAGTGAGAACGGGCTGAAATAGTTGTAATGTAAAGTTGCAATAGAATAACTACCAGTAATGGTACAGTAGAGTCAGGAACAATGGTAGAGAGTTACCACCAGTACCGTTAGAGTAGAAAAATAATTTTGGCAGTTAACTAAGGTGTAAGTTCAAAAATACATTCAGTGCTCAAAATTGTTAATCTCTGCCATTTCACTTCAGTGCCCTGCACCAATGGAAAAGCAATTCAATTGGGTCTTTTTTTATTGCAATTCAATAAAACTACTCGAAATTACTGTTGCTGACAATACGCCAACATTATAAGTGCTAAGTTTTGCATTACTGGTGCCTGCCTCATTAGTGACATTACTGTTACAAACTCTATACTAATATTAAAGATGATGTCCCTACTCTAAAATTACCACTGATGATCTTAGTCCAATACAACAGATATTACTCTTCTCTAATATTACTTGAGGCGATCCCTTTTCAAACATTACTGGTAATAACTCTATTCTAGCATTACTTGTGGTTAACCCTATTCTAACATTATTGGTGGTGAATTACTCCAACATTATTGATGGTGGCACAACTCTAACATAGCTGGCGATGACTCTATTCTAATATTACTGGTGATGAATCTACTCTAACATTATTGGTGGTGACCCTTCTCTAATATTACTAGTGGTGATCCTACTCTGATTACCGGCAGTGACCCAATTATAACATTACTGGTGGTGATACTACTCTAACATCATTGGTGCTGACCCTACTCGAACATTACTTACGGTGTCCCAACACTAATGTTATGGATAGTGTGCTGAAAATAACATTACATGTCGTGACACTACTTCAACTATGCTGAAGCTACTCTAACATTACCGGTGATGACGACATTCTAACATTACTGGTGGTGATCAATATAGTAATGGTGTTGGCATTCAGTTATGTTAAGGGCCGTGGTGTCCGGCTGTCTCTGCGATGCATAAGATATGCATCACAAACTCAGCTCAGAGTTGAATACAACATCAAGGTGGAAGCAACCTGACTCAACATGAGATCCTGAATGTGTATCAGAACATGAATGTTGAGAACGACTTGCTGCCGGCTGGGACACTGGTTGCGGAGCAGGATGGAGTGAGTGCCGAGGGACTGGACTGTGGGGATGGACCAAAGCAGATGATTCCTCGGGATGTCTGCAAAATTTGTATCATCACCATCTGCAGTAAGGTCATCAGCTATATAGTGGGAAAACAGAATAAACAACAGACATGTTACAGTGTAATTACCACTAGTACTGTTAGAATAATGTCAACATCAATAATGTTACATATCGAAATTACTTGAGCATTTGGTAGAAAAAAATGAAAGCAGAGTATTTCTAAATGCTTAGCAATTGAAAAATGTTGGTATTCAGAGGGACCAATATGACCTTGTAAACGAATCACTGGAAAGTTAACCTTTAGGTATAGCAAGTAATTAAGAAAGAAAATGGTATGCAGGCCTTTATTACAAAGGGATTTGAGTATAAGAGTAATGACGTCTTACTGCAATTATATAGAAATGGTGAGATCACCACCAGTCATGTTAGAGTAGTGTCACCACCAGAAATGATGGAATAGCGTCACCTTAAGTAATATTACGATAGGATCGCCACAAATAATGTGAGAGCAGGATCACCACGAGTAATGTTCGAGAAATGTCAATACCAATAATGTTAGAATAGGAGCACCATCATTAATGTTTTTGTACAATCACCATCATTAAGGTTGGAGTAGGGTCACCAACGTTCATTTAGGGTCACAACCAGTAAGGTTAGAGCAGTATCACCAACCGTAAAGTTAGAGTAGAGTCCCGACCAATAAGATTGGAGTAGTATCACCAACAGTTATGTTACATAAGGCTCACCAGCAGTAATATTGTAGTACATTCTCTCCCAGTAATGTAACAGTAGACTCACCACCAGTAAGGTTGGAGTAGGGTCAACATAGAAAATAGGTGCAGGTGTAGACCATTCTGCCCTTCGAGTCTGCACCGCCATTCAATAAGATCATGGCTGATCATTCCCTCAGTACCCCTTTCCTGCTTTCTCTCCATACCCCTTGATCCTCTTAGCCATAAGGGCCATATCTAACTCCCTCTTGAATATATCCAATGAACTGGCATCAACAACTCTCTGCAGCAGGGAATTCCATAGGTTAACAACTCTCTGAGTGAAGAAATTTCTCCTCATCTCAGTCCTAAATGGCCTACCCCTTCTCCTAAGACTATGTCCCCTGGTTCTGGGCTTCCCCAACATCGGGAAAATTCTTCCCGCATCTAACCTGTCGAGTCCTGTCAGAATCTTATACGTTTCTATGAGGTCCCCTCTCATCCTTCTCATCTCAGGTGAAGAAAGACCCAGTTGATCCAGTCTCTCCTCATATGACAGTCCAGCAATCCCTGGAATCAGTCTGGTGAACCTTCGCTGCACTTCTTCAACAGCAAGAACGTCCTTCTCAGATTAGGAAATCAAAACTGAAAACAATATTCCAGGTGAGGCCTCACTAAGGCCCTGTACAACTGCAGTAAGACCTCCCTGCTCCTATTCTCAAATGTCCTAGCTATGAAGGCCAACATACCATTTGCCTTCTTCACCGCCTGCTGTACCTGCATGCCCACTTTCAGTGACTGATGAACCATGACACCCAGGTCTCGTTGCAACTCCCCTTTTCCTAATCTGCCGCCATTTAGATAATATTCTGCCTTCGAGATTTGCCCCCAAAATGGATAACCTCACATTTATCCACATTATACTGCATCTGCCATGCATTTTCCCACTCACCTAACCTGTCCAAGTCAACCTGCAGCCTCTGAGCGTCCTCCTCACAGCTCACACCGCCAACCAGTTTAGTGTCATCTGCAAACCTGGAGATATTACACTCAATTCCTTCATCTAAATCGTTAATGTATATTGTAAAGAGATTCGGTCCCAGCACTGAGCTCTGCGGCACTCCACTAGTCACTGCCTAGCATTCTGAAAAGGACCCGTTTATCCTGACTCTCTGGTTCCTGTCTGCCAACCAGTTCTCTATCCACGTCAGTACATTACCCCCAATATCATGAGCTTTGATTTTGCACACCAATCTCTTGTGCGGGAACTTGTCAAAAGCCTTTTGAAAGTCCAAATACACCACATCCACTGGTTCTCCCTTGTCCACTCTACTCGTTACATCCTCAAAAAATTCCAGAAGATTCGTCAAGCATGATTTCCCCTTCATAAATCCATGCTGACTTGGTCAGATAAGAACATAAGAACATAAGAATTAGGAACAGGAGTAGGCCATCTAGTCCCTCGAGCCTGCTCCGCCATTCAATAAGATCATGGCTGATCTGGTCGTGGACTCAGCTCCACTTACCCGCCCTCTCCCTGTAACCCTTAATTCCCTTATTGCTTAAAAATCTATCTATCTTTGACTTGAAAACATTCAATGAGCTAGCCTCAACTGCTTCCTTGGGCAGAGAATTTCACAGATTCACAACCCTCTGGGAGAAGAAATTCTTTCTCAACTCGGTTTTAAATTGGCTCCTCTGTATTTTGAGGCTGTGCCCCCTAGTTCTAGTCTCCCCCACCAATGGAAACAACCTCTCTGCCTCTATCTTGTCTATCCCTTTCATGATTTTAAATGTTTCTATAAGATCACCCCTCATCCTTCTGAACTCCAAGGAGTAAAGACCCAGTCTACTCAATCTATCATCATAAGGTAACCCCCTCATTTCTCGAATCAGCCTAGTGAATCGTCTCTGTACTCCTTCCAAAGCTAGTATATCCTTCCTTAAGTAAGGTGACCAAAACTGCACGCAGTACTCCAGGTGTGGCCTTACCAATATCTTATACAGTTGCAGCAACACCTCCCTGCTTTTGTACTCCATCCCTTTCGCAATGAAGGACAACATTCCATTTGCCTTCCTGATTACCTGCTGCACCTGCAAACTAACCTTTTGGGATTCATGCACAAGGACCCCCAGGTCCCTCTGCACCACAGCATGTTGTAATTTCTCCCCATTCAAATAATATTCCCTTTTACTATTTTTTTTCCCCAAGGTGGATGACCTCACACTTTCCGACATTGTATTCCATCTGCCAAACCTTAGCCCACTCGCTTAACCTATCCAAATCTCCTTGCAGCCTCTCTGAGTCCTCTACACAACCCGCTTGCCCACTAATCTTAGTGTCATCTGCAAATTTTGTTGCACTACACTCTGTCCCCTCTTCCAGGTCATCTATGTATATTGTAAACAGTTGTGGTCCCAGTACCGATCCCTGTGGCACACCACTAACCACTGATTTCCAACAGGAAAAGGACCCATTTATCCCGACTCTCTGTTTTCTGTTCGCCAGCCAATTCTCTATCCATGCTAATACATTTCCTCTGACTCTGCGTACCTTTATCTTCTGCAGTAACCTTTTGTGTGGCACCTTATCGAATGCCTTTTGGAAATCTAAATACACCACATCCATCGGTACACCTCTATCCACCATGCTCGTTATATCCTCAAAGAATTCCAGTAAGTTAGTTAAACATGATTTCCCTTTCATGAATCCATGCTGCGTCTGCTTGATTGCACTATTCCTATCCAGATGTCCCGCTATTTCTTCCTAAATGATAGTTTCAAGCATTTTCCCCATTACAGATGTTAAACTAACCGGCCTATAGTTACCTGCCTTTTGCCTGCCCCCTTTTTTAAACAGAGGCGTTACATTAGCTGCTCTCCAATCCGCTGGTATCTCCCCAGAGCCCAGAGAATTTTGGTAGATTATAACAAATGCATCTGCTATAACTTCCGCCATCTCTTTTAATATCCTGGGATGCATTTCATCAGGACCAGGGGACTTGTCTACCTTCAGTCCCATTAGTCTGTCCAGCACTACCTCCCTAGTGATAGTGATCATCTCAAGGTCCTCTCTTCCCACGTTCCTATGACCAGCAATTTTTGGCATGGTTTTTGTGTCTTCCACTGTGAAGACGGAAGCAAAATAATTGTTTAAGGTCTCAGCCATTTCCACATTTCCCATTATTAAATCCCCCTTTTCATCTTCTAAGGGACCAACATTTACTTTAGTCACTCTTTTCCGTTTTATATATCTGTAAAAGCTTTTACTATCTGTTTTTATGTTTTGCACAAGTTTACCTTCGTAATCTATCTTCCAT
This sequence comes from Pristiophorus japonicus, assembly GCF_044704955.1. NCBI lineage: Eukaryota > Metazoa > Chordata > Chondrichthyes > Pristiophoridae > Pristiophorus > Pristiophorus japonicus. The sequence continues at coordinate 77,679,756 of NC_091996.1, read as the reverse complement.
TTCTTTATTGCTTTTTTAGTCATTCTTTGCTGTTGCTTAAAATTTTCCCAATCCTCTAGCTTCCCACTAACCTTGGCCACCTTATACGCATTGGTCTTTGATTTGATACTTTCCTTTATTTCCTTGGTTATCCACGGCTGGTTATCTCTTCTGTTGCCGCCCTTCTTTTTCACTGGAATATATTTTTGTTGCGCATTATGAAAGAGCTCCTTAAAAATCCTCCACTGTTACTCAATTGTGCCACTGTTTAGTCCTTGTTTCCAGTCTACTTTAGTCAACTCTGCCCTCATCCCACTGTAGTCCCCTTTGTTTAAGCATAGTACGCTCGTTTCTGACACAACTTCCTCATCCTCAACCTGTATTACAAATTCAACCATATTGTGATCACTCATTCCGAGAGGATCTTTTACGAGGAGATCGTTTATTTTTCCTGTCTCGTTACACAGGACCAGATCCAAAATGGCTTGCTCCCTTGTAGGCTCTGTTACATACTGTTCTAAGAAACAATCCCGTATGCATTCTATGAATTCCTCCTCCAGGCTACCCCCTGCGATTTGATTTGACCAATCGATATGTAGGTTAAAATCCCCCATAACTACTGCCGTTCCTTTTTCACATGCCTCCATTCTTCCCTTGATTATTGCCCGCCCCACCATGAAGTTATTATTTGGGGGCCTATAAACTATGCCAACCAGTGACTTTTTCCCCTTACTATCTCTAATCTCCACCCACAATGATTCAACATTTTGTTCATTGGAGCCAATATCATCCCTCACAACTGCCCTGATATCATCCTTTATTAACAGAGCTACTCCACCTCCTTTCCCTTCTTGCCTATCTTTCTGAATCGTCAGATACCGCTGTATGTTTAATTCCCAGTCTTGGCCACCTTGCAACCATGATTCTGTAATGGCCACCAAATCATACCCATTTGTAATGATTTGTGCCGTCAACTCATTTACTTTATTTCTAATGCTGCGTGCATTTAGGTAGAGTGTTTTCATCCTAGTTTTTAAACCATGATTTTTAGTTTTTAACCCCTCCTGCAGCCCTTTTATATTCAGTGGCCCTTTTTGTTTCTTGCCTTTGGTTTCTCTGCCCTCCACTTTTAATCATCTCTTTTCTGTCTTTTGTTTTTGTCTCCTTTTTGTTTCCCTCTGTCTCCCTGTATTGGTTCCCATCCCCCTGCCATATTAGTTTAACTCCTCACCAACAGCACTAGCAAACACTCCCCCTAGGACATTGGTTCCGTTCCTGCCCAAGTGCAGACCGTCCGGTTTGTACTGGTCCCACCTCCCCCAGAACCTGTTCCAATGCCCCACGAATTTGAATCCCTCCCTGCTGCACCACTGCTCAAGCCACGTATTCATCTGTGCTATCCTGCGATTCCTACTCTGACTAGCACGTGGCACTGGTAGCAATCCCGAGATTACTACTTTTGAGGTCCTACTTTTTAATTTAACTCCTAGCTCCTTAAATTCGTCTCGTAGGACCTTATCCCTTTTTTTTACCTATGTCATTGGTACCAATGTGCACCACGACAACTGGCTGTACTCCCTCCCTTTTCAGAATGTCCTGCACTTGCTCAGAGACATCCTTGACCCTTGCACCAGGGAGGCAACATACCATCCTGGAGTATCGATTGCAGCCGCAGAAACGCCTATCTATTCCCCTTATGATTGAATCCCCTATCACTATCGCTCTCCCACTCTTTTTTATGCCCTCCTGTACAACAGAGCCTGCCACGGTGCCATGAACTTGGCTGCTGTTGCTCTCCCCTAATGAGTCATCTCCCTCAACAGCACTCAAAACAGTATCTGTTTTGCAGGGGGATGACCAGATGGGACCCCTGCACTACCTTCTTTGTACTACTCTTCCTGCTGGTCTTCCATTCCCTAGCTGGCTGTGGATCCTTCTCATGCGGTAACACCAACTCACTACACGTGCCACTTATGTCATTCTCAGCATCGTGGATGCTCCAGAGTGAATCCACCCTCAGCTCCAATTCTGCAACGCGGTGATACACTTCTTACACACGTAGTCGTCAGGGACACCGGAAGCGTCCCTGAGTTCCCACATGGCACAGGAGGAGCATATCACGTGACCGAGCTCTCCTGCCATGCCTTAACCCTTAGATATCCTTAAATTGGTAATAACAATGTTACAGTTTACTTACTGATATAAAAATAAAAAGAAAAGCTACTCGCCAATCACCAGCCAATCACTTACCCCATTGGCTGTGATGTCACCTTTTGATTCCTTTCTACTTCTTTTTTGCTTTCTCTCCCGCTGTAGCTGCACCGGTCGCCTTTATAGGCCGCTCCGACACTGCTCCAACCTCTCACCAACTGCCGCTGACTCTCGAGCTCCCGCTGGGCCTTTTATAGGCCGTTCCGACGCTGCTCCCTCCTCTCACCAACTGCCGCTGACTCTCGAGCTCCCGCTGGGCCTTTTATAGGCCGCTCCGACGCTGCTCCCACCTGTCACTGCTTTCCAAATGCGCTGCTATTTCATCCTTAATGATTGATCCCAACATTTTCCCCACTACTGATGTCAGGCTAACCGGTTTCTATAATTACCCATTTTCTCTCTCCCTCCTTTTTTAAACAGCGGTGTTACATTAGTCACCCTCCAATCCATAGGAACTGATCCAGAGTCGATAGACTGTTGGAATATGATCACTAATGCATCCACTATTTCTAGGGCCACTTCCTTAAGTACTCTGGGATGCAGATTATCAGGCCCCGGGGATTTATCGGCCTTCAATCCCATCAATTTCCCTAACACAATTTCCCACCTAATAAGGATAACCTTCAATTCATCCTTCTCACTAAACCCACTGTACCCTAGTACATTCGGAAGGTTATTTATGTCTTCCTTTGTGAAGATAGAACCGAAGTATTTGTTCAATTGGTCTGCCATTTCTTTGTTCCCCATTATAAATTCACCTGAATCCGATTGCAAGGGACCTACGTTTGCCTTCACTAACCTTTTTCTCTTCACATAGTTATAGAAGCTCTTGCAGTCAGTTTTTATGTTCCCTGCAAGCTTCCTCTCGAACTCTATATTTTCTCCCTCTTAATAAAACCCTTAGTCCTCCTCTGTTGAATTCTAAATTTCTCCCAGTCCTCAGGTTTGTTACTTTTTCTAGCCAATTTATAAGACTCTTCCTTGGCTTCAACACTATCCTTAATTTCCGTTGTTAGCCATGGTTGAGCCACCTTCTCCATTTTATTTTTACTCCAGACAGGAATGTACAATTGCTGAAGTTCATCCATGTGATCTTTAAATTTTTACCATTGCTTATCCACCGTCAACCCTTTAATTTTAATTTGCCAGTCCATTCTAGCCAATTCACGCCTCATACTGTTCAAGTTACCTTTCCTTAAGTTTAGGGCCGTAGTTTCAGAATTAACTGTGACACTCTCCATCTTAGTAAAGAATTCTACCATATTATGGTCACTCTTCCCCAAGGGACCTCGTACAACAAGATTGCTAATTAGTCGCTTCTCATTACACATCACCCAGTCTCGGATGGCCAGCTCTCTAGTTGGTTCCTCGACATATTGGTCTGGAAAACCATCCCTAATACACTCCAGGAATTCCTTCTCCATCGCATTGCTACCAGTTTGGTTAGCCCAATCTATATCTAGATTAAAGTCGCCCATGATAACTGCTGTACCTTTATTGCACACATCCCTTATTTCTTGTTTGATGCTGTCCCCAACCTCACTACTACTGTTTGGTGGTCTGTACACAACTCCCACTAATGTTTTCTGCCCTTTGGGATTCCGCAGCTCCACCTATACTGATTATGCAGGCTAATGTCCCTCCTTACTATTGCATTAATTACCTCTTTAACCAGCAACGCCACACCGCCTTCTTTTCCTCTCTACCTATCCTTCCTAAATATTGAATAGCCCTGGATGTTGAGTTCCCAGCCTTGATCACCTGGAGCCATGTCTCCGTGATGCCAATTACATCATATCTATTAACTGCTGTCTGTTATTACTACACTCGATCCTGTCTCAGTTATTACTGCACAAGACCCTGTCTCAGTTATTACTAAACTCGACCCTGTCTCAGTTATTACTACACTGGACCCTGTCTCAGTTTTTACTACACTAGACCCTGTCTCAGTTATTACTACACTGGACTCTGTCTCAGTTATTACTACACTAGACCCTATCTCAGTTATTACTACACTGTTCCCTGTCTCAGTAATTACTGCACTAGAACCTGTCTCAGTTAATTATGCATCAGACCCTGCTCAGTTTTTACTACACTAGGCCCTGTCTCATTTATTACTAATCTAGACCAGTCTCAGTTATTACTACACTAGATCATGTCTCAGTTGTTACTACTCTTGACCCTCTCTCAGTTATTACTACACCAGACGCAGTCTCAGTTAATACTACACTAGGCCCTGACACAGTTATTACTAATCTAGACCCTGTCTCAGTTATTACTACACTAGACCCTTTCTAAGTTATTACTACACTAGACCCTTTCTCCATTATTTCTGCACTAGATGCTGTCTCAGTTATTACTGCACTGGACCCTGACTCAGTTATCACTGCACTAGACGCTGGCTTAGTTATTATTACACTATACGCTGTCTCAGTTATTACTACACTAGACACTGTCTCAGTTATTACTACACAGGACTCTGTCTCAGTTATTTCGACACTAGACCCTGTCGCAGTTATTACTACACTAGACACTGTCTCAATTATTACTACTCTAGACCCTGTCTCAGTTATTAATACACCATGCCCAGTCTCAGTTAATACTACACTAGGCCATGACTCAGTTATTAGTAAAGAAGCCCTGTCTCAGTCAATATTGTACTAGATCCTATCTCAGTTATTTCTACACGAGTGCCATTCACAATTATTACTACACTAGACCCTGTCTCAGTTATTACTGCACTAGATCCTGTCTCAGTTATTACTACACTAGACCCTGTCTCAGTTATTAATGCACTAAACACTGTCTCCATTATTACTACACTAGACACTGTCTCACTTATTACTACACTAGACCCTTCTTCATTTATTACTGCACTAGACCCTGTCTCAGTTATTAATGCACTAAACACTGTCTCAGTTATTACTACATAGGACCCTGTCTCAGTTATTACTACACTAGACCCTGTCTCAGTTATTATTGTACTAGACCCTGTCACAGTTATTACTGCACTAGACCCTATCTCAGTTATTATTGCACTAGACCCTGTCTCAGTTATGACTGCACTAGACCCTGTCTAAATTATTACTGCACTAGACCCTGTCTCAATTATTACAGCACTAGACCCTGTCTCTGTTATTAACACACGGGACACTGTCTCAGTTATTACGATACTAGACCCTGTCTCAGTTATTACTGTACTGGACCCTGTCTTAGTTATTACTGCCCTATAAACTGACTGAGTTATTACTGTACGAGACCCTGTCTCAGTTATTACTACACTAGACCCTGTCTCGGTTATTACTATGCGAGACCCTGTCTCAGTTATTACTGCACTAGATCATGTCTCAGTTATTACTACACTAGACCCTGTCTCAGTTATTAATGCACTAAACACTGTCTCCGTTATTATTACACGAGACACTGTCTCACTTATTACTACACTAGACCCTGTTTCATTTAATACTACACTAGACCCTGTCTCAGTTATTAATACACTCGACCCTGACTCAGGTATTACTGCACTAGACTCTGTCTCAGTTATTACTACACTAGACCCTGTCTCAGTTATTACTACACTGGACCCTGTCTCAGTTATTACGGCACTAGACCCTGTCTCAGCTTTACTACACCAGGCCCTTTGTCAGTTATTACTAATCTAGACCCAGTCTCAGTTATTACTACACTAGACCCTGACTCAGTTATTACTACACTAGACCCTGTCTCAGTCATTACTACACTAGACCGAGTCTCAGTTAATACTACACTAGACCCTGACTCAGCTATTACTACACTAGACCCTCTCTCAGTTATTACTACACTAGACCCTGTCTCAGTTATTACAACACTAGACACTGTCCCATTTATTACTACACTAGACCCTGTCTCAGTTATTACTACACTAGAGCCTGTCTCAGTTATTGCTACACGAGACACTGTCTCAGTTATTGCTACACTGAACCCTGCCTCAGTTATTACTGCAGTAGACCCTTTCTCAGTTATTAATATGCTAGACGCTGTCTCAGTTATTACTGCACTAGACCCTGTCTCAGTTATTACTACACTAGACCCTGTCTCAGTTATTACTACACCAGACCTTGTCTCAGTTATTACTACACTAGACCCTGTCTCAGTTAGTACTGCTCTAGACCCTGTCTCAGTTATTGCTGCACAAGACCCTGTCTCAATTATTACTGCACTAGACCCTATCTCAGTTATTACTACACTGTACCCTGTCTCAGTTATTACTACACTAGACCCTGTCTCAGTTATTACTGCACTGGGCCCTGTTTCAATTATTACTACACGAGATCCTGTCTCAGTCATTACTACACCAGACCCTGTCTTAGTTATTACTGCCCTATACCCTGACTCAGTTATTACTGTACGAGACCCTGTCTCAGTTATTACTACACTAGACCCTGGCTCGGTTGTAACTACGCAAGACCCTGACTCACTTATTACTCCATTAGACACTGTCTCAGTTATTACTGCACTGGAACCTCTCTCATTTATTACTACACCAGAGCCTGTCTAATTTATTACGACACGAGACCTGTCTCAGTTGTTACGACACTAGACCCTGTCACATTTATTACTGCACTCGACCCTGTCTCAGTTATTACTGCACTGGACACTGTCTCAGTTATGCCTGAACTAGAGCCTATCTCAGTTATTACTGCACCAGACGCTGTCTCAATTATTACTGCACTCGACCCTGTCTCAGTTATTACTGCATTAGACACTGTCTCAGTTATTACTACACCGGACCCTGTCTCAGTTATTACTATACTTGACCTTGTCTCAGTTATTACTGCACTGGACCCTGTCTCAGTCATTACTGCACTAGACACCATCTCAGTTATTACTACACTAGACCCTGTCTCAGTTTTTACTGCACTAGACACTGTCTCGGTTATTACTAATCTAGATCCAGTCTCAGTTATTACTACATGAGACCGAGTGTCGAGGAAATTTAGCTTAAATTAACTCAGGCGGAGACTTTCAGAATTGCGCTTTGAGAGAATTTTATTTCTAAAACTAACGAGATATCTCGGAGAGCCCGCTTAGTCCACACCAAGGCAGAACTCTGAATTTTACAGGCAACTTCGCTCTATCTTTATACAGTTGAAACAGGAATTTTATCTGCAACTCGCCACACATAAACATTATTCATACATTCCGTGAGTACAAAGGTCATTGTATCTATGAGCATTATTCATACGAAACTGTGAGTACAAAGTTCATCCCGGTAGGCACACTTTATCTGTTTCTTGCACAGTTTCCCTCTGTCCCTATGCTGATAAGCAAGGTATCTGGAAACTCATGCAAAGACCAGACAGTCATGTATATATAACATTCTGTTCTTTGAGGCTGATAAGTTTTGGTAATTTTCTCTAGCTCCGTGAATTCTACAGAATCAGCAAAAGCGAACTTAACACTTCCTTTAACCTAGGACATGGATTGTTTTCTTCTACACCGAGTCTCAGTTAATACTACAGTAGACCCTGACTCAGTTATTACTACACTAGACCCTGTCTCAGTTATTACTACACTAGACCCTGTCTCAGTTATTACAACATGAGACCCTGTCTCATTTATTACTGCACAAGACTCTGTCACAGTTATTACTGCACTAGACCATGTCTCAGTTATTCCTACACTAGACCCTGCCGCAATTATTACTGCACTAGACCCTGTCTCAGTTATTCCTACACTAGACCCTGTCTCGGTTATTACTATACTAGACCCTGTCTCAGTTATTCCTGCACTAGACCATGGCTCAGTTATTATTACACTAGACCCTGTCTCAGTTATTACTGTCCTAGACCTGACTCAGTTATTAGTGGACGAGACCCTGCCTCAGTTATTACTACAGTAGACCCTGTCTCAGTTATTACGATGCTAGACCCTGACTCAGTTAATAATCCACTAGACCCTGTCTCAATTATTACTGCACTAGAACCTGTCTCAATTAATACTTCATGAGACCCTGATTCATTTATTACTACACTAGAACCCTGTCTCAGTTGTTACTGCACTGGACCCTGTCTCAATTTTTACTACAATAGGCCCTTTCTCAGTTATTACTAATCTAGACCCAGTCTCAGTTATTACTACACAAGACACGGTCTCAATTATTACTACTCTAGACCATGTCCCAATTATTACTACACCAGACCCAGTCTCAGTTATGACTGTACCAGATCCTATCTCAGTTATTACTACACGAGAGCCTTTCTCAGTTATTACTACACTAGACACTGTCTCTCTTGTTACAACACGGGACCCTGTCTCATTTATTACTACACTAGGCCCTGTCTCAGTTATTACTGCACTCGACCCTGTCTCAGTTATTACTGCACTGGACACTGTCTCAGTTATGCCTGAACTAGAGCCTATCTCAGTTATTACTGCACCAGACGCTGTCTCAATTATTACTGCACTCGACCCTGTCTCAGTTATTACTGCATTAGACACTGTCTCAGTTATTACTACACCGGACCGTGTCTCAGTTATTACTATACTTGACCTTGTCTCAGTTATTACTGCACTGGACCCTGTCTCAGTCATTACTGCACTAGATACCATCTCAGTTATTACTACACTAGACCCTGTCTCAGTTTTTACTGCACTAGACACTGTCTCGGTTATTACTAATCTAGACCCAGTCTCAGTTATTACTACATGAGACCGAGTGTCGAGGAAATTTAGCTTAAATTAACTCAGGCGGAGACTTTCAGAATTGCGCTTTGAGAGAATTTTATTTCTAAAACTAACGAGATATCTCGGAGAGCCCGCTTAGTCCACACCAAGGCAGAACTCTGAATTTTACAGGCAACTTCGCTCTATCTTTATACAGTTGAAACAGGAATTTTATCTGCAACTCGCCACACATAAACATTATTCATACATTCCGTGAGTACAAAGGTCATTGTATCTATGAGCATTATTCATACGAAACTGTGAGTACAAAGTTCACCCCGGTAGGCACACTTTATCTGTTTCTTGCACAGTTTCTCTCTGTCCCTATGCTGATAAGCAAGGTATCTGGAAACTCATGCAAAGACCAGACAGTCATGTATATATAACATTCTGTTCTTTGAGGCTGATAAGTTTCGGTAAACACCAGATAGTCATGTATATACAACATTCTGTTCATTGAGGCTGATAAGTTTTGGTAATTTTCTCTAGCTCCGTGAATTCTACAGAATCGGCAAAAGCGAACTTAACACTTCCTTTAACCTAGGACATGGATTGTTTTCTTCTACAACTCCCTCCTTGTTGATCTTTTCCAGATCAACACGGTTTCATATTCTTTTCATGTTTAAAAGGGGGTTCATACCCTTCAGGGTAGGGTCGCATTTCAAGACATTTTTCCTCGTCGTAATCATCTATATTTTCTTCGATGCGATTTAACCTTTCTTTTATGAACACACTTTTTCTTTCCACGCGGGATACTAGGTCCATTACTTGACCAATTAATTTTTTCAATTTCATCCACATTGCACAAATGATTATCAACAACGCAAGCATAACTGCACCCAAGATTACTATGGGGTGTATGGCCAGTTTCAATACGGCTGAGGCCCTGGGGGACCATCCGTAAAACACATCCCACCAGTGGTGTACTGTTAAGGAGGTGACTTCATCTGCGATTCTTACTAGTTGTCCCTTCCTGTAAGCCATTTCGATTTTGAATTGGTGGATGTCTCTGCCTCGTTTAGACAGAGCTTCCTCAATTTGCTTGTCATTACGTATCAAATTGTGCAGTCTGGTCAAATTAATTATAGGGGGTAGGGGGTCAATCCTATGCACAGACAGGTATTTTTCTACATTTTGCCACTGCCCAAAGGTATAAGTTCTTTTTTCTTCAGGGTCATGCAAGGTGTATACTCCTCTCACGCATGTATTAATGGGGGGCCTATATAGAATTCCATGCAGATAGACAGATTTGCTTCCTGTCGCACAGATTTCATTCGGTCCAATTTCTGCAATCTCAATGTCATTTGTTGGCTTTAATTCCCATTTACATACTCCAATGGAGTGCTGCAGTGAGCATGGTTCGTATATGGCGGTCTGATAGGGACATACCATTCCGAATGGCCATCTAGCACATCCCCTCTGGTGATGTGTCATATTAAGAAGCTTATCCCTTTTTTCCAGCAACCTTTCCCATGTGTTAGCATGGAAGGATAATATTTTCCTTTCTAACTCGGCTCTTAATAGCTGTCTGATCATTTCTTTAAACAGGCAATGGGTGTACTTGTTTACTCCCTGTTGTTCTTTCATTAGGTTCTCTATTTCCTTCTCTATCCCTTCATTCTGTTCCCAGGTCATTTCATTTATGACGTAACCTAATATCTGTAATTGCTGTAATCCTTCATCCCAGGCATTTCTGATCTTTATATCTTCCCCTACCAGTCCTCCGATGACCTGGATTTTATTTTGTAGGGCCTCAATATCCATAGTGTTTAATGCTCCTATTCCTGCTCCCACTCCGCCTAACACAGTCCCTAACACATCCCGTTTCTTTCTTTGGGGTCTTTCTTTTTCAAAAGATACCTTAACACTGGTTGTGTGGTAATTATCTTCTTTCTTTGGGGGATGTTTAATTCGTATTGTTAGATTTAATACACCTGGGGATCTTACCACTGGGATGCAAGTGGTCAGTATCCTTTTTAGATGTCCCGGGTCCCGGTCTTCTGGGTGGCCGGATTCTTTTACTGACCATTTTACCACGAATGGGTCTCCTCCATTCACCGGGGTGTTATTCATGCACAACATCCGCTGCCCATCCACCATACTTGTAAATGAATAATGGAGGAAGTCTTTTCTCTCGTCCGGCCCTCCTATGTACCCCCATCTCTTGTTTTTCCCTGTGCTCCGGGTACACTTCATCCACACATCGGCCTGGTATTCTATGAACAACTGATACCCTTTCCCCAATATAAACTGGAATTCCCCTTTTTCTTCCTTCATTCCACATGCCTCACATCATGCCGTAAAATTCCTTACTTTACAACTTTGGCCTACTGGGCATATAAAATTGCCTTGCTGCCTTGCACTATTACTTCTTTCCCATACCATATTTCCCTTCCATACTCTTCCTTCTTTTAGGACCTCTTCCTCCTGCCGGGAGTTCCATGTCGCTAAAATTATCAGTATACCTAACGTCCATTTATAATTTTTCCAAGAGTCCCTTCCCATCTTCCCTTTCTTGTTTGTTTCTATACCACTCTTGAATTAAGTCGTTACAATAACAACACGTCCACACGATAGTAACAGTGGGCCAAATAATAAAGGCCCAAACTGGCACACAAATGAGCTCTGACATCCATTCCTGAACTTTTGGGCAGTACTTTCAAGTCCAAATATTTAATTTAATACAAGAGCAGTGACAGTTCTTCAGCGAGAAGATGGCCTTTTTCTTAGTCAGGCAATCGTAGTACGTCCTGGTTCAATGCCTTTTCTTTTGTCTGTATTTCGTCGGGAAAATAATATTTACAACGGGTTGCATGCACCCAATTTGGATGCTTTTCCAACTTCAGCGCGGTTCGTGTTGTGAGAATTATCTGATATGGTCCTTTCCACCTCGGAGAAAAGGATTCTTTATTTAATGTTTTTACTAACACTTGATCTCCAGGTCTGAAAGGGTGCATATTTCCTTCCGACGGGGGCACCTGTGTCTGCTTTATTTGTTCATGCAGACTCCTTGCTATTTCACACATGGCCTGAGCATACTTTAGTGATTTTTCATCATTCCAAATGAATGCTATTTTTTCAGCCAACAATGGTGGTTTTACGCCGGTAGGCATTGGTCTTCCCAACAAGGCTTCATGTGGTGTCAAACCAGTATTTCGGTTTCTTTGGTTTCTCATTGATTCCCATAGGTATCCCATATCTTGGTACTATTTCTTTAAATAGAATCTTTACTACTGTTCGGGCATCGTCTCTCTTAGTGGCGTACGCTTCTACCCACCTTGTGAACATGTCTATTATCACCAATAGGTACTTAAAACCTGATACTGGAGGCATATGGACAAAATCAATTTGCAAATTTTCAAAGGGCATACTAGGTTGGGGTAGATGATCATATTCAGCAGGTGTTTTACCTCTGTTATTTTGTTGACAAATTTGGCATGTTCTAGCAACTTTCTCAATTACTACTGTTATTCCTGGTGCATACCATTCTGCATTAATAGCATGTATCATCCCTCCTTTGCCCATGTGAGCCTGACCGTGTGCCAGGCGAGACAGGGGCAAGAATAGAGATCTAGGGCAAACAGTTCGCCCATCAGGGTGACACCAAATGTCATTTCTCAGAAAACAACCCTGGTTTTCCCAAGTCCTTCTTTCCTGCATAGTAACTTGTTGTTGGGCTGTTTTAAGTAGTTGGATGTCAAGTGTCTGTGGAAGGGAGACTGAGACTGCTTGAAGGCAGTTTGCCTGTGCCGGAGCGGCCTGTTTGGCTGCCTCGTCAGCCCTCCTATTTCCTACTGATACTTCATCCTCACCGGTTGTGTGAGCTGCACATTTGATAACGGCTACCTTACTTGGCAACTGAATGGCGTCTAATAGATTAAGCACCAGTTGTGATGCTTAATATGCTTTCCTCCAGAGATGATAAAGCCTCTGTTTTTCCATAGTTGCCCAAAATCATGGACCACACCAAATGCATACCTAGAATCAGTATAGATATTGGCAGTTTGATCTTTTGCTATTATACAAGCTCTGGTGAGGGCAAACAATTCAGCAGCCTGAGCCGAGGTTCCGGGAGGCAGGGCAAATGCTTCAACCGTTTCATGGGGGTTTACAATTGCATAACCTGCCAAAAGTAAATCATCTGTCGGCCTGTACGATGATCCATCTGTATACAGAATGAGATCAGGATTGTCCGTAGGTTCTGTGAGCAAGTCTGGTCTTGGTAAGGTGGCTACTTGCACTGTTAATAGACAATCATGCTGGTCTGGATCTTCTATGTCAGTAGTAGGAAGGAAAGTGGCTGGGTTTACTACCGGTGCGCGCCGAAAGGTGTAATTAGGGTGTGACAGTAGTAATACTTCATAACCTGTTCTTCTAGATGCTGTAAAGTGTTGTGTGGCAGCGGAATTCAACAGTAATAACACAGCGTGGGCTGTTATGACAGTACATGGATAGTCCAAAACAATAGGTACCGACTTCTCCACCATCACCGCGGTAGCTGCTACAGCGCGTAGACATGCTGCATTCCCCTTACCACTGGAGGCAGCAAAACCGAATAATAAGCCACTGGTCTATTTCCCCCACCGTGTTCTTGGGTCAGTACGGCTGTTGCAAATCCTTCTTTTTCATTCACATACATTTGAAAAGGTTTTCCATAATTCGGAAGTCCCAACGCCGGGGCTAAGTGATCGCTTTCTTTAACTGTTTAAATACTTCTTCTCTCTCAGGGGTCCATTCCACCTTGGGTGGGGCATCATTTAGAGCAGCTGATCTTAGGACTGCATCCCATTCCCGATAATCAGTGATCCATTGTCTACAGTACCCAACCATCCCCAAAAATGACAAGATATCCTTCTTTGTCTTAGGTATGGTGGCTCTTTGAATTATCTGAATTCTTTCTGGTCCGAGCTGCCTTTGCCCATGAGATATGATAAAACCCAGGTACTGGACTTGAGTCTGACAAAACTGTAACTTTTGTAACGACACTCGGTGCCCTCTTTCACATAGGTGTTGTAATAGTTTCAGGGAGTCTTGCATTAACCTATATCAGTGGCTGGAAGCCACAAGCAAGTCGTCCGCATATTGCAGCAGTACGGACTGGTCTGATAAGATACAGTCTTCGAGGTCTCTCTTTACTGCTGCTGCATATACGGTGGGGCGTTCTGTATACCCTTGGGGCAACCTGGTCCAGGTGTACTGCTGTTTCTTGTAGGTGAAGGCAAACAGATACTGACTCTCCTGACTTAGTGGGATGGAGAAAAAGGCTGAACACAGATCTACCACCGTAAAGACAGTTGCTGTTGGTGGGATAGCAGATAGTATAATGTTGGTGTCCGGCACCACAGGGGTGATAGGGACTACTATCTTGTTAATAGCTCTCAGATCTTGCACAAATCTCCACTCATTCGGCCTATTAACCTTTGGTATGGGCAGTATCGGAGTGTTACACGGGCTCTGTGTCTTTTCTAGAACTCCTTGTTCCAACAATGCAGAAATTACTGGCTTTATCCCATCTTCTGCCTCTGGAGGCAGTCTGTACTGCTTAATGCTTGGTAACACGGCGTTCTTTATCAATTGTACCCAATGGAGTACTGCAGAATATACTTGCCCAACATGATTCTTATATTTTGCCCAAAGTTCCGAAGATACTTGATTCAATGCCATTGGCAGCTTAGGGCTTGGTTGTTCAGGGGGCTGCTGTTTTTTTAAAAGTGGAGGCATAACTTTTACCTTTCCACCAGAGAATCCTCCTGGTGCGGGCGATGAATTCTATCTGAACATTCTGTAATTCTATTACTGCCCAAGGTCGATAGCCTGGTTGCTGTTTCTCCTTTTCAATTTCTACAATCATCGGACCCATATCTTTGGGTTTCGCTGGCGGTTTTACAGCCAATGTCAGATGGGGTGTCGGGTTCTCTTCTTTAAACCGCTTCTGCTGTAAGGGTGCCAAATTCATGGCTACCCCTAATCCTTCTGGTCCGAAATAAATGCGGGGTGTAGCTTCTATTATTTCTTCTTTATTTAGAAAGGGCTGTATTAAGCGCTGGTAAGTTTCAGCTTTTTGTCGAGTGTACCAGGCTGTACAGTGAAGCTGAACTGCCTCAAAGCTTGTCAAAATTATATACATCAATTCTTCGGTATTAGAGTCGAATTTAGTTTTTAAGTTTTGTATAATTTCATGTCTCAAAGGGGAATAGGAGTTGCCATTCAACTGCCAATAATAGAGGGTAGCCTTTTCTTCGTTATCTTCCCTCTTTTCTCCCTCAATCCCCTTGAGGAACTGATGGATTTTATTAGGTGGGAGTTCCATGAACATTCCCTCCTGTGTACAATAAATTGTGGCTCCTAGTTTGCATAAAGTCTGCCTTCCTAATAAAGGGAGAGGCGCTGTTTTAGAGACTATCAAAGCCTCGTCATTAACTTGTTGTCCTTCAATGATCAATCTGGTAGGTTCAGATAAAAATTCTTTCATGGGGATACCGGCCACGCCCAAACTTAAGACGGTGCAACCAATGTTCCCGGGACTCATTTCCTTCTTCCTCATCATTTTTTCGCCAATCTCCGTTTTCGCCGGCGGTTATAGGGAACATATCTTTTACCCCCTGCCAGGAAGACCCATAGGCCGCTTGCAATAATAATTTAACATCTCCTGGGAGTGGATTGTAAATTGTACATGTCTGCTCAAGCCAGTTGTGAAAAGCTATTGGTCTTTTTACCGGATTCGGGGCGGCCGAGATCATATCTCTGGCTTCTCCGGGAGACCAGGGTTTCAGGACTGCTGTAGTTCCTACCATTACCCTAGGATTTTGGCCGACGGGGGTTTGGGAAGTAGAGTCGGCGGCTTCTTTTGCCGTTTGTTGCCTTGTTTGGTGAGGACCTCTCCTCCCTGTGTCCTGGTTTGCTACCCCTCCCTCTACTGCTTCGGCTTCCCCTGATCCTGATGCTCCCGGATCTCCTCCACCGGGTCCTCCATTAGGTGGCTGATCCCTCGGAGCTTGATTTCTATGGGCCGCAATTATTTCTATCATTTCCTGCCAACTATCTTGTTTTGGGGGTTCTATACGGGGGTAAAGTCCAACTGCTGGTGCTGAGGGGATAGGAAAACCTGGAGGACTGTAAGAGGGAGGTTTTCCACCTTTTCCTTTTTCTTTTTCTTCCGGTTTACTTTTGGGGGGTTGATGCCTTTTGGCAACCTCTGTCCATTTTTTAAAACAGTTTTCCATGTAGTCCTTATCCCAAGTAGGATCTCCCCCTCCTTCTTTGGTTACTTTTCTCCATTCCTCTATCAAGGATAACTTAAAACTTCCTCCATATGGCCAATCCCCATCAGACCAACCATACAAATCGTTGCTAAACATTACCGCGTATCTGTCATCTCCTGTTTCTTTAATTACAGTGTCCGCCGGCGAGCCGGGCGGCACAATGGGATCTCCTACCTTCTCTCGTTGCTTTACTACCTTACGGATTCTCTTCTTGGTTTGAGGATCTAATTTCATTTTTTCAGTCGAGGGATCGTCTTTCTTTCCTTTTCTAGGAGCTGGGCGCGAGCGCCCTGCTCGACTAGAGCTGTTTCCCATTCGTCCGGGTGTTATGTCCCACGATCCTTTCTGAAATGAGAGTTTAGGACACGCCAACAAAATATACAGTATTTTATAAAGCGCTCTCCGGTGTTCTCTTTTCTGCTCAGCTCGGGGTCTCCTTTTGCCTTTTCGTTACTTTAGCTTCTTTACGGTAGCTACCTTATGCCTCAAATCCTCCTCTGGGGATTTTTGGCGGCTCGTCCTTCTTTTTAACTAGGACTGCCCAGGCACCTTCCTCCTTTCAGCTAGGAAGGTCCTTTAAAATTCCTCTTTTCTCTTTAAAAGTTAAATTTAGTTCTTTTGGATCTCGTTATCAGAGATCCTGCCGACTACGCCAGAAACTGTCGAGGAAATTTAGCTTAAATTAACTCAGGCGGAGACTTTCAGAATTGCGCTTTGAGAGAATTTTATTTCTAAAACTAACGAGATATCTCGGAGAGCCCGCTTAGTCCACACCAAGGCAGAACTCTGAATTTTACAGGCAACTTCGCTCTATCTTTATACAGTTGAAACAGGAATTTTATCTGCAACTCGCCACACATAAACATTATTCATACATTCCGTGAGTACAAAGGTCATTGTATCTATGAGCATTATTCATACGAAACTGTGAGTACAAAGTTCACCCCGGTAGGCACACTTTATCTGTTTCTTGCACAGTTTCTCTCTGTCCCTATGCTGATAAGCAAGGTATCTGGAAACTCATGCAAAGACCAGACAGTCATGTATATATAACATTCTGTTCTTTGAGGCTGATAAGTTTCGGTAAACACCAGATAGTCATGTATATACAACATTCTGTTCATTGAGGCTGATAAGTTTTGGTAATTTTCTCTAGCTCCGTGAATTCTACAGAATCAGCAAAAGCGAACTTAACACTTCCTTTAACCTAGGACATGGATTGTTTTCTTCTACACCGAGTCTCAGTTAATACTACAGTAGACCCTGACTCGGTTATTACTACACTAGACCCTGTCTCAGTTATTACTACACTAGACCCTGTCTCAGTTATTACAACATGAGACCCTGTCTCATTTATTACTGCACAAGACTCTGTCACAGTTATTACTGCACTAGACCATGTCTCAGTTATTCCTACACTAGACCCTGCCGCAATTATTACTGCACTAGACCCTGTCTCAGTTATTCCAACACTAGACCCTGTCTCGGTTATTACTATACTAGACCCTCTCTCAGTTATTCCTGCACTAGACCATGGCTCAGTTATTATTACACTAGACCCTGTCTCAGTTATTACTGTCCTAGACCCTGACTCAGTTATTAGTGTACGAGACCCTGCCTCAGTTATTACTACAGTAGACCCTGTCTCAGTTATTACGATGCTAGACCCTGACTCAGTTAATAATCCACTAGACCCTGTCTCAATTATTACTGCACTAGAACCTGTCTCAATTAATACTTCATGAGACCATGATTCATTTATTACTACACTAGAACCCTGTCTCAGTTGTTACTGCACTGGACCCTGTCTCAATTTTTACTACAATAGGCCCTTTCTCAGTTATTACTAATCTAGACCCAGTCTCAGTTATTACTACACAAGACACGGTCTCAATTATTACTACTCTAGACCATGTCCCAGTTATTACTACACCAGACCCAGTCTCAGTTATGACTGTACCAGATCCTATCTCAGTTATTACTACACGAGAGCCTTTCTCAGTTATTACTACACTAGACACTGTCTCTCTTGTTACAACACGGGACCCTGTCTCATTTATTACTACACTAGGCCCTGTCTCAGTTATTACTGCACTAGACCCTGTCTCAGTTATTACTACACTAGACACTGTCACATTTATTACTGCACTCGACCCTATCTCAGTTATTACTGGACTGGACACTGTCTCAGTTATGACTGAACTAGAGCCTATCTCAGTTATTACTGCACCAGACGCTGTCCCAATTATTACTGCACTAGACCCTGTCTCAGTTATTACTACATTAGACACTGTCTCAGTTATTACTACACCGGACCCTGTCTCAGTTATTACTACACTTGACCTTGTCTCAGTTATTACTGCACTGGACCCTGTCTCAGTCATTACTGCACTAGACACCATCTCAGTTATTACTACACTAGACCCTGTCTCAGTTTTTACTGCACTAGACACTGTCTCGGTTATTACTAATCTAGACCCAATCTCAGTTATTACTACACTAGAACCTGATTCAGTTATTACTGCACCAGACCCTGTCTCAGTTATTACTACACTAGACCCAGTCTCAGTTAATACAACATGAGACCCTGTCTCATTTATTACTACACTTGACCCTATATCAGTTACTACTGCACTAGACCCTGTCTCAGTTATTACTACATTAGACTCTGTCATAGTTATTACTGTACTAGACACCATCTCAGTTATTACTACACTGGACCCAGTCTCAGTTATTACTGCACAAGACTCTGTCACAGTTATTACTGCACTAGACACTGTCTCAGTTATTCCTACACTAGACCCTGCCGCAATTATTACTGCACTAGACCCTGTCTCAGTTATTCCTACACTAGACTCTGTCTCGGTTATTACTACACTAGACCCTGTCTCAGTTATTCCTGCACTAGATCATGGCTCAGTTATTATTACACTAGACCCTGTCTCAGTTATTACTGCCCTAGACCCTGACTCAGTTATTAGTGTACGAGACCCTGTCTCAGTTATTACTACAGTAGGCCCTGTCTCAGTTATTATGATGCTAGACCCTGACTCAGTTAATACTCCACTAGACCCTGTCTCAATTATTACTGCACTAGAACCTGTCTCAATTAATACTTCATGAGACCCTGACTCATTTATTACTACACCAGACCCTGTCTCAGTTGTTACTGCACTGGACCCTGTCTCAATTTTTACTACAATAGGTCCTTTCTCAGTTATTACTAATCTAGACCCAGTCTCAGTTATTACTACACAAGACACGGTGTCAATTATTACTACACCAGACCCAGTCTCAGTTATGACTGTACCAGATCCTATCTCAGTTATTACCACACGAGAGCCTTTCTCAGTTATTACTACACTAGACACTGTCTCTCTTGTTAAAACACTGGACCCTGTCTCATTTATTACTACACTAGGCCTTGTCTCAGTTATTACTGCACTAGACCCTGTCTCAGTTATTACTACACTAGACACTGTCTCAGTTATTATTGCACTAGACCCTATCTCAGAAATTCTACACCAGACCCAGTCTCAGTTTTACGGCACTAGACCCTGTCTCAGTTATTACTAATTTAGAGCCAGTCTCAGTAATCGCTACACTAGACCCTGACTCAGTTATTATTAAACTAGACCCTATCTCAGTCATTACTACACTAGACCGAGTCTCAGTTAATACTACACTAGACCCTGACTCAGTTATTACTACACTAGACCCTGTCTCAGTTATTCCTGCACTAGACCATGGCTCGGTTATTATTCCACTAGACCGTGTCTCAGTTATTACTGCCCTAGACCCTGACTCAGTTATTAGTGTACGAGACCGTGTCTCAGTTATTACTACAGTAGACTCTGTCTCAGTTGTTACTGCACTGGACCCTGTCTCAATTATTACTACAATAGGCCCTGTCTCAGTTATTACTAATCTAGACCCAGTCTCAGTTATTATTACACAAGACACGGTCTCAATTATTACTACTCTAGACCCTGTCCCAGTTATTACAACACCAGACCCAGTCTCAGTTATGACTGTACCAGATCCTATCTCAGTTATTACTACACGAGAGCCTTTCTCAGTTATTACTACACTAGACACTGTCTCTCTTGTTACAACACGGGACCCTGTCTCATTTATTACTACACTAGGCCCTGTCTCAGTTATTACTGCACTAGACCCAGTCTCAGTTATTACTGCACTAGACCCTGTCTCAGTTATTACTACACTAGACCCTGTCTCAGTTATTACTACACTAGACCATGTCTCAGTTATTACTACACTAGACCCTGCCGTAATTATTACTGCACTAGACCCTGTCTCAGTTATTCCTACACTAGACCCTGTCTCGGTTATTACTACACTAGACCCTGTCTCAGTTATTCCTGCACTAGACCATGGCTCAGTTATTATTACACTAGACCTTGTCTCAGTTCTTACTGCCCTAGACCCTGACTCAGTTATTAGTGTACGAGACCCTGTCTCAGTTATTACTACAGTAGACCGTGTCTCAGTTATTACGATGCTAGACCCTGACTCAGTTAATACTCCACTAGACCCTGTCTCAATTATTACTGCACTAGAACCTGTCTCAATTAATACTTCATGAGACCTGACTCATTTATTACTACACCAGACCCTGTCTCAGTTGTTACTGCACTGGACCCTGTCTCAATTTTTACTACAATAGGCCCTTACTCAGTTATTACTAATCTAGACCCAGTCTCAGTTATTACTACACAAGACACGGTCTCAATTATTACTACTCTAGACCTTGTCCCAGTTATTACTACACCAGACCCAGTCTCAGTTATGAATGTACCAGATCCTATCTCAGTTATTACTACACGAGAGCCTTTCTCAGTGATTACTACACTAGACACTGTCTCTCTTGTTACAACACGGGACCCTGTCTCATTTATTACTACACTAGGCCTTGTCTCAGTTATTACTGCACGAGACCCTGTCTCAGTTATTACTACACTAGAAACTGTCTCAGTTATTACTGCACTAGACCTTATCTCAGTAATTCTACACCAGACCCAGTCTCAGTTATTACTGCACTAGACCCTGTCTCAGTTATTACTACACTGGACACTGTCTCAGTTATTACTACACTAGACCATGTCTCAGTTATTACTACACTAGACCATGTCTCAGTTATTACTACACTAGACCCTGTCTCAGTTATTCCTGCACTAGACCATGGCTCGTTTATTATTACACTAGACCGTGTCTCAGTTATTAATGCCCTAGACCCTGACTCAGTTATTAGTGTACGAGACCATGTCTCAGTTATTACTACAGTAGACCATGTCTCAGTTATTACGATGCTAGACCCTGACTCAGTTAATACTCCACTAGACCCTATCTCAGTTATTATTGCAGTAGAACCTGTCTCAATTAATACTTCATGAGACCCTGACTCATTTATTACTGCACTAGGCCCTGTCTCAGTTATTACTGCACTAGACCTGTCTCAGTTATTACTACACTAGACCCTGTCTCAGTTATTACTGCACTCGACCCTGTCACAGTTATTACTGCACTAGACCCTGTCTCAGTTATTACTACACTAGACCTTGTCTCAATTATGACTGTAGTAGACCCTGTCTCAGTTATTACTGCACTAGACCCTGTCTCA
Organism: Pristiophorus japonicus; assembly: GCF_044704955.1. NCBI lineage: Eukaryota > Metazoa > Chordata > Chondrichthyes > Pristiophoridae > Pristiophorus > Pristiophorus japonicus. The sequence continues at coordinate 77,657,958 of NC_091996.1, read as the reverse complement.
GTAATTCTACACGAGCCCCAGTCTCAGTTATTACTGCACTAGACCCTGTCTCAGTTATTACTGCACTCGACCCTGTCACAGTTATTACTGCACTAGACCCTGTCTCAGTTATTACTGCACGAGACTTTGTCTCAATTATGACTGTAGTAGACCCTGTCTCAGTTATTACTGCATCAGACCCTGTCTCAATTATTACTGCACTAGGCCCTGTCTCAGTTATTACTGCACTAGACCTGTCTCAGTTATTACTAGACTAGACCCTGTCTCAGTTATTACTGCACTCGACCCTGTCACAGTTATTACTGTACTAGACCCTGTCTCAGTTATTACTGCACTAGGCCCTGTCTCAGTTATTACTACACTGGACCCTGTCTCAGTTATTACTGCACTAGACCCTGTCTCAGTTATTACTAGACTAGACCCTGTCTCAGTTATTACTGCACTCGACCCTGTCACAGTTATTACTGTACTAGACCCTGTCTCAGTTATTACTGCACTAGGCCCTGTCTCAGTTATTACTACACTGGACCCTGTCTCAGTTATTACTGCACTAGACCCTGTCTCAGTTATTACTGCACTAGACACTGTCTCAGTTATTACTACACTGGACACTGTCTCAGTTATTACTACACTAGACCATGTCTCAGATATTACTACACTAGACCCTGTATCAATTATTACTACACTAGACCCTGTCTCAGTTATTACTACACTAGAACCTGTCTCAGTTATTACTGCACTGGACCCTGTCTCAGTTATTACTGCACTAGACCCTGTCTCAGTTATTACTGCACTAGACCATATCTCAGTTTTACGACACTAGACCATGTCTCAGTTTTTAATAATTTAGACCCAGTCTCAGTTATTGCTACACTAGACCCTGACTCAGTTATTTCTAAACTCGACCCTATCTCAGTCATTACTGCACTAGGCAGAGTCCAGTTAATACCACACTAGACCCTGACTCAGTTATTACTACACTAGACCCTGTCTCAGTTATTACTGCACTGGACCCTGTCTCAGTTATTACTACACTAGGCCCTGTCTCAGTTATTACTAATCTAGACCCAGTCTCAGTTATTACTGCACTAGACCCTTTCTCAGTTATTACTACACTCGACCCTGTCTCAGTTATTACTGCACTAGACCCTGTCTCAGTAATTCTACACCAGACCCAGTCTCAGTTATTACTGCCTTATTCCCTGACTCAGTTAATACTGTATGAGACCCTGTCTCATTTATAACTACACTAGACTCTGTCTCAGATATTACTACGCTAGAAATTGTCTCAGTTATTACTGCACTGGAACCTGTCTCATTTATTACTACACTAGACCATGTCTCAGTTATTACTACACCAGACTCTTTCTCCCTTATTACTACACTAGACCACTGTCTCAGTTATTACTACACTAGCCCCTGGCTCAGTTATTATTAAACTATATCCACTCTCAGTTATTACTACACTAGACCCTGTCTCAGTTATTACAGCACTAGACCCTGTCTCAGTTATTACTCAATTAGACCTTGTCTCAGTTATTACTGTACTGGAATCTGTCTCATTTATTACTACACTAGACCCTGTCTCAGTTATTACTACACTAGACCCTGTCTCAGTTATTACTGCACTAGACCCTGTCTCAGTTATTACTGCACTAGACCCTGTCTCAGTTTTACGGCACTAGATCCTGTCTCAGTTATTACTAATTTAGAGCCAGTCTCAGTTATCGCTACACTAGACCCTGACTCAGTTATTATTAAACTAGACCCTATCTCAGTCATTACTACACTAGACCGAGTCTCAGTTAATACTACACTAGACCCTGACTCAGTTATTACTACACTAGACCCTGTCTCAGTTATTCCTGCACTAGACCATGGCTCGGTTATTATTACACTAGACCGTGTCTCAGTTATTACTGCCCTAGACCCTGACTCAGTTATTAGTGTACGAGACCGTGTCTCAGTTATTACTACAGTAGACTCTGTCTCAGTTGTTACTGCACTGGACCCTGTCTCAATTATTACTACAATGGGCCCTGTCTCAGTTATTACTAATCTAGACCCAGTCTCAGTTATTACTACACAAGACACGGTCTCAATTATTACTACTCTAGACCCTGTCCCAGTTATTACAACACCAGACCCAGTCTCAGTTATGACTGTACCAGATCCTATCTCAGTTATTACTACACGAGAGCCTTTCTCAGTTATTACTACACTAGACACTGTCTCTCTTGTTACAACACGGGACCCTGTCTCATTTATTACTACACTAGGCCCTGTCTCAGTTATTACTGCACTAGACCCAGTCTCAGTTATTACTGCACTAGACCCTGTCTCAGTTATTACTACACTAGACCCTGTCTCAGTTATTACTGCACTAGACCCTGTCACAGTCATTACTGCACTAGACCCTGTCTCAGTTATTACTACACTAGACCATGTCTCAGTTATTACTACACTAGACCCTGCCGCAATTATTACTGCACTAGACCCTGTCTCAGTTATTCCTACACTAGACCCTGTCTCGGTTATTACGACACTAGACCCTGTCTCAGTTATTCCTGCACTAGACCATGGCTCAGTTATTATTACACTAGACCTTGTCTCAGTTCTTACTGCCCTAGACCCTGACTCAGTTATTAGTGTACGAGACCCTGTCTCAGTTATTACTACAGTAGACCCTGTCTCAGTTATTACGATGCTAGACCCTGACTCAGTTAATACTCCACTAGACCCTGTCTCAATTATTACTGCACTAGAACCTGTCTCAATTAATACTTCATGAGACCTGACTCATTTATTACTACACCAGACCCTGTCTCAGTTGTTACTGCACTGGACCCTGTCTCAATTTTTACTACAATAGGCCCTTACTCAGTTATTACTAATCTAGACCCAGTCTCAGTTATTACTACACAAGACACGGTCTCAATTATTACTACTCTAGACCTTGTCCCAGTTATTACTACACCAGACCCAGTCTCAGTTATGAATGTACCAGATCCTATCTCAGTTATTACTACACGAGAGCCTTTCTCAATGATTACTACACTAGACACTGTCTCTCTTGTTACAACACGGGACCCTGTCTCATTTATTACTACACTAGGCCTTGTCTCAGTTATTACTGCACGAGACCCTGTCTCAGTTATTACTACACTAGAAACTGTCTCAGTTATTACTGCACTAGACCTTATCTCAGTAATTCTACACCAGACCCAGTCTCAGTTATTACTGCACTAGACCCTGTCTCAGTTATTACTACACTGGACACTGTCTCAGTTATTACTACATTAGACCATGTCTCAGTTATTGCTACACTAGACCATGTCTCAGTTATTATTGCACTAGACCCTGACTCAGTTATTACTGCACTAGACCCTGTCTCAGTTATTACTGCACTGGACCCTGTCTCAGTTATTACTACACTGGACACTGTCTCATTTATTACTACACTAGACCATGTCTCAGTTATTACTACACTAGACCCTGTCTCAGTTATTACTGCACTAGACCCTGTCTCAGTTATTACTACACTGGACACTGTCTCATTTATTACTACACTAGACCATGTCTCAGTTATTACTACACTAGACCATGTCTCAGTTATTACTACACTAGACCCTGTCTCAGTTATTACTACACTAGACCCTGTCTCAGTTATTACTACACTAGACCTGTTTCAGTTATTACTGCACTGGACCCTGTCTCAGTTATTACTGCACTAGACCCTGTCTCAGTTATTACTAATTTAGACCCAGTCTCAGTTATTGCTACACTAGACCCTCACTCAGTTATTACTACACTAGACCCTGTCTCAGTTATTCCTGCACTAGACCATGGCTCGTTTATTATTACACTAGACCGTGTCTTAGTTATTACTGCCCTAGACCCTGACTCAGTTATTAGTGTACGAGACCATGTCTCAGTTATTACTACAGTAGACCCTGTCTCAGTTATTACGATGCTAGACCCTGACTCAGGTAATACTCCACTAGACCCTATCTCAGTTATTATTGCAGTAGAACCTGTCTCAATTAATACTTCATGAGACCCTGACTCATTTATTACTGCACTAGGCCCTGTCTCAGTTATTACTGCACTAGACCTGTCTCAGTTATTACTACACTAGACCCTGTCTCAGTTATTACTGCACTCGACCCTGTCACAGTTATTACTGCACTAGACCCTGTCTCAGTTATTACTACACTAGACCTTGTCTCAATTATGACTGTAGTAGACCATGTCTCAGTTATTACTGCACTAGACCCTGTCTCAGTAATTCTACACCAGACCCAGTCTCAGTTACTACTGCACTAGACCCTGTCTCAGTTATTACTGCACTAGACCCTGTCACAGTTATTACTGCACTAGACCCTGTCTCTGTTATTACTGCACGAGACTTTGTCTCAATTATGACTGTAGTAGACCCTGTCTCAGTTATTACTGCATCAGACCCTGTCTCAATTATTACTGCACTAGGCCCTGTCTCAGTTATTACTGCACTAGACCTGTCTCAGTTATTACTAGACTAGACCCTGTCTCAGTTATTACTGCACTCGACCCTGTCACAGTTATTACTGTACTAGACCCTGTCTCAGTTATTACTGCACTAGGCCCTGTCTCAGTTATTACTGCACTAGACCCTGTCTCAGTTATTACTGCACTAGACACTGTCTCAGTTATTACTACACTGGACACTGTCTCAGTTATTACTACACTAGACCATGTCTCAGATATTACTACACTAGACCCTGTATCAATTATTACTACACTAGACCCTGTCTCAGTTATTACTACACTAGAACCTGTCTCAGTTATTACTGCACTGGACCCTGTCTCAGTTATTACTGCACTAGACCATATCTCAGTTTTACGACACTAGACTATGTCTCAGTTTTTAATAATTTAGACCCAGTCTCAGTTATTGCTACACTAGACCCTGACTCAGTTATTTCTAAACTCGACCCTATCTCAGTCATTACTGCACTAGGCAGAGTCCAGTTAATACCACACTAGACCCTGACTCAGTTATTACTACACTAGACCCTGTCTCAGTTATTACTGCACTAGACCCTTTCTCAGTTATTACTACACTCGACCCTGTCTCAGTTATTACTGCACTAGACCCTGTCTCAGTAATTCTACACCACACCCAGTCTCAGTTATTACTGCCTTATTCCCTGACTCAGTTAATACTGTATGAGACCCTGTCTCATTTATAACTACACTAGACCCTGTCTCAGATATTACTACGCTAGAAATTGTCTCAGTTATTACTGCACTGGAACCTGTCTCATTTATTACTACACTAGACCATGTCTCAGTTATTACTACACCAGACTCTTTCTCCCTTATTACTACACTAGACCACTGTCTCAGTTATTACTACACTAGCCCCTGGCTCAGTTATTATTAAACTATATCCACTCTCAGTTATTACTACACTAGACCCTGTCTCAGTTATTACAGCACTAGACCCTGTCTCAGTTATTACTCAATTAGACCTTGTCTCAGTTATTACTGCACTGGAATCTGTCTCATTTATTACTACACTAGACCCTGTCTCAGTTATTACTACACTAGACCCTGTCTCAGTTATTACTGCATTAGACCGTGTCTCAGTAATTCTACACCATTCACTTCCTCAGTTATTACTGCACTAGACCCTGTCTCAGATATAACTGCACTAGACGCTGTCTCTGTTATTACTATACTATACCCTGATTCAGTTATTACAACACGAGACCCTGTCTCATTTTTTACTACACTAGACCCTGTCTCAGTTAGTACTGCACTACACCCTTTCTCAGTTATTACTGCACTAGACTCTGTCTCAGTTATTACTACACTGGACCCTGTCTCAGTTATTACTGCACTACACACCATCTCAGTTATTACTAATCTAGACTAAGTCTCAGTTATTACTACTCTCGACCCTGACTCAGTTATTTTCACACAAGACCCTGTCTCAGTCATTACTACACTCGACCGAGTCTCAATTAATAATACACTCGACCCTGACTCAGTTAGTACTACACTAGGCCCTGTCTCAGTTATTACTACACTAGACCCTGTCTCAGTTATTACAACACGAGACCCTGTCTCAATTATTACTAGACTAGACCCTGTCTCAGTTATTACTGCACTAGACCTTGTCTCAGTAATTCTACACCATACCCTGTCTCAGTTATTACTGCACTAGACCCTGTCTCAGTTATTACTACACTATACCCTTCTCGGTTATTGCTGCACTAGACCTTCTCACAGTTATTACTGCACTAGACCCTGTCTCAGTTATTATTGCACTAGGCCCAGTCTCAATTATTAATGCACTAGACCCTGTCTCAGTTATTACTACACTGGACCCTGTCTCAATTATTACTACACTACTCACCGTCTCAGTTATTACTAATCTAGACCAAGTCTCAGTTATTTCTACTCTTGACCCTGACTCAGTTATTATCACACAAGACCCTGTCTCAATCATTACTACACTAGACCGAGTCTCAATTAATACTACACTCGACCCTGACTCAGTTATTACTACACTAGACCCTGTCTCAGTTATTACTACACTAGACCCTGTCTCAGTTTTACGGCACTAGACCCTGTCTCAGTTATTACTAATTTAGACCCAGTCTCAGTTATTGCTACACTAGACACTGACTCAGTTATTATTAAACTAGACCCTATCTCAGTCATTACTACACTAGACCGAGTCTCAGTTAATACTACACTAGACCCTGACTCAGTTATTACTACACTAGACCCTGTCTCAGTTATTCCTGCACTAGACCATGGCTCGGTTATTATTACACTAGACCGTGTCTCAGTTATTACTGCCCTAGACCCTGACTCAGTTATTAGTGTACGAGACCGTGTCTCAGTTATTACTACAGTAGACTCTGTCTCAGTTGTTACTGCACTGGACCCTGTCTCAATTATTACTACAATAGGCCCCGTCTCAGTTATTACTAATCTAGACCCAGTCTCAGTTATTACAACACCAGACCCAGTCTCAGTTATGACTGTACCAGATCCTAAATCAGTTATTACTACACGAGAGCCTTTCTCAGTTATTACTACACTAGACACTGTCTCTCTTGTTACAACACGGGACCCTGTCTCATTTATTACTACACTAGGCCCTGTCTCAGTTATTACTGCACTAGACCCAGTCTCAGTTATTACTGCACTAGACCCTGTCTCAGTTATTACTACACTAGGCACTGTCTCAGTTATTACTGCACTAGACCCTATCTCAGTAATTCTACACCAGACCCAGTCTCAGTTATTACTGCACTAGACCCTGTCTCAGTTATTACTACACTGGACACTGTCTCAGTTATTACTACACTAGACCATGTCTCAGTTATTACTACACTAGACCATGTCTCAGTTATTACTGCACTAGACCCTGTCTCAGTTATTACTGCACTAGACCCTGTTTCAGTTGTTACTGCACTAGACCTGTCTCAGTTATTACTACACTGGACACTGTCTCAGTTATTACTACACTAGACCATGTCTCAGTTATTACTACACTAGACCATGTCTCAGTTATTACTACACTAGACCCTGTCTCAGTTATTACTACACTAGACCTTTTTCAGTTTTTACTGCACTGGACCCTGTCTCAGTTATTACTGCACTAGACCCTGTCTCAGTTATTACTAATTTAGACCCAGTCTCAGTTATTGCTACACTCGACCCTGACTCAGTTATTACTAAACTAGACCCTATCTCAGTCATTACTACACTAGACCGAGTCTCAGTTAATACTACACTAGACCCTCACTCAGTTATTACTACACTAGACCCTGTCTCAGTTATTCCTGCACTAGACCATTGCTCGGTTATTATTACACTAGACCCTGTCTCAGTTATTACTGCCCTAGACCCTGACTCAGTTATTAGTGTACGAGACCGTGTCTCAGTTATTACTACAGTAGACCCTGTCTCAGTTATTACGATGCTAGACCCTGACTCAGTTAATACTCCACTAGACCCTGTCTCAGTTATTATTGCACTAGAACCTGTCTCAATTAGTACTTCATGAGACCCTGACTCATTTATTACTACACCAGACCCTGTCTCAGTTGTTACTGCACTGGACCCTGTCTCAATTTTTACTACAATAGGCCCTTTCTCAGTTATTACTAATCTAGACACAGTCTCAGTTATTACTACACAAGACACGGTCTCAATTATTACTACTCTAGACCTTGTCCCAGTTATTACTACACCAGACCCAGTCTCAGTTATGAATGTACCAGATCCTATCTCAGTTATTACTACACGAGAGCCTTTCTCAGTTATTACTACACTAGACACTATCTCTCTTGTTACAACACGGGACCCTGTCTCATTTATTACTACACTAGGCCTTGTCTCAGTTATTACTGCAGTAGACCCTGTCTCAGTTATTACTACACTAGACACTGTCTCAGTTATTACTGCACTAGACCCTATCTCAGTAATTCTACACCAGACCCAGTCTGTTATTACTGCACTAGACCCTGTCTCAGTTATTACTACACTGGACACTGTCTCAGTTATTACTACACTAGACCATGTCTCAGTTATTACTACACTAGACCATGTCTCAGTTATTACTGCACTAGACCATGTCTCAGTTATTACTGCACTAGACCCTGTCTCAGTTATTACTGCACTAGACCCTGTCTCAGTTATTACTGCACTAGACCCTGTCTCAGTTATTACTACACTGGACACTGTCTCAGTTATTACTACACTAGACCATGTCTCAGTTATTACTACACTAGACCATGCCTCAGTTATTACTACACTAGACCCTGCCTCAGTTATTACTATATTAGACCTGTTTCAGTTATTACTGCACTGGACCCTGTCTCAGTTATTACTGCACTAGACCCTGTCTCAGTTATTACTGCACTAGACCCTATCTCAGTAATTCTACACCAGACCCAGTCTCAGTTAGAAGTTCCTCCGCATCTCGGTCCTAAATGGCTTACCCCTTATCCTTAGACTGTGACCTCTGGTTCTGGACTTCCCCAACATTGGGAACATTCTTCCTGCTGCCTCTCTCGACTCCCGCCTCTCTCGACGCTCCCCGGACTGCTGAGCCTTTTATAGGCTGCTGCCTCTCTCGACTCCCGCCTCTCTCGACACTCCCCGGACTGCTGAGCCTTTTATAGGCCGCTGCCCCTCTCGACTCCCGCCTCTCACCCAGAGAGTGGTGAACCTGTGGAATTCTCTACCACAGAAAGTTGTTGAGGCCAATTCACTAAATATATTCAAAAAGGAGTTAGATGAGGTCCTTACTACTAGGGGGATCAAGGGGTATGGCGAGAAAGCAGGAATGGGGTACTGAAGTTGAATGTTCAGCCATGAACTCATTGAATGGCGGTGCAGGCTAGAAGGGCCGAATGGCCTAATCCTGCACCTATTTTCTATGTTTCTATGTTTCTATGTTATTACTAATTTAGACCCAGTCTCAGTTATTGCTACACTAGACCCTGACTCAGTTAAAACTAAACGAGACACTATCTCAGTCATTACTACACCAGACCGAGTCTCAGTTAATACTACACTAGACCCTCACTCAGTTATTCCTGCACTAGACCATGGCTCAGTTATTATTACACTAGACCGTGTCTCAGTTATTACTACCCTAGACCCTGACTCAGTTATTTGTGTACGAGACCATGTCTCAGTTATTACTACAGTAGACCCTGTCTCAGTTATTACGATGCTAGACCCTGACTCAGTTAATACTCCACTAGACCCTGTCTCAGTTTTTATTGCACTAGAACCTGTCTCAATTAATACTTCATGAGACCCTGACTCATTTATTACTACACTAGACTCTGTCTCAATTGTTACTGCACTGGACCCTGTCTCAATTATTACTACAATAGGCCCTGTCCCAGTTATTACTACACCAGACCCAGTCTCAGGTATTACGACACTAGACCCTTGTCAGTTATTACGACACTAGACCATGACTCAATTATGACTGCACTAGACCCTGACTCAATTATTACTACACGAGTTCCTGTCTCAGTTATTACTACACCAGACCCTGTCTGAGTAATTACTGCCCTATTCCCTGACTCAGTTAATACTGTATGAGACCCTGTCTCATTTATTACTACACTAGACCCTGTCTCAGATATTACTACGCTAGAAACTGTCTCAGTTATTACTACACTGGACCCTGTCTCAATTATTACTACACTAGACCCTGTCTCAGTTATTACTACACTGGACCCTGTCTCAGTTATTACTACACTAGACCATGACTCAGTTATGACTGCACTAGACCCTGACTCAATTATTACTACACGAGTTCCTGTCTCAGTTATTACTACACCAGACCCTGTCTTAGTAATTACTGCCCTATTCCCTGACTCAGTTAATACTGTATGAGACCCTGTCTCATTTATTACTACACTAGACCCTGTCTCAGATATTACTACGCTAGAAACTGTCTCAGTTATTACTGCACTGGAACCTGTCACATTTATTACTACACTAGACCCTGTCTCAATTATTACTACACCAGACTCTTTCACCCTTATTTCTACATGAGATCACTGTCTCAGTTATTACTACACTAGCCCCTGGATCAGTTATTATTAAACTATATCCCCTCTCAGTTATTACTACACTAGACCCTGTCTCAGTTATTACTACACTAGACCCTGTCTCAGTTATTACTCAATTAGACCCTGTCTCAGTTATTACTGCACTGGAACCTGTCTCATTTATTACTACATGAGACCCTGTCTCAGTTATTACTACACCAGACTCTGCCTCACTTATTACTACACTAGACCCTGTCTCAGTTATTACTACACTAGACCCTGTCTCAGTTATTACTGCACTAGACCCTGTCACAGTTATTACTGCACTAGACACAGTCTCAGTTATTACTGCACTAGAACCTGTCTCAATTATGACTGCAGTAGACCCTGTCTCAGTTATTACTGCACGAGACCCTGTCTCAATTATTACTGCACTAGACCCTGTCTCAGTTATTACTACACTAGACCATCTCTCAGTTATTACTACACGAGATCCTGTCTCAGTTAGTACTACACAGACCCTGTCTTGGTTATTACTGCCCTATACCCTGACTCAGTTATTATTGTACAAGACCCTGTCTCAGTTATTACTACACTAGACCCTGTCTCGGTTGTAACTACGCAAGACCCTGACTCAGTTATTACTCCATTAGACCCTGTCTCAGTTATTGCTGCACTGGAAACTTTCTCATTTATTACTACACCAGAGCCTGTCTAAGTTATTACGACACTAGACCCTGTCTCAGTTATTACTGCACTAGACCCTGTCACATTTATTACTGCACTCGACCCTGTCTCAGTTATTACTGCACTAGACCCTGTCTCAGTTATTACTACATTAGGCACTGTCTCAGTTATTACTACACTTGACCTTGTCTCAGTTATTACTGCACTGGACCCTGTCTCAGCCATTACTGCACTAGACACCGTCTCAGTTATTATTACACTAGACCCTGTCTCAGTTTTTACTGCACTAGACACTGTCTCAGTTATTACTAATCTAGACCCAGTCTCAGTTATTACTACACTAGACCCTGTTTCAGTCATTGCTGTACGAGACCGAGTCTCAGTTAATACTACAGTAGACCCTGACTCAGTTATTACTACACTAGACCCTGTCTCAGTTATTACTACACTAGACCCTGTCTCAGTTATTACTACACGAGACCGAGTCTCAGTTAATACTACAGTAGACCCTGACTCAGTTATTACTACACTCGACCCTGTCTCAGTTATTACTACACTAGACCCTGTCTCAGTTATTACAACATTAGACCCTGTCTCATTTATTACTACACTAGACCCTGTCTCAGTTACTACTGCACTAGACCCTGTCTCAGTTATTACTACATTAGACTCTGTCTCAGTTACTACTACACTGGACCCAGTCTCAGTTATTACTGCACAAGACTCTGTCAGTTATTCCTACACAAGACCCTGTCTCAGTTATTCCAGCACTAGACCATGGCTCAGTTATTATTACACTAGACCCTGTCTCAGTTATTACAGCCCTAGACACTGACTCAGTTATTAGTGTACGAGACCCTGTCTCAGTTATTACTACAGTAGACGCTGTCTCAGTTATTACGATGCTAGACCCTGACTCAGTTAATACTCCACTAGACTCTGTCTCAGTTATTACTGCACTAGAACCTGTTTCAATTAATACTTCATGAGACCCTGACTCATTTATTACTACAGTAGACTCTGTCTCAGTTGTTACTGCACTGGACCCTGTCTCAATTTTTACTAAAATAGGGTCTGTCTCAGTTATTACTAATCTAGACCCAGTCTCAGTTATTACTACACAAGACACGGTCTCAATTATTACTACTCTAGACCCTGTCCCAGTTATTACTACACCAGACCCAGTCTCAGTTATGACTGTACCAGATCCTATCTCAGTTATTATTACACGAGAGCTTTTCTCAGTTATTAATACACTAGACACTGTCTCTGTTATTACAACATGGGACCCTGTCTCATTTATTACTACACTAGGCCCTGTCTCAGTTATTACTGCACCAGACGCTATCTCAATTATTACTGCACTAGACCCTGTCTCAGTTATTACTACATTAGACACTGTCTCAGTTATTACTACACCCGACCCTGTCTCAGTTATTACTACACTTGACCTTGTCTCAGTTATTACTGCACTGGACCCTGTCTCAGTTATTACTGCACTAGACATTGTCTCAGTTATTAATACACTAGACCCTGTCTCAGTTTTTACTGCACTAGACACTGTCTCAGTTATTACTAATCTAGACCCAGTCTCAGTTACTACTACACTAGAACCTGACTCAGTTATTATTACACTAGACCCTGTCTCAGTCATTACTACACGAGACCGAGTCTCAGTTAATACTACAGTAGACCCTGACTCAGTTATTACTACACTAGACCCTGTCTCAGTTATTACAACATGAGACCCTGTCTCATTTATTACTACACTAGACCCTGTCTCAGTTACTACTGCATTAGACCCTGTCTCAGTTATTACTACATTAGACTCTGTCTCAGTTATTACTACACTGGACCCAGTCTCAGTTATTACTGCACAAGACCCTGTCACAGTTATTACTGCACTAGACCCTGTCTCAGTTATTCCTACACTAGACCCTGCCGCAATTATGACTGCACTAGACCCTGTCTCAGTTATTCCTACACTAGACCCTGTCTCGGTTATTACTACACTAGACCCTGTCTCAGTTATTCCTGCACGACACCATGGCTCCATTATTATTACACTAGACCCTGTCTCAGTTATTACTGCCCTAGACCCTTACTCAGTTGTTAGTGTACGAGACCCTGTCTCAGTTATTACTACAGTAGACGCTGTCTCAGTTATTACGATGCTAGACCCTGACTCAGTTAATACTCCACTAGACTCTGTCACAGTTATTATTGCACTAGAACCTGTCTCAATTAATACATCATGAGACCCTGACTCATTTATTACTACACTAGACCCTGTCTCAGTTGTTACTGCACTGTAACCTGTCTCAATTTTTACTAACATAGGCCCTGTCTCAGTTCTTACTAATCTAGACGCAGTCTCAGTTATTACTACACAAGACACGGTCTCGATTATTACTACTCTAGACCCTGTCCCAGTTATTACTACACCAGACCCAGTCTCAGTTATGACTGTACCAGATCCTATCTCAGTTATTACTACACGAGAGCCTTTCTCAGTTATTAATACACTAGACACTATCTCTGTTATTACAACACGGGACCCTGTCTCATTTATTACTACACTAGGCCCTGTCTCAATTATTACTGCACTAGACCCTGTCTCAGTTATTACGACACTAGACCCTGTCTCAGTTATTACTGCACTAGACCTTGTCTCAATTATGACTGTAGTAGACCCTATCTCAGTTATTACTGCATCAGACCCTGTCTCAATTATTACTGCACTAGGCCCTGTCTCAATTATTACTGCACTAGACCCTGTCTCAGTTATTACTACACTAGAACCTGTCTCAGTTATTACTGCACTCGACCCTGTCACAGTTATTACTGCACTAGACCCTGTCTCATTTATTACTGCACTAGACCTTGTCTCAGTTATGACTGTAGTAGACCCTGCCTCAGTTATTACTGCATCAGACCCTGTTTGAATTATTACTGCACTAGACCCTGTCTCAGTTATTACTACACTGGACACTGTCTCAGTTATTACTACACTAGACCATGTCTCAGTTATTACTACACTAGACCCTGTATCAGTTATTACTACACTGGACCCTGTCTCAGTTATTACTACACTAGAACCTGTCTCAGTTATTACTGCACTGGACCCTGTCTCAGTTATTACTGCACTAGACCCTGTCTCAGTTATTACTGCACTAGACCCTATCTCAATTTTACGACACTAGACCTTGTCTCAGTTTGTACTAATTTAGACCCAGTCTCAGTTATTGCTACACTGGATCCTGACTCAGTTATTACTAAACTAGACCCTGTCTCAGTTATTACTACACTAGACCCTGTCTCAGTTATTACTATACGAGACCCTGTTTCAGTTATTACAACACGAGACCCTGTGTCATTTATTACTACACTAGACCCTGTCTCAGTTATTACTGCACTAGAGCCTTTCTCAGTTATTATTACACTAGAACCTGTCTCAGTTATTACTGCCTTTAGAGCCTGATTCAATTATTACGATGTTAGACTCTGACTCAGTTAACACTCCACTCGACCCTGTCTCAGTTATTACTGCACTAGAACCTGTCTCAGTTAATACTACACTAGGCCCTGACACAGTTATTAATAAACTAGAACCTGTCTCAGTTATTACTGTACGAGATCCTACCTCAGATATTTCTACACGAGAGCCTTTCTCAGTTATTACTACACTAGACGCTGTCTCAGTTATTACAACACGGGAGCCTGTCTCAGTTATTACTGCACTAGACCCTGTCTCAGTAATTCTACACCAGACCCTGTCTCAGTTATTACTGCACTTGACCCTGTCTCAGTTATTACTACACTAGACCCTGTATCAGTTATTACTGCACTAGACACTGTCACAGTTATTACTGCACTAGACCCTGTCTCAGTTATTACTGCACTAGACCCTGTCTCAGTTATGACTGCAATAGACCCTGTCTCAGTTATGACTACACTATACCCTGTCTCAGTTATTACTGCACTGGACCCTATCTAAGTTATTACTACACTAGACCCTGTCTCAGTTATTACTACACTGGACCCTGTCTCAGTTATTACTTCGCAATACCCTGTCACAGTTATTACTGCACTAGACCCTGTCTCAGTTATTTCTGCACGAGACCCTGCCTCAATAATTACTGCACGAGACCCTGTCTCAGTTATTACTTCACTAGACCCTGTCTCAGTTATTACTGCACTGGACACTGTCTCAGTTATTACTACACTAGGCCCTGTCTCAGTTATTACTAATCTAGACCCAGTCTCAGTTATTACTGCACAAGATCCCTGACTCAGTTATTACTAAACTAGACCCTGTCTCAGTCATTACTACACTTACCGAGTCTCAGTTAATACTACACTAGACCCTGTCTCAATTATTACTACACTAGAACCTGTCTCAGTTATTAATACACTAGACACTGTATCAGTTGTTACTGCACTAGACCCTGTCAAAGTTATTACTGCACTAGACACTGTCTCAGTTACTACTGCACTAGAGCCTGTCTCAGTTATGACTGCAATAGACTCTGTCTCAGTTATTACTGCACTAGACCCTGTCTCAATTATTACTGCACTAGACCCTGTCTCAGTTATTACTACACTATACACTGTCTCAGTTATTACTGCACTGGACCCTGTTTAAGTTATTACTACACTAGACCCTATCTCAGTTATTACTACACTGGACCCTGTCTCAGTTATTTCAGCACTAGACCCTGCCTCAATTATTACTGCACTAGACCCTGTCTCAGTTATTACTACACTAGATCCTGTCTCAGTTATTACTGAACTTGACACTGTCTCAGTTATTACTACACTAGGCCCTGTCTCAGTTATTACTAATCTAGACCCAGTCTCAGTTATTACTGCACTAGACCCTGTCTCAGTTATTACTGCACTAGACCCTGTCTCAGTAATTCTACACCAGACCCTGTCTCAGTTATTACTGCACTAGACCCTGTCTCAGATATTACTACACTAGACCCTGTCTCAGTTATTACTGCGCTAGATCCTGTCACAGTTATTGCTGCACTTGGCCCAGTCTCAGTTATTACTATGCTAGACCCTGACTCTGTTATTACTCCATTAGAACCTGTCTCAGTTATTACTGCACTGGAACCTGTCTCATTTATTACTACTCCACACCCAGTCTCAGTTATTACTACACGAGACCCTGTCTTAGTTATTACTACACCAGACCCTGTCTTAGTTATTACTGTCCTATACCCTGACTCAGTTATTACTGTACGAGACCCTGTCTCAGTTATTACTACACTAGACCCTGTCTCAGTTCTTGCTGCACTAGAACCTGTCTCAGTTATTTCTGCACTAGACCCTGTCTCAGTTATTACTGCACTAGACCCTGTCTCAATTATTACTGCACTAGACCCTGTCTCAGTTATTACTACACTGGATCCTGTCTCAGTTATTACTACACTAGACCCTGCCTCAGTTATTACTGCACTAGGCCATGTCTCAGTTATTACAACGTTGGACCCTGTCTTAGTTATTACTGCCCTATACCCTGACTCAGTTATTACTGTACGAGACCCTGTCTTAGTCATTACTGCACTAGATCCTGTCTCAGTAATTCTACACCAGACCTTGTGTCATTTATTATTGCACTAGACCCTGTCTCAGTTATTACTACACTAGACTCTGTCTCAATTATTACTGCACTAGACCCTGTCTCAGTTATTACTACACTGGACCCTGTCTCAGTTATTACTTCGCTATACCCTGTCGCAGTTATTGCTGCACTAGACCCTGTCTCAGTTATTTCTGCACGAGACCCTGTCTCAATTATTACTGCACTAGACCCTGTCTCAGTTATTACTACACTAGAACCTGTCTCAGTTATTACTGCACTGGACCCTGTCTCAGTTATTACTACACTAGACCCTGTCTCAGTTATTACTAATCTAGACCCAGTCTCAGTTATTACTGCACAAGATCCCTGACTCAGTTATTACTAAACTAGACCCATTCTCAGTCATTACTACACTAGACAGAGTCTCAGTTAATATGTCACTAGACCCTGTCTCAATTATTACTACACTAGAACCTGTCTCAGTTATTACTACACTAGACTCTGTCTCAGTCATTACTACACTAGACCGAGTCTCAGTTAATACGACACTAGACCCTGTCTCAATTATTACTACACTAGAACCTGTCTCAGTTATTACGACACTAGACACTGTATCAGTTGTTACTGCACTAGACCCTGTCAAAGTTATTACTGCACTAGACCCTGTCTCAGTTATTACTGCACTAGACCCTGTCTCAGTTATGACTGCAATAGACTCTGTCTCAATTATTACTGCACTAGACCCTGTCTCAATTATTACTGCACTAGACCCTGTCTCAGTTATTACTACACTATACCCTGTCTCAGTTATTACTACACTAGCCCCTATCTCAGTTATTACTACACTGGACCCTGTCTCAGTTATTACTACACTATACCCTGTCTCAGTTATTACTGCACTGGACCCTGTCTCAGTTATTACTGCACTAGACCCTGTCTCAATTATTACTGCACTGGACCCTGTCTCAGTTATTACTGCACTAGAACCTGTCTCAGTTATGAATGCACTAGATCCTGTCTCAGTTATTTCAGCACTAGACCCTGTCTCAGTTATTGCTGCACTTGGCCCTGTCTCAGTTATTACTACGCTAGACTCTGACTAAGTTATTACTACACTAGACCCTGCCTCAGTTATTACTGCACTAGGCCCTGTCTCAGTTGTTACAATGCTAGACCCTGACTCAGTTATTACTCCATTAGACCCTGTCTCAGTTATTACTGTACTGGAACCTCTCTCATTTGTTACTACACAATACCCTGTCTCAGTTATTACTACACGAGTCCATGTCTCAGTTATTACTACACCAGACCCTGTCTTAGTTATTACTGCCCTATACCCTGACTCAGTTATTACTATACGAGACCGTGTCTCAGTTATTACTACATTAGACCCTGTCTCAGTTATTACTGCACTAGACCCTGTCTCAATTATTTCTTCACTAGACCCTGTCTCAGTTATTACTGCACTAGACCCTGTCTCAATTATTACTGCACTTGACCCTGTCTCAGTTATTACTACACTGGACCCTGTCTCAGTTATTACTATCTAGACCCTGCCTCAGTTATTACTGCACTAGGCCCTGTCTCAGTTGTTACAACGCTAGACCCTGACTCAGTTATTACTCCATTAGACCCTGTCTCAGTTTTACTGGACTGGAACCTGTCTCATTTGTTACTACACAAGACCCTGTCTCAGTTATTACTACACGAGTCCATGTCACAGTTATTACTACACCAGACCCTGTCTTAGTTATAACTGCCCTATACCCTGACTCAGTTATTACTGTACGAGACCCTGTCTCAGTTATTACTGCACTAGATCCTGTCTCAGTAATTCTACACCAGACCTTGTGTCATTTATTATTGCACTAGACCCTGTCTCAGTTATTACTACACTAGACCCTGTATCAGTTATTACTGCACTAGAACCTGTCACAGTTATTACTGCACTAGACCCTGTCTCAGTTATTACTGCTCTAGACACAGTCTCAGTTGTGACTGCACCTAACCTGTCTCAGTTATTACTACACTAGACCCTGTATCAGTTATTACTGCACTAGAACCTGTCTCAATAATTACTGCACTCGACCCTGTCTCAGTTATTACTGCACTCGACCCTTTCTCAATTATTACTGCACTAGACCCTGTCTCAGTTATTACTACATTAGACCCTGTCTCAGTTATTACGACACTATACCCTGTCTCATTTATTACTGCACTGGACCGTTTCTAAGTTATTACTACACTCGACCCTGTCTCAGTTATTACTACACTGGACCCTGTCTCAGTTATTACTGCACTAGACCCTGTCTCAGTTATGAATGCACTAGACCCTGTCTCAGTTATTTCTGCACGAGACCCTGTCTCAATTATTACTGCACTAGACCCTGTCTCAGTTATTACTACACTGGACCCTGTCTCAGTTATTACTGCACTGGACCCTGTCTCAGTTATTACTACACTAGGCCCTGTCTCAGTTATTACTAATCTAGACCCAGTCTCAGTTATTACTGCACAAGATCCCTGACTCAGTTATTACTAAACTAGACCGTGTCTCAGTCATTACTACACTAGAGAGCATCTCAGTTAAGACTACACTAGACCCTGTCTCAATTATTACTACACTAGACCAAGTCTCAGTTAATTCTACACTAGACCCTGTCTCAATTATTACTACACTAGAACCTGTCTCAGTTATTACTACACTAGAACCTGTATCAGATGTTACTGCACTAGACCCTGTCAAAGTTATTACTGCACTAGACCCTGTCTCAGTTATTACTGCACTAGACCCTGTCTCAGTTATGACTGCAATAGACTCTGTCTCAGTTATTACTGCACTAGACCCAGTCTCAATTATTACTGCACTAGACCCTGTCTCAGTTATTACTACACTATACCCTGTCGCAGTTATTACTGCATTGGACCCTGCCTAAGTTATTACTACACTAGAACCTATCTCAGTTATTACTACACTAGACCCTGTCTCAGTCATTATGACACTAGACCGAGTCTCAGTTAATTCTACACTAGACCCTGTCTCAATTATTACTACACTAGAACCTGTCTCAGTTATTACTGCACTAGACCCTGTCTCAGTTATGACTGCAATAGACTCTGTCTCAGTTATTACTGCACTAGACCCAGTCTCAGTTATTACTGCAATAGACTCTGTCTCAGTTATTACTGCACTAGACCCGGTCTCAGTTATTACTACACTGGACCCTGTCTCAGTTATTACTACACTATACCCTGTCTCAGTTATTACTGCACTAGACCCTGTCTCAGTTATTACTGCACTAGACCCTGTCTCAATTATTACTGCACTGGACCCTGTCTCAGTTATGAATGCACTGGACCCTGTCTCAGTTATGAATGTACTAGATCCTGTCTCAGTTATTTCAGCACTAGACCCTGTCTCAATTATTACTGCACTAGACCCTGTCACAGTTATTACAGCCCTAGACACTGACTCAGTTATTAGTGTACGAGACCCTGTCTCAGTTATTACTACAGTAGACGCTGTCTCAGTTATTACGATGCTAGACCCTGACTCAGTTAATACTCCACTAGACTCTGTCTCAGTTATTACTGCACTAGAACCTGTTTCAATTAATACTTCATGAGACCCTGACTCATTTATTACTACAGTAGACTCTGTCTCAGTTGTTACTGCACTGGACCCTGTCTCAATTTTTACTAAAATAGGGTCTGTCTCAGTTATTACTAATCTAGACCCAGTCTCAGTTATTACTACACAAGACACGGTCTCAATTATTACTACTCTAGACCCTGTCCCAGTTATTACTACACCAGACCCAGTCTCAGTTATGACTGTACCAGATCCTATCTCAGTTATTATTACACGAGAGCTTTTCTCAGTTATTAATACACTAGACACTGTCTCTGTTATTACAACATGGGACCCTGTCTCATTTATTACTACACTAGGCCCTGTCTCAGTTATTACTGCACCAGACGCTATCTCAATTATTACTGCACTAGACCCTGTCTCAGTTATTACTACATTAGACACTGTCTCAGTTATTACTACACCCGACCCTGTCTCAGTTATTACTACACTTGACCTTGTCTCAGTTATTACTGCACTGGACCCTGTCTCAGTTATTACTGCACTAGACATTGTCTCAGTTATTAATACACTAGACCCTGTCTCAGTTTTTACTGCACTAGACACTGTCTCAGTTATTACTAATCTAGACCCAGTCTCAGTTACTACTACACTAGAACCTGACTCAGTTATTATTACACTAGACCCTGTCTCAGTCATTACTACACGAGACCGAGTCTCAGTTAATACTACAGTAGACCCTGACTCAGTTATTACTACACTAGACCCTGTCTCAGTTATTACAACATGAGACCCTGTCTCATTTATTACTACACTAGACCCTGTCTCAGTTACTACTGCATTAGACCCTGTCTCAGTTATTACTACATTAGACTCTGTCTCAGTTATTACTACACTGGACCCAGTCTCAGTTATTACTGCACAAGACCCTGTCACAGTTATTACTGCACTAGACCCTGTCTCAGTTATTCCTACACTAGACCCTGCCGCAATTATGACTGCACTAGACCCTGTCTCAGTTATTCCTACACTAGACCCTGTCTCGGTTATTACTACACTAGACCCTGTCTCAGTTATTCCTGCACGACACCATGGCTCCATTATTATTACACTAGACCCTGTCTCAGTTATTACTGCCCTAGACCCTTACTCAGTTGTTAGTGTACGAGACCCTGTCTCAGTTATTACTACAGTAGACGCTGTCTCAGTTATTACGATGCTAGACCCTGACTCAGTTAATACTCCACTAGACTCTGTCACAGTTATTATTGCACTAGAACCTGTCTCAATTAATACATCATGAGACCCTGACTCATTTATTACTACACTAGACCCTGTCTCAGTTGTTACTGCACTGTAACCTGTCTCAATTTTTACTAACATAGGCCCTGTCTCAGTTCTTACTAATCTAGACGCAGTCTCAGTTATTACTACACAAGACACGGTCTCGATTATTACTACTCTAGACCCTGTCCCAGTTATTACTACACCAGACCCAGTCTCAGTTATGACTGTACCAGATCCTATCTCAGTTATTACTACACGAGAGCCTTTCTCAGTTATTAATACACTAGACACTATCTCTGTTATTACAACACGGGACCCTGTCTCATTTATTACTACACTAGGCCCTGTCTCAATTATTACTGCACTAGACCCTGTCTCAGTTATTACGACACTAGACCCTGTCTCAGTTATTACTGCACTAGACCTTGTCTCAATTATGACTGTAGTAGACCCTATCTCAGTTATTACTGCATCAGACCCTGTCTCAATTATTACTGCACTAGGCCCTGTCTCAATTATTACTACACTAGAACCTGTCTCAGTTATTACTGCACTCAACCCTGTCACAGTTATTACTGCACTAGACCCTGTCTCATTTATTACTGCACTAGACCTTGTCTCAGTTATGACTGTAGTAGACCCTGCCTCAGTTATTACTGCATCAGACCCTGTTTGAATTATTACTGCACTAGACCCTGTCTCAGTTATTACTACACTGGACACTGTCTCAGTTATTACTACACTAGACCATGTCTCAGTTATTACTACACTAGACCCTGTATCAGTTATTACTACACTGGACCCTGTCTCAGTTATTACTACACTAGAACCTGTCTCAGTTATTACTGCACTGGACCCTGTCTCAGTTATTACTGCACTAGACCCTGTCTCAGTTATTACTGCACTAGACCCTATCTCAATTTTACGACACTAGACCTTGTCTCAGTTTGTACTAATTTAGACCCAGTCTCAGTTATTGCTACACTGGATCCTGACTCAGTTATTACTAAACTAGACCCTGTCTCAGTTATTACTACACTAGACCCTGTCTCAGTTATTACTATACGAGACCCTGTTTCAGTTATTACAACACGAGACCCTGTGTCATTTATTACTACACTAGACCCTGTCTCAGTTATTACTGCACTAGAGCCTTTCTCAGTTATTATTACACTAGAACCTGTCTCAGTTATTACTGCCTTTAGAGCCTGATTCAATTATTACGATGTTAGACTCTGACTCAGTTAACACTCCACTCGACCCTGTCTCAGTTATTACTGCACTAGAACCTGTCTCAGTTAATACTACACTAGGCCCTGACACAGTTATTAATAAACTAGAACCTGTCTCAGTTATTACTGTACGAGATCCTACCTCAGATATTTCTACACGAGAGCCTTTCTCAGTTATTACTACACTAGACGCTGTCTCAGTTATTACAACACGGGAGCCTGTCTCAGTTATTACTGCACTAGACCCTGTCTCAGTAATTCTACACCAGACCCTGTCTCAGTTATTACTGCACTTGACCCTGTCTCAGTTATTACTACACTAGACCCTGTATCAGTTATTACTGCACTAGACACTGTCACAGTTATTACTGCACTAGACCCTGTCTCAGTTATTACTGCACTAGACCCTGTCTCAGTTATGACTGCAATAGACCCTGTCTCAGTTATGACTACACTATACCCTGTCTCAGTTATTACTGCACTGGACCCTATCTAAGTTATTACTACACTAGACCCTGTCTCAGTTATTACTACACTGGACCCTGTCTCAGTTATTACTTCGCAATACCCTGTCACAGTTATTACTGCACTAGACCCTGTCTCAGTTATTTCTGCACGAGACCCTGCCTCAATAATTACTGCACGAGACCCTGTCTCAGTTATTACTTCACTAGACCCTGTCTCAGTTATTACTGCACTGGACACTGTCTCAGTTATTACTACACTAGGCCCTGTCTCAGTTATTACTAATCTAGACCCAGTCTCAGTTATTACTGCACAAGATCCCTGACTCAGTTATTACTAAACTAGACCCTGTCTCAGTCATTACTACACTTACCGAGTCTCAGTTAATACTACACTAGGCCCTGTCTCAGTTATTACTAATCTAGACCCTGTCTCAGTTATTACGACACTAGATCCTGTCTCAGTTATTACTGAACTTGACACTGTCTCAGTTATTACTACACTAGGCCCTGTCTCAGTTATTACTAATCTAGACCCAGTCTCAGTTATTACTGCACTAGACCCTGTCTCAGTTATTACTGCACTAGACCCTGTCTCAGTAATTCTACACCAGACCCTGTCTCAGTTATTACTGCACTAGACCCTGTCTCAGATATTACTACACTAGACCCTGTCTCAGTTATTACTGCGCTAGATCCTGTCACAGTTATTGCTGCACTTGGCCCAGTCTCAGTTATTACTATGCTAGACCCTGACTCTGTTATTACTCCATTAGAACCTGTCTCAGTTATTACTGCACTGGAACCTGTCTCATTTATTACTACTCCACACCCAGTCTCAGTTATTACTACACGAGACCCTGTCTCAGTTATTACTACACCAGACCCTGTCTTAGTTATTACTGTCCTATACCCTGACTCAGTTATTACTGTACGAGACCCTGTCTCAGTTATTACTACACTAGACCCTGTCTCAGTTCTTGCTGCACTAGAACCTGTCTCAGTTATTTCTGCACTAGACCCTGTCTCAGTTATTACTGCACTAGACCCTGTCTCAATTATTACTGCACTAGACCCTGTCTCAGTTATTACTACACTGGATCCTGTCTCAGTTATTACTACACTAGACCCTGCCTCAGTTATTACTGCACTAGGCCATGTCTCAGTTATTACAACGTTGGACCCTGTCTTAGTTATTACTGCCCTATACCCTGACTCAGTTATTACTGTACGAGACCCTGTCTTAGTCATTACTGCACTAGATCCTGTCTCAGTAATTCTACACCAGACCTTGTGTCATTTATTATTGCACTAGACCCTGTCTCAGTTATTACTACACTAGACTCTGTCTCAATTATTACTGCACTAGACCCTGTCTCAGTTATTACTACACTGGACCCTGTCTCAGTTATTACTTCGCTATACCCTGTCGCAGTTATTGCTGCACTAGACCCTGTCTCAGTTATTTCTGCACGAGACCCTGTCTCAATTATTACTGCACTAGACCCTGTCTCAGTTATTACTACACTAGAACCTGTCTCAGTTATTACTGCACTGGACCCTGTCTCAGTTATTACTACACTAGACCCTGTCTCAGTTATTACTAATCTAGACCCAGTCTCAGTTATTACTGCACAAGATCCCTGACTCAGTTATTACTAAACTAGACCCATTCTCAGTCATTACTACACTAGACAGAGTCTCAGTTAATATGTCACTAGACCCTGTCTCAATTATTACTACACTAGAACCTGTCTCAGTTATTACTACACTAGACTCTGTCTCAGTCATTACTACACTAGACCGAGTCTCAGTTAATACGACACTAGACCCTGTCTCAATTATTACTACACTAGAACCTGTCTCAGTTATTACGACACTAGACACTGTATCAGTTGTTACTGCACTAGACCCTGTCAAAGTTATTACTGCACTAGACCCTGTCTCAGTTATTACTGCACTAGACCCTGTCTCAGTTATGACTGCAATAGACTCTGTCTCAATTATTACTGCACTAGACCCTGTCTCAATTATTACTGCACTAGACCCTGTCTCAGTTATTACTACACTATACCCTGTCTCAGTTATTACTACACTAGCCCCTATCTCAGTTATTACTACACTGGACCCTGTCTCAGTTATTACTACACTATACCCTGTCTCAGTTATTACTGCACTGGACCCTGTCTCAGTTATTACTGCACTAGACCCTGTCTCAATTATTACTGCACTGGACCCTGTCTCAGTTATTACTGCACTAGACCCTGTCTCAGTTATGAATGCACTAGATCCTGTCTCAGTTATTTCAGCACTAGACCCTGTCTCAGTTATTGCTGCACTTGGCCCTGTCTCAGTTATTACTACGCTAGACTCTGACTAAGTTATTACTACACTAGACCCTGCCTCAGTTATTACTGCACTAGGCCCTGTCTCAGTTGTTACAATGCTAGACCCTGACTCAGTTATTACTCCATTAGACCCTGTCTCAGTTATTACTGTACTGGAACCTCTCTCATTTGTTACTACACAATACCCTGTCTCAGTTATTACTACACGAGTCCATGTCTCAGTTATTACTACACCAGACCCTGTCTTAGTTATTACTGCCCTATACCCTGACTCAGTTATTACTATACGAGACCGTGTCTCAGTTATTACTACATTAGACCCTGTCTCAGTTATTACTGCACTAGACCCTGTCTCAATTATTTCTTCACTAGACCCTGTCTCAGTTATTACTGCACTAGACCCTGTCTCAATTATTACTGCACTTGACCCTGTCTCAGTTATTACTACACTGGACCCTGTCTCAGTTATTACTATCTAGACCCTGCCTCAGTTATTACTGCACTAGGCCCTGTCTCAGTTGTTACAACGCTAGACCCTGACTCAGTTATTACTCCATTAGACCCTGTCTCAGTTTTACTGGACTGGAACCTGTCTCATTTGTTACTACACAAGACCCTGTCTCAGTTATTACTACACGAGTCCATGTCACAGTTATTACTACACCAGACCCTGTCTTAGTTATAACTGCCCTATACCCTGACTCAGTTATTACTGTACGAGACCCTGTCTCAGTTATTACTGCACTAGATCCTGTCTCAGTAATTCTACACCAGACCTTGTGTCATTTATTATTGCACTAGACCCTGTCTCAGTTATTACTACACTAGACCCTGTATCAGTTATTACTGCACTAGAACCTGTCACAGTTATTACTGCACTAGACCCTGTCTCAGTTATTACTGCTCTAGACACAGTCTCAGTTGTGACTGCACCTAACCTGTCTCAGTTATTACTACACTAGACCCTGTATCAGTTATTACTGCACTAGAACCTGTCTCAATAATTACTGCACTCGACCCTGTCTCAGTTATTACTGCACTCGACCCTTTCTCAATTATTACTGCACTAGACCCTGTCTCAGTTATTACTACATTAGACCCTGTCTCAGTTATTACGACACTATACCCTGTCTCATTTATTACTGCACTGGACCGTTTCTAAGTTATTACTACACTCGACCCTGTCTCAGTTATTACTACACTGGACCCTGTCTCAGTTATTACTGCACTAGACCCTGTCTCAGTTATGAATGCACTAGACCCTGTCTCAGTTATTTCTGCACGAGACCCTGTCTCAATTATTACTGCACTAGACCCTGTCTCAGTTATTACTACACTGGACCCTGTCTCAGTTATTACTGCACTGGACCCTGTCTCAGTTATTACTACACTAGGCCCTGTCTCAGTTATTACTAATCTAGACCCAGTCTCAGTTATTACTGCACAAGATCCCTGACTCAGTTATTACTAAACTAGACCGTGTCTCAGTCATTACTACACTAGAGAGCATCTCAGTTAAGACTACACTAGACCCTGTCTCAATTATTACTACACTAGACCAAGTCTCAGTTAATTCTACACTAGACCCTGTCTCAATTATTACTACACTAGAACCTGTCTCAGTTATTACTACACTAGAACCTGTATCAGATGTTACTGCACTAGACCCTGTCTCAGTTATTACTGCACTAGACCCTGTCTCAGTTATGACTGCAATAGACTCTGTCTCAGTTATTACTGCACTAGACCCAGTCTCAATTATTACTGCACTAGACCCTGTCTCAGTTATTACTACACTATACCCTGTCGCAGTTATTACTGCATTGGACCCTGCCTAAGTTATTACTACACTAGAACCTATCTCAGTTATTACTACACTAGACCCTGTCTCAGTCATTATGACACTAGACCGAGTCTCAGTTAATTCTACACTAGACCCTGTCTCAATTATTACTACACTAGAACCTGTCTCAGTTATTACTGCACTAGACCCTGTCTCAGTTATGACTGCAATAGACTCTGTCTCAGTTATTACTGCACTAGACCCAGTCTCAGTTATTACTGCAATAGACTCTGTCTCAGTTATTACTGCACTAGACCCGGTCTCAGTTATTACTACACTGGACCCTGTCTCAGTTATTACTACACTATACCCTGTCTCAGTTATTACTGCACTAGACCCTGTCTCAGTTATTACTGCACTAGACCCTGTCTCAATTATTACTGCACTGGACTCTGTCTCAGTTATGAATGCACTGGACCCTGTCTCAGTTATGAATGTACTAGATCCTGTCTCAGTTATTTCAGCACTAGACCCTGTCTCAATTATTACTGCACTAGACCCTGTCACAGTTATTACTACACTAGACCCTGTCTCAGTTATTACTGAACTGGACCCTGTCTCAATTATTACTACACTAGGCCCTGTGTCAGTCATTACTAATCTAGACCCAGTCTCAGTTATTACTGCACTAGACCCTGTCTCAATTATTACTGCACTAGACCGTGTCTCAGTAATTCTACACCAGACCCTGTCTCAGTTATTACTGCACGAGACCCTGTCTCAGATATTACTACACTAGACCCTGTGTCAGTTATTACTACACCAGACCTTGTCTCAGTTATTACTACACTAGACCCTGCCTCAGTTATTACTGCACTAGACCCTGTCTCAGTTATTGCTGCACTTGGCCCTGTATCAGTTATTACTACGCTAGACCCTGACTCTGTTATTACTACATTAGACCCTGTCTCAGTTATTACTGCACTGGAACCTGTCTCATTTATTACTACTCTAGACCCTGTCTCAGTTATTACTACACGCGACTCTGTCTCAGTTATTACTACACGAGACCCTGTCTTAGTTATTACTGCCCTACACCCTGACTCAGTTATTACTGTACGAGACCCTGTCTTAGTTATTACTAGACTAGACCCTGTCTCAGTTATTACTGCACTAGACCCTGTCTCAGTTATTTCTGCACTAGAACTGTCTCAGTTATTACTGCACCAGACCCTGCCTCAGTTGTTACTGCACTAGACCGTGTCTCAATTATTACTGCACTGGACCGTGTCTCAGTTATTACTGCACTAGATCCTGTCTCAGTTATGAATGCACTAGACCCTGTCTCAGTTATTTCTGCACGAGACCCTGTCTCAATTATTACTGCACTAGACCCTGTCTCAGTTATTACTACACTAGACTCTGTCTCAGTTATTACTGCACTTGACCATGTCTCAGTTATTACTACACTAGGCCCTGTCTCAGTTATTACTAATCTAGACCCAGTCTCAGTTATTACTGCACAAGATCCCTGACTCAGTTATTATTAAACTAGACCCTGTCTCAGTCATTACTACACTAGACAGCATCTCAGTTAATACTACACTAGGCCCTGTCTCAATTATTACTACACTAGAACCTGTCTCAGTTATTACTACACTCGACCTTGTCTCAGTTATGACTGCAATAGACTCTGTCTCAGTTATTACTGCACGAGACCCAGTCTCAATTATTACTGCACTAGACCCTGTCTCAGTTATTACTACACTATAGCCTGTATCATTTATTACTGCACTGGACCCTGTCTAATTTATTACTTCTCTGGACCCTATCTCAGTTATTACTACACTGGACACTGTCTCAGTTATTACTACACTATACCCTGTCTCAGTTATTACTGCACTAGACCCTGTCTCAGTTATTACTGCACTAGACCCTGTCACAGTTATTACTGCACTAGACACAGTCTCAGTTATTACTGCACTAGAACCTGTCTCAATTATGACTGCAGTAGACCCTGTCTCAGTTATTACTGCACTAGACCCAGTCTCAATTATTACTGCACTAGACCCTGTCTCAGTTATTACTACACTATACCCTGTCGCAGTTATTACTGCATTGGACCCTGCCTAAGTTATTACTACACTAGAACCTATCTCAGTTATTACTACACTAGACCCTGTCTCAGTCATTATGACACTAGACCGAGTCTCAGTTAATTCTACACTAGACCCTGTCTCAATTATTACTACACTAGAACCTGTCTCAGTTATTACTGCACTAGACCCTGTCTCAGTTATGACTGCAATAGACTCTGTCTCAGTTATTACTGCACTAGACCCAGTCTCAGTTATTACTGCAATAGACTCTGTCTCAGTTATTACTGCACTAGACCCGGTCTCAGTTATTACTACACTGGACCCTGTCTCAGTTATTACTACACTATACCCTGTCTCAGTTATTACTGCACTAGACCCTGTCTCAGTTATTACTGCACTAGACCCTGTCTCAATTATTACTGCACTGGACCCTGTCTCAGTTATGAATGCACTGGACCCTGTCTCAGTTATGAATGTACTAGATCCTGTCTCAGTTATTTCAGCACTAGACCCTGTCTCAATTATTACTGCACTAGACCCTGTCACAGTTATTACTACACTAGACCCTGTCTCAGTTATTACTGAACTGGACCCTGTCTCAATTATTACTACACTAGGCCCTGTGTCAGTCATTACTAATCTAGACCCAGTCTCAGTTATTACTGCACTAGACCCTGTCTCAATTATTACTGCACTAGACCGTGTCTCAGTAATTCTACACCAGACCCTGTCTCAGTTATTACTGCACGAGACCCTGTCTCAGTTATTACTGCACTAGACCCTGTCTCAGTTATTGCTGCACTTGGCCCTGTATCAGTTATTACTACGCTAGACCCTGACTCTGTTATTACTACATTAGACCCTGTCTCAGTTATTACTGCACTGGAACCTGTCTCATTTATTACTACTCTAGACCCTGTCTCAGTTATTACTACACGCGACTCTGTCTCAGTTATTACTACACGAGACCCTGTCTTAGTTATTACTGCCCTACACCCTGACTCAGTTATTACTGTACGAGACCCTGTCTTAGTTATTACTAGACTAGACCCTGTCTCAGTTATTACTGCACTAGACCCTGTCTCAGTTATTTCTGCACTAGAACTGTCTCAGTTATTACTGCACCAGACCCTGCCTCAGTTGTTACTGCACTAGACCGTGTCTCAATTATTACTGCACTGGACCGTGTCTCAGTTATTACTGCACTAGATCCTGTCTCAGTTATGAATGCACTAGACCCTGTCTCAGTTATTTCTGCACGAGACCCTGTCTCAATTATTACTGCACTAGACCCTGTCTCAGTTATTACTACACTAGACTCTGTCTCAGTTATTACTGCACTTGACCATGTCTCAGTTATTACTACACTAGGCCCTGTCTCAGTTATTACTAATCTAGACCCAGTCTCAGTTATTACTGCACAAGATCCCTGACTCAGTTATTATTAAACTAGACCCTGTCTCAGTCATTACTACACTAGACAGCATCTCAGTTAATACTACACTAGGCCCTGTCTCAATTATTACTACACTAGAACCTGTCTCAGTTATTACTACACTCGACCTTGTCTCAGTTATGACTGCAATAGACTCTGTCTCAGTTATTACTGCACGAGACCCAGTCTCAATTATTACTGCACTAGACCCTGTCTCAGTTATTACTACACTATAGCCTGTATCATTTATTACTGCACTGGACCCTGTCTAATTTATTACTTCTCTGGACCCTATCTCAGTTATTACCACACTGGACACTGTCTCAGTTATTACTACACTATACCCTGTCTCAGTTATTACTGCACTAGACCCTGTCTCAGTTATTACTGCACTAGACCCTGTCTCAATTATTACTGCACTGGACCCTGACTCAGTTATTACTGCACTAGACCCTGTCTCAGTTATTACTGCACTAGACCCTGTCTCAGTAATTCTACACCAGACCCTGTCTCAGTTATTACTGCACTAGACCCTGTCTCAGATATTACTACACTAGACCCTGTGTCAGTTATTACTACACCAGACCTTGTCTCAGTTATTACTACACTAGACCCTGCCTCAGTTATTACTGCACTAGACCCTGTCTCAGTTATTGCTGCACTTGGCCCTGTATCAGTTATTACTACGCTAGACCCTGACTCTGTTATTACTACATTAGACCCTGTCTCAGTTATTACTGCACTGGAACCTGTCTCATTTATTACTACTCTAGACCCTGTCTCAGTTATTACTACACGCGATTCTGTCTCAGTTATTACTACACGAGACCCTGTCTTAGTTATTACTAGACTAGACCCTGTCTCAGTTATTACTGCACTAGACTCTGTCTCAGTTATTTCTGCACTAGAACTGTCTCAGTTATTACTGCACCAGACCCTGCCTCAGTCGTTACTGCACTAGACCCTGTCTCAGTTATTACTGCACTTGACCATGTCTCAGTTATTACTACACTAGGCCCTGTCTCAGTTATTACTAATCTAGACCCAGTCTCAGTTATTACTGCACTAGACAGCATCTCAGTTAATACTACACTAGACCCTGTCTCAATTATTACTACACTAGAACCTGTCTCAGTTATTACTACACTCGACCCTGTATCAGTTGTTACTGCACTAGACTCTGTCTCAGTTATTACTGCACTAGACCCAGTCTCAATTATTACTGCACTAGACCCTGTCTCAGTTATTACTACACTATAGCCTGTATCATTTATTACTGCACTGGACCCTGTCTAAGTTATTACTACTCTGGACCCTATCTCCGTTATTATTACACTGGACACTGTCTCAGTTATTACTACACTATACCCTGTCTCAGTTATTACTGCACTAGACCCTGTCTCAGTTATTACTGCACTAGACCCTGTCTCAATTATTACTGCACTAGACCCTGTCTCAGTTATTACTAATCTAGACCCAGTCTCAGTTATTACTGCACTAGACCCTGTCTCAGTTATTACTGCACTAGATCCTGTCTCAGTAATTCTACACCAGAAACTGTCTCAGTTATTACTGCACTAGACCCGGTCTCAGATATTGCTACACTAGACCCTGTCTCAGTTATTACTACACCAGACCTTGTCTCAGTTATTACTACACTAGACCCTGTCTCAGTTTTTACTGCACTAGACCCTGTCTCAGTTATTGCTGCACTTGGCCCTGTCTCAGGTATTACTACGCTAGACCCTGACTCTGTTATTACTCCATTAGACACTGTCTCAGTTATTACTGCACTGGAACCTGTCACATTTATTACTACTCTAGACACTGTCTCAGTTATTAGCACACGAGACCCTGTCTCAGTTATTACTACACGAGACCCTGTCTTAGTTATTACTGCCCTACACCCTGACTCAGTTATTACTGTATGAGACCCTGTCTCAGTTATTACTACACTAGACCTTGTCTCAGTTATTCCTGCACTAGACCCTGTCTCAGTTATTTCTGCACTAGATCCTGTCTCAGTTATTACTGCACTAGACCCTGTCTCAATTATTACTGCACTAGACCCTGTCTCAGTTATTACTACACTGGACCCTGTCTCAGTTATTACTACACTAGACCCTGCCTCAGTTATTACTGCACTAGGCCCTGCCTCAGTTATTACAATGCTAGACCCTGACTCAGTTATTACTCCATTAGACCCTGTCTCAGTTATTACTGTACTGGAACCTGTCTCATTTGTTACTACACAAGACCCTGTCTCAGTTATTACTACACGAGACTCTGTCTCAGTTATTACTACGCCTGACCCTGTCTTAGTTATTACTGCTCTATACCCTGACTCAGTTATTACTGCACAAGATCCCTGACTCAGTTATTACTAAACTAGACCCTGTCTTAGTCATTACTACACTGGACAGAGTCTCAGTTAATACTACACTAGACCCTGTCTCAATTATTGCTACACTAGACCCTGTCTCAATTATTACTACACTAGAACCTGTCTCAGTTATTACTAAACTATACCCTGTCGCAGTTAATACTGCACTAGACCCTGTCAAAGTTATTACTGCACTAGACACTGTCTCAGTTATTACTGCACTAGACCCTGTCTCAGTTATGACTGCAATAGACTCTGTCTCAGTTATTACTGCACTAGACCCTGTCTCAATTATTACTGCACTAGACCCTGTCTCAGTTTTTACTACACTGTACTCTGTCTCAGTTATTACTGCACTGGACCCTGTCTAAGTTATTACTACACTATACCCTGTCTCAGTTATTACTGCACTGGACCCTGTCTCAGTTATTACTGCACTAGACCCTGTCTCAATTATTACTGTACTGGACCCTGTCTCAGATATTACTGCACTAGACCCTGTCTCAGTTATGAATGCACTAGATCCTGTCTCAGTTATTTCAGCACTAGACCCTGTCTCAGTTATTGCTGCACTTGGCCCTGTCTCAGTTATTACTACGCTAGACTCTGACTAAGTTATTACTACACTAGACCCTGCCTCAGTTATTACTGCACTAGGTCCTGTCTCAGTTGTTACAATGCTAGACCCTGACTCAGTTATTACTCCATTAGACCCTGTCTCAGTTATTACTGTACTGGAACCTCTCTCATTTGTTACTACACAATACCCTGTCTCAGTTATTACTACACGAGTCCATGTCTCAGTTATTACTACACCAGACCCTGTCTTAGTTATTACTGCCCTATACCCTGACTCAGTTATTACTATACGAGACCGTGTCTCAGTTATTACTACATTAGACCCTGTCTCAGTTATTACTGCACTAGACCCTGTCTCAATTATTTCTTCACTAGACCCTGTCTCAGTTATTACTGCACTAGACCCTGTCTCAATTATTACTGCACTTGACCCTGTCTCAGTTATTACTACACTGGACCCTGTCTCAGTTATTACTATCTAGACCCTGCCTCAGTTATTACTGCACTAGGCCCTGTCTCAGTTGTTACAACGCTAGACCCTGACTCAGTTATTACTCCATTAGACCCTGTCTCAGTTTTACTGGACTGGAACCTGTCTCATTTGTTACTACACAAGACCCTGTCTCAGTTATTACTACACGAGTCCATGTCACAGTTATTACTACACCAGACCCTGTCTTAGTTATAACTGCCCTATACCCTGACTCAGTTATTACTGTACGAGACCCTGTCTCAGTTATTACTGCACTAGATCCTGTCTCAGTAATTCTACACCAGACCTTGTGTCATTTATTATTGCACTAGACCCTGTCTCAGTTATTACTACACTAGACCCTGTATCAGTTATTACTGCACTAGAACCTGTCACAGTTATTACTGCACTAGACCCTGTCTCAGTTATTACTGCTCTAGACACAGTCTCAGTTGTGACTGCACCTAACCTGTCTCAGTTATTACTACACTAGACCCTGTATCAGTTATTACTGCACTAGAACCTGTCTCATTTATTACTGCACTGGACCGTTTCTAAGTTATTACTACACTCGACCCTGTCTCAGTTATTACTACACTGGACCCTGTCTCAGTTATTACTGCACTAGACCCTGTCTCAGTTATGAATGCACTAGACCCTGTCTCAGTTATTTCTGCACGAGACCCTGTCTCAATTATTACTGCACTAGACCCTGTCTCAGTTATTACTACACTGGACCCTGTCTCAGTTATTACTGCACTGGACCCTGTCTCAGTTATTACTACACTAGGCCCTGTCTCAGTTATTACTAATCTAGACCCAGTCTCAGTTATTACTGCACAAGATCCCTGACTCAGTTATTACTAAACTAGACCGTGTCTCAGTCATTACTACACTAGAGAGCATCTCAGTTAAGACTACACTAGACCCTGTCTCAATTATTACTACACTAGACCAAGTCTCAGTTAATTCTACACTAGACCCTGTCTCAATTATTACTACACTAGAACCTGTCTCAGTTATTACTACACTAGAACCTGTATCAGATGTTACTGCACTAGACCCTGTCAAAGTTATTACTGCACTAGACCCTGTCTCAGTTATTACTGCACTAGACCCTGTCTCAGTTATGACTGCAATAGACTCTGTCTCAGTTATTACTGCACTAGACCCAGTCTCAATTATTACTGCACTAGACCCTGTCTCAGTTATTACTACACTATACCCTGTCTCAGTTATTACTGCATTGGACCCTGCCTAAGTTATTACTACACTAGAACCTATCTCAGTTATTACTACACTGGACCCTGTCTCAGTTATTACTACACTATACCCTGTCTCAGTTATTACTGCACTCGACCCTGTCTCAGTTATTACTGCACTAGACCCTGTCTCAATTATTACTGCACTGGACCCTGTCTCAGTTATGAATGCACTGGACCCTGTCTCAGTTATGAATGCATTAGATCCTGTCTCAGTTATTACTGCACTGGACCCTGTCTCAGTTATTACTACACTAGGCCCTGTCTCAGTTATTACTAATCTAGACCCAGTCTCAGTTATTACTGCACAAGATCCCTGACTCAGTTATTACTAAACTAGACCGTGTCTCAGTCATTACTACACTAGAGAGCGTCTCAGTTAATACTACACTAGACCCTGTCTCAATTATTACTACACTGGACCCTGTCTCAGTTATGACTGCAATAGACTCTGTCTCAGTTATTACTGCACTAGACCCAGTCTCAGTTATTACTGCAATAGACTCTGTCTCAGTTATTACTGCACTAGACCCGGTCTCAGTTATTACTACACTGGACCCTGTCTCAGTTATTACTACACTATACCCTGTCTCAGTTATTACTGCACTAGACCCTGTCTCAGTTATTACTGCACTAGACCCTGTCTCAATTAATACTGCACTGGACCCTGTCTCAGTTATGAATGCACTGGACCCTGTCTCAGTTATGAATGTACTAGATCCTGTCTCAGTTATTTCAGCACTAGACCCTGTCTCAATTATTACTGCACTAGACCCTGTCACAGTTATTACTACACTAGACCCTGTCTCAGTTATTACTGAACTGGACCCTGTCTCAATTATTACTACACTAGGCCCTGTGTCAGTCATTACTAATCTAGACCCAGTCTCAGTTATTACTGCACTAGACCCTGTCTCAATTATTACTGCACTAGACCGTGTCTCAGTAATTCTACACCAGACCCTGTTTCAGTTATTACTGCACGAGACCCTGTCTCAGATATTACTACACTAGACCCTGTGTCAGTTATTACTACACCAGACCTTGTCTCAGTTATTACTACACTAGACCCTGCCTCAGTTATTACTGCACTAGACCCTGTCTCAGTTATTGCTGCACTTGGCCCTGTATCAGTTATTACTACGCTAGACCCTGACTCTGTTATTACTACATTAGACCCTGTCTCAGTTATTACTGCACTGGAACCTGTCTCATTTATTACTACTCTAGACCCTGTCTCAGTTATTACTACACGCGACTCTGTCTCAGTTATTACTACACGAGACCCTGTCTTAGTTATTACTGCCCTACACCCTGACTCAGTTATTACTGTACGAGACCCTGTCTTAGTTATTACTAGACTAGACCCTGTCTCAGTTATTACTGCACTAGACCATGTCTCAGTTATTTCTGCACTAGAACTGTCTCAGTTATTACTGCACCAGACCCTGCCTCAGTTGTTACTGCACTAGACCCTGTCTCAATTATTACTGCACTGGACCGTGTCTCAGTTATTACTGCACTAGATCCTGTCTCAGTTATGAATGCACTAGACCCTGTCTCAGTTATTTCTGCACGAGACCCTGTCTCAATTATTACTGCACTAGACCCTGTCTCAGTTATTACTACACTAGACTCTGTCTCAGTTATTACTGCACTTGACCATGTCTCAGTTATTACTACACTAGGCCCTGTCTCAGTTATTACTAATCTAGACCCAGTCTCAGTTATTACTGCACAAGATCCCTGACTCAGTTATTATTAAACTAGACCCTGTCTCAGTCATTACTACACTAGACAGCATCTCAGTTAATACTACACTAGGCCCTGTCTCAATTATTACTACACTAGAACCTGTCTCAGTTATTACTACACTCGACCTTGTCTCAGTTATGACTGCAATAGACTCTGTCTCAGTTATTACTGCACTAGACCCAGTCTCAATTATTACTGCACTAGACCCTGTCTCAGTTATTACTACACTATAGCCTGTATCATTTATTACTGCACTGGACCCTGTCTAATTTATTACTTCTCTGGACCCTATCTCAGTTATTACTACACTGGACACTGTCTCAGTTATTACTACACTATACCCTGTCTCAGTTATTACTGCACTAGACCCTGTCTCAGTTATTACTGCACTAGACCCTGTCTCAATTATTACTGCACTGGACCCTGACTCAGTTATTACTGCACTAGACCCTGTCTCAGTTATTACTGCACTAGACCCTGTCTCAGTAATTCTACACCAGACCCTGTCTCAGTTATTACTGCACTAGACCCTGTCTCAGATATTACTACACTAGACCCTGTGTCAGTTATTACTACACCAGACCTTGTCTCAGTTATTACTACACTAGACCCTGCCTCAGTTATTACTGCACTAGACCCTGTCTCAGTTATTGCTGCACTTGGCCCTGTATCAGTTATTACTACGCTAGACCCTGACTCTGTTATTACTACATTAGACCCTGTCTCAGTTATTACTGCACTGGAACCTGTCTCATTTATTACTACTCTAGACCCTGTCTCAGTTATTACTACACGCGATTCTGTCTCAGTTATTACTACACGAGACCCTGTCTTAGTTATTACTAGACTAGACCCTGTCTCAGTTATTACTGCACTAGACTCTGTCTCAGTTATTTCTGCACTAGAACTGTCTCAGTTATTACTGCACGAGACCCTGCCTCAGTCGTTACTGCACTAGACCCTGTCTCAGTTATTACTGCACTTGACCATGTCTCAGTTATTACTACACTAGGCCCTGTCTCAGTTATTACTAATCTAGACCCAGTCTCAGTTATTACTGCACTAGACAGCATCTCAGTTAATACTACACTAGACCCTGTCTCAATTATTACTACACTAGAACCTGTCTCAGTTATTACTACACTCGACCCTGTATCAGTTGTTACTGCACTAGACTCTGTCTCAGTTATTACTGCACTAGACCCAGTCTCAATTATTACTGCACTAGACCCTGTCTCAGTTATTACTACACTATAGCCTGTATCATTTATTACTGCACTGGACCCTGTCTAAGTTATTACTACTCTGGACCCTATCTCAGTTATTATTACACTGGACACTGTCTCAGTTATTACTACACTATACCCTGTCTCAGTTATTACTGCACTAGACCCTGTCTCAGTTATTACTGCACTAGACTCTGTCTCAATTATTACTGCACTAGACCCTGTCTCAGTTATTACTAATCTAGACCCAGTCTCAGTTATTACTGCACTAGACCCTGTCTCAGTTATTACTGCACTAGATCCTGTCTCAGTAATTCTACACCAGAAACTGTCTCAGTTATTACTGCACTAGACCCTGTCTCAGATATTGCTACACTAGACCCTGTCTCAGTTATTACTACACCAGACCTTGTCTCAGTTATTACTACACTAGACCCTGTCTCAGTTTTTACTGCACTAGACCCTGTCTCAGTTATTGCTGCACTTGGCCCTGTCTCAGGTATTACTACGCTAGACCCTGACTCTGTTATTACTCCATTAGACCCTGTCTCAGTTATTACTGCACTGGAACCTGTCACATTTATTACTACTCTAGACACTGTCTCAGTTATTAGCACACGAGACCCTGTCTCAGTTATTACTACACGAGACCCTGTCTTAGTTATTACTGCCCTACACCCTGACTCAGTT
This sequence comes from Pristiophorus japonicus, assembly GCF_044704955.1. Lineage (NCBI taxonomy): Eukaryota > Metazoa > Chordata > Chondrichthyes > Pristiophoridae > Pristiophorus > Pristiophorus japonicus. Next base: position 77,618,491 of record NC_091996.1, on the reverse strand, counting down.
ATTACTGTATGAGACCCTGTCTCAGTTATTACTACACTAGACCCTGTCTCAGTTATTCCTGCACTAGACCCTGTCTCAGTTATTTCTGCACTAGATCCTGTCTCAGTTATTACTGCACTAGACCCTGTCTCAATTATTACTGCACTAGACCCTGTCTCAGTTATTACTACACTGGACCCTGTCTCAGTTATTACTGCACTAGACCCTGCCTCAGTTATTACTGCACTAGGCCCTGCCTCAGTTATTACAATGCTAGACCCTGACTCAGTTATTACTCCATTAGACCCTGTCTCAGTTATTACTGTACTGGAACCTGTCTCATTTGTTACTACACAAGACCCTGTCTCAGTTATTACTACACGAGACTCTGTCTCAGTTATTACTACGCCTGACCCTGTCTTAGTTATTACTGCTCTATACCCTGACTCAGTTATTACTGCACAAGATCCCTGACTCAGTTATTACTAAACTAGACCCTGTCTTAGTCATTACTACACTGGACAGAGTCTCAGTTAATACTACACTAGACCCTGTCTCAATTATTGCTACACTAGACCCTGTCTCAATTATTACTACACTAGAACCTGTCTCAGTTATTACTAAACTATACCCTGTCGCAGTTATTACTGCACTAGACCCTGTCAAAGTTATTACTGCACTAGACACTGTCTCAGTTATTACTGCACTAGACCCTGTCTCAGTTATGACTGCAATAGACTCTGTCTCAGTTATTACTGCACTAGACCCTGTCTCAATTATTACTGCACTAGACCCTGTCTCAGTTTTTACTACACTGTACTCTGTCTCAGTTATTACTGCACTGGACCCTGTCTAAGTTATTACTACACTAGACCCTGTCTCAGTTATTACTGCACGAGACCCTGTCTCAATAATTACTGCACTGGACCCTGTCTCAGTTATTACTGCGCTAGACCCTGTCTCAGTTATGAATGCACTAGATCCTGTCTCATTTATTTCAGCACTAGACCCTGTCTCAATTATTACTGCACGAGACCCTGTCTCAGTTATTACTGCACTTGACCCCGTCTCAGTAATTCTAGACCAGACCCTGTCTCAGTTATTACTGCACTAGACCCTGTCTCAGATATTACTACACTAGACCTTGTCTCAGTTATTACTACACCAGACCTTGTCTCAGTTATTACTACACTAGACCCTGTCTCATTTATTACTACTCTAGACCCTGTCTCAGTTATTACTACACGAGACCCTGTCTCAGTTATTACTACACGAGACCCTGTCTTAGTTATTACTGCCCTACACCCTGACTCAGTTATTACTGTATGAGACCCTGTCTCAGTTATTACTACACTAGACCCTGTCTCAGTTATTCCTGCACTAGACCCTGTCTCAGTTATTTCTGCACTAGATCCTGTCTCAGTTATTACTGCACTAGACCCTGTCTCAATTATTACTGCACTAGACCCTGTCTCAGTTATTACTACACTGGACCCTGCCTCAGTTATTACTGCACTAGGCCCTGCCTCAGTTATTACAATGCTAGACCCTGACTCAGTTATTACTCCATTAGACCCTGTCTCAGTTATTACTGTACTGGAACCTGTCTCATTTGTTACTACACAAGACCCTGTCTCAGTTATTACTACACGAGACTCTGTCTCAGTTATTACTACGCCTGACCCTGTCTTAGTTATTACTGCTCTATACCCTGACTCAGTTATTACTGCACAAGATCCCTGACTCAGTTATTACTAAACTAGACCCTGTCTTAGTCATTACTACACTGGACAGAGTCTCAGTTAATACTACACTAGACCCTGTCTCAATTATTGCTACACTAGACCCTGTCTCAATTATTACTACACTAGAACCTGTCTCAGTTATTACTAAACTATACCCTGTCGCAGTTATTACTGCACTAGACCCTGTCAAAGTTATTACTGCACTAGACACTGTCTCAGTTATTACTGCACTAGACCCTGTCTCAGTTATGACTGCAATAGACTCTGTCTCAGTTATTACTGCACTAGACCCTGTCTCAATTATTACTGCACTAGACACTGTCTCAGTTTTTACTATACTATACTCTGTCTCAGTTATTACTGCACTGGACCCTGTCTAAGTTATTACTACACTAGATCCTATCTCAGTTATTACTACACTGGATCCTGTCTCAGTTATTACTACACTATACCCTGTCTCAGTTATTACTGCACTAGACCCTGTCTCAGTTATTACTGCACGAGACCCTGTCTCAATAATTACTGCACTGGACCCTGTCTCAGTTATTACTGCGCTAGACCCTGTCTCAGTTATGAATGCACTAGATCCTGTCTCATTTATTTCAGCACTAGACCCTGTCTCAATTATTACTGCACTAGACCCTGTCTCAGTTATTACTACACTAGACACTGTCTCAGTTATTACTGAACTGGATCCTGTCTCAGTTATTACTACACTAGGCCCTGTCTCAGTTATTACTAATCTAGACCCAGTCTCAGGTATTACTGCACGAGACCCCGTCTCAGTAATTCTAGACCAGACCCTGTCTCAGTTATTACTGCACTAGACCCTGTCTCAGATATTACTACACTAGACCCTGTCTCAGTTATTACTACACCAGACCTTGTCTCAGTTATTACTACACTAGACCCTGTCTCAGTTATTACTGCACTAGACCCTGACTCAGTTATTGCTGCACTTGGCCCTGTCTCAGTTATTACTACGCTAGACTCTGACTCTGTTATTACTCCATTAGACCCTGTCTCAGTTATTACTGCACTGGAACCTGTCTCATTTATTACTACTCTAGACCCTGTCTCAGTTATTACTACACGAGACCCTGTCTCAGTTATTACTACACCAGACCTTGTCTCAGTTATTACTAATCTAGACCCAGTCTCAGGTATTACTGCACGAGACCCCGTCTCAGTAATTCTAGACCAGACCCTGTCTCAGTTATTACTGCACTAGACCCTGTCTCAGATATTACTACACGAGACCCTGTCTCAGTTATTACTACACCAGACCTTGTCTCAGTTATTACTACACCAGACCCTGTCTCAGTTATTACTGCACTAGACCCTGACTCAGTTATTGCTGCACTTGGCCCTGTCTCAGTTATTACTACGCTAGACTCTGACTCTGTTATTACTCCATTAGACCCTGTCTCAGTTATGAATGCACTAGACCCTGTCTCAGTTATTGCTACACTTGGCCCTGTCTCAGTTATTACTACGCTAGACTCTGACTCTGTTATTACTCCATTAGACCCTGTCTCAGTTATTACTGCACTGGAACCTGTCTCATTTATTACTACTCTAGACCGTCTCAGTTATTACTACACGAGACCCTGTCTCAGTTATTACTACACCAGACCCTGTTTTAGTTATTACTGCCCTTCACCCTGACTCAGTTATTACTGCACTAGACCCTGTCTCAGTTATTACTGCACTAGACCCTGTCTCAATTATTACTGCACTGGACCCTGTCTCAGTTATTACTGCACTGGACCCTGTCTCAGTTATGAATGCACTAGATCCTGTCTCAGTTATTTCAGCACTAAAACCTGTCTCAATTATTACTGCACTAGACCCTGTCTCAGTTATTACTACACTAGACCCTGTCTCAGTTATTACTAATCTAGACCTAGTCTCAGTTATTACTGCACTAGACCCTGTCTCAGTTATTACTGCACTAGACCCTGTCTCAGTAATTCTACACCAGACACTGTCTCAGTTATTACTGCACTAGACCCTGTCTCAGATATTGCTACACTAGACCCTGTCTCAGTTATTACTACACCAGACCTTGTCTCAGTTAATACTACACTGGACCCTGTCTCAGTTTTTACTGCACTAGACCCTGTCTCAGTTATTGCTGCACTTGGCCCTGTCTCAGGTATTACTACACTAGACCCTGACTCTGTTATTACTCCATTAGACCCTGTCTCAGTTATTACTGCACTGGAACCTGTCTCATTTATTACTATTCTAGACCCTGTCTCAGTTATTACTACATGAGACCCTGTCTCAGTTATTACTACATGAGACCCTGTCTCAGTTATTACTACACGAGACCCTGTCTTAGTTATTACTGCCCTACACCCTGACTCAGTTATTACTGTACGAGACCCTGTCTCAGTTATTACTACACTAGACCCTGTGTCAGTTATTCCTGCACTAGACCCTGTCTCAGTTATTTCTGCACTAGATCCTGTCTCAGTTATTACTGCACTAGACCCTGTCTCAATTATTACTGCACTAGACCCTGTCTCAGTTATTACTACACTGGACCCTGTCTCAGTTATTACTACACTAGACCCTGCCTCAGTTATTACTGCACTAGGCCCTGCCTCAGTTATTACAATGCTAGACCCTGACTCAGTTATTACTCCATTAGACCCTGTCTCAGTTATTACTGTACTGGAACCTGTCTCATTTGTTACTACACAAGACCCTGTCTCAGTTATTACTACACGAGACTCTGTCTCAGTTATTACTATGCCTGACCCTGTCTTAGTTATTACTGCTCTATACCCTGACTCAGTTATTACTGCACAAGATCCCTGACTCAGTTATTACTAAACTAGACCCTGTCTTAGTCATTACTACACTGGACAGAGTCTCAGTTAATACTACACTAGACCCTGTCTCAATTATTGCTACACTAGACCCTGTCTCAATTATTACTACACTAGAACCTGTCTCAGTTATTACTAAACTATACCCTGTCGCAGTTATTACTGCACTAGACCCTGTCAAAGTTATTACTGCACTAGACACTGTCTCAGTTATTACTGCACTAGACCCTGTCTCAGTTATGACTGCAATAGACTCTGTCTCAGTTATTACTGCACTAGACCCTGTCTCAATTATTACTGCACTAGACCCTGTCTCAGTTTTTACTACACTGTACTCTGTCTCAGTTATTACTGCACTGGACCCTGTCTAAGTTATTACTACACTAGACCCTATCTCAGTTATTACTACACTGGACCCTGTCTCAGTTATTACTACACTATACCCTGTCTCAGTTATTACTGCATTAGACCCTGTCTCAGTTATTACTGCACGAGACCCTGTCTCAATAATTACTGCACTGGACCCTGTCTCAGTTATTACTGCGCTAGACCCTATCTCAGTTATGAATTCACTAGATCCTGTCTCATTTATTTCAGCACTAGACCCTGTCTCAATTATTACTGCACGAGACCCTGTCTCAGTTATTACTGCACTTGACCCCGTCTCAGTAATTCTAGACCAGACCCTGTCTCAGTTATTACTGCACTAGACCCTGTCTCAGATATTACTACACTAGACCTTGTCTCAGTTATTACTACACCAGACCTTGTCTCAGTTATTACTACACTAGACCCTGTCTCAGTTATTGCTACACTTGGCCCTGTCTCAGTTATTACTACGCTAGACTCTGACTCTGTTATTACTCCATTAGACCCTGTCTCAGTTATTACTGCACTGGAACCTGTCTCATTTATTACTACTCTAGACCCTGTCTCAGTTATTACTACACGAGACCCTGTCTCAGTTATTACTACACCAGACCCTGTTTTAGTTATTACTGCCCTTCACCCTGACTCAGTTATTACTGCACTAGACCCTGTCTCAGTTATTACTGCACTAGACCCTGTCTCAATTATTACTGCACTGGACCCTGTCTCAGTTATTACTGCACTGGACCCTGTCTCAGTTATGAATGCACTAGATCCTGTCTCAGTTATTTCAGCACTAAAACCTGTCTCAACTATTACTGCACTAGACCCTGTCTCAGTTATTACTACACTAGACCCTGTCTCAGTTATTACTAATCTAGACCCAGTCTCAGTTATTACTGCACTAGACCCTGTCTCAGTTATTACTGCACTAGACCCTGTCTCAGTAATTCTACACCAGACACTGTCTCAGTTATTACTGCACTAGACCCTGTCTCAGATATTGCTACACTAGACCCTGTCTCAGTTATTACTACACCAGACCTTGTCTCAGTTAATACTACACTGGACCCTGTCTCAGTTTTTACTGCACTAGACCCTGTCTCAGTTATTGCTGCACTTGGCCCTGTCTCAGGTATTACTACACTAGACCCTGACTCTGTTATTACTCCATTAGACCCTGTCTCAGTTATTACTGCACTGGAACCTGTCTCATTTATTACTATTCTAGACCCTGTCTCAGTTATTACCACACGAGACCCTGTCTCAGTTATTACTACGCCTGACCCTGTCTTAGTTATTACTGCTCTATACCCTGACTCAGTTATTACTGCACAAGATCCCTGACTCAGTTATTACTAAACTAGACCCTGTCTCAGTCATTACTACACTGGACAGAGTTTCAGTTAATACTACACTAGACCCTGTCTCAATTATTACTACACTAGACCCTGTCTCAATTATTACTACACTAGAACCTGTCTCAGTTATTACTGCACTAGACCCTGTCTCAGTTTTTACTATACTATACTCTGTCTCAGTTATTACTGCACTAGACCCTGTCTCAGTCATTACTACACTGGACAGAGTTTCAGTTAATACTACACTATACCCTGTCGCAGTTATTACTGCACTAGACCCTGTCAAAGTTATTACTGCACTAGACACTGTCTCAGTTATTACTGCACTAGACCCTGTCTCAGTTATGACTGCAATAGACTCTGTCTCAGTTATTACTGCACTAGACCCTGTCTCAATTATTACTGCACTAGACACTGTCTCAGTTTTTACTATACTATACTCTGTCTCAGTTATTACTGCACTGGACCCTGTCTAAGTTATTACTACACTAGATCCTATCTCAGTTATTACTGCACTGGATCCTGTCTCAGTTATTACTACACTATACCCTGTCTCAGTTATTACTGCACTAGACCCTGTCTCAGTTATTACTGCACGAGACCCTGTCTCAATAATTACTGCACTGGACCCTGTCTCAGTTATTACTGCGCTAGACCCTGTCTCAGTTATGAATGCACTAGATCCTGTCTCATTTATTTCAGCACTAGACCCTGTCTCAATTATTACTGCACTAGACCCTGTCTCAGTTATTACTACACTAGACACTGTCTCAGTTATTACTGAACTGGATCCTGTCTCAGTTATTACTACACTAGGCCCTGTCTCAGTTATTACTAATCTAGACCCAGTCTCAGGTATTACTGCACGAGACCCCGTCTCAGTAATTCTAGACCAGACCCTGTCTCAGTTATTACTGCACTAGACCCTGTCTCAGATATTACTACACTAGACCCTGTCTCAGTTATTACTACACCAGACCTTGTCTCACTTATTACTACACTAGACCCTGTCTCAATTATTACTGCACTAGACCCTGACTCAGTTATTGCTGCACTTGGCCCTGTCTCAGTTATTACTACGCTAGACTCTGACTCTGTTATTACTCCATTAGACCCTGTCTCAGTTATTACTGCACTGGAACCTGTCTCATTTATTACTACTCTAGACCCTGTCTCAGTTATTACTACACGAGACCCTGTCTCAGTTATTACTACACCAGACCCTGTTTTAGTTATTACTGCCCTTCACCCTGACTCAGTTATTACTGCACTAGACCCTGTCTCAGTTATTACTACACCAGACCCTGTTTTAGTTATTACTGCCCTACACCCTGACTCAGTTATTACAGTACGAGACCCTGTCTCAGTTATTACTACACTAGACCTTGTCTCAGTTATTACTGCACTAGACCCTGTCTCAGTTATTTCTGCACTACATCCTGTCTCAGTTATTACTGCACTAGACCCTGTCTCAATTATTTCTGCACTAGACCCTGTCTCAGTTATTACTACACTAGACCCTGCCTCAGTTATTACTGCACTAGGCCCTGCCTCAGTTATTACAACGCTAGACCCTGACTCAGTTATTACTCCATTAGACCCTGTCTCAGTTATTACTGTACTGGAACCTGTCTCATTTGTTACTACACAAGACCCTGTCTCAGTTATTACTACACGAGTCTCTGTCTCAGTTATTACTACGCCAGACCTTGTCTTAGTTATTACTGCTCTATACCCTGACTCAGTTATTACTGCACAAGATCCCTGACTCAGTTATTACTAAACTAGACCCTGTTTCAGTCATTACTACACTAGACAGAGTCTCAGTTAATACTACACTAGACCCTGTCTCAATTATTACTACACTAGACCCTGTCTCAATTATTACTACACTAGAACCTGTCTCAGTTATTACTACACTATACACTGTCGCAGTTATTACTGCACTAGACCCTGTCTCAATTATTACTGCACTAGACCCTGTCTCAGTTTTTACTACACTATACCCTATCTCAGTTATTACTACACTGGACCCTGTCTCAGTTATTACTACACCAGACTCTGTCTCAGTTATTACTAATCTAGACCCAGTCTCAGGTATTACTGCACGAGACCCTGTCTCAGTTATTACTGCACTAGACCCCGTCTCAGTAATTCTAGACCAGACCCTGTCTCAGTTATTACTGCACTAGACCCTGTCTCAGATATTACTACACTAGACCCTGTCTCAGTTATTACTACACCAGACCTTGTCTCAGTTATTACTACACTAGACCCTGTCTCAGTTATTACTGCACTAGACCCTGACTCAGTTATTGCTGCACTTGGCCCTGTCTCAGTTATTACTACGCTAGACTCTGACTCTGTTATTACTCCATTATACCCTGTCTCAGTTATTACTGCACTGGAACCTGTCTCATTTATTACTACACTAGACCCTGTCTCAGTTATTACTACACGAGACCCTGTCTCAGTTATTACTACACCAGACCCTGTTTTAGTTATTACTGCCCTACACCCTGACTGAGTTATTACTGTACGATACCCTATCTCAGTTATTACTACACTAGACCCTGTCTCAGTTATTACTGCACTAGACCCTGTCTCAGTTATTTCTGCACTAGACCCTGTCTCAGTTATTATTGCACCTGACCCTGTCTCAATTATTACTGCACTAGACCCTGTCTCAGTTATTACTACACTGGACCCTGTCTCAGTTACTACTACACTAGACCCTGCCTCAGTTATTACTGCACTAGGCCCTGTCTCAGTTATTACAACGCTAGACCCTGACTCAGTTATTACTCCATTAGACCCAGTCTCAGTTATTGCTGCACTTGGCCCTGTATCAGTTATTACTACGCTAGACCCTGACTCTGTTATTACTACATTAGACCCTGTCTCAGTTATTACTGCACTGGAACCTGTCTCATTTATTACTACTCTAGACCCTGTCTCAGTTATTACTACACGCGATTCTGTCTCAGTTATTACTACACGAGACCCTGTCTTAGTTATTACTAGACTAGACCCTGTCTCAGTTATTACTGCACTAGACTCTGTCTCAGTTATTTCTGCACTAGAACTGTCTCAGTTATTACTGCACCAGACCCTGCCTCAGTCGTTACTGCACTAGACCCTGTCTCAGTTATTACTGCACTTGACCATGTCTCAGTTATTACTACACTAGGCCCTGTCTCAGTTATTACTAATCTAGACCCAGTCTCAGTTATTACTGCACTAGACAGCATCTCAGTTAATACTACACTAGACCCTGTCTCAATTATTACTACACTAGAACCTGTCTCAGTTATTACTACACTCGACCCTGTATCAGTTGTTACTGCACTAGACTCTGTCTCAGTTATTACTGCACTAGACCCAGTCTCAATTATTACTGCACTAGACCCTGTCTCAGTTATTACTACACTATAGCCTGTATCATTTATTACTGCACTGGACCCTGTCTAAGTTATTACTACTCTGGACCCTATCTCAGTTATTATTACACTGGACACTGTCTCAGTTATTACTACACTATACCCTGTCTCAGTTATTACTGCACTAGACCCTGTCTCAGTTATTACTGCACTAGACCCTGTCTCAATTATTACTGCACTAGACCCTGTCTCAGTTATTACTAATCTAGACCCAGTCTCAGTTATTACTGCACTAGACCCTGTCTCAGTTATTACTGCACTAGATCCTGTCTCAGTAATTCTACACCAGAAACTGTCTCAGTTATTACTGCACTAGACCCTGTCTCAGATATTGCTACACTAGACCCTGTCTCAGTTATTACTACACCAGACCTTGTCTCAGTTATTACTACACTAGACCCTGTCTCAGTTTTTACTGCACTAGACCCTGTCTCAGTTATTGCTGCACTTGGCCCTGTCTCAGGTATTACTACGCTAGACCCTGACTCTGTTATTACTCCATTAGACCCTGTCTCAGTTATTACTGCACTGGAACCTGTCACATTTATTACTACTCTAGACACTGTCTCAGTTATTACCACACGAGACCCTGTCTCAGTTATTACTACACGAGACCCTGTCTTAGTTATTACTGCCCTACACCCTGACTCAGTTATTACTGTATGAGACCCTGTCTCAGTTATTACTACACTAGACCCTGTCTCAGTTATTCCTGCACTAGACCCTGTCTCAGTTATTTCTGCACTAGATCCTGTCTCAGTTATTACTGCACTAGACCCTGTCTCAATTATTACTGCACTAGACCCTGTCTCAGTTGTTACTGCACTAGACTCTGTCTCAGTTATTACTGCACTAGACCCAGTCTCAATTATTACTGCACTAGACCCTGTCTCAGTTATTACTACACTATAGCCTGTATCATTTATTACTGCACTGGACCCTGTCTAAGTTATTACTACTCTGGACCCTATCTCAGTTATTATTACACTGGACACTGTCTCAGTTATTACTACACTATACCCTGTCTCAGTTATTACTGCACTAGACCCTGTCTCAGTTATTACTGCACTAGACCCTGTCTCAATTATTACTGCACTAGACCCTGTCTCAGTTATTACTAATCTAGACCCAGTCTCAGTTATTACTGCACTAGACCCTGTCTCAGTTATTACTGCACTAGATCCTGTCTCAGTAATTCTACACCAGAAACTGTCTCAGTTATTACTGCACTAGACCCTGTCTCAGATATTGCTACACTAGACCCTGTCTCAGTTATTACTACACCAGACCTTGTCTCAGTTATTACTACACTAGACCCTGTCTCAGTTTTTACTGCACTAGACCCTGTCTCAGTTATTGCTGCACTTGGCCCTGTCTCAGGTATTACTACGCTAGACCCTGACTCTGTTATTACTCCATTAGACCCTGTCTCAGTTATTACTGCACTGGAACCTGTCACATTTATTACTACTCTAGACACTGTCTCAGTTATTAGCACACGAGACCCTGTCTCAGTTATTACTACACGAGACCCTGTCTTAGTTATTACTGCCCTACACCCTGACTCAGTTATTACTGTATGAGACCCTGTCTCAGTTATTACTACACTAGACCCTGTCTCAGTTATTCCTGCACTAGACCCTGTCTCAGTTATTTCTGCACTAGATCCTGTCTCAGTTATTACTGCACTAGACCCTGTCTCAATTATTACTGCACTAGACCCTGTCTCAGTTATTACTACACTGGACCCTGTCTCAGTTATTACTGCACTAGACCCTGCCTCAGTTATTACTGCACTAGGCCCTGCCTCAGTTATTACAATGCTAGACCCTGACTCAGTTATTACTCCATTAGACCCTGTCTCAGTTATTACTGTACTGGAACCTGTCTCATTTGTTACTACACAAGACCCTGTCTCAGTTATTACTACACGAGACTCTGTCTCAGTTATTACTACGCCTGACCCTGTCTTAGTTATTACTGCTCTATACCCTGACTCAGTTATTACTGCACAAGATCCCTGACTCAGTTATTACTAAACTAGACCCTGTCTTAGTCATTACTACACTGGACAGAGTCTCAGTTAATACTACACTAGACCCTGTCTCAATTATTGCTACACTAGACCCTGTCTCAATTATTACTACACTAGAACCTGTCTCAGTTATTACTAAACTATACCCTGTCGCAGTTATTACTGCACTAGACCCTGTCAAAGTTATTACTGCACTAGACACTGTCTCAGTTATTACTGCACTAGACCCTGTCTCAGTTATGACTGCAATAGACTCTGTCTCAGTTATTACTGCACTAGACCCTGTCTCAATTATTACTGCACTAGACCCTGTCTCAGTTTTTACTACACTGTACTCTGTCTCAGTTATTACTGCACTGGACCCTGTCTAAGTTATTACTACACTAGACCCTGTCTCAGTTATTACTGCACGAGACCCTGTCTCAATAATTACTGCACTGGACCCTGTCTCAGTTATTACTGCGCTAGACCCTGTCTCAGTTATGAATGCACTAGATCCTGTCTCATTTATTTCAGCACTAGACCCTGTCTCAATTATTACTGCACGAGACCCTGTCTCAGTTATTACTGCACTTGACCCCGTCTCAGTAATTCTAGACCAGACCCTGTCTCAGTTATTACTGCACTAGACCCTGTCTCAGATATTACTACACTAGACCTTGTCTCAGTTATTACTACACCAGACCTTGTCTCAGTTATTACTACACTAGACCCTGTCTCATTTATTACTACTCTAGACCCTGTCTCAGTTATTACTACACGAGACCCTGTCTCAGTTATTACTACACGAGACCCTGTCTTAGTTATTACTGCCCTACACCCTGACTCAGTTATTACTGTATGAGACCCTGTCTCAGTTATTACTACACTAGACCCTGTCTCAGTTATTCCTGCACTAGACCCTGTCTCAGTTATTTCTGCACTAGATCCTGTCTCAGTTATTACTGCACTAGACCCTGTCTCAATTATTACTGCACTAGACCCTGTCTCAGTTATTACTACACTGGACCCTGCCTCAGTTATTACTGCACTAGGCCCTGCCTCAGTTATTACAATGCTAGACCCTGACTCAGTTATTACTCCATTAGACCCTGTCTCAGTTATTACTGTACTGGAACCTGTCTCATTTGTTACTACACAAGACCCTGTCTCAGTTATTACTACACGAGACTCTGTCTCAGTTATTACTACGCCTGACCCTGTCTTAGTTATTACTGCTCTATACCCTGACTCAGTTATTACTGCACAAGATCCCTGACTCAGTTATTACTAAACTAGACCCTGTCTTAGTCATTACTACACTGGACAGAGTCTCAGTTAATACTACACTAGACCCTGTCTCAATTATTGCTACACTAGACCCTGTCTCAATTATTACTACACTAGAACCTGTCTCAGTTATTACTAAACTATACCCTGTCGCAGTTATTACTGCACTAGACCCTGTCAAAGTTATTACTGCACTAGACACTGTCTCAGTTATTACTGCACTAGACCCTGTCTCAGTTATGACTGCAATAGACTCTGTCTCAGTTATTACTGCACTAGACCCTGTCTCAATTATTACTGCACTAGACACTGTCTCAGTTTTTACTATACTATACTCTGTCTCAGTTATTACTGCACTGGACCCTGTCTAAGTTATTACTACACTAGATCCTATCTCAGTTATTACTACACTGGATCCTGTCTCAGTTATTACTACACTATACCCTGTCTCAGTTATTACTGCACTAGACCCTGTCTCAGTTATTACTGCACGAGACCCTGTCTCAATAATTACTGCACTGGACCCTGTCTCAGTTATTACTGCGCTAGACCCTGTCTCAGTTATGAATGCACTAGATCCTGTCTCATTTATTTCAGCACTAGACCCTGTCTCAATTATTACTGCACTAGACCCTGTCTCAGTTATTACTACACTAGACACTGTCTCAGTTATTACTGAACTGGATCCTGTCTCAGTTATTACTACACTAGGCCCTGTCTCAGTTATTACTAATCTAGACCCAGTCTCAGGTATTACTGCACGAGACCCCGTCTCAGTAATTCTAGACCAGACCCTGTCTCAGTTATTACTGCACTAGACCCTGTCTCAGATATTACTACACTAGACCCTGTCTCAGTTATTACTACACCAGACCTTGTCTCAGTTATTACTACACTAGACCCTGTCTCAGTTATTACTGCACTAGACCCTGACTCAGTTATTGCTGCACTTGGCCCTGTCTCAGTTATTACTACGCTAGACTCTGACTCTGTTATTACTCCATTAGACCCTGTCTCAGTTATTACTGCACTGGAACCTGTCTCATTTATTACTACTCTAGACCCTGTCTCAGTTATTACTACACGAGACCCTGTCTCAGTTATTACTACACCAGACCTTGTCTCAGTTATTACTAATCTAGACCCAGTCTCAGGTATTACTGCACGAGACCCCGTCTCAGTAATTCTAGACCAGACCCTGTCTCAGTTATTACTGCACTAGACCCTGTCTCAGATATTACTACACGAGACCCTGTCTCAGTTATTACTACACCAGACCTTGTCTCAGTTATTACTACACCAGACCCTGTCTCAGTTATTACTGCACTAGACCCTGACTCAGTTATTGCTGCACTTGGCCCTGTCTCAGTTATTACTACGCTAGACTCTGACTCTGTTATTACTCCATTAGACCCTGTCTCAGTTATGAATGCACTAGACCCTGTCTCAGTTATTGCTACACTTGGCCCTGTCTCAGTTATTACTACGCTAGACTCTGACTCTGTTATTACTCCATTAGACCCTGTCTCAGTTATTACTGCACTGGAACCTGTCTCATTTATTACTACTCTAGACCGTCTCAGTTATTACTACACGAGACCCTGTCTCAGTTATTACTACACCAGACCCTGTTTTAGTTATTACTGCCCTTCACCCTGACTCAGTTATTACTGCACTAGACCCTGTCTCAGTTATTACTGCACTAGACCCTGTCTCAATTATTACTGCACTGGACCCTGTCTCAGTTATTACTGCACTGGACCCTGTCTCAGTTATGAATGCACTAGATCCTGTCTCAGTTATTTCAGCACTAAAACCTGTCTCAATTATTACTGCACTAGACCCTGTCTCAGTTATTACTACACTAGACCCTGTCTCAGTTATTACTAATCTAGACCTAGTCTCAGTTATTACTGCACTAGACCCTGTCTCAGTTATTACTGCACTAGACCCTGTCTCAGTAATTCTACACCAGACACTGTCTCAGTTATTACTGCACTAGACCCTGTCTCAGATATTGCTACACTAGACCCTGTCTCAGTTATTACTACACCAGACCTTGTCTCAGTTAATACTACACTGGACCCTGTCTCAGTTTTTACTGCACTAGACCCTGTCTCAGTTATTGCTGCACTTGGCCCTGTCTCAGGTATTACTACACTAGACCCTGACTCTGTTATTACTCCATTAGACCCTGTCTCAGTTATTACTGCACTGGAACCTGTCTCATTTATTACTATTCTAGACCCTGTCTCAGTTATTACTACATGAGACCCTGTCTCAGTTATTACTACATGAGACCCTGTCTCAGTTATTACTACACGAGACCCTGTCTTAGTTATTACTGCCCTACACCCTGACTCAGTTATTACTGTACGAGACCCTGTCTCAGTTATTACTACACTAGACCCTGTGTCAGTTATTCCTGCACTAGACCCTGTCTCAGTTATTTCTGCACTAGATCCTGTCTCAGTTATTACTGCACTAGACCCTGTCTCAATTATTACTGCACTAGACCCTGTCTCAGTTATTACTACACTGGACCCTGTCTCAGTTATTACTACACTAGACCCTGCCTCAGTTATTACTGCACTAGGCCCTGCCTCAGTTATTACAATGCTAGACCCTGACTCAGTTATTACTCCATTAGACCCTGTCTCAGTTATTACTGTACTGGAACCTGTCTCATTTGTTACTACACAAGACCCTGTCTCAGTTATTACTACACGAGACTCTGTCTCAGTTATTACTATGCCTGACCCTGTCTTAGTTATTACTGCTCTATACCCTGACTCAGTTATTACTGCACAAGATCCCTGACTCAGTTATTACTAAACTAGACCCTGTCTTAGTCATTACTACACTGGACAGAGTCTCAGTTAATACTACACTAGACCCTGTCTCAATTATTGCTACACTAGACCCTGTCTCAATTATTACTACACTAGAACCTGTCTCAGTTATTACTAAACTATACCCTGTCGCAGTTATTACTGCACTAGACCCTGTCAAAGTTATTACTGCACTAGACACTGTCTCAGTTATTACTGCACTAGACCCTGTCTCAGTTATGACTGCAATAGACTCTGTCTCAGTTATTACTGCACTAGACCCTGTCTCAATTATTACTGCACTAGACCCTGTCTCAGTTTTTACTACACTGTACTCTGTCTCAGTTATTACTGCACTGGACCCTGTCTAAGTTATTACTACACTAGACCCTATCTCAGTTATTACTACACTGGACCCTGTCTCAGTTATTACTACACTATACCCTGTCTCAGTTATTACTGCATTAGACCCTGTCTCAGTTATTACTGCACGAGACCCTGTCTCAATAATTACTGCACTGGACCCTGTCTCAGTTATTACTGCGCTAGACCCTATCTCAGTTATGAATTCACTAGATCCTGTCTCATTTATTTCAGCACTAGACCCTGTCTCAATTATTACTGCACGAGACCCTGTCTCAGTTATTACTGCACTTGACCCCGTCTCAGTAATTCTAGACCAGACCCTGTCTCAGTTATTACTGCACTAGACCCTGTCTCAGATATTACTACACTAGACCTTGTCTCAGTTATTACTACACCAGACCTTGTCTCAGTTATTACTACACTAGACCCTGTCTCAGTTATTGCTACACTTGGCCCTGTCTCAGTTATTACTACGCTAGACTCTGACTCTGTTATTACTCCATTAGACCCTGTCTCAGTTATTACTGCACTGGAACCTGTCTCATTTATTACTACTCTAGACCCTGTCTCAGTTATTACTACACGAGACCCTGTCTCAGTTATTACTACACCAGACCCCCTGTTTTTAGTTATTACTGCCCTTCACCCTGACTCAGTTATTACTTGCACTAGACCCTGTCTCATTACTGCACTAGACCCTGTCTCAATTATTACTGCACTGGACCCTGTCTCAGTTATTACTGCACTGGACCCTGTCTCAGTTATGAATGCACTAGATCCTGTCTCAGTTATTTCAGCACTAAAACCTGTCTCAACTATTACTGCACTAGACCCTGTCTCAGTTATTACTACACTAGACCCTGTCTCAGTTATTACTAATCTAGACCCAGTCTCAGTTATTACTGCACTAGACCCTGTCTCAGTTATTACTGCACTAGACCCTGTCTCAGTAATTCTACACCAGACACTGTCTCAGTTATTACTGCACTAGACCCTGTCTCAGATATTGCTACACTAGACCCTGTCTCAGTTATTACTACACCAGACCTTGTCTCAGTTAATACTACACTGGACCCTGTCTCAGTTTTTACTGCACTAGACCCTGTCTCAGTTATTGCTGCACTTGGCCCTGTCTCAGGTATTACTACACTAGACCCTGACTCTGTTATTACTCCATTAGACCCTGTCTCAGTTATTACTGCACTGGAACCTGTCTCATTTATTACTATTCTAGACCCTGTCTCAGTTATTACCACACGAGACCCTGTCTCAGTTATTACTACGCCTGACCCTGTCTTAGTTATTACTGCTCTATACCCTGACTCAGTTATTACTGCACAAGATCCCTGACTCAGTTATTACTAAACTAGACCCTGTCTCAGTCATTACTACACTGGACAGAGTTTCAGTTAATACTACACTAGACCCTGTCTCAATTATTACTACACTAGACCCTGTCTCAATTATTACTACACTAGAACCTGTCTCAGTTATTACTGCACTAGACCCTGTCTCAGTTTTTACTATACTATACTCTGTCTCAGTTATTACTGCACTAGACCCTGTCTCAGTCATTACTACACTGGACAGAGTTTCAGTTAATACTACACTATACCCTGTCGCAGTTATTACTGCACTAGACCCTGTCAAAGTTATTACTGCACTAGACACTGTCTCAGTTATTACTGCACTAGACCCTGTCTCAGTTATGACTGCAATAGACTCTGTCTCAGTTATTACTGCACTAGACCCTGTCTCAATTATTACTGCACTAGACACTGTCTCAGTTTTTACTATACTATACTCTGTCTCAGTTATTACTGCACTGGACCCTGTCTAAGTTATTACTACACTAGATCCTATCTCAGTTATTACTGCACTGGATCCTGTCTCAGTTATTACTACACTATACCCTGTCTCAGTTATTACTGCACTAGACCCTGTCTCAGTTATTACTGCACGAGACCCTGTCTCAATAATTACTGCACTGGACCCTGTCTCAGTTATTACTGCGCTAGACCCTGTCTCAGTTATGAATGCACTAGATCCTGTCTCATTTATTTCAGCACTAGACCCTGTCTCAATTATTACTGCACTAGACCCTGTCTCAGTTATTACTACACTAGACACTGTCTCAGTTATTACTGAACTGGATCCTGTCTCAGTTATTACTACACTAGGCCCTGTCTCAGTTATTACTAATCTAGACCCAGTCTCAGGTATTACTGCACGAGACCCCGTCTCAGTAATTCTAGACCAGACCCTGTCTCAGTTATTACTGCACTAGACCCTGTCTCAGATATTACTACACTAGACCCTGTCTCAGTTATTACTACACCAGACCTTGTCTCACTTATTACTACACTAGACCCTGTCTCAATTATTACTGCACTAGACCCTGACTCAGTTATTGCTGCACTTGGCCCTGTCTCAGTTATTACTACGCTAGACTCTGACTCTGTTATTACTCCATTAGACCCTGTCTCAGTTATTACTGCACTGGAACCTGTCTCATTTATTACTACTCTAGACCCTGTCTCAGTTATTACTACACGAGACCCTGTCTCAGTTATTACTACACCAGACCCTGTTTTAGTTATTACTGCCCTTCACCCTGACTCAGTTATTACTGCACTAGACCCTGTCTCAGTTATTACTACACCAGACCCTGTTTTAGTTATTACTGCCCTACACCCTGACTCAGTTATTACAGTACGAGACCCTGTCTCAGTTATTACTACACTAGACCTTGTCTCAGTTATTACTGCACTAGACCCTGTCTCAGTTATTTCTGCACTACATCCTGTCTCAGTTATTACTGCACTAGACCCTGTCTCAATTATTTCTGCACTAGACCCTGTCTCAGTTATTACTACACTAGACCCTGCCTCAGTTATTACTGCACTAGGCCCTGCCTCAGTTATTACAACGCTAGACCCTGACTCAGTTATTACTCCATTAGACCCTGTCTCAGTTATTACTGTACTGGAACCTGTCTCATTTGTTACTACACAAGACCCTGTCTCAGTTATTACTACACGAGTCTCTGTCTCAGTTATTACTACGCCAGACCTTGTCTTAGTTATTACTGCTCTATACCCTGACTCAGTTATTACTGCACAAGATCCCTGACTCAGTTATTACTAAACTAGACCCTGTTTCAGTCATTACTACACTAGACAGAGTCTCAGTTAATACTACACTAGACCCTGTCTCAATTATTACTACACTAGACCCTGTCTCAATTATTACTACACTAGAACCTGTCTCAGTTATTACTACACTATACACTGTCGCAGTTATTACTGCACTAGACCCTGTCTCAATTATTACTGCACTAGACCCTGTCTCAGTTTTTACTACACTATACCCTATCTCAGTTATTACTACACTGGACCCTGTCTCAGTTATTACTACACCAGACTCTGTCTCAGTTATTACTAATCTAGACCCAGTCTCAGGTATTACTGCACGAGACCCTGTCTCAGTTATTACTGCACTAGACCCCGTCTCAGTAATTCTAGACCAGACCCTGTCTCAGTTATTACTGCACTAGACCCTGTCTCAGATATTACTACACTAGACCCTGTCTCAGTTATTACTACACCAGACCTTGTCTCAGTTATTACTACACTAGACCCTGTCTCAGTTATTACTGCACTAGACCCTGACTCAGTTATTGCTGCACTTGGCCCTGTCTCAGTTATTACTACGCTAGACTCTGACTCTGTTATTACTCCATTATACCCTGTCTCAGTTATTACTGCACTGGAACCTGTCTCATTTATTACTACACTAGACCCTGTCTCAGTTATTACTACACGAGACCCTGTCTCAGTTATTACTACACCAGACCCTGTTTTAGTTATTACTGCCCTACACCCTGACTGAGTTATTACTGTACGATACCCTATCTCAGTTATTACTACACTAGACCCTGTCTCAGTTATTACTGCACTAGACCCTGTCTCAGTTATTTCTGCACTAGACCCTGTCTCAGTTATTATTGCACCTGACCCTGTCTCAATTATTACTGCACTAGACCCTGTCTCAGTTATTACTACACTGGACCCTGTCTCAGTTACTACTACACTAGACCCTGCCTCAGTTATTACTGCACTAGGCCCTGTCTCAGTTATTACAACGCTAGACCCTGACTCAGTTATTACTCCATTAGACCCAGTCTCAGTTATTGCTGCACTTGGCCCTGTATCAGTTATTACTACGCTAGACCCTGACTCTGTTATTACTACATTAGACCCTGTCTCAGTTATTACTGCACTGGAACCTGTCTCATTTATTACTACTCTAGACCCTGTCTCAGTTATTACTACACGCGATTCTGTCTCAGTTATTACTACACGAGACCCTGTCTTAGTTATTACTAGACTAGACCCTGTCTCAGTTATTACTGCACTAGACTCTGTCTCAGTTATTTCTGCACTAGAACTGTCTCAGTTATTACTGCACCAGACCCTGCCTCAGTCGTTACTGCACTAGACCCTGTCTCAGTTATTACTGCACTTGACCATGTCTCAGTTATTACTACACTAGGCCCTGTCTCAGTTATTACTAATCTAGACCCAGTCTCAGTTATTACTGCACTAGACAGCATCTCAGTTAATACTACACTAGACCCTGTCTCAATTATTACTACACTAGAACCTGTCTCAGTTATTACTACACTCGACCCTGTATCAGTTGTTACTGCACTAGACTCTGTCTCAGTTATTACTGCACTAGACCCAGTCTCAATTATTACTGCACTAGACCCTGTCTCAGTTATTACTACACTATAGCCTGTATCATTTATTACTGCACTGGACCCTGTCTAAGTTATTACTACTCTGGACCCTATCTCAGTTATTATTACACTGGACACTGTCTCAGTTATTACTACACTATACCCTGTCTCAGTTATTACTGCACTAGACCCTGTCTCAGTTATTACTGCACTAGACCCTGTCTCAATTATTACTGCACTAGACCCTGTCTCAGTTATTACTAATCTAGACCCAGTCTCAGTTATTACTGCACTAGACCCTGTCTCAGTTATTACTGCACTAGATCCTGTCTCAGTAATTCTACACCAGAAACTGTCTCAGTTATTACTGCACTAGACCCTGTCTCAGATATTGCTACACTAGACCCTGTCTCAGTTATTACTACACCAGACCTTGTCTCAGTTATTACTACACTAGACCCTGTCTCAGTTTTTACTGCACTAGACCCTGTCTCAGTTATTGCTGCACTTGGCCCTGTCTCAGGTATTACTACGCTAGACCCTGACTCTGTTATTACTCCATTAGACCCTGTCTCAGTTATTACTGCACTGGAACCTGTCACATTTATTACTACTCTAGACACTGTCTCAGTTATTACCACACGAGACCCTGTCTCAGTTATTACTACACGAGACCCTGTCTTAGTTATTACTGCCCTACACCCTGACTCAGTTATTACTGTATGAGACCCTGTCTCAGTTATTACTACACTAGACCCTGTCTCAGTTATTCCTGCACTAGACCCTGTCTCAGTTATTTCTGCACTAGATCCTGTCTCAGTTATTACTGCACTAGACCCTGTCTCAATTATTACTGCACTAGACCCTGTCTCAGTTGTTACTGCACTAGACTCTGTCTCAGTTATTACTGCACTAGACCCAGTCTCAATTATTACTGCACTAGACCCTGTCTCAGTTATTACTACACTATAGCCTGTATCATTTATTACTGCACTGGACCCTGTCTAAGTTATTACTACTCTGGACCCTATCTCAGTTATTATTACACTGGACACTGTCTCAGTTATTACTACACTATACCCTGTCTCAGTTATTACTGCACTAGACCCTGTCTCAGTTATTACTGCACTAGACCCTGTCTCAATTATTACTGCACTAGACCCTGTCTCAGTTATTACTAATCTAGACCCAGTCTCAGTTATTACTGCACTAGACCCTGTCTCAGTTATTACTGCACTAGATCCTGTCTCAGTAATTCTACACCAGAAACTGTCTCAGTTATTACTGCACTAGACCCGGTCTCAGATATTGCTACACTAGACCCTGTCTCAGTTATTACTACACCAGACCTTGTCTCAGTTATTACTACACTAGACCCTGTCTCAGTTTTTACTGCACTAGACCCTGTCTCAGTTATTGCTGCACTTGGCCCTGTCTCAGGTATTACTACGCTAGACCCTGACTCTGTTATTACTCCATTAGACACTGTCTCAGTTATTACTGCACTGGAACCTGTCACATTTATTACTACTCTAGACACTGTCTCAGTTATTACCACACGAGACCCTGTCTCAGTTATTACTACACGAGACCCTGTCTTAGTTATTACTGCCCTACACCCTGACTCAGTTATTACTGTATGAGACCCTGTCTCAGTTATTACTACACTAGACCCTGTCTCAGTTATTCCTGCACTAGACCCTGTCTCAGTTATTTCTGCACTAGATCCTGTCTCAGTTATTACTGCACTAGACCCTGTCTCAATTATTACTGCACTAGACCCTGTCTCAGTTATTACTACACTGGACCCTGTCTCAGTTATTACTACACTAGACCCTGCCTCAGTTATTACTGCACTAGGCCCTGCCTCAGTTATTACAATGCTAGACCCTGACTCAGTTATTACTCCATTAGACCCTGTCTCAGTTATTACTGTACTGGAACCTGTCTCATTTGTTACTACACAAGACCCTGTCTCAGTTATTACTACACGAGACTCTGTCTCAGTTATTACTACGCCTGACCCTGTCTTAGTTATTACTGCTCTATACCCTGACTCAGTTATTACTGCACAAGATCCCTGACTCAGTTATTACTAAACTAGACCCTGTCTTAGTCATTACTACACTGGACAGAGTCTCAGTTAATACTACACTAGACCCTGTCTCAATTATTACTACACTAGAACCTGTCTCAGTTATTACTAAACTATACCCTGTCGCAGTTATTACTGCACTAGACCCTGTCAAAGTTATTACTGCACTAGACACTGTCTCAGTTATTACTGCACTAGACCCTGTCTCAGTTATGACTGCAATAGACTCTGTCTCAGTTATTACTGCACTAGACCCTGTCTCAATTATTACTGCACTAGACCCTGTCTCAGTTTTTACTACACTGTACTCTGTCTCAGTTATTACTGCACTGGACCCTGTCTAAGTTATTACTACACTAGACCCTATCTCAGTTATTACTACACTGGACCCTGTCTCAGTTATTACTACACTATACCCTGTCTCAGTTATTACTGCATTAGACCCTGTCTCAGTTATTACTGCACGAGACCCTGTCTCAATAATTACTGCACTGGACTCTGTCTCAGTTATTACTGCGCTAGACCCTGTCTCAGTTATGAATGCACTAGATCCTGTCTCATTTATTTCAGCACTAGACCCTGTCTCAATTATTACTGCACGAGACCCTGTCTCAGTTATTACTGCACTTGACCCCGTCTCAGTAATTCTAGACCAGACCCTGTCTCAGTTATTACTGCACTAGACCCTGTCTCAGATATTACTACACTAGACCTTGTCTCAGTTATTACTACACCAGACCTTGTCTCAGTTATTACTACACTAGACCCTGTCTCATTTATTACTACTCTAGACCCTGTCTCAGTTATTACTACACGAGACCCTGTCTCAGTTATTACTACACGAGACCCTGTCTTAGTTATTACTGCCCTACACCCTGACTCAGTTATTACTGTATGAGACCCTGTCTCAGTTATTACTACACTAGACCCTGTCTCAGTTATTCCTGCACTAGACCCTGTCTCAGTTATTTCTGCACTAGATCCTGTCTCAGTTATTACTGCACTAGACCCTGTCTCAATTATTACTGCACTAGACCCTGTCTCAGTTATTACTACACTGGACCCTGCCTCAGTTATTACTGCACTAGGCCCTGCCTCAGTTATTACTACGCTAGACTCTGACTCTGTTATTACTCCATTAGACCCTGTCTCAGTTATTACTGCACTGGAACCTGTCTCATTTATTACTACTCTAGACCCTGTCTCAGTTATTACTACACGAGACCCTGTCTCAGTTATTACTACACCAGACCCTGTTTTAGTTATTACTGCCCTTCACCCTGACTCAGTTATTACTGCACTAGACCCTGTCTCAGTTATTACTGCACTAGACCCTGTCTCAATTATTACTGCACTGGACCCTGTCTCAGTTATTACTGCACTGGACCCTGTCTCAGTTATGAATGCACTAGATCCTGTCTCAGTTATTTCAGCACTAAAACCTGTCTCAATTATTACTGCACTAGACCCTGTCTCAGTTATTACTACACTAGACCCTGTCTCAGTTATTACTAATCTAGACCCAGTCTCAGTTATTACTGCACTAGACCCTGTCTCAGTTTTACTGCACTAGACCCTGTCTCAGTAATTCTACACCAGACACTGTCTCAGTTATTACTGCACTAGACCCTGTCTCAGATATTGCTACACTAGACCCTGTCTCAGTTATTACTGCACTTGACCCCGTCTCAGTAATTCTAGACCAGACCCTGTCTCAGTTATTACTGCACTAGACCCTGTCTCAGATATTACTACACTAGACCTTGTCTCAGTTATTACTACACCAGACCTTGTCTCAGTTATTACTACACTAGACCCTGTCTCATTTATTACTACTCTAGACCCTGTCTCAGTTATTACTACACGAGACCCTGTCTCAGTTATTACTACACGAGACCCTGTCTTAGTTATTACTGCCCTACACCCTGACTCAGTTATTACTGTATGAGACCCTGTCTCAGTTATTACTACACTAGACCCTGTCTCAGTTATTCCTGCACTAGACCCTGTCTCAGTTATTTCTGCACTAGATCCTGTCTCAGTTATTACTGCACTAGACCCTGTCTCAATTATTACTGCACTAGACCCTGTCTCAGTTATTACTACACTGGACCCTGTCTCAGTTATTACTGCACTAGACCCTGCCTCAGTTATTACTGCACTAGGCCCTGCCTCAGTTATTACAATGCTAGACCCTGACTCAGTTATTACTCCATTAGACCCTGTCTCAGTTATTACTGTACTGGAACCTGTCTCATTTGTTACTACACAAGACCCTGTCTCAGTTATTACTACACGAGACTCTGTCTCAGTTATTACTACGCCTGACCCTGTCTTAGTTATTACTGCTCTATACCCTGACTCAGTTATTACTGCACAAGATCCCTGACTCAGTTATTACTAAACTAGACCCTGTCTTAGTCATTACTACACTGGACAGAGTCTCAGTTAATACTACACTAGACCCTGTCTCAATTATTGCTACACTAGACCCTGTCTCAATTATTACTACACTAGAACCTGTCTCAGTTATTACTAAACTATACCCTGTCGCAGTTATTACTGCACTAGACCCTGTCAAAGTTATTACTGCACTAGACACTGTCTCAGTTATTACTGCACTAGACCCTGTCTCAGTTATGACTGCAATAGACTCTGTCTCAGTTATTACTGCACTAGACCCTGTCTCAATTATTACTGCACTAGACCCTGTCTCAGTTTTTACTACACTGTACTCTGTCTCAGTTATTACTGCACTGGACCCTGTCTAAGTTATTACTACACTAGACCCTATCTCAGTTATTACTACACTGGACCCTGTCTCAGTTATTACTACACTATACCCTGTCTCAGTTATTACTGCATTAGACCCTGTCTCAGTTATTACTGCACGAGACCCTGTCTCAATAATTACTGCACTGGACCCTGTCTCAGTTATTACTGCGCTAGACCCTGTCTCAGTTATGAATGCACTAGATCCTGTCTCATTTATTTCAGCACTAGACCCTGTCTCAATTATTACTGCACGAGACCCTGTCTCAGTTATTACTGCACTTGACCCCGTCTCAGTAATTCTAGACCAGACCCTGTCTCAGTTATTACTGCACTAGACCCTGTCTCAGATATTACTACACTAGACCTTGTCTCAGTTATTACTACACCAGACCTTGTCTCAGTTATTACTACACTAGACCCTGTCTCAGTTATTGCTACACTTGGCCCTGTCTCAGTTATTACTACGCTAGACTCTGACTCTGTTATTACTCCATTAGACCCTGTCTCAGTTATTACTGCACTGGAACCTGTCTCATTTATTACTACTCTAGACCCTGTCTCAGTTATTACTACACGAGACCCTGTCTCAGTTATTACTACACCAGACCCTGTTTTAGTTATTACTGCCCTTCACCCTGACTCAGTTATTACTGCACTAGACCCTGTCTCAGTTATTACTGCACTAGACCCTGTCTCAATTATTACTGCACTGGACCCTGTCTCAGTTATTACTGCACTGGACCCTGTCTCAGTTATGAATGCACTAGATCCTGTCTCAGTTATTTCAGCACTAAAACCTGTCTCAATTATTACTGCACTAGACCCTGTCTCAGTTATTACTACACTAGACCCTGTCTCAGTTATTACTAATCTAGACCCAGTCTCAGTTATTACTGCACTAGACCCTGTCTCAGTTATTACTGCACTAGACCCTGTCTCAGTAATTCTACACCAGACACTGTCTCAGTTATTACTGCACTAGACCCTGTCTCAGATATTGCTACACTAGACCCTGTCTCAGTTATTACTGCACTTGACCCCGTCTCAGTAATTCTAGACCAGACCCTGTCTCAGTTATTACTGCACTAGACCCTGTCTCAGATATTACTACACTAGACCTTGTCTCAGTTATTACTACACCAGACCTTGTCTCAGTTATTACTACACTAGACCCTGTCTCATTTATTACTACTCTAGACCCTGTCTCAGTTATTACTACACGAGACCCTGTCTCAGTTATTACTACACGAGACCCTGTCTTAGTTATTACTGCCCTACACCCTGACTCAGTTATTACTGTATGAGACCCTGTCTCAGTTATTACTACACTAGACCCTGTCTCAGTTATTCCTGCACTAGACCCTGTCTCAGTTTTTTCTGCACTAGATCCTGTCTCAGTTATTACTGCACTAGACCCTGTCTCAATTATTACTGCACTAGACCCTGTCTCAGTTATTACTACACTGGACCCTGCCTCAGTTATTACTGCACTAGGCCCTGCCTCAGTTATTACAATGCTAGACCCTGACTCAGTTATTACTCCATTAGACCCTGTCTCAGTTATTACTGTACTGGAACCTGTCTCATTTGTTACTACACAAGACCCTGTCTCAGTTATTACTACACGAGACTCTGTCTCAGTTATTACTACGCCTGACCCTGTCTTAGTTATTACTGCTCTATACCCTGACTCAGTTATTACTGCACAAGATCCCTGACTCAGTTATTACTAAACTAGACCCTGTCTTATTCATTACTACACTGGACAGAGTCTCAGTTAATACTACACTAGACCCTGTCTCAATTATTGCTACACTAGACCCTGTCTCAATTATTACTACACTAGAACCTGTCTCAGTTATTACTAAACTATACCCTGTCGCAGTTATTACTGCACTAGACCCTGTCAAAGTTATTACTGCACTAGACACTGTCTCAGTTATTACTGCACTAGACCCTGTCTCAGTTATGACTGCAATAGACTCTGTCTCAGTTATTACTGCACTAGACCCTGTCTCAATTATTACTGCACTAGACCCTGTCTCAGTTTTTACTACACTGTACTCTGTCTCAGTTATTACTGCACTGGACCCTGTCTAAGTTATTACTACACTAGACCCTATCTCAGTTATTACTACACTGGACCCTGTCTCAGTTATTACTACACTATACCCTGTCTCAGTTATTACTGCATTAGACCCTGTCTCAGTTATTACTGCACGAGACCCTGTCTCAATAATTACTGCACTGGACCCTGTCTCAGTTATTACTGCGCTAGACCCTGTCTCAGTTATGAATGCACTAGATCCTGTCTCATTTATTTCAGCACTAGACCCTGTCTCAATTATTACTGCACGAGACCCTGTCTCAGTTATTACTGCACTTGACCCCGTCTCAGTAATTCTAGACCAGACCCTGTCTCAGTTATTACTGCACTAGACCCTGTCTCAGATATTACTACACTAGACCTTGTCTCAGTTATTACTACACCAGACCTTGTCTCAGTTATTACTACACTAGACCCTGTCTCAGTTATTGCTACACTTGGCCCTGTCTCAGTTATTACTACGCTAGACTCTGACTCTGTTATTACTCCATTAGACCCTGTCTCAGTTATTACTGCACTGGAACCTGTCTCATTTATTACTACTCTAGACCCTGTCTCAGTTATTACTACACGAGACCCTGTCTCAGTTATTACTACACCAGACCCTGTTTTAGTTATTACTGCCCTTCACCCTGACTCAGTTATTACTGCACTAGACCCTGTCTCAGTTATTACTGCACTAGACCCTGTCTCAATTATTACTGCACTGGACCCTGTCTCAGTTATTACTGCACTGGACCCTGTCTCAGTTATGAATGCACTAGATCCTGTCTCAGTTATTTCAGCACTAAAACCTGTCTCAATTATTACTGCACTAGACCCTGTCTCAGTTATTACTACACTAGACCCTGTCTCAGTTATTACTAATCTAGACCCAGTCTCAGTTATTACTGCACTAGACCCTGTCTCAGTTATTACTGCACTAGACCCTGTCTCAGTAATTCTACACCAGACACTGTCTCAGTTATTACTGCACTAGACCCTGTCTCAGATATTGCTACACTAGACCCTGTCTCAGTTATTACTACACCAGACCTTGTCTCAGTTAATACTACACTGGACCCTGTCTCAGTTTTTACTGCACTAGACCCTGTCTCAGTTATTGCTGCACTTGGCCCTGTCTCAGGTATTACTACACTAGACCCTGACTCTGTTATTACTCCATTAGACCCTGTCTCAGTTATTACTGCACTGGAACCTGTCTCATTTATTACTATTCTAGACCCTGTCTCAGTTATTACTACACGAGACCCTGTCTCAGTTATTACTACACGAGACCCTGTCTTAGTTATTACTGCCCTACACCCTGACTCAGTTATTACTGTACGAGACCCTGTCTCAGTTATTACTACACTAGACCCTGTGTCAGTTATTCCTGCACTAGACCCTGTCTCAGTTATTTCTGCACTAGATCCTGTCTCAGTTATTACTGCACTAGACCCTGTCTCAATTATTACTGCACTAGACCCTGTCTCAGTTATTTCTGCTCTAGATCCTGTCTCAGTTATTACTGCACTAGACCCTGTCTCAATTATTACTGCACTAGACCCTGTCTCAGTTATTACTACACTGGACCCTGTCTCAGTTATTACTACACTAGACCCTGCCTCAGTTATTACTGCACTAGGCCCTGCCTCAGTTATTACAATGCTAGACCCTGACTCAGTTATTACTCCATTAGACCCTGTCTCAGTTATTACTGTACTGGAACCTGTCTCATTTGTTACTACACAAGACCCTGTCTCAGTTATTACAACATGAGTCTCTGTCTCAGTTATTACTACGCCTGACCCTGTCTTAGTTATTACTGCTCTATACCCTGACTCAGTTATTACTGCACAAGATCCCTGACTCAGTTATTACTAAACTAGACCCTGTCTCAGTCATTACTACACTGGACAGAGTTTCAGTTAATACTACACTAGACCCTGTCTCAATTATTACTACACTAGACCCTGTCTCAATTATTACTACACTAGAACCTGTCTCAGTTATTACTGCACTAGACCCTGTCTCAGTTTTTACTATACTATACTCTGTCTCAGTTATTACTGCACTAGACCCTGTCTCAGTCATTACTACACTGGACAGAGTTTCAGTTAATACTACACTATACCCTGTCGCAGTTATTACTGCACTAGACCCTGTCAAAGTTATTACTGCACTAGACACTGTCTCAGTTATTACTGCACTAGACCCTGTCTCAGTTATGACTGCAATAGACTCTGTCTCAGTTATTACTGCACTAGACCCTGTCTCAATTATTACTGCACTAGACACTGTCTCAGTTTTTACTATACTATACTCTGTCTCAGTTATTACTGCACTGGACCCTGTCTAAGTTATTACTACACTAGATCCTATCTCAGTTATTACTACACTGGATCCTGTCTCAGTTATTACTACACTATACCCTGTCTCAGTTATTACTGCACTAGACCCTGTCTCAGTTATTACTGCACGAGACCCTGTCTCAATAATTACTGCACTGGACCCTGTCTCAGTTATTACTGCGCTAGACCCTGTCTCAGTTATGAATGCACTAGATCCTGTCTCATTTATTTCAGCACTAGACCCTGTCTCAATTATTACTGCACTAGACCCTGTCTCAGTTATTACTACACTAGACACTGTCTCAGTTATTACTGAACTGGATCCTGTCTCAGTTATTACTACACTAGGCCCTGTCTCAGTTATTACTAATCTAGACCCAGTCTCAGGTATTACTGCACGAGACCCCGTCTCAGTAATTCTAGACCAGACCCTGTCTCAGTTATTACTGCACTAGACCCTGTCTCAGATATTACTACACTAGACCCTGTCTCAGTTATTACTACACCAGACCTTGTCTCAGTTATTACTACACTAGACCCTGTCTCAGTTATTACTGCACTAGACCCTGACTCAGTTATTGCTGCACTTGGCCCTGTCTCAGTTATTACTACGCTAGACTCTGACTCTGTTATTACTCCATTAGACCCTGTCTCAGTTATTACTGCACTGGAACCTGTCTCATTTATTACTACTCTAGACCCTGTCTCAGTTATTACTACACGAGACCCTGTCTCAGTTATTACTACACCAGACCTTGTCTCAGTTATTACTAATCTAGACCCAGTCTCAGGTATTACTGCACGAGACCCCGTCTCAGTAATTCTAGACCAGACCCTGTCTCAGTTATTACTGCACTAGACCCTGTCTCAGATATTACTACACGAGACCCTGTCTCAGTTATTACTACACCAGACCTTGTCTCAGTTATTACTACACCAGACCCTGTCTCAGTTATTACTGCACTAGACCCTGACTCAGTTATTGCTGCACTTGGCCCTGTCTCAGTTATTACTACGCTAGACTCTGACTCTGTTATTACTCCATTAGACCCTGTCTCAGTTATTACTGCACTGGAACCTGTCTCATTTATTACTACTCTAGACCCTGTCTCAGTTATTACTACACGAGACCCTGTCTCAGTTATTACTACACCAGACCCTGTTTTAGTTATTACTGCCCTTCACCCTGACTCAGTTATTACTGCACTAGACCCTGTCTCAGTTATTACTACACCAGACCCTGTTTTAGTTATTACTGCCCTACACCCTGACTCAGTTATTACAGTACGAGACCCTGTCTCAGTTATTACTACACTAGACCTTGTCTCAGTTATTACTGCACTAGACCCTGTCTCAGTTATTTCTGCACTACATCCTGTCTCAGTTATTACTGCACTAGACCCTGTCTCAATTATTTCTGCACTAGACCCTGTCTCAGTTATTACTACACTAGACCCTGCCTCAGTTATTACTGCACTAGGCCCTGCCTCAGTTATTACAACGCTAGACCCTGACTCAGTTATTACTCCATTAGACCCTGTCTCAGTTATTACTGTACTGGAACCTGTCTCATTTGTTACTACACAAGACCCTGTCTCAGTTATTACTACACGAGTCTCTGTCTCAGTTATTACTACGCCAGACCTTGTCTTAGTTATTACTGCTCTATACCCTGACTCAGTTATTACTGCACAAGATCCCTGACTCAGTTATTACTAAACTAGACCCTGTTTCAGTCATTACTACACTAGACAGAGTCTCAGTTAATACTACACTAGACCCTGTCTCAATTATTACTACACTAGACCCTGTCTCAATTATTACTACACTAGAACCTGTCTCAGTTATTACTACACTATACACTGTCGCAGTTATTACTGCACTAGACCCTGTCTCAATTATTACTGCACTAGACCCTGTCTCAGTTTTTACTACACTATACCCTATCTCAGTTATTACTACACTGGACCCTGTCTCAGTTATTACTACACCAGACTCTGTCTCAGTTATTACTAATCTAGACCCAGTCTCAGGTATTACTGCACAAGACCCTGTCTCAGTTATTACTGCACTAGACCCCGTCTCAGTAATTCTAGACCAGACCCTGTCTCAGTTATTACTGCACTAGACCCTGTCTCAGATATTACTACACTAGACCCTGTCTCAGTTATTACTACACCAGACCTTGTCTCAGTTATTACTACACTAGACCCTGTCTCAGTTATTACTGCACTAGACCCTGACTCAGTTATTGCTGCACTTGGCCCTGTCTCAGTTATTACTACGCTAGACTCTGACTCTGTTATTACTCCATTATACCCTGTCTCAGTTATTACTGCACTGGAACCTGTCTCATTTATTACTACACTAGACCCTGTCTCAGTTATTACTACACGAGACCCTGTCTCAGTTATTACTACACCAGACCCTGTTTTAGTTATTACTGCCCTACACCCTGACTGAGTTATTACTGTACGATACCCTATCTCAGTTATTACTACACTAGACCCTGTCTCAGTTATTACTGCACTAGACCCTGTCTCAGTTATTTCTGCACTAGACCCTGTCTCAGTTATTATTGCACCTGACCCTGTCTCAATTATTACTGCACTAGACCCTGTCTCAGTTATTACTACACTGGACCCTGTCTCAGTTACTACTACACTAGACCCTGCCTCAGTTATTACTGCACTAGGCCCTGTCTCAGTTATTACAACGCTAGACCCTGACTCAGTTATTACTCCATTAGACCCAGTCTCAGTTATTGCTGCACTTGGCCCTGTATCAGTTATTACTACGCTAGACCCTGACTCTGTTATTACTACATTAGACCCTGTCTCAGTTATTACTGCACTGGAACCTGTCTCATTTATTACTACTCTAGACCCTGTCTCAGTTATTACTACACGCGATTCTGTCTCAGTTATTACTACACGAGACCCTGTCTTAGTTATTACTAGACTAGACCCTGTCTCAGTTATTACTGCACTAGACTCTGTCTCAGTTATTTCTGCACTAGAACTGTCTCAGTTATTACTGCACCAGACCCTGCCTCAGTCGTTACTGCACTAGACCCTGTCTCAGTTATTACTGCACTTGACCATGTCTCAGTTATTACTACACTAGGCCCTGTCTCAGTTATTACTAATCTAGACCCAGTCTCAGTTATTACTGCACTAGACAGCATCTCAGTTAATACTACACTAGACCCTGTCTCAATTATTACTACACTAGAACCTGTCTCAGTTATTACTACACTCGACCCTGTATCAGTTGTTACTGCACTAGACTCTGTCTCAGTTATTACTGCACTAGACCCAGTCTCAATTATTACTGCACTAGACCCTGTCTCAGTTATTACTACACTATAGCCTGTATCATTTATTACTGCACTGGACCCTGTCTAAGTTATTACTACTCTGGACCCTATCTCAGTTATTATTACACTGGACACTGTCTCAGTTATTACTACACTATACCCTGTCTCAGTTATTACTGCACTAGACCCTGTCTCAGTTATTACTGCACTAGACCCTGTCTCAATTATTACTGCACTAGACCCTGTCTCAGTTATTACTAATCTAGACCCAGTCTCAGTTATTACTGCACTAGACCCTGTCTCAGTTATTACTGCACTAGATCCTGTCTCAGTAATTCTACACCAGAAACTGTCTCAGTTATTACTGCACTAGACCCTGTCTCAGATATTGCTACACTAGACCCTGTCTCAGTTATTACTACACCAGACCTTGTCTCAGTTATTACTACACTAGACCCTGTCTCAGTTTTTACTGCACTAGACCCTGTCTCAGTTATTGCTGCACTTGGCCCTGTCTCAGGTATTACTACGCTAGACCCTGACTCTGTTATTACTCCATTAGACCCTGTCTCAGTTATTACTGCACTGGAACCTGTCACATTTATTACTACTCTAGACACTGTCTCAGTTATTACCACACGAGACCCTGTCTCAGTTATTACTACACGAGACCCTGTCTTAGTTATTACTGCCCTACACCCTGACTCAGTTATTACTGTATGAGACCCTGTCTCAGTTATTACTACACTAGACCCTGTCTCAGTTATTCCTGCACTAGACCCTGTCTCAGTTATTTCTGCACTAGATCCTGTCTCAGTTATTACTGCACTAGACCCTGTCTCAATTATTACTGCACTAGACCCTGTCTCAGTTATTACTACACTGGACCCTGTCTCAGTTATTACTACACTAGACCCTGCCTCAGTTATTACTGCACTAGGCCCTGCCTCAGTTATTACAATGCTAGACCCTGACTCAGTTATTACTCCATTAGACCCTGTCTCAGTTATTACTGTACTGGAACCTGTCTCATTTGTTACTACACAAGACCCTGTCTCAGTTATTACTACACGAGACTCTGTCTCAGTTATTACTACGCCTGACCCTGTCTTAGTTATTACTGCTCTATACCCTGACTCAGTTATTACTGCACAAGATCCCTGACTCAGTTATTACTAAACTAGACCCTGTCTTAGTCATTACTACACTGGACAGAGTCTCAGTTAATACTACACTAGACCCTGTCTCAATTATTGCTACACTAGACCCTGTCTCAATTATTACTACACTAGAACCTGTCTCAGTTATTACTAAACTATACCCTGTCGCAGTTATTACTGCACTAGACCCTGTCTCAATTATTACTGCACTAGACACTGTCTCAGTTATTACTGCACTAGACCCTGTCTCAGTTATGACTGCAATAGACTCTGTCTCAGTTATTACTGCACTAGACCCTGTCTCAATTATTACTGCACTAGACCCTGTCTCAGTTTTTACTACACTGTACTCTGTCTCAGTTATTACTGCACTGGACCCTGTCTAAGTTATTACTACACTAGACCCTATCTCAGTTATTACTACACTGGACCCTGTCTCAGTTATTACTACACTATACCCTGTCTCAGTTATTACTGCATTAGACCCTGTCTCAGTTATTACTGCACGAGACCCTGTCTCAATAATTACTGCACTGGACCCTGTCTCAGTTATTACTGCGCTAGACCCTGTCTCAGTTATGAATGCACTAGATCCTGTCTCATTTATTTCAGCACTAGACCCTGTCTCAATTATTACTGCACGAGACCCTGTCTCAGTTATTACTGCACTTGACCCCGTCTCAGTAATTCTAGACCAGACCCTGTCTCAGTTATTACTGCACTAGACCCTGTCTCAGATATTACTACACTAGACCTTGTCTCAGTTATTACTACACCAGACCTTGTCTCAGTTATTACTACACTAGACCCTGTCTCATTTATTACTACTCTAGACCCTGTCTCAGTTATTACTACACGAGACCCTGTCTCAGTTATTACTACACGAGACCCTGTCTTAGTTATTACTGCCCTACACCCTGACTCAGTTATTACTGTATGAGACCCTGTCTCAGTTATTACTACACAAGACCCTGTCTCAGTTATTACTACACGAGTCTCTGTCTCAGTTATTACTACGCCAGACCTTGTCTTAGTTATTACTGCTCTATACCCTGACTCAGTTATTACTGCACAAGATCCCTGACTCAGTTATTACTAAACTAGACCCTGTTTCAGTCATTACTACACTAGACAGAGTCTCAGTTAATACTACACTAGACCCTGTCTCAATTATTACTACACTAGACCCTGTCTCAATTATTACTACACTAGAACCTGTCTCTGTTATTACTCCATTATACCCTGTCTCAGTTATTACTGCACTGGAACCTGTCTCATTTATTACTACACTAGACCCTGTCTCAGTTATTACGACACGAGACCCTGTCTCAGTTATTACTACACCAGACCCTGTTTTAGTTATTACTGCCCTACACCCTGACTGAGTTATTACTAATCTAGACCCAGTCTCAGGTATTACTGCACGAGACCCTGTCTCAGTTATTACTGCACTAGACCCCGTCTCAGTAATTCTAGACCAGACCCTGTCTCAGTTATTATTGCACCTGACCCTGTCTCAATTATTACTGCACTAGACCCTGTCTCAGTTATTACTACACTGGACCCTGTCTCAGTTACTACTACACTAGACCCTGCCTCAGTTATTACTGCACTAGGCCCTGTCTCAGTTATTACAACGCTAGACCCTGACTCAGTTATTACTCCATTAGACCCAGTCTCAGTTATTACTGTACTGGAACCTGGCTCATTTGTTAGTACACAAGACCCTGTCTCAGTTATTACTACACGAATCCATGTCGCAGTTATTACTACACCAGACCCTGTCTTAGTTATTACTGCCCTATACACTGACTCAGTTATTACTGTACGAGACCCTGTCTCTGTTGTTACTACACTAGACCCTGTATCAGTTATTACTGCCCTATACCCTGACTCATTTATTACTGTACGAGACCCTGTCTCAGTTATTACTGCACAAGACCCTATCTCAGTTATTACTGCACTATGTGCTGACTCGGTTATTACTACACGAGACCCTGTCTCAGTTATTACAACACGAGACCCTGTCTCAGTTATTACTGCACAAGACCTTATCTCAGTTATTACTGCACTATGTGCTGACTCGGTTATTCCTGCACTAGACCCTGTCTCAGTTATTACTGCACTAGACCCTGTATCAATTATTACTGCACTAGACCCTGTCTCAATTATTACTCCTTAGACCCTGTCTCAGTTATTACTACACTAGACCCTGCCTCAGTTATTACTGCACTGGACCCTGTCTAATTTATTACTACACTAGACCCTATCTCAGTTATTAC
The DNA here is from genome assembly GCF_044704955.1 of Pristiophorus japonicus. NCBI lineage: Eukaryota > Metazoa > Chordata > Chondrichthyes > Pristiophoridae > Pristiophorus > Pristiophorus japonicus. The sequence continues at coordinate 77,581,441 of NC_091996.1, read as the reverse complement.
TACACTGGACCCTGTCTCAGTTATTACAACACTATACCCTGTCTCAGTTATTACTGCACTTGACCCTGTCTCAGTTATTACTGCACTGGACGCTGTCTAAGTTTTTACTGCACTAGTTCCTATCTCAGTTATTACTACACTGGACCCTGTCTCAGTTATGAATGCACTAGACCCTGTCTCAGTTATTTCAGCACTAGACCCTGTCTCAATTATTCCTGCACTTGACCCTGTCTCAGTTAATACTACACTAGACCCTGTCTCAGTTATTACTAATCTAGACCCAGTCTCAGTTCTTACTACACTAGACCCTGACTCAGTTATTACTAAACTAGACTCTGTCTCCGTCATTACTACACTAGACCGAGTCTCAGTTAATACTACACTAGACCCTGTCTCAATTATTACTACACTAGAACCTGTCTCAGTTATTACTAAACTAGAACCTGTTTCAGTTATTACAACACATGACCTTGTCTCTGTTATTATTGCACTAGACCCTTTCTCAGTTATTACTACACGAGATCCTGTCTCAGTTATTACTGCACTAGATCCTGTCTCAGTAATTCTACACCAGACCTTGTGTCAGTTATTATTGCACTAGACCCTGTCTCAGTTATTACTGCTCTAGACACAGTCTCAATTATGACTGCACTAGAAACTGTCTCACCTATTACCTCACTATACCCTGTCTCAATAATTACTGCACTCGACCCTGTCCCAGTTATTACTACATTAGACCCTGTCTCAGTTATTACTGCCCTATACCCTGACTCATTTATTACTGTACGAGACCCTGTCTCAGTTATTACTGCACTATGTGCTGACTCGGTTATTACTACACGAGACCCTGTCTCAGTTATTACAACACGAGACCCTGTCTCATTTATTACTAATCTAGACCCAGTCTCAGTTATTACTGCACTAGACCCTGTCTCAGTTATTACTGCACTAGACCCTGTCTCAGTTATTACTACACTAGACCCTGACTCAGTTATTACTAAACTCGACCCTGTCTCAGTTATTTCGACACTATACCCTGTCTCAGTTATTACTAAACTAGACCCTGTCTCAGTTATTACAACACGAGACCCTGTCTCATTTATTACTACACTAGACCCTGTCTCAGTTATTACAGCATGAGTCCCTCTCTCAGTTATTCCTACACTAGACCCTGCCGCAATTATTGCTGAACTAGACCCTGTCTCAGTTAATCCTACACTAGACCCTGTCTCAATTATTACTACACTAGAACCTGTCTCAGTTATTACTACACTAGAACCTGTTTCAGTTATTACAACACATGACCCTGTCTCTGTTATTATTGCACTAGACCCTTTCTCAGTTATTACTACACGAGATCCTGTCTCAGTTATTACTGCACTAGATCCTGTCTCAGTAATTCTACACCAGACCTTGTGTCAGTTATTATTGCACTAGACCCTGTCTCAGTTATTACTACACTAGACCCTGTCTCAGTTATTACTGCTCTAGACACAGTCTCAGTTATGACTGCACTAGAAACTACTCACCTATTACCTCACTATACCCTGTCTCAATAATTACTGCACTCGACCCTGTCCCAGTTATTACTACATTAGACCCTGTCTCAGTTATTACTGCCCTATACCCTGACTCATTTATTACTGTACGAGACCCTGTCTCAGTTATTACTGCACAAGACCCTATCTCAGTTATTACTGCACTATGTGCTGACTCGGTTATTACTACACGAGACCCTGTCTCAGTTATTACAACACGAGACCCTGTCTCATTTATTACTAATCTAGACCCAGTCTCAGTTATTACTGCACTAGACCCTGTCTCAGTTATTACTGCACTAGACCCTGTCTCAGTTATTACTACACTAGACCCTGACTCAGTTATTACTAAACTCGACCCTGTCTCAGTTATTTCGACACTATACCCTGTCTCAGTTATTACTAAACTAGACCCTGTCTCAGTTATTACAACACGAGACCCTGTCTCATTTATTACTACACTAGACCCTGTCTCAGTTATTATAGCACGAGTCCCTCTCTCAGTTATTCCTACACTAGACCCTGCCGCAATTATTGCTGAACTAGACCCTGTCTCAGTTAATCCTACACTAGACCCTGTCTCAATTATTACTACACTAGAACCTGTCTCAGTTATTACTACACTAGAACCTGTTTCAGTTATTACAACACATGACCCTGTCTCTGTTATTATTGCACTAGACCCTTTCTCAGTTATTACTACACGAGATCCTGTCTCAGTTATTACTGCACTAGATCCTGTCTCAGTAATTCTACACCAGACCTTGTGTCAGTTATTATTGCACTAGACCCTGTCTCATTTATTACTACACTAGACCCTGTCTCAGTTATTACTGCTCTAGACACAGTCTCAGTTATGACTGCACTAGAAACTGTCTCACCTATTACCTCACTATACCCTGTCTCAATAATTACTGCACTCGACCCTGTCCCAGTTATTACTACATTAGACCCTGTCTCAGTTATTACTGCCCTATACCCTGACTCATTTATTACTGTACGAGACCCTGTCTCAGTTATTACTGCACAAGACCCTATCTCAGTTATTACTGCACTATGTGCTGACTCGGTTATTACTACACGAGACCCTGTCTCAGTTATTACAACACGAGACCCTGTCTCATTTATTACTAATCTAGACCCAGTCTCAGTTATTACTGCACTAGACCCTGTCTCAGTTATTACTGCACTAGACCCTGTCTCAGTTATTACTACACTAGACCCTGACTCAGTTATTACTAAACTCGACCCTGTCTCAGTTATTTCGACACTATACCCTGTCTCAGTTATTACTAAACTAGACCCTGTCTCAGTTATTACAACACGAGACCCTGTCTCATTTATTACTACACTAGACCCTGTCTCAGTTATTACAGCACGAGTCCCTCTCTCAGTTATTCCTACACTAGACCCTGCCGCAATTATTGCTGAACTAGACCCTGTCTCAGTTAATCCTACACTAGACCCTGTCTCAGTTATTACTGCACTGCAACCTGTCTCATTTGTTACTACACAAGACTCGGTCTCAGTTATTACTACACCAGGCCCTGTCTTATTTATTACTGCCCTATACTCTGACTCAGTTATTACTGTACGAGACCCCGTCTCAGTTATTACTGCACTAGATCCTGTCTCAGTAATTCTACACCAGACCTTGTGTCAGTTATTATTGCACTAGACCCTGTCTCAGTTATTACTACACTAGACCCTGTCTCAGTTATTACTGCTCTAGACACAGTCTCAGTTATGACTGCACTAGAAACTGTCTCACCTATTACCTCACTATACCCTGTCTCAATAATTACTGCACTCGACGCTGTCCCAGTTATTACTACATTAGACCCTGTCTCAGTTATTACTGCCCTATACCCTGACTCATTTATTACTGTACGAGACCCTGTCTCAGTTATTACTGCACAAGACCCTATCTCAGTTATTACTGCACTATGTGCTGACTCGGTTATTACTACACGAGACCCTGTCTCAGTTATTACTAATCTAGACCCAGTCTCAGTTATTACTGCACTAGACCCTGTCTCAGTTATTACTGCACTAGACCCTGTCTCAGTTATTACTACACTAGACCCTGACTCAGTTATTATTAAACTCGACCCTGTCTCAGTTATTTCGACACTATACCCTGTCTCAGTTATTACTAAACTAGACCCTGTCTCAGTTATTACAACACGAGACCCTGTCTCATTTATTACTACACTAGACCCTGTCTCAGTTATTACAGCACGAGTCCCTCTCTCAGTTATTCGTACACTAGACCCTGCCGCAATTATTGCTGAACTAGACCCTGTCTCAGTTAATCCTGCACTAGACCCTGTCTCGGATATTACTACATTAGACACTGTCTCAGTTATTCCTGCACTAGACACTGTCTCAGTTATTATTAAACTAGACCCTGTCTCAGTTATTACTACACTAGCCCCTCTCTCAGTTATTACGACGCTCGACCATGACTCAGTTAATACTCCCATAGACCCTGTCTCATTTGTTACTGCACTGGAACCTGTCTCATTTATTACTACACTAGACCCTGTCTCAGTTATTACTACACGAGACCCTGTCTCAGTTATTACTACACCAGACCCTGTCTTAGTTATTACTGTCCTATACCCTGACTCAGTTATTACTGCACGAGACCCTGTCTCAGTTATTACTACACTAGATCCTGTCTCAGTTATTACTGCACTAGACCCTGTCTCGGTTATTCCTGCACTAGACCCTGTCTCAGTTATTACTGCACGAGACCCTGTATCAATTATTACTGCACTAGACCCTGTCTCAATTATTACTGCACTAGACCCTGTCTCAGTTATGAATGCACTAGACCCTGTCTCAGTTATTTCAGCACTAGACCCTGTCTCAATTATTCCTGCACTAGACCCTGTCTCAGTTATTACTACACTAGACCCTGTCTCAGTTATTAGTGAACTGGACCCTGTCTCAGTTATTACTACACTAGGCCCTGTCTCAGTTATTACTAATCTAGACCCAGTCTCAGTTCTTACTACACTAGACCCTGACTCAATTATTACTAAACTAGACTCTGTCTCCGTCATTACTACACTAGACCGAGTCTCAGTTAATACTACACTAGGCCCTGTCTCAATTATTACTACACTAGAACCTGTCTCAGTTATTACTGCACTCGAGCCTGTCTCAGATATTACTACACTAGACCCTGTCTCAGTTATTTCTGCACTAGACCCTGTCTCAGTTATTACTGCACTAGACCCTGTCTCAATTATTACTGCACTAGACCCTGTCTCAGTTATTACTACACTGGACTCTGTCTTAGTTATTACTACACTAGATCCTGCCTCAGTTATTACTGCACTAGGCCCTGTCTCAGTTATTGCAACGCTAGACCCTGACTCAGCTATTACTCCATTAGACCCTGTCTCAGTTATTACTGCACTGCAACCTGTCTCATTTGTTACTACACAAGACTCGGTCTCAGTTATTACTACACCAGGCCCTGTCTTATTTATTACTGCCCTATACTCTGACTCAGTTATTACTGTACGAGACCCTGTCTCAGTTATTACTGCACTAGATCCTGTCTCAGTAATTCTACACCAGACCTTGTGTCAGTTATTATTGCACTAGACCCTGTCTCAGTTATTACTACACTAGACCCTGTCTCAGTTATTACTGCTCTAGACACAGTCTCAGTTATGACTGCACTAGAAACTGTCTCACCTATTACCTCACTATACCCTGTCTCAATAATTACTGCACTCGACCCTGTCCCAGTTATTACTACATTAGACCCTGTCTCAGTTATTACTGCCCTATACCCTGACTCATTTATTACTGTACGAGACCCTGTCTCAGTTATTACTGCACAAGACCCTATCTCAGTTATTACTGCACTATGTGCTGACTCGGTTATTACTACACGAGACACTGTCTCAGTTATTACAACACGAGACCCTGTCTCATTTATTATTAAACTAGACCCTGTCTCAGTTATTACTACACTAGACCCTGTCTCAGTTATTATGACGCTCGACCCTGACTCAGTTAATACTCAACTAGACCCTGTCTCATTTGTTACTGCACTGGAACCTGTCTCATTTATTACTACACTAGAACCTGTCTCAGTTATTACTACACGAGACCCTGTCTCAGTTATTACTACACCAGACCCTGTCTTAGTTATTACTGCCCTATACCCTGACTCAGTTATTACTGCACGAGACCCTGTCTCGGTTATTCCTGCACTAGACCTGTCTCAGTTATTACTGCACTAGACCCTGTATCAATTATTACTGCACTAGACCCTGTCTCAGTTATTATTACACTGGACCCTGTCTCAGCTTTAACTACACTAGACCCTGCCTCAGTTATTACTGCACTAGGCCCTGTCTCAGTTATTACAACGCTAGACCCTGACTCAGTTATTACTCCATTCGACCCTGTCTCAGTTATTACTGCATTGGAACCTGTGTCATTTGTTACTACACTAGACCCTGTCTCAGTTATTACTACACTGGACCTTGTCTCAGTTATTACTGCACTGGACCCTGTCTCAGTTATTACTGCACTAGACATCATCTCAGTTAGTACTACACTAGACCCAGTCTCAGTTTTTACTGCACTAGACCCAGTCTCAGTTATTACTGCACTAGACCCAGTCTCAGTTATTACTACACTAGACGCTGTCTCTGTTATTTCTACACTTGACCAAGTCTCAGTTAATACTACACGAGGTCCTGACTCAGTTATTACTAAACTCGACCCTGTCTCAGTTATTTCGACACCATATCCTGTCTCATTTATTACTAAACTAGACCCTGTCTCAGTTATTAGAACACGAGACCCTGTCTCATTTATTACTACACTAGACCCTGTCTCTGTTATTAAGGCACGAGACCCTGTCTCAGTTATTCCTACACTAGACCTTGCCGCAATTATTGCTGCACTAGACCCTGTCTCAGTTATTCCTGCACTAGACCCTGTCTCGGTTATTACTACACTAGAACCTGTCTCAGTTATTCCTGCACTAGATGCTGTCTCAGTTATTATTAAACTAGACCCTGTCTCAGTTATTACTGCCCTAGACCCTGACTCAGTTATTACTGTACGAGACCCTGTCTCAGTTATTACTACACTTGCCCCTGTCTCAGTTATTATGATGCTAGACCCTGACTCAGTTAATACTCCACTAGACCCTGTCTCATTTGTTACTGCACTGGAACCTGTCTCATTTATTACTACACTAGACCCAGTCTCAGTTATTACTGCACTAGACCCTATCTCAGTTATTCCTGCACTAGACCCTGTCTCAGTTATTACTGCACTAGACCCTATCTCAGTTATTATTACACTGGACCCTGTCTCAGTTATTACTACACTAGACCCTGCCTCAGTTATTACTGCACTAGGCCCTGTCTCAGTTATTACAACGCTAGACCCTGACTCAGTTATTACTCCATTAGACCCTGTCTCAGTTATTACTGCATTGGAACCTGTCTCATTTGTTACTACACTAGACCCTGTCTCAGTTATTATTACACGAGTCCGTGTCTCCGTTATTACTACACCAGACCCTGTCTCAGTTATTACTGCACGAGAGTCTGTCTCAGTTATTACTACACTGGACCCTGTCTCAGTTATTACTGCACTGGACCCTGTCTCAGTTATTACTGCACTAGACCCTGTCTCAGTTATTGGTACACTGGACTAAGCCTCATTTAATACTACACGAGGTCCTGACTCAGTTATTACTAAACTCGACCTTGTCTTAGTTATTTCGACACCATACCCTGTCTCAGTTATTACTAAACTAGACCCTGTCTCAGTTATTACAACACGAGACCCTGTCTCATTTATTACTACACTAGACCCTGTCTCAGTTATTACAGCACGAGACCCTGTCTCAGTTATTCCTACACTAGACACTGCCGCAATTAGTGCTGAACTAGACCCTGTCTCAGTTAATCCTGCACTGGACCCTGTCTCGGATATTACCACACTAGACACTGTCTCAGTTATTCCTGCACTAGACGCTGTATCAGTTATTATTAAACTAGACCCTGTCTCAGTTATTACTACACTAGCCCCTCTCTCAGTTATTACGACGCTAGACCCTGACTCAGTTAATACTCCCATAGACCCTGTCTCATTTGTTACTGCACTGGAACCTGTCTCATTTATTACTACACTAGACCCTGTCTCAGTTATTACTACACGAGACGCTGTCTCAGTTATTACTACACCAGACCCTGTCTTAGTTATTACTGCCCTATACCCTGACTCAGTTATTACTGTGCGAGACCCTGTCTCAGTTATTACTACACTAGATCCTGTCTCAGTTATTACTGCACTAGACCCTGTCTCGGTTATTCCTGCACTAGACCCTGTCTCAGTTATTACTGCACTAGACCCTGTATCAATTATTACTGCACTAGACCCTGTCTCAGTTATTATTCCATTAGACCCTGTCTCAGTTATTACTGCATTGGAACCTGTCTCATTTGTTACTACACTAGACCCTGTCTCAGTTATTATTACACGAGTCCCTGTCTCCGTTATTACTACACCAGACACTGTCTCAGTTATTACTGCACTAGACTCTGTCTCAGTTATTACCACACTGGACCCTGTCTCAGTTATTACTGCACTGGACCCTGTCTCAGTTATTACTGCACTAGACATCATCTCAGTTATTACTACACTAGACCCTGTCTCAGTTTTTACTGCACTAGACCCTGTCTCAGTTATTGGTACACTGGACCAAGTCTCATTTAATACTACACGAGGTCCTGACTCAGTTATTACTAAACTCGACCCTGTCTCAGTTATTTCGACACCATACCCTGTCTCAGTTATTACTAAACTAGACCCTGTCTCAGTTATTACAACACGAGACCCTGTCTCATTTATTACTACACTAGACCCTGTCTCAGTTATTATGGCACGAGACCCTGTCTCAGTTATTCCTACAATAGACCTTGCCGCAATTATTGCTGCACTAGACCCTGTCTCAGTTATTCCTGCACTAGACCCTGTCTCGGTTATTACTACACTAGACCCTGTCTCAGTTATTCCTGCACTAGATGCTGTCTCAGTTATTATTAAACTAGACCCTGTCTCAGTTATTACTGCCCTAGACCCTGACTCAGTTATTGCTGTACGAGACCCTGTCTCATTTATTACTACACTAGCCCCTGTCTCAGTTATTATGATGCTAGACCCTGACTCAGTTAATACTCCACTAGACCCTGTCTCATTTGTTACTGCACTGGAACCTGTCTCATTTATTACTACACTAGACCCAGTCTCAGTTATTACTACACGAGACCCTGTCTCAGTTATTCCTACAATAGACCTTGCCGCAATTATTGCTGCACTAGACCCTGTCTCAGTTATTCCTGCACTAGACCCTGTCTCGGTTATTACTACACTAGACCCTGTCTCAGTTATTCCTGCACTAGATGCTGTCTCAGTTATTATTAAACTAGACCCTGTCTCAGTTATTACTGCCCTAGACCCTGACTCAGTTATTACTGTACGAGACCCTGTCTCATTTATTACTACACTAGCCCCTGTCTCAGTTATTATGATGCTAGACCCTGACTCAGTTAATACTCCACTAGACCCTGTCTCATTTGTTACTGCACTGGAACCTGTCTCATTTATTACTACACTAGACCCAGTCTCAGTTATTACTACACGAGACCCTGTCTCAGTTATTACTACACTAGACCCTGTCTTAATTATTACTGCCCTATACCCTGACTCATTTATTACTGTACAAGACCCTGTCTCATTTATTACTACACTAGACTCTGTCTCGGTTATTACTGCACTAGACCCTGTCTCAGTTGTTGCTGCACTAGACCCTGTCTCAGTTGTTACTGCACTGGACCCTGTCTCAGTTATTACTACACTAGACCCTGACTCAGTTATTACTAAACTCGACCCTGTCTCAATTATTTCGACACTATACCCTGTCTCAGTTATTACTAAACCAGACCCTGTCTCAGTTATTACAGCACGAGACCCTGTCTCAGTTATTCCTACACGAGACCCTGCCGCAATTATTGCTGAACTAGACCCTGTCTCAGTTAATCCTGCACTAGACCCTGTCTCGGATATTACGACACTATACCCTGTCTCAGTTATTACTAAACTAGACCCTGTCTCAGTTATTACAACACGAGACCCTGTCTCATTTATTACTACACTAGACCCTGTCTTAGTTATTACGGCACGAGACCCTGTCTCAGTTATTACTACACTAGCCCCTGTCTCAGTTATTATGACGCTAGACCCTGACTCAGTTAATACTCCACTGGACCCTGTCTCAGTTATTACTACACTAGACCCTGTCTCAGTTATTCCTGCACTAGATGCTGTCTCAGTTATTATTAAACTAGACCCTGTCTCAGTTATTACTGCCCTAGACCCTGACTCAGTTATTACTGTACGAGACCCTGTCTCAGTTATTACTATACTAGCCCCTGTCTCAGTTATTACTACATTAGACCCTGCCTCAGTTATTACTGCACTAGGCCCTGTCTCAGTTATTACAACGCTAGACCCTGACTCAGTTATTACTCCATTAGAACCTGTCTCAGTTATTACTGCATTGGAACCTGTCTCATTTTTTACTACACTAGACCCTGTCTCAGTTATTATTACACGAGTCCCTGTCTCCATTATTACTACACCAGACCCTGTCTCAGTTATTACTGCACCGGACTCTGTCTGAGTTATTACTACACTGGACCCTGTCTCAATTATTACTGCACTGGACCCTGTCTCAGTTATTACTGCACTTGACATCATCTCAGTTATTACTACACTAGACCCTGTCTCAGTTATTCCTACACTAGACCTTGCCGCAATTAGTGCTGCACTAGACCCTGTCTCAGTTATTCCTGCACTAGACCCTGTCTCGGTTATTACTACACTAGACCCTGTCTCAGTTATTCCTGCACTAGATGCTGTGTCAGTTATTATTAAACTAGACCCTGTCTCAGTTATTACTGCCCTAGACCCTGACTCAGTTATTACTGTACGAGACCCTGTCTCAGTTATTACTACACTAGCCCCTGTCTCAGTTATTATGACGCTAGACCCTGACTCAGTTAATACTCCACTAGACCCTGTCTCATTTGTTACTGCACTGGAACCTGTCTCATTTATTACTGCCCTAGACCCAGTCTCAGTTATTACTACACTAGACCCTGTCTTAATTATTACTGCCCTATACCCTGACTCATTTATTACTGTACAAGACCCTGTCTCATTTATTACTACACTAGATCCTGTCTCAGTTATTACTGCACTAGACCCTGTCTCAGTTATTCCTGCACTAGACCCTGTCTCAGTTATTACTGTACGAGTCCCTGTCTCAATTATTACTGCACTAGACCCTGTCTCAGTTACTACTACACGAGACCCTGTCTCAGTGATTACTGCACTAGACCCTGTCTCAGTAGTTCGACACCATACCCTGTCTCAGTTATTACTGCACTAGACCCTGTCTCAGTTGTTGCTGCACTAGACCCTGTCTCAGTTGTTACTGCACTGGACCCTGTCTCAGTTATTACTACACGAGACCCTGTCTCAGTTATTACTACACTAGACCCTGTCTTAATTTTACTGCCCTATACCCTGACTCATTTATTACTGTACAAGACCCTGTCTCATTTATTACTACACTAGATCCTGTCTCAGTTATTACTGCACTAGACCCTGTCTCAGTTATTCCTGCACTAGACCCTGTCTCAGTTATTACTGTACGAGAACCTGTCTCAATTATTACTGCACTAGACCCTGTCTCAGTTACTACTACACTAGACCCTGTCTCAGTTATTACTACACGAGACCCTGTCTCAGTGATTACTGCACTAGACCCTGTCTCAGTAGTTCGACACCATACCCTGTCTCAGTTATTACTGCACTAGACCCTGTCTCAGTTGTTGCTGCACTAGACCCTGTCTCAGTTGTTACTGCACTGGACCCAGTCTCAGTTACTACTACACGAGACCCTGTCTCAGTTATTACTACACTAGACCCTGTCTTAATTATTACTGCCCTATACCCTGACTCATTTATTACTGTACAAGACCCTGTCTCATTTATTACTACACTAGATCCTGTCTCAGTTATTACTGCACTAGACCCTGTCTCAGTTATTCCTGCACTAGACCCTGTCTCAGTTATTACTGTACGAGAACCTGTCTCAATTATTACTGCACTGGACCCTGTCTCAGTTACTACTACACTAGACCCTGTCTCAGTTATTACTACATGAGACCCTGTCTCAGTGATTACTGCACTAGACTCTGTCTCGGTTATTACTGCACTAGACCCTGTCTCAGTTGTTGCTGCACTAGACCCTGTCTCAGTTGTTGCTGCACTAGACCCTGTCTCAGTTGTTACTGCACTGGACCCTGTCTCAGTTATTACTGCACTAGACCCTGACTCAGTTATTACTGCACTAGACCCTGACTCAGTTATTACTAAACTCGACCCTGTCTCAGTTATTTCGACACTATACCCTGTCTCAGTTATTACTGCACTAGACCCTGTCTCAGTAATTACTACACTAGACTCTGTCTCGGTTATTACTGCACTAGACCCTGTCTCAGTTGTTACTAAACTCGACCCTGTCTCAGTAGTTCGACACCATACCCTGTCTCAGTTGTTGCTGCACTAGACCCTGTCTCAGTTGTTACTGCACTGGACCCTGTCTCAGTTATTACTGCACTAGACCCTGACTCAGTTATTACTAAACTCGACCCTGTCTCAGTTATTTCGACACTATACCCTGTCTCAGTTATTACTAAACCAGACCCTGTCTCAGTTATTACAGCACGAGACCCTGTCTCAGTTATTCCTACACTAGACCCTGCCGCAATTATTGCTGAACTAGACCCTGTCTCAGTTAATCCTGCACTAGACCCTGTCTCGGATATTACTGCACTAGACACTGTCTCAGTTATTCCTGCACTAGACGCTGTCTCAGTTATTACTACACCAGACCCTGTCTTAGCTATTACTGCCCTATACCCTGACTCAGTTATTACTGTATGAGACCCTGTCTCAGTTATCACTGCACTAGCCCTGTCTCAGTTATTACGACGCTAGACCCTGACTCAGTTAATACTCCACTAGACCCTGTCTCATTTGTTACTGCACTGGAACCTGTCTCAATTAATACTACACTACCCCTGTCTCAGTTATTACTACACTACACCCTGTCTCGGTTTTTACTGCACTAGACCCTGTCTCATTTATTACTGCACTCGACCCTGTCTCAGTTATTACTGCACTAAACATCATCTCAGTTATTACTACACTAGACCCTGTCTCAGTTTTTACTACACTAGACCCATCTCAGTTATTACTGCACTAGACCCAGTCTCAGTTATTGCTACACTGGACCAAGTCTCAGTTAATACTACACGATGTCCTGACTCAGTTATTACTAAACTCAACCCTGTCTCAGTTATTTCGACACTATACCCTGTCTCAGTTATTACTAAACTCGACCCTGTCTCAGTTATTTCGACACTATACCCTGTCTCAGTTATTACTGCACTAGACCCTGTCTCAGTAATTACTACACTAGACTCTGTCTCGGTTATTACTGCACTAGACCCTGTCTCAGTTGTTGCTGCACTGGACCCTGTCTCAGTTATTACTAAACTCGACCCTGTCTCAGTAGTTCGACACCATACCCTGTCTCAGTTATTACTGCACTAGACCCTGTCTCAGTAATTACTACACTAGACTCTGTCTCGGTTATTACTGCACTAGACCCTGTCTCAGTTGTTGCTGCACTAGACCCTGTCTCAGTTGTTACTGCACTGGACCCTGTCTCAGTTATTACTGCACTAGACCCTGACTCAGTTATTACTAAACTCGACCCTGTCTCAGTTATTTCGACACTATACCCTGTCTCAGTTATTACTAAACCAGACCTGTCTCAGTTATTACAGCACGAGACCCTGTCTCAGTTATTCCTACACTAGACCCTGCCGCAATTATTGCTGAACTAGACCCTGTCTCAGTTAATCCTGCACTAGACCCTGTCTCGGATATTACTACACTAGACACTGTCTCAGTTATTACTGCACTAAACATCATCTCAGTTATTACTACACTGGACCCTGTCTCAGTTTTTACTACACTAGACCCATCTCAGTTATTACTGCACTAGACCCAGTCTCAGTTATTGCTACACTGGACCAAGTCTCAGTTAATACTACACGATGTCCTGACTCAGTTATTACTAAACTCGACCCTGTCTCAGTTATTTCGACACTATACCCTGTCTCAGTTATTACTAAACTCGACCCTGTCTCAGTTATTTCGACACTATACCCTGTCTCAGTTATTACTGCACTAGACCCTGTCTCAGTAATTACTACACTAGACTCTGTCTCGGTTATTACTGCACTAGACCCTGTCTCAGTTGTTGCTGCACTGGACCCTGTCTCAGTTATTACTAAACTCGACCCTGTCTCAGTAGTTCGACACCATACCCTGTCTCAGTTATTACTGCACTAGACCCTGTCTCAGTAATTACTACACTAGACTCTGTCTCGGTTATTACTGCACTAGACCCTGTCTCAGTTGTTGCTGCACTAGACCCTGTCTCAGTTGTTACTGCACTGGACCCTGTCTCAGTTATTACTGCACTAGACCCTGACTCAGTTATTACTAAACTCGACCCTGTCTCAGTTATTTCGACACTATACCCTGTCTCAGTTATTACTAAACCAGACCCTGTCTCAGTTATTACAGCACGAGACCCTGTCTCAGTTATTCCTACACTAGACCCTGCCGCAATTATTGCTGAACTAGACCCTGTCTCAGTTAATCCTGCACTAGACCCTGTCTCGGATATTACTACACTAGACACTGTCTCAGTTATTCCTGCACTAGACGCTGTCTCAGTTATTATTAAACTAGATCCTGTCTCAGTTATTACTGCCCTAGACCCTGACTCAGTTATTACTGTACGAGACCCTGTCTCAGTTATTACTACACTAGCCCCTGTCTCAGTTATTACGACGCTAGACCCTGACTCAGTTAATACTCCCATAGACCCTGTCTCATTTGTTACTGCACTGGAACCTGTCTCATCTATTACTACACTAGACCCTGTCTCAGTTATTACTACACGAGACCCTGTCTCAGTTATTACTACACCAGACCCTGTCTTAGCTATTACTGCCCTATACCCTGACTCAGTTATTACTGTACGAGACCCTGTCTCAGTTATCACTGCACTAGCCCTGTCTCAGTTATTACGACGCTAGACCCTGACTCAGTTAATACTCCACTAGACCCTGTCTCATTTGTTACTGCACTGGAACCTGTCTCAATTAATACTACACTACCCCTGTCTCAGTTATTACTACACTAGACCCTGTCTCGGTTTTTACTGCACTAGACCCTGTCTCATTTATTACTGCACTCGACCCTGTCTCAGTTATTACTGCACTAGACATCATCTCAGTTATTACTACACTAGACCCTGTCTCAGTTTTTACTACACTAGACCCAGTCTCAGTTATTACTGCACTAGACCCTGTCTCAGTTATTGCTACACTGGACCAAGTCTCAGTTAATACTACACGATGTCCTGACTCAGTTATTATTAAACTCGACCCTGTCTCAGTTATTTCGACACTATACCCTGTCTCAGTTATTACTAAACTAGACCCTGTCTCAGTTATTACAACACGAGACCCTGTCTCATTTATTACTACACTAGACCCTGTCTCGGTTATTACGGCACAAGACCCTGTCTCAGTTATTCCTACACTAGACCTTGCCGCAATTATTGCTGCACTAGACCCTGTCTCAGTTATTCCTGCACTAGACCCTGTCTCGGTTATTACTACACTAGACCCTGTCTCAGTTATTCCTGCACTAGATGCTGTCTCAGTTATTATTAAACTAGACCCTGTCTCAGTTATTACTGCCCTAGACCCTGACTCAGTTATTACTGTACGAGACCCTGTCTCAGTTATTACTATACTAGCCCCTGTCTCAGTTATTACTACATTAGACCCTGCCTCAGTTATTACTGCACTAGGCCCTGTCTCAGTTATTACAACGCTTGACCCTGACTCAGTTATTACTCCATTAGACCCTGTCTCAGTTATTACTGCATTGGAACCTGTCTCATTTTTTACTGCACTAGACCCTGTCTCAGTTATTATTACACGAGTCCCTGTCTCCATTATTACTACACCAGACCCTGTCTCAGTTATTACTGCACCGGACTCTGTCTGAGTTATTACTACACTGGACCCTGTCTCAGTTATTACTGCACTGGACCCTGTCTCAGTTATTACTGCACTAGACATCATCTCAGTTATTACTACACTAGACCCTATCTCAGTTTTTACTGCACTAGACCCAGTCTCAGTTATTACTGCATTAGACCCTCTCTCAGTTATTTCTGCACTGGACCAAGTCTCAGTTAATACTACACGAGGTCCTGACTCAATTATTACTAAACTCGACCCTGTCTCAGTTATTTCGACACTATACCCTGTCTCAGTTATTACTAAACTAGACCCTGTCTCAGTTATTACAACACGAGACCCTGTCTGATTTATTACTACACTAGACCCTGTCTCAGTTATTACGGCACGAGACCCTGTCTCAGTTATTCCTACACTAGACCTTGCCGCAATTAGTGCTGCACTAGACCCTGTCTCAGTTATTCCTGCACTAGACCCTGTCTCGGATATTACTACACTAGAACCTGTCTCAGTTATTCCTGCACTAGATGCTGTCTCAGTTATTATTAAACTAGACCCTGTCTCAGTTATTACTGCCCTAGACCCTGACTCAGTTATTACTGTACGGGACCCTGTCTCAGTTATTACTACACTAGCCCCTGTCTCAGTTATTATGATGCTAGACCCTGACTCAGTTAATACTCCACTAGACCCTGTCTCATTTGTTACTGCACTGGAACCTGTCTCATTTATTACTACACTAGACCCAGTCTCAGTTATTAATACACGAGACCCTGTCTCAGTTATTACTACACTAGACTCTGTCTTAATTATTACTGCCCTATACCCTGACTCATTTATTACTGTACAAGACCTTGTCTCATTTATTACTACACTAGATTCTGTCTCAGTTATTACTGCACTAGACCCTGTCTCAGTTATTCCTGCACTAGACCCTGTCTCAGTTATTACTGCACGAGACCCTGTCTCAGTGATTACTGCACTAGACCCTGTCTCAGTAGTTCTACACCATACCCTGTCTCAGTTATTACTGCACTAGACCCTGTCTCAGTAATTACTACACTAGGCTCTGTCTCGGTTATTACTGCACTAGACCCTGTCTCAGTTGTTGCTGCACTAGACCCTGTCTCAGTTGTTACTGCACTGGACCCTGTCTCAGTTATTACTACACTAGACCCTGACTCAGTTATTACTAAACTCGACCCTGTCTCAGTTATTTCGACACTATACCCTGTCTCAGTTATTACTAAACTAGACCCTGTCTCAGTTATTACAGCACGAGACCCTGTCTCAGTTATTACTACACTAGACCCTGCCGCAATTATTGCTGAACTAGACCCTGTCTCAGTTAATCCTGCACTAGACCCTGTCTCGGATATTACTACACTAGACACTGTCTCAGTTATTCCTGCACTAGTCGCTGTCTCAGTTATTATTAAACTAGACCCTGTCTCAGTTATTACTGCCCTAGACCCTGACTCAGTTAATACTCCCATAGACCCTGTCTCATTTGTTACTGGACTGGAACCTGTCTCATCTATTACTACACTAGACCCTGTCTCAGTTATTACTACACGAGACCCTGTCTCAGTTATTACTACACCAGACCCTGTCTTAGCTATTACTGCCCTATACCCTGACTCAGTTATTACTGTATGAGACCCTGTCTCAGTTATCACTGCACTAGCCCTGTCTCAGTTATTACGACGCTAGACCCTGACTCAGTTATTACTCCACTAGACCCTGTCTCATTTGTTACTGCACTGGAACCTGTCTCAATTAATACTACACTACCCCTGTCTCAGTTATTACTACACTAGACCCTGTCTCGGTTTTTACTGCACTAGACCCTGTCTCATTTATTACTGCACTCGACCCTGTCTCAGTTATTACTGCACTAGACCCTGTCTCAATTATTACTGCACTAGACCCTGTCTCAGTTATTACTAAACTAGACCCTGTCTCAATTATTTCTGCACTATGCTCTGTCTCAGTTATTACTACACTAGACCCTGTCTCAGTTATTACTACACTACACCATGACTCAGTTATTACTGTACGAGACCCTGTCTCAGTTATTACTGCACTAGACCCTGTCTCAGTTATTACGATGCTAGACCCTGACTCAGTTAATACTCCACTCGACCCTGTCTCAGTTATTACTGCACTGGAAGCTGTCTCAGTTATTACTACACTAGACCCTGTCTCAGTTATTACTACACTAGACTCTGTCTCACTTATTACTACACTAGACCCTGTCTCAGTTATTATTACACTATACCCTGACTCAGTTATTACTACACTCGACCCTGCCTCAGTTATTACTACACTAGACCCTGTCTCAGTTATTACTACACTAGACCCTGTCTCAGTTATTACTGCACTAGACCCTGTCTCAGTTATTACTACACTAGACCCTGTCTCAGTTAAATTCTGCTCTGGAACCTGTCTCAGTTATTACTACACTCGGCCCTGTCTCAGTTATTACTGCACTAGACCCTGTCTCAATTATTATTACACTAGAACGTGTCTCTGTTTACATTATATTATACTAGATACAGAGACGGATGATAGATAGATATTGATAATCGTAAAGATATATATTTGCGTGTGTGAGAGGATGCAATCTTTTTTTTACTTAGGAGCACATTTATTCTTGTTAATAGTTCTCAGCAACTGCGGGCAATGTCTCATCGATCTGGTATTGTGTGGTAATATATGCGCTGAGAGGATGGGGTGAATCTTGTAATGATCTCCCAGAGATGGACTGGGATTGAGGGACAGGACTGATGGGGAGCAATTCACTGCACTTTGCACTACGTAGTGGTACTCTGTGTGTTAAAGGTCACTAATTCACACTTGTGTTGTCCTGTGCCAATTTTTCCCAGTTCTTTAATGTTGAGGATTGTTTTACCTGCAGTATTTTCTATTGAGATTTCACATGACCCACTGATTGTGTTAGACAGAGCCTGGAACCGTGACCTCACAGTACCATGGATGGGCGGCCGCAGGGTCCTAATACCCAATATGTTCAGTTGCTCTCATTTGCTTGAGAGGAACATAAAAAGCACACACAAAGTGTTTGCTGTTTAAGAACATAAAAAATAGGAGCAGGAGTAGGCCATTCGACCCCTCGAGCTTTCTCCGCCATTCAATCAGCTCGTGATCTGATATTGACCTCAACTCCACTTTCCTGCCTGCCCCCATAACCCTTGACTCCCCGATAGTTCAAGCATCTGTCTATCTGAGATTTGTATATATTCAATGACCCAGCTTCCAAAGATTCACTACCCTCCGATAGAAGAAATTCCTCCTCATCTCTGTCTCAAATAGATGATCCCTTATTCAGAAACTATGCCTCCTAGTTCTTGATTTCCCCTACGAGGGGAAATTTTCTCTCAGCTTCTACCCTGTCAAGCTCTCTCAGAATCTTATATGCATCAATAAGATCACCTCTTGTTCTTCTAAATACCAATGCATACAGGCCCAACCTGCTCAACCATTCCTCATAAGACAACCCATTCATTTCAGGAATCAACCTCGAGAACCTTCTCAGAACTGCCTCCAATGCAAGTATATACTTCCTTAAATAAGAAGACCAAAACTGTATGCAGTACTCCAGGTGTGGCCTCACCAACGCCGAGTACAGTTGTAGCAGGACTTCCCTACTTTTATACTCCATCCCTCTTGCAATAAAGGCCAGCATTCCATTTGCCTTCCTAATTATTTGTTGTACCTACATACTAACTTTTTGTGCTTCATGTACAAGGACCCCAAGATCCCTCTGTCGTGCAGTATTATGCAGTCACTCTCCATTTAAATAATACTTTGCTTTTCTGTTCTTCCTTCCTAAGTTACGAACCTTACATTTTCTCACATTATACTCCATCTGCCAAATTTTTTCCTACTCATTTAACCTGTCTATGTTCCTTTGAAGACTCTTTGTGTCCTCACAACTTGAAAATTTGTCTACAATACACTCAGTCTCTTCATCCAAGTCATTAATATAGATTGTAAATATTTGAGGCCCCAGCACTGATCCCTGTGGCACCCCACTAGTTACGTTTGCCAACCTGAAAATTACCCATTTATCCTGACTCTGTTTTCTATTAATTAGCCAATCCTCCATCCATATTACCCCCAACATCATGAGCTCTTACCTTGCATAATAACCTTTTATGTGGCACCTTATCGAATGCCTTTTGGAAATCCAAATACACTACATCTACCAGTTTCCCTTTATGCACTCTGCTCGTTACATCCTCAAAGAACTCTAATAAATTTGTCAAACATGATTTCTCTTTCATAAAACTATGTTTATGCTGCTTAATTGTATTATGATTTTCTAAATGTCCTGCTACTACTTAATATATTTAAGGTGGAAATAGATTTTTGAACGCTAAGTGTGTGAAGGGTTATGGGTAGCGGGCAGGGAAGTGACGCTGATCCCAGGATCAGATCAGCCATGATCTTATTAAATGGCGGAGCAAGCTCAAGGGGCCAAATCTCACTTTTCAGATCTATGTCTGTAGCCCTGTAGGTTACGGCACTTCAAGTGCACATCCAAATACATTTTAAAAGTGGTGAGTGTTTCTGTCTCTACCACCCTTTCAGGCAGTGAGTTCCAGAACCCTACCATCCTCTGGGTGCAAAGATTTCTCCTCAAATCCCCTCTAAATCTCCTACCAATCTCCTGCCCCTTGGTTGTTGACCCTCTGCTAAGGGAAATAGGTCCTTTCACACTCCTCTTCCCTTATTGCAATGTCTGCATCACCCCTCTCTTTTGTGAAAACAGATGCAAAGTATGCATTAAGAACCATACCCACTTCTTCTGCCTCCACACACAGATTAGCTTTAGGGTCTCTAATGGGCCCCACTCTTTCTTTACTAATCCTCCTGCTCCCAATGTATTTATAAAATATATTTGGTTTTCCTTGATTTTTTTCATGCTCTCTCTTTGCTTTCCTAATTACTCTTTTTAATATCACCCCTGCACTTTCTACACTCCTCTCGGGTTTCTGCAGTATTGAGCCCTCGGTATCTGCCATAAGCCTCCGTTTTTTCGATATCCTACCCTGTATGCTCCTTGACATCCAGGGGGCTCTCGATTTGTTAGTCCCACCCTTTTTCTTTCAGGGAATATATTTAGTCTGAACCCTCCGGATCTCCTCCTTCAATGCCTCCGATTGCTCTGACACTGATTCACACTCAAGCAGCTGTTTCCAGTCCACCTTGGCTCAATCACATCTCAGTTTAATAAAATTGCCTTTCCCTCAATTGAGAACTTTTATAAAAGCAAAATACTGCAGATGCTAGAAACTGAAATAAAAAGAGAAAATGCTGGAAATCTAAACGGGTCAGGCAGCATCTGTGGCGAGAAACAGTGTTAACATTTCAGGTCAATACCCGCCCAGCGAGGATATTAATCCTGGCTCTGTCAAGGTGTAACCCGTCCGATTGTACAGGTCCCACCTCCCCGGAAAAGGTCCCAATGCCTCAAGAATCTAAAGCCCTCCCTCCTGCACCATCTCTCCAGCCATGCATTCATCTGCTCTATCCTCCTAGTTCTGTACACACCAGCACGTGGCACCGACAGTAATCTTTGAGTTCCTGCTTTTTAATCTCTCTCCGAGTTCCCTAAAATCTGCCTGCAGGATCACATCCCTTTTTCTACCTCTGTCATTAGTACCGATATGGACCACGACCTCTGGCTGTTTATCCTCTCCCCCCAGAATATCTTGCAGTCGCTCGGTGACATCCTTGCCCCTGGCACCAGGGAGGTAACATACCATCCTGGAGTCACGCCTGCGGCCGCAGAAACACCAGTCTGCTCCCTGAACTATCGAATCCCCTACCACTATTGTTCTTCCATGCTTCTTCCTCCCCCACAATGCAGCTCAGCCACGTATTTCCCTCGTGTGGAAATGGATGTAACACTTGCTAATCTCCGGAGAAATTGACTGCTACCTTCACTGTTTTGTATCCAACCTCTTCCAACAAGTTTGGGAATGGTCTGGTGCAGTAATAACTGAGGCCGGGCCGAGGGTAAAACTAGCAGCAACCAGTCTTTGTGTAATAATAGAAATATTTTTTTGCAATAATAACTGAAAGGGATGATAGTGTCACACTAACAGAAGCCGGGTCACTTTAACAATACCAGAAACATACTCTATTGAATACAACAGAGACAAGGTCTAGAGTAATCATAACAGAGGCGTGCACTAGAACTGGAATAACAGGGGCAGGTTATTTTCTAATTACAGCAGAGACCGGGTATGGTGTAACAATTCCAGAGACAGGGTCTCATACAGTAAGAGTGGAGACAGTGTCCAGAGTAATAACAGCAAATGTATGGCCCACTGTGAGAGTAACAAAGACAGTGTTTGATTCAATAATAACAGAGGCAGACACTAGTGTTATACTGAATACAATGCTGGATCTCGTGTGATGATCACACAGGCAGTATCTAGTGCAGAAAAACAAAGATTGGGTCTCACATAACAGTGTGTGCAAGTCAGGGCCTATTGTTATAATTACAAATGCTTTGCCTAATGTGTAATTACAGAGTCAAGGCCCACTGCAGTATGAAAGGGGTGGGGTCAGTGTAATATCACAGGCACAGTCTAGTGTAATGGGAACACAGAGTGGATCATGTCAGCCTTGGCTCAGTGGTAGCACTCTCACCCCTGAGTCAGAAGATCATGGCTTCAATTCTCACTCCCGAGACTCGAACGCACAATCTAGGCCGACACGCCCAGTGTCAGTACTGATGTACTGCCGTCTTTCTGATCAGGGGCTAAACCGAGGCCCCCACCTGCCCTTTCAGGTGGCTATAAAAAATCTCACGGCCACTATCAGAGAAAGAGCAGGGTAGTTCTTCCTGGGTGTCCTGAACCAATATTTGTCCTGCACCAAACTTCATTAAAACAGAGTATCTTGTCCTTATAACATTGCTGTTTGTTGGATCTTGCTATGCGAACAATATCTGCTGAGTTTCCTATATCATCATCATCATCATCATAGGCAGTCCCTCGGAATCGGGGAAGACTTGCTTCCACCCTTAACATGAGTTCTTAGGTGGCCAATACGGGAACCACAGTCCCTGACACAGGTGGGACAGATAGTCATTGAGGGAAGGGGAGGGTGGGACTGGTTTGCCGCACGCTCTTTCCGCTGCCTGCGCTTGATTTCTGCATGCTCTCGGCAACAAGACTGGAGGTGCTCAGCGCCCTCCCGGATGCACTTCCTCCACTTAGAGTGGTCTTTGGCTAGGGACTCCTAGGTGTCGGTGAGGATGTTGCAGTTTATCAGGGAGGCTTTGAGGGTGTCCTTGTAACGTTTCCTCTGGCTCGTTTGCCGTTTTCCTACATTACAGCAGTGACGACACTTCAATAAGTACTTCAGTCGCCGTAAAGGTGCTGAGGGAGTGAAAGGTGTACAAATCCAAATCTTTCTGTTTGTCCAATAACTATAAACACGTGGTTGGCTTGTATTCTCTGGAATAGAGAAGATTCAGGGTTAAGTTGACTGGGATTTTTTAGGATTTTGAAAGGAATCGATCAGGCAGAGAGAAAACCCTTTTCCGCTGGTGTTGGAGTCTAGAATAAAGAGGAGCTATCCTTAAAATCAGAGCCAGGACATTCAGGAGAGAAGTTATGAAACGTCTTCACAGCAGGGGTGGTAGAAGTGTGGAACTCTCTCCCACAACCAGCAGTAGATGCTGGGTCAATTCATCATTTTAAATCTGAGACAGATAATCTTTTGGTAACTGAGGGTATTAATGGAGTCAAGAAGGGTAGATGGAGTCAAGAAGGGTAGATGGAGTGATGATGCAGATCAGCCATTATCTCTTTAATTAAAAGGATATATGTAGGTACAGCAAGTGATCAGGAAGGCCAATGGAATCTTGGCCTTTATTGCAAAGGGGATGGAGTATAATAGCAGGGAAGACTTACTACAGTTATACAGGCTATTGGTGAGACCACACTTCGAGTACTGCGTACAGTTTTGGCATCTGTATTTAAGAAAGGACACACTTGTTTTGGAGGCAGTTCAGTGAAGGTTCACTAGGTTGGTTTACGGAAATGAGGGGATTCACTTATGTGGAAAGGTTGAGTAGGTTGGGCCTCCACTCATTGGAATTCAGAAGAATGTGAGGTGATCTTATCGAAACGTGAAAGATTATGAGGGGGCTTGTCAAGGTGGATACAGAGAGGATGTTTCCACTGATAGGGAAGACTAGAACTAGAGGGCATAATCTTAGAACAACGGGCTGCCCATTTAAACAGAATTATGTTCTAATATGGCCATTTTATATCAGTTTCTGTTTATATCACACTGGACCCTGTCTCTGTTTATATTACATTAGACTCTATCTCTCTTTATATTACACTGGACCCTGTCTCTGTTTATATTACATTAGACTCTATCTCTCTTTATATTACACTAGACCCTGTCCCTGTTTATATTACACTAGACCCTGTCTCTGTTTATATTACACTGGACCCTGTCTCTGTTTACATTACACTAGACCCTGCCCTGTTTATATTACACTAGACCCTGTCTCTGTTTATATTACACTAGGCCCTGTCCCTGTTTATATTACACTAGACCCTGTCTCAGTTTATATTACACTAGGCCCTGTCCCTGTTTATATTACACTAGACCCAGTCTCTGTTTCTATTACACTAGGCCCTGTCCCTATGTATATTACATGAGACCCTGCACCTGTTTATATTACACTCGACCCTGTCTCTGTTAGTATTACACTAGACCCTGTCTCTGTTTATATTGCACTCGGCCCTGTCCCTGTTTATATTATAGTAGACCCTGCTCTGTTTATATTATACTAGACCCTGCTCTGTTTATATTAAACTAGGCCCTGTCCCCATGTATATTACACTAGACCCTGCACCTGTTTATATTACACGAGACCCTGTCTCTGTTTATATTACACTAGACCCTGTCTCTGCTTATATTACACTAGCCCCTGTCTCTGTTTATATTACACTCGACCCTGTCCCTGCTTTTATTACACTAGACCCTGTTCCTGTTTATTTTGCACTAGGCCTTGTCTATGTTCATATTACACTATTCCCTGTCTCTATTTCTCTTACACTAGACCCTGTCCCTGCATATATTACACTATACCCTGTCCCTGTTTATATTACACTCGGCATTGTCTATGTTTATATTACACTAGGCCCTGTCTCTGTCTATATTATTCTGGATCCAGTCTCTGTTTATATCACACTGGACCCTGTCTCTGTTTGTATTACACTAGGCCCTGTCTCTGTTTATATTACACTAGACCTGGTCTCTGTTTATATTGCACGAGACCTGGTCTCTGTTTATATTGCACTAGTTCTGGTCTCTGTTTCTGTTACACTAGTCCTGGTCTCCATTTATATTACACGAGGCCTTGTCTATGTTTATATTACACTGGGCCCTGTCTCTGTTACTATGAAACTAGACCCTGTCCCTGCTTATATTACACTAGACCTGGTCTCTGTTTATATTACACTAGTCCTGGTCGCTGTTTATATTACACGAGACCCTGTCTCTGTTTATATTACACGAGACCCTGTCTCTGTTTATATTCCACCACACCCTGTCCTTGTTTGTATTACACTAGACCCTGTCTCTGTTTCTATTACACTAGACCTTGTCTCTGTTTATATTACACTAGTCCAGATCACTGTTTATATTACACTTGACACTGTCCCTGTTTATATTACACTGGAGCCTGTCCCTGTTTATATTACACTAGACCCTGTCCCTGTTTATATTACACTAGACCCTGTCTCTGTTTATATTACACTAGTCCCTGTCTCTGTTTATATTACACTAGACCCTGTCTCTGTTTATATTACACTAGGCCCTGTCCCTGTTTATATTACACAAGATCCTGTCTCTGTTTCTATTACACTAGGTCCTGTCTCTGTTTATATTACACTAGACCCTGCTCTGTTTATATTATACTAGACCCTGCTCTGTTAAAATTACACGAGACCGTATCTCTGTTAATATTACACTAGATCCTGTCCCTGTTTATATTACACGAGACCCTGTCTCTGTTTATATTACACTAGACCTGGTCTCTGTTTATATTACACTAGTCCTGGTCTCTGTTTCTATTACAGTAGTCCTGGTTGCTGTTTATTTTACACGAGACCCTGTCTCTGTTTATATTACATGAGGCCATGTCTCTGTTTATATTTCACTGGACCCTGTCCATGTTTGTATTACAATAGACCCTGTCCCTGTTTATATTACACTCGAACCTGTCTCTGTTTATATTACACTCGGCCCCGTACCTCTTTATATTACACTCGGCCCTGTCTCTGTTACTATTAAACTAGATCCTGTCCCTGCTTATATTACACTAGACCTGGTCTCTGTTTATATTACACTAGTCCTGGTCTCTGTTTATATTACACTAGTCCTGGTCGCTGTTTATATTACACGAGACCCTGTCTGTGTTTATATTACACGAGGCCATGTCTCTCTTTATGTTTCATTGGACCCTGTCCCTGTTTATATTATACTAGACCCTGTCTCTGTTTCTATTACACTAGACCCTGTCTCTGTTTATATTACACTAGTCCAGGTCACTGTTTATATTACACGGGAGCCTGTCCCTGTTTATATTACACTAGTCCCTGTCTCTGTGTATATTACACTAGGCCCTGTCCCTGTTTACATTACTCGAGATCCTGTCTCTGTTTCTATTAGACTAGGCCCTGTCTCTGTTTATATTACACTCACCCCTGTCCCTGTTTCTATTATACAAGACCCTGCTCTGTTTATATTATACTAGACCCCGCTCTGTTAAAATTACACGAGACCCTATCTCTGTTAGTATTACACTAGATCCTGTTCCTGTTTATATTATACTCGACCCTGTCTCTGTTTATATTACACTAGACCCTGTCTCTGTTTATATTACACTCGGCCCTGTCCCTGTTTATATTATGCTACACTCTGCTCTGTTTATATTACATTAGACCCTGCTCTGTTAAAATTACACGAGACTCTATCTCTGTTAATATTACACTAGATCCTGTCCCTGCTTATATTACACTAGACCCTGTCTCTGTTATTACACTAGACCTGGTCTCTGTTTATATTACACGAGTCCTGGTCTCTGTTTCTATTACAGTAGTCCTGGTCGCTGTTTATATTACACGAGACCCTGTCTCTGTTTATATTACACGAGGCCATGTCTCTGTTTATATTTCACTGGACCCTGTCCCTGTTTGTATTACACTAGACCCTGTCTCTGTTTCTATTACACTTGACCCTGTCTATGTTTATATTACACTCGACACTGTCTCTGTTTATATTACACTGGAGCCTGTCCCCGTTTATATTACACTAGACTCTATCACTCTTTATATTACACTGGACCCTGTCTCTGTTTACATTACACTAGACCCTGCCCTGTTTATATTACACTACACCCTGTCTCAGTTTATATTACACTAGGCCCTGTCCCTGTTTATATTACACTAGACCCTGCACCTGTTTATATTAAACGAGACCCTGTCTCTGTTAGTATTACACTAGACCCTGTCTCTGTTTATATTACACTCGGCCCTGTCCCTGTTTATATTATAGTAGACCCTGCTCTGTTTATATTATATTAGACCCTGCTCCGTTTATATTACACTAGGCCCTGTCCCTATGTATATTACACTAGACCCTGCACCTGTTTATATTACACGAGACCCTGTCTCTGTTTATATTGCACTAGACCCTGTCTCTGTTTATATTACACTGGACCCTGTCCCTGCTTATATTACACTAGACCCTGTTCCTGTTTATTTTGCACTAGGCCTTGTCTATATTCATATTACAATATTCCCTGTCTCTGTTTATATTACACTAGACCCTGTTCCTGTTTATTTTGCACTAGGCCTTGTCTATGTTCATATTACACTATTCCCTGTCTCTGTTTCTCTTACACTAGACCCTGTCCCTGCATATATTACACTCTACCCTGTCCCTGTTTATATTACACTCGGCATTGTCTATGTTTATATTACACTAGGCCCTGTCTCTGTCTATATTATTCTGGATCCAGTCTCTGTTTATATCACACTGGACCCTGTCTCTGTTTCTATTACACTAGGCCCTGTCTCTGTTTATATTACACTAGACCTGGTCTCTGTTTATATTACACTCGACCCTGTCCCTGCTTTTATTACACTAGACCCTGTTCCTGTTTATTTTGCACTAGGCCTTGTCTATGTTCATATTACATTATTCCCTGTCTCTATTTATCTTACACTAGACCCTGTCCCTGCATATATTACACTATACCCTGTCTCTGTTTATATTACACTCGGCATTGTCTATGTTTATATTACACTAGGCCCTGTCTCTGTCTATATTATTCTGGATCCAGTCTCTGTTTATATCACACTGGACCCTGTCTCTGTTTCTATTACACTAGGCCCTGTCTCTGTTTATATTACACTAGACCTGGTCTCTGTTTATATTGCACGAGACCTGGTCTCTGTTTATATTACACTAGTTCTGGTCTCTGTTTCTGTTACACTAGTCCTGGTCTCCGTTTATATTACACGAGGCCTTGTCTATGTTTATATTACACTGGGCCCTGTCTCTGTTACTATGAAACTAGACTCTGTCCCTGCTTATATTACACTAGACCTGGTCTCTGTTTATATTACACTAGTCCTGGTCGCTGTTTATATTACACGAGACCCTGTCTCTGTTTATATTACACGAGACCCTGTCTCTGTTTATATTCCACCACACCCTGTCCTTGTTTGTATTACACTAGACCCTGTCTCTGTTTCTATTACACTAGACCCTGTCTCTGTTTATATTACACTAGTCCAGATCACTGTTTATATTACACTTGACACTGTCCCTGTTTATATTACACTGGAGCCTGTCCCTGTTTATATTACACTAGGCCCTGTCCCTGTTTATATTACACAAGATCATGTCTCTGTTTCTATTACACTAGGTCCTGTCTCTGTTTATATTACACTAGACCCTGCTCTGTTTATATTATACTAGACCCTGCTCTGTTAAAATTACACGAGACCGTATCTCTGTTAATATTACACTAGATCCTGTCCCTGTTTATATTACACGAGACCCTGTCTCTGTTTATATTACACTAGACCTGGTCTCTGTTTATATTACACTAGTCCTGGTCTCTGTTTATATTACAGTAGTCCTGGTCGCTGTTTATTTTACACGAGACCCTGTCTCTGTTTATATTACATGAGGCCATGTCTCTGTTTATATTTCACTGGACCCTGTCCCTGTTTGTATTACAATAGACCCTGTCTCTGTTTCTATTACACTTGACCCTGTCTCTGTTTATATTACACTTGACCCTGTCTCTGTTTATATTACACTCGACACTGTCTCTGTTTATATGACACTGGAGCCTGTCCCTGTTTATATTACACTAGACCCTGTCCCTGTTTATATTACACTCGAACCTGTCTCTGTTTATATTACACTCGGCCCCGTACCTCTTTATATTACACTTGGCCCTGTCTCTGTTTCTATTACACTAGTCCTGGTCTCTGTTTATATTACATGAGGCCTTGTCTATGTTTATATTACACTGGGCCCTGTCTCTGTTACTATTAAACTAGACCCTGTCCCTGCTTATATTACACTCGACCCTGTCTCTGTTTATATTACACGAGGCCATGTCTCTGTTTATATTTCATTGGACCCTGTCCCTGTTTATATTACACTAGACCCTGTCTCTGTTTCTATTACACAAGACTCAATCTCTCTTTATATTACACTGGGCCCTGTCTCTGTTACTATTAAACTAGACCCTGTCCTTGCTTATATTACACTCGACCCTGTCTCTGTTTATATTACACGAGGCCATGTCTCTGTTTATATTTCATTGGACCCTGTCCCTGTTTATATTACACTAGACCCTGTCTCTGTTTCTATTACACTAGACTCAATCTCTCTTTATATTACACTGGACCCTGTCTCTGTTTGTATTACACTAGACCCAGTCCCTGTTTATATTACACGAGACCCTGTCTCTGTTTCTATTAGACTAGGCCCTGTCCCTATGTATATTACATGAGACCCTGCACCTGTTTACATTACACTAGAACCTGTCTCTGTTTATATTACACAAGACCCTGTCTCTGTTTATATTACACAAGACTCTGTCTCTGTTTATATTACACTCGACCTGGTCTCTGTTTATATAACACTAGTCCTGGTCTCTGTTTATATTACACTAGTCCTGGTCTCTGTTTATATTGCACGAGACCCTGTCTCTGTTTATATTACACGAGATCCTGTCCCTCTTTATATTACACTAGACCCAGTCTCTGTTTCTATTACACTCGACCCTGTCTCTGTTTATATTACATTTGGCCCTGTCTCTGTTTATATTACACTAGACCCTGTCTGTCTCTGTTTATAATACACTGGACCCTGTCTCTGTTTACATTACACTAGACCCTGCCCTGTTTATATTACACTACACCCTGTCTCAGTTTATATTACACTAGGCCCTGTCCCTGTTTATATTACACTAGACCCTGCACCTGTTTATATTACACGAGACCCTGTCTCTGTTAGTATTACACTAGACCCTGTCTCTGTTTATATTACACTCGGCCCTGTCCCTGTTTATATTATAGTAGACCCTGCTCTGTTTATATTATATTAGACCCTGCTCCGTTTATATTACACTAGGCCCTGTCCCTATGTATATTACACTAGACCCTGTCCCTGTTTATATTACACGAGACCCTGTCTCTGTTTATATTGCACTAGACCCTGTCTCTGTTTATATTACACTGGACCCTGTCCCTGCTTATATTACACTAGACCCTGTTCCTGTTTATTTTGCACTAGGCCTTGTCTATATTCATATTACACTATTCCCTGTCTCTGTTTATATTACACTAGACCCTGTTCCTGTTTATTTTGCACTAGGCCTTGTCTATGTTCATATTACACTATTCCCTGTCTCTGTTTCTCTTACACTAGACCCTGTCCCTGCATATATTACACTATACCCTGTCCCTGTTTATATTACACTCGGCATTGTCTATGTTTATATTACACTAGCCCCTGTCTCTGTTTATATTATTCTGGATCCAGTTTCTGTTTATATCACACTGGACCCTGTCTCTGTTTCGATTACACAAGACCTGGTCTCTGTTTATATTGCACTCAAAACTGTCTCTGTTTTTATTACACTAGACCCTGTCTCTGTTTATATTACACTAGATCCTGTCTCTGTTTATATTACACTCGACCCTGTCCCTGCTTTTATTACACTAGACCCTGTTCCTGTTTATTTTGCACTAGGCCTTGTCTATGTTCATATTACATTATTCCCTGTCTCTATTTCTCTTACACTAGACCCTGTCCCTGCATATATTACACTATACCCTGTCTCTGTTTATATTACACTCGGCATTGTCTATGTTTATATTACACTAGGCCCTGTCTCTGTCTATATTATTCTGGATCCAGTCTCTGTTTATATCACACTGGACCCTGTCTCTGTTTCTATTACACTAGGCCCTGTCTCTGTTTATATTACACTAGACCTGGTCTCTGTTTATATTGCACGAGACCTGGTCTCTGTTTATATTACACTAGTTCTGGTCTCTGTTTCTGTTACACTAGTCCTGGTCTCCGTTTATATTACACGAGGCCTTGTCTATGTTTATATTACACTGGGCCCTGTCTCTGTTACTATAAAACTAGACCCTGTCCCTGCTTATATTACACTAGACCTGGTCTCTGTTTATATTACACTAGTCCTGGTCGCTGTTTATATTACACGAGACCCTGTCTCTGTTTATATTACACGAGACCCTGTCTCTGTTTATATTCCACCACACCCTGTCCTTGTTTGTATTACACTAGACCCTGTCTCTGTTTCTATTACACTAGACCCTGTCTCTGTTTATATTACACTAGTCCAGGTCACTGTTTATATTACACTTGACACTGTCCCTGTTTATATTACACTGGAGCCTGTCCCTGTTTATATTACACTAGGCCCTGTCCCTGTTTATATTACACAAGATCATGTCTCTGTTTCTATTACACTAGGTCCTGTCTCTGTTTATATTACACTAGACCCTGCTCTGTTTATATTATACTGGACCCTGCTCTGTTAAAATTACACGAGACCGTATCTCTGTTAATATTACACTAGATCCTGTCCCTGTTTATATTACACGAGACCCTGTCTCTGTTTATATTACACGAGGCCATGTCTCTCTTTATGTTTCATTGGACCCTGTCCCTGTTTATATTATACTAGACCCTGTCTCTGTTTCTATTACACTAGATCCTGTCTCTGTTTATATTACACTAGTCCAGGTCACTGTTTATATTACACTCGACACTGTCCCTGTTTATATTACACTAGACCCTGTCCCTGTTTATATTACACGAGACCCTGTCTCTGTTTATATTACACTAGTCCCTGTCTCTGTGTATATTACACTTGACCCTGTCTCTGTTTATATTACACTAGGCCCTGTCCCTGTTTACATTACTCGAGATTCTGTCTCTGTTTCTATTAGACTAGGCCCTGTCTCTGTTTATATTACACTGGACCCTGTCTCTGTTTATATTACACTAGACCCTGTCCCTGTGTATATTAGACTCGACCCTACACCTGTTTATATTACACTAGACCCTGTCTCTGTTTATATTACACTAGACCCTGTCTCTGTTTATATTACACTCGGCCCTGTCTCTGTTTATATTACACTCGACCCTGCTCTGTTTATATTACAAGAGACACTGTCTCTGTTTATATTACACTCGAGCCTATCCCTGCTTATATTACACTAGACCCTGTCTCTGTTTCTATTACACTAGACTCTATCTCTCTTTATATTACACTGGACCCTGTCTCTGTTTGTATTACACTAGACCCAGTCCCTGTTTATATTACACGAGACCCTGTCTCTGTTTCTATTACACTAGGCCCTGTCCCTATGTATGTTACACGAGACCCTGCACCTGTTTATATTACACTCAACCCTGTCTCTGTTTATATTACACTCACCCCTGTCCCTGTTTCTATTATGCAAGACCCTGCTCTGTTTATATTATACTCGACCCTGCTCTGTTAAAATTACACGAGACTCTATCTCTGTTAATATTACACTAGATCCTGTCCCTGCTTATATTACACTAGACCTGGTCTCTGTTTATATTACACGAGTCCTGGTCTCTGTTTCTATTACAGTAGTCCTGGTCGCTGTTTATATTACACGAGACCCTGTCTCTGTTTATATTACACGAGGCCATGTCTCTGTTTATATTTCAGTGGACCCTGTCCCTGTTTGTATTACACTAGACCCTGTCTCTGTTTCTATTACACTTGACCCTGTCTCTGTTTATATTACATTCGACACTGTCTCTGTTTATACTACACTGGAGCCTGTCCCCGTTTATATTACACTAGACTCTATCACTCTTTATATTACACTGGACCCTGTCTCTGTTTGTATTACACTAGACCCTGTCCCTGTGTATATTACACCAGATCCTGTCTCTGTTTATATTACACTGGACCCTGTCTCTGTTTATATTACACTAGACCCTGTCCCTGTGTATATTAGACTCGACCCTACACCTGTTTATATTACACTAGACCCTGTCTCTGTTTATATTACACTAGACCCTGTCTCTGTTTATATTACACTCGGCCCTGTCTCTGTTTATATTACACTCGACCCTGCTCTGTTTATATTACACTAGACCCTGTCTCTGTTTATATTACACGACACACTGTCTCTGTTTATATTACGCGAGACACTGTCACTGTTTATATTACACTAGACCCTGTCTCTGTTAAAATTACACTGGACCCTGTCTCTGTTTATATTACACAAGTCCTGGTCTCTGTTTATATTACACGAGACACTGTCTCTGTTTATATTACACTCGACCCTATCCCTGCTTATATTACACTAGACCCTGTCCCTGTTTATATTGCACTAGGCCTTGTCTATGTTTATATTACACTATTCCCTGTCTCTGTTTCTATTACACTAGTCCTGGTCTCTGTTTATATTACATGAGGCCTTGTCTATGTTTATATTACACTGGGCCCTGTCTCTGTTACTATTAAACTAGACCCTGTCCCTGCTTATATTACACTCGACCCTGTCTCTGTTTATATTACACGAGGCCATGTCTCTGTTTATATTTCATTGGACCCTGTCCCTGTTTATATTACACTAGACCCTGTCTCTGTTTCTATTACACTAGACTCTATCTCTCTTTATATTACACTGGACCCTGTCTCTGTTTGTATTACACTAGACCCAGTCCCTGTTTATATTACACAAGACCCTGTCTCTGTTTCTATTACACTAGGCCCTGTCCCTATGTATATTACATGAGACCCTGCACCTGTTTACATTACACTAGACCCTTTCTCTGTTTATATTACACTAGTCCAGGTCACTGTTTATATTACACTTGACACTGTCCCTGTTTATATTACACTGGAGCCTGTCCCTGTTTATATTACACTAGACCCTGTCCCTGTTTATATTACACTAGACCTTGTCTCTGTTTATATTACACTAGTCCCTGTCTCTGTTTATATTACACTAGACCCTGCTCTGTTTATATTATACTAGACCCTGCTCTGTTTATATTACACTCGACCCTGTCTCTGTTTATATTACACTAGACCGTGTCTCTGTTTATATTACACTCGGCCCTGTCTCTGTTTATATTACACGAGACACTGTCCCTGTTTTTATTACATTAGACCCTGTCTTTGTTTACATTACAACTCGGCCCTGTCTCTGTTTATATTACACTCGACCCTGTCTCTGTTTATATTACACGAGACCCTGTCTCTGTTTATATTCCACCACACCCTGTCCTTGTTTGTATTACACTAGACCCTGTCTCTGTTTCTATTACACTAGACCCTGTCTCTGTTTATATTACACTAGTCCAGGTCACTGTTTATATTACACTTGACACTGTCCCTGTTTATATTACACTGGAGCCTGTCCCTGTTTATATTACACTAGGCCCTGTCCCTGTTTATATTACACAAGATCATGTCTCTGTTTCTATTACACTAGGTCCTGTCTCTGTTTATATTACACTAGACCCTGCTCTGTTTATATTATACTAGACCCTGCTCTGTTAAAATTACACGAGACCGTATCTCTGTTAATATTACACTAGATCCTGTCCCTGTTTATATTACACGAGACCCTGTCTCTGTTTATATTACACGAGGCCATGTCTCTCTTTATGTTTCATTGGACCCTGTCCCTGTTTATATTATACTAGACCCTGTCTCTGTTTCTATTACACTAGATCCTGTCTCTGTTTATATTACACTAGTCCAGGTCACTGTTTATATTACACTCGACACTGTCCCTGTTTATATTACACTAGACCCTGTCCCTGTTTATATTACACGAGACCCTGTCTCTGTTTATATTACACTAGTCCCTGTCTCTGTGTATATTACACTTGACCCTGTCTCTGTTTATATTACACTAGGCCCTGTCCCTGTTTACATTACTCGAGATTCTGTCTCTGTTTCTATTAGACTAGGCCCTGTCTCTGTTTATATTACACTGGACCCTGTCTCTGTTTATATTACACTAGACCCTGTCCCTGTGTATATTAGACTCGACCCTACACCTGTTTATATTACACTAGACCCTGTCTCTGTTTATATTACACTAGACCCTGTCTCTGTTTATATTACACTCGGCCCTGTCTCTGTTTATATTACACTCGACCCTGCTCTGTTTATATTACAAGAGACACTGTCTCTGTTTATATTACACTCGAGCCTATCCCTGCTTATATTACACTAGACCCTGTCTCTGTTTCTATTACACTAGACTCTATCTCTCTTTATATTACACTGGACCCTGTCTCTGTTTGTATTACACTAGACCCAGTCCCTGTTTATATTACACGAGACCCTGTCTCTGTTTCTATTACACTAGGCCCTGTCCCTATGTATGTTACACGAGACCCTGCACCTGTTTATATTACACTCAACCCTGTCTCTGTTTATATTACACTCACCCCTGTCCCTGTTTCTATTATGCAAGACCCTGCTCTGTTTATATTATACTCGACCCTGCTCTGTTAAAATTACACGAGACTCTATCTCTGTTAATATTACACTAGATCCTGTCCCTGCTTATATTACACTAGACCTGGTCTCTGTTTATATTACACGAGTCCTGGTCTCTGTTTCTATTACAGTAGTCCTGGTCGCTGTTTATATTACACGAGACCCTGTCTCTGTTTATATTACACGAGGCCATGTCTCTGTTTATATTTCAGTGGACCCTGTCCCTGTTTGTATTACACTAGACCCTGTCTCTGTTTCTATTACACTTGACCCTGTCTCTGTTTATATTACATTCGACACTGTCTCTGTTTATACTACACTGGAGCCTGTCCCCGTTTATATTACACTAGACTCTATCACTCTTTATATTACACTGGACCCTGTCTCTGTTTGTATTACACTAGACCCTGTCCCTGTGTATATTACACCAGATCCTGTCTCTGTTTATATTACACTGGACCCTGTCTCTGTTTATATTACACTAGACCCTGTCCCTGTGTATATTAGACTCGACCCTACACCTGTTTATATTACACTAGACCCTGTCTCTGTTTATATTACACTAGACCCTGTCTCTGTTTATATTACACTCGGCCCTGTCTCTGTTTATATTACACTCGACCCTGCTCTGTTTATATTACACTAGACCCTGTCTCTGTTTATATTACACGACACACTGTCTCTGTTTATATTACGCGAGACACTGTCACTGTTTATATTACACTAGACCCTGTCTCTGTTAAAATTACACTGGACCCTGTCTCTGTTTATATTACACAAGTCCTGGTCTCTGTTTATATTACACGAGACACTGTCTCTGTTTATATTACACTCGACCCTATCCCTGCTTATATTACACTAGACCCTGTCCCTGTTTATATTGCACTAGGCCTTGTCTATGTTTATATTACACTATTCCCTGTCTCTGTTTCTATTACACTAGTCCTGGTCTCTGTTTATATTACATGAGGCCTTGTCTATGTTTATATTACACTGGGCCCTGTCTCTGTTACTATTAAACTAGACCCTGTCCCTGCTTATATTACACTCGACCCTGTCTCTGTTTATATTACACGAGGCCATGTCTCTGTTTATATTTCATTGGACCCTGTCCCTGTTTATATTACACTAGACCCTGTCTCTGTTTCTATTACACTAGACTCTATCTCTCTTTATATTACACTGGACCCTGTCTCTGTTTGTATTACACTAGACCCAGTCCCTGTTTATATTACACAAGACCCTGTCTCTGTTTCTATTACACTAGGCCCTGTCCCTATGTATATTACATGAGACCCTGCACCTGTTTACATTACACTAGACCCTTTCTCTGTTTATATTACACTAGTCCAGGTCACTGTTTATATTACACTTGACACTGTCCCTGTTTATATTACACTGGAGCCTGTCCCTGTTTATATTACACTAGACCCTGTCCCTGTTTATATTACACTAGACCTTGTCTCTGTTTATATTACACTAGTCCCTGTCTCTGTTTATATTACACTAGACCCTGCTCTGTTTATATTATACTAGACCCTGCTCTGTTTATATTACACTCGACCCTGTCTCTGTTTATATTACACTAGACCGTGTCTCTGTTTATATTACACTCGGCCCTGTCTCTGTTTATATTACACGAGACACTGTCCCTGTTTTTATTACATTAGACCCTGTCTTTGTTTACATTACAACTCGGCCCTGTCTCTGTTTATATTACACTCGACCCTGTCTCTGTTTATATTACACGAGACCCTGTCTCTGTTTGTATTACACGAGGCCATGTCTCTGTTTATATTACACTAGACCCTGTCCCTGTTTACATTACACTAGGCCCTATCTCTGTTTATATTACACGAGACCTTGTCTCTGTTTATATTACACTAGACCCTGTCCCTGTTTATATTACACTAGGCCCTGTCCCTGTTTATATTCCACGAGACCCTGTCTCTGTTTATATTACACTAGACCCTGTCCCTGTTTATATTACACGAGGCCCTGTCCCTGTTTATATTACACTAGGCCCTGTCAATGTTTATATTACACGAGACCCTGAATCTGTTTATATTACACTAGACCCAGTCCCTGTTTATATTACACTAGAGCCTGTGTCTGTTTCTATTACACTAGGCCCTGTCCCTATGTATATTACATGAGACCCTGCACCTGTTTATATTACACTAGACCCTGCTCTGTTTATATTACACTCGGCCCTGTCCCTGTTTAGATTACACTAGACTCTATCTCTGTTTATATTACACTAGACCTGTCTCTGTTTGTATTACACTCGACCTGGTCTCTGTTTATATTACACTAGTCCTGGTCTCTGTTTCTATGACAGTAGTCCTGGTCGCTGTTTATATTACACGAGATCCTGTCTCTGTTTATATTACACAAGGCCATGTCTCTGTTTATATTTCACTGGACCCTGTCCCTGTTTGTATTTCACTCGACCCTGTCTCTGTTTCTATTACACTTGACCCTGTCTCTGTTTATATTACACTAGTCCTGGTCTCTGTTTATATTACACTCGACACTGTCCCTGTTTATATAAGCCTGGAGCCTGTCCCTGTTTATATTACACTAGATTCTATCTCTCTTTATATTACACTGGACCCTGTCTCTGTTTATATTACACTAGACCCTGTCCCTGTTCATATTACACTAGACCCTGTCCCTGTTTATATTACACTAGGCCTTGTCCCTGTTTATATTACACTAGGCCCTGTCTTTGTTTATATTATTCTGGATCCAGTCTCTGTTTATATTACACTGGACCCTGTCTCTGTTTGTATTACACTCGACCCTGTCTCTGTTTAGATTACACTAGACCCTGTCTCTGTTTATATTACACAAGACTCTGTCTGTGTTTATATTACACTAGACCCTGTCTCTGTTTATATTACACTCGACCCTGTCCCTGTTTATATTACACTAGACCCTGTCTCTGTTTATATTACACCCGACCCTGTCTCTGTTTCTATTACACTAGACCCTGTCTCTGTTTATATTACACTAGTCCAGGTCACTGTTTATATTACACTTGACACTGTCACTGTTTAAATTACACAAGATCCTGTCTCTGTTTCTATTACACTAGGCCCTGTCTCTGTTTATATTACACTAGACCCTGCTCTGTTTATATTATACTAGACCCTGCTCTGTTTATATTACACTAGGCCCTGTCCCTGTTTATATTCCACGAGACCCGGTCTCTGTTTATATTACACTAGACCCTGTCCCTGTTTATATTACACGAGGCCCTGTCCCTGTTTATATTACACTAGGCCCTGTCAATGTTTATATTACACGAGACCCTGAATCTGTTTATATTACACTAGACCCAGTCCCTGTTTATATTACACTCGACCCTGTGTCTGTTTCTATTACACTCGGCCCTGTCCCTATGTATATTACATGAGACCCTGCACCTGTTTATATTACACTAGACCCTGCTCTGTTTATATTACACTCGGCCCTGTCCCTGTTTAGATTACACTAGACTCTATCTCTGTTTATATTACACTAGACCTGTCTCTGTTTGTATTACAGTCGACCTGGTCTCTGTTTATATTACACTAGTCCTGGTCTCTGTTTCTATTACAGTAGTCCTGGTCGCTGTTTATATTACACGAGACCCTGTCTCTGTTTATATTACATGAGGCCATGTCTCTGTTTATATTTCACTGGACCCTGTCCCTGTTTGTATTACACTCGACCCTGTCTCTGTTTCTATTACACTTGACCCTGTCTCTGTTTATATTACACTAGTCCTGGTCTCTGTTTATATTACACTCGACACTGTCCCTGTTTATATAAGCCTGGAGCCTGTCCCTGTTTATATTACACTAGATTCTATCTCTCTTTATATTACACTGGACCCTGTCTCTGTTCATATTACACCAGACCCTGTCCCTGTTTATATTACACTAGACCCTGTCCCTGTTTATATTACACTAGGCCCTGTCAATGTTTATATTACACGAGACCCTGAATCTGTTTATATTACACTAGACCCAGTCCCTGTTTATATTACACTCGACCCTGTGTCTGTTTCTATTACAGTAGGCCCTGTCCCTATGTATATTACATGAGACCCTGCACCTGTTTATATTACACTAGACCCTCCTCTGTTTATATTACACTCAGCCCTGTCCCTGTTTAGATTACACTAGACTCTATCTCTGTTTATATTACACTAGACCTGTCTCTGTTTGTATTACACTCGACCTGGTCTCTGTTTATATTACACTAGTCCTGGTCTCTGTTTCTATTACAGTAGTCCTGGTCGCTGTTTATATTACACGAGACCCTGTCTCTGTTTATATTACACGAGGCCATGTCTCTGTTTATATTTCACTGGACCCTGTCCCTGTTTGTATTACACTCGACCCTGTCTCTGTTTCTATTACACTTGACCCTGTCTCTGTTTATATTACACTAGTACTGGTCTCTGTTTATATTACACTGGACCCTGTCTCTGTTTATATTATACTAGACCCTGTCCCTGTTCATATTACACTAGACCCTGTCCCTGTTTATATTACACTAGGCCTTGTCCCTGTTTATATTACACTAGGCCCTGTCTTTGTTTATATTATTCTGGATCCAGTCTCTGTTTATATTACACTGGATCCTGTCTCTGTTTGTATTACACTCGACCCTGTCTCTGTTTAGATTACACTAGACCCAGTCTCTGTTTATATTACACTAGACCCTGTCTCTGTTTATATTACACTAGACCCTGTCTCTGTTTATATTACACAATACTCTGTCTCTGTTTATATTACACTAGGCCTTGTCCCTGTTTATATTACACTAGGCTCTGTCTTTGTTTATATTATTCGGGATCCAGTCTCTGTTTATATTACAGTGGACCCTGTCTCTGTTTATATTACACTAGACCCTGTCTCTGTTTAGATGACACTAGACCCTGTCTCTGTTTATATTACACTAGACCCTGTCTCTGTTTATATTACACTAGACACTGTCTCTGTTTAGATGACACTAGACCCAGTCTCTGTTTATATTACACTAGACCCTGTCTCTGTTTATATTACACAAGACTCTGCCTCTGTTTATATGACACTAGTCCCTGTCTCTGTTTATATTACACTAGACCCTGTCTCTGTTTATATTACACAAGACCCTGTCTCTGTTTATATTACACAAGACCCTGTCTCTGTTTATATTGCACTCGACCTGGTCTCTGTTTCTGTTACACTAGTCCTGGTCTCCGTTTATATTACACGAGGCCTTGTCTATGTTTATATTACACTGGGCCCTTTCTCTGTTACTATTAAACTAGACCCTGTCCCTGCTTATATTACACTAGACCTGGTCTCTGTTTATATTACACTAGTCCTGGTCTCTGTTTCTATTACAGTAGTCCTGGTCGCTGTTTATATTACACGAGGCCATGTCTCTGTTTATATTTCACTGGACCCTGTCCCTGTTTGTATTACACTAGTCTCTGTCTCTGTTTCTATTACACTTGACCCTTTCTCTGTTTATATTACACTAGTCCTGGTCTCTGTTTATATTACACTCGACACTGTCCCTGTTTATATAACCATGGAGCCTCTCCCTGTTTATATTACACTAGACTCTATCTCTCTTTATATTACACTGGACCCTGTCTCTGTTTATATTACACTAGACCCTGTCCCTGTTTATATTACACTAGACCCTGTTTCTGTTTATATTACACGAGACCTTGTCCCTGTTTACGTTACACTAGACCCTGACTCTGTTTATATTACACCCGACCCTGTCTGTGTTTATATTACACTAGACCCTGTCTCTGTTTATATTACACTAGACCCTGTCTCTGTTTATATTACACTAGACCCTGTCTCTGTTTATATTACACTAGACCCTGTCTCTGTTTATATTACACTAGACCCTGTCTCTGTTTATATTACACTAGACCCTGTCTCTGTTTATATTACACTCGACCTGGTCTCTGTTTATATTATACCAATCCTGGTCTCTGTTTATATTACACTAGTCCTGGTCTCTGTTTATATTACACTAGTCCTGGTCGCTGTTTATATTACACGAGACCCTGTCTCTGTTTATATTACACGAGGCCATGTCTCTGTTTATATTACACGAGACCCTGTCCCTCTTTATATTACACTAGACCCAGTCTCTATTTCTATTACACTGGACCCTGTCTCTGTTTATATTACACTAGACCCTGTCTCTGTTTATATTACACGAGACCCTGTCTCTGTTTATATTACACTTGGCCCTGTCCCTGTTTATATTACACTAGACCCAGTCTCTGTTTCTATTACACTAGGCCCTGTCCCTATGTATATTACACGAGACCCTGCACCTGTTTATATTACACTCGACCCGGCCTCTGTTAGTATTACACTAGACCCTTTCTCTGCTTATATTACACTCGGCCCTGTCCCTGTTTATATTATAGTAGACCCTGCTCTGTTTATATTATACTAGACCCTGCTCTGTTTATATTACATGAGACCCTATCTCTGTTTATATTACACGAGACCCTGTCCCTGCTTATATTACACGAGACCCTGTCTCTGTTTCTATTACACTAGGCCCTGTCCCTATGTATATTACACTAGACCCTGCACCTGTTTATATTACACGAGACCCTGTCTCTGTTCATATTACACTAGACCCTGTCTCTGTTTATATTACACTGGACCCTGTCTCTGTTTCTATTACACTAGACCCTGTCTCTGTTTATATGACACAAGAACTGGTCTCCGTTTATATTACACTCAAAACTGTCTCTGTTTTTATTACACTAGACCCTGTCTCTGTTTCTATTACACTCGACCCTGTCCCTGTTTATATTACACTAGGCCTTGTCCTTGTTTATATTACACTAGGCCCTGTCTTTGTTTATATTATTCTGGATCCAGTCTCTGTTTATATTACACTGGACCCTGTCTCTGTTTGTATTACACTCGACCCAGTCTCTGTTTATATTACACTAGACCCTGTCTCTGTTTATATTACACATGACTCTGTCTCTGTTTATATTACACTAGTCCCTGTCTCTGTTTATATTACACTAGACCCTGTCTCTGTTTATATTACACTAGTCCTGGTCTCTGTTTATATTACACTAGTCCTGGTCGCTGTTTATATTACACGAGACCCTGTCTCTGTTTATATTACACGAGGCCATGTCTCTGTTTATATTACACGAGATCCTGTCCCTCTTTATATTACACGAGACCCAGTCTCTGTTTCTATTACACTCGACCCTGTCTCTGTTTATATTACATTTGGCCCTGTCTCTGTTTATATTACACTAGACTCTATCTCTCTTTATAATACACTGGACCCTGTCTCTGTTTATATTACACTGGACCCTGTCCCTGTTTAGATTACACTAGACTCTATCTCTGTTTATATTACACTAGACCTGTCTCTGTTTGTATTACACTCGACCTGGTCTCTGTTTATATTACACTAGTCCTGGTCTCTGTTTCTATTACAGTAGTCCTGGTCGCTGTTTATATTACACGAGACCCTGTCTCTGTTTATATTACACGAGACCCTGTCTCTGTTTCTATTACACTAGGCCATGTCCCTGTGTATATTACACTTGACCTTGTCTCTGTTTATATTACACTGACCCTATCTCTGTTTATATTACACTCGACCCTGTCTCTGTTTAAATTACACTGGACCCTGTCCCTGTTTATATTACACTAGACACTGTCTCTGTTTATATTACACTTGACCCTGTCACTGTTTATATTACACTAGACCCTGTCTCTGTTTATATTACACTAGTCCCTGTCTCTGTTTATATTACACTCGACCCTGTTTCTGTTTTTTTACACTCGACCCTGTCCCTGTGTGTATTACACTCGACCCTGCACCTGTTTATATTACACTAGACCCTGTCTCTGTTTATATTACACTAGGCCCTGTCTCTGTTTATATTACACGAGACCCTGTCTCTGTTTATATTACACTAGACCCTGTCCCTGTTTATATTACGCTAGACCCTGTCCCTGTTTATATTACACTAGACCCTGTCTCTGTTTGTATTACACTAGGCCCTGTCTCTGTTTATATTACACGAGACCCTGTCTCTGTTTATATTACACTATACTCTGTCTCTGTTTATATTACACTCGGCGCTGTCTCTGTTTATATTACACTCGGCCCTGTTTCTGTTTATATTACACTGGACCTGTCTCTGTTTATATTACACTCGACCCTGTTTCTGTTTATATTACACTCAACCCTGTCCCTGTGTATATTACACTCGACCCTGCACCTGTTTATATTACACTAGACCCTGTCCCTGTTTATATTACACAAGACACTGTCCCTGTTTACATTACACTATGCCCTGTCCCTGTTTATATTAGACTAGTCCCTGCTCTGTTTATATTACACTCGACCCTGTCTCTGTTTATATTACACGAGACCCTGTCTCTGTTTATATTACACTGCACCCTGTCTCTGTTTATATTACACTCGACCCTGTCTCTGTTTATATTACACAAGACCCTGTCTCTGTTTACATTACACTAGACCCGATCTCTGTTTATATTACACTATACCCTGTCTCTGTTTATATTACACTGGACCCTGTCCCTGTTTATATTACACTAGACACTGTCCCTGTTTATATTACACTAGTCCTGGTCTCTGTTTATATGTCCCTGTTTAGATTACACGAGACCCTGTCTCTGTTTATATTACACAAGACCCTGTCTCTGTTTACATTACACTAGACCCGATCTCTGTTTATA
Organism: Pristiophorus japonicus; assembly: GCF_044704955.1. Lineage (NCBI taxonomy): Eukaryota > Metazoa > Chordata > Chondrichthyes > Pristiophoridae > Pristiophorus > Pristiophorus japonicus. The sequence goes on along the minus strand of NC_091996.1, from coordinate 77,536,743 downwards.
TTACACTAGACCCTGCTCTGTTTATATTACACTCGACCCTGTCCTTGTTTCTATTACACTAGGCCCTGTCCCTGTGTATATTACACTTGACCTTGTCTCTGTTTATATTACACTAGACCCTGCTCCTGTTTATATTACACTCGACCCTGTCTCTGTTTATATTACACTAGACCCTGTCCCTGTTTATATTACATTCGGCCCTGTCTCTGTTTATATTACATTCGGCCCTGTCTCTGTTTATATTACACTAGGCCCTATCTCTGTTTATATTACACTCGACCCTGTCTCTGTTTATATTACACTAGACCCTGTCCCTGTTTATATTACATTCGGCCCTGTCTCTGTTTATATTACATTCGGCCCTGTCTCTGTTTATATTACACTAGGCCCTATCTCTGTTTATATTACACGAGACCCTGTCTCTGTTTATATTACACTAGACCCTGTCCCTGCTTATATTACACTATACCCTGTCCCTGTTTATATTACACTCGGCCCTGTCCCTGTTTATATTAGACTAGTCCCTGCTCTGTTTATATTACACTAGGCCCTGTCTCTGTTTATATTACACGAGACCCTGTCTCTGTTTCTATTACACTGCATCCTGTCTCTGTTTATATTACACTCGACCGTGTCTCTGTTTATATTACACGAGACCCTATCTCTGTTTACCTTACACTAGACCCTATCTCTATTTATATTACACTCGACCCTGTCCCTGTTTATATTACACTCGACACTGTCCCTGTTTATATTACACTCGACATTGTCCCTGTTTATATGTCCCTGTTTATATTACACGAGACCCTGTCTCTGTTTATATTACACGAGACCCTGTCTCTGTTTCTATTACACTAGGCCAAGTCCCTGTGTATATTACACGTGACCTTGTCTCTGTTTATATTACACTCGACCCTGTCTCTGTTTATATTACACTGGACCCTGTCCCTGTTTATATTACACTAGACACTGTCCCTGTTTATATTACACTAGTCCTGGTCTGTGTTTATATGTCCCTGTTTAGATTACACGAGACCCTGTCTCTGTTTATATTACACTCGACCCTGCTCTGTTTATATTACACTCGACCCTGTCTCTGTTTCTATTACACTAGGCCCTGTCCCTGTGTATATTACACTTGACCTTGTCTCTGTTTATATTACACTAGACCCTGCTCCTGTTTATATTACACTCGACCCTGTCTCTGTTTATATTACACTAGACCCTGTCCCTGTTTATATTACATTCGGCCCTGTCTCTGTTTATATTACACTGGACCCTGTCACTGTTTATATTACACGAGACACTGTCCCTGTTTATATTACACTAGACATTGTCTCTGTTTATATATCCCTGTTTAGATTACACGAGACCCTGTCTCTGTTTATATTACACTAGACCCTGTCTCTGTTTATATTACACTCGGCCCTGTCCCTGTTTATATTACACGAGATCCTGCTCTGTTTATATTACACTAGACCCTGTCTATGTTTCTATTACACGAGGCCCTGTCCCTGTGTATTTTACACTTGACCTTGTCTCTGTTTATATTACACTAGACCCTGCACCTGTTTATATTACAGTAGACCCTGTCTCTAATTATATTACACTAGACCCTGTCTCTAATTATATTACACTAGACACTGTCTCTGTTTATATTACACGAGACCCTGTCTCTGTTTATATTACACTATACTCTGTCTCTGTTTATATTACACTCGGCGCTGTCTCTGTTTATATTACACTAGACACTGTCCCTGTTTATATTACACTAGACATTGTCCCTGTTTATATGTCCCTGTTTAGATTACACGAGACCCTGTCTCTGTTTATATTACACGAGACCCTGTCTCTGTTTCTATTACACTAGGCCATGTCCCTGTGTATATTACACTTGACCTTGTCTCTGTTTATATTACAGTGACCCTATCTCTGTTTATATTACACTCGACCCTGTTTCTGTTTAAATTACACTGGACCCTGTCCCTGTTTATATTACACTAGACACTGTCTCTGTTTATATTACACTTGACCCTGTCACTGTTTATATTACACTAGACCCTGTCTCTGTTTATATTACACTAGTCCCTGTCTCTGTTTATATTACACTCGACCCTGTTTCTGTTTTTTTACACTCGACCCTGTCCCTGTGTATATTACACTCGACCCTGCACCTGTTTATATTACACTAGACCCTGTCTCTGTTTATATTACACTAGACCCTGTCCCTGTTTATATTACACTGGACCCTGTCCCTGTTTATATTACACTAGACCCTGTCTCTGTTTATATTACACTAGACCCTGTCCCTGTTTATATTACGCTAGACCCTGTCCCTGTTTATATTACACTAGACCCTGTCTCTGTTTGTATTACACTAGGCCCTGTCTCTGTTTATATTACACGAGACCCTGTCTCTGTTTATATTACACGAGACCCTGTCTCTGTTTATATTACACTATACTCTGTCTCTGTTTATATTACACTCGGCGCTGTCTCTGTTTATATTACACTCGGCCCTGTTTCTGTTTATATTACACTGGACCTGTCTCTGTTTATATTACACTCGACCCTGTTTCTGTTTATATTACACTCAACCCTGTCCCTGTGTATATTACACTCGACCCTGCACCTGTTTATATTACACTAGACCCTGTCTCTGTTTATATGACATTAGACCCTGTCCCTGATTATATTACACAAGACACTGTCCCTGTTTACATTACACTATGCCCTGTCCCTGTTTATATTAGACTAGTCCCTGCTCTGTTTATATTACACTCGACCCTGTCTCTGTTTATATTACACGAGACCCTGTCTCTGTTTATATTACACTGCACCCTGTCTCTGTTTATATTACACTCGACCCTGTCTCTGTTTACATTACACTAGACCCGATCTCTGTTTATATTACACTATACCCTGTCTCTGTTTATATTACACTGGACCCTGTCCCTGTTTATATTACACAAGACACTGTCCCTGTTTATATTACACTAGTCCTGGTCTCTGTTTATATGTCCCTGTTTAGATTACACGAGACCCTGTCTCTGTTTATATTACACAAGACCCTGTCTCTGTTTACATTACACTAGACCCGATCTCTGTTTATATTACACTAGACCCTGCTCTGTTTATATTACACTCGACCCTGTCCCTGTTTCTATTACACTAGGCCCTGTCCCTGTGTATATTACACTTGACCTTGTCTCTGTTTATATTACACTAGACCCTGCTCCTGTTTATATTACACTCGACCCTGTCTCTGTTTATATTACACTAGACCCTGTCCCTGTTTATATTACATTCGGCCCTGTCTCTGTTTATATTACATTCGGCCCGGTCTCTGTTTATATTACACTAGGCCCTATCTCTGTTTATATTACACGAGACCCTGTCTCTGTTTATATTACACTAGACCCTGTCCCTGCTTATATTACACTATACCCTGTCCCTGTTTATATTACACTCGGCCCTGTCCCTGTTTATATTAGACTTGTCCCTGCTCTGTTTATATTACACTAGGCCCTGTCTCTGTTTATATTACACGAGACCCTGTCGCTGTTTCTATTACATGAGGTCATGTCTCTGTTTATATTTCACTGGACCCTGTCCCTGTTTGTATTACAATAGACCCTGTCTCTGTTTCTATTACACTTGACCCTGTCTCTGTTTATATTACACTTGACCCTGTCTCTGTTTATATTACACTCGACACTGTCTCTGTTTATATGACACTGGAGACTGTCCCTGTTTATATTACACTAGACTCTATCTCTATTTATATTACACTGGACCCTGTCTCTGTTTCTATTACACTAGACCCTGTCCCTGTTTATATTACACTCGAACCTGTCTCTGTTTATATTACACTCGGCCCCGTACCTCTTTATATTACACTCGGCCCTGTCTCTGTTTATATTACACTAGTCCTGGTCTCTGTTTCTATTACACTCGTCCTGGTCTCCGTTTATATTACACGAGGCCTTGTCTATGTTTATATTACACTGGACCCTGTCTCTGTTACTATTAAACTAGACCCTGTCCCTGCTTATATTACACTAGACCTGGTCTCTGTTTATATTACACTAGTCCTGGTCTCTGTTTATATTACACTAGTCCTGGTCGCTGTTTATATTACACGAGACCCTGTCTCTGTTTATATTACACGAGGCCATGTCTCTCTTTATGTTTCATTGGACCCTGTCCCTGTTTATATTATACTAGACCCTGTCTCTGTTTCTATTACACTAGATCCTGTCTCTGTTTATATTACACTAGTCCAGGTCACTGTTTATATTACACTCGACACTGTCCCTGTTTATATTACACTAGACCCTGTCCCTGTTTATATTACACGAGACCCTGTCTCTGTTTATATTACACTAGTCCCTGTCTCTGTGTATATTACACTTGACCCTGTCTCTGTTTATATTACACTAGGCCCTGTCCCTGTTTACATTACTCGAGATTCTGTCTCTGTTTCTATTAGACTAGGCCCTGTCTCTGTTTATATTACACTCGACCCTGTCCCTGTGTATATTAGACTCGACCCTACACCTGTTTATATTACACTAGACCCTGTCTCTGTTTATATTACACTAGACCCTGTCTCTGTTTATATTACACTCGGCCCTGTCTCTGTTTATATTACACTCGACCCTGCTCTGTTTATATTACACGAGACACTGTCTCTGTTTATATTACACTCGAGCCTATCCCTGCTTATATTACACTAGACCCTGTCTCTGTTTCTATTACACTAGGCCCTGTCCCTATGTATGTTACACGAGACCCTGCACCTGTTTATATTACACTCAACCCTGTCTCTGTTTATATTACACTCACCCCTGTCCCTGTTTCTATTATACAAGACCCTGCTCTGTTTGTATTATACTCGACCCTGCTCTGTTAAAATTACACGAGACTCTATCTCTGTTAATATTACACTAGATCCTGTCCCTGCTTATATTACACTAGACCCTGTCTCTGTTATTACACTAGACCTCGTCTCTGTTTATATTACACGAGTCCTGGTCTCTGTTTCTATTACAGTAGTCCTGGTCGCTGTTTATATTACACGAGACCCTGTCTCTGTTTATATTACACGAGGCCATGTCTCTGTTTATATTTCAGTGGACCCTGTCCCTGTTTGTATTACACTAGACCCTGTCTCTGTTTCTATTACACTTGACCCTGTCTCTGTTTATATTACATTCGACACTGTCTCTGTTTATACTACACTGGAGCCTGTCCCCGTTTATATTACACTAGACTCTATCACTCTTTATATTACACTGGACCCTGTCTCTGTTTGTATTACACTAGACCCTGTCCCTGTGTATATTACACCAGATCCTGTCTCTGTTTATATTACACTGGACCCTGTCTCTGTTTATATTACACTAGACCCTGTCCCTGTGTATATTAGACTCGACCCTACACCTGTTTATATTACACTAGACCCTGTCTCTGTTTATATTACACTAGACCCTGTCTCTGTTTATATTACACTCGGCCCTGTCTCTGTTTATATTACACTCGACCCTGCTCTGTTTATATTACACTAGACCCTGTCTCTGTTTATATTACACGACACACTGTCTCTGTTTATATTACGCTAGACACTGTCTCTGTTTATATTACACTAGACCCTGTCTCTGTTAAAATTACACTGGACCCTGTCTCTGTTTATATTACACAAGTCCTGGTCTCTGTTTATATTACACGAGACACTGTCTCTGTTTATATTACACTCGACCCTATCCCTGCTTATATTACACTAGACCCTGTCCCTGTTTATATTGCACTAGGCCTTGTCTATGTTTATATTACACTATTCCCTGTCTCTGTTTCTATTACACTAGTCCTGGTCTCTGTTTATATTACATGAGGCCTTGTCTATGTTTATATTACACTGGGCCCTGTCTCTGTTACTATTAAACTAGACCCTGTCCCTGCTTATATTACACTCGACCCTGTCTCTGTTTATATTACACGAGGCCATGTCTCTGTTTATATTTCATTGGACCCTGTCCCTGTTTATATTACACTAGACCCTGTCTCTGTTTCTATTACACTAGACTCTATCTCTCTTTATATTACACTGGACCCTGTCTCTGTTTGTATTACACGAGACCCAGTCCCTGTTTATATTACACAAGACCCTGTCTCTGTTTCTATTACACTAGGCCCTGTCCCTATGTATATTACATGAGACCCTGCACCTGTTTACATTACACTAGACCCTTTCTCTGTTTATATTACACTAGTCCAGGTCACTGTTTATATTACACTTGACACTGTCCCTGTTTATATTACACTGGAGCCTGTCCCTGTTTATATTACACTAGACCCTGTCCCTGTTTATATTACACTAGACCTTGTCTCTGTTTATATTACACTAGTCCCTGTCTCTGTTTATATTACACTAGACCCTGCTCTGTTTATATTATACTAGACCCTGCTCTGTTTATATTACACTCGACCCTGTCTCTGTTTATATTACACAAGACCGTGTCTCTGTTTATATTACACTCGGCCCTGTCTCTGTTTATATTACACGAGACACTGTCCCTGTTTTTATTACATTAGACCCTGTCTTTGTTTACATTACAACTCGGCCCTGTCTCTGTTTATATTACACTCGACCCTGTCTCTGTTTATATTACACGAGACCCTGTCTCTGTTTGTATTACACGAGGCCATGTCTCTGTTTATATTACACTAGACCCTGTCCCTGTTTACATTACACTAGGCCCTATCTCTGTTTATATTCCACGAGACCCTGTCTCTGTTTATATTACACTAGACCCTGTCCCTGTTTATATTACACGAGGCCCTGTCCCTGTTTATATTACACTAGGCCCTGTCAATGTTTATATTACACGAGACCCTGAATCTGTTTATATTACACTAGACCCAGTCCCTGTTTATATTACACTAGAGCCTGTGTCTGTTTCTATTACACTAGGCCCTGTCCCTATGTATATTACATGAGACCCTGCACCTGTTTATATTACACTAGACCCTGCTCTGTTTATATTACACTCGGCCCTGTCCCTGTTTAGATTACACTAGACTCTATCTCTGTTTATATTACACTAGACCTGTCTCTGTTTGTATTACACTCGACCTGGTCTCTGTTTATATTACACTAGTCCTGGTCTCTGTTTCTATTACAGTAGTCCTGGTCGCTGTTTATATTACACGAGATCCTGTCTCTGTTTATATTACACAAGGCCATGTCTCTGTTTATATTTCACTGGACCCTGTCCCTGTTTGTATTTCACTCGACCCTGTCTCTGTTTCTATTACACTTGACCCTGTCTCTGTTTATATTACACTAGTCCTGGTCTCTGTTTATATTACACTCGACACTGTCCCTGTTTATATAAGCCTGGAGCCTGTCCCTGTTTATATTACACTAGATTCTAACTCTCTTTATATTACACTGGACCCTGTCTCTGTTTATATTACACTAGACCCTGTCCCTGTTCATATTACACTAGACCCTGTCCCTGTTTATATTACACTAGGCCTTGTCCCTGTTTATATTACACTAGGCCCTGTCTTTGTTTATATTATTCTGGATCCAGTCTCTGTTTATATTACACTGGACCCTGTCTCTGTTTGTATTACACTCGACCCTGTCTCTGTTTAGATTACACTAGACCCTGTCTCTGTTTATATTACACAAGACTCTGTCTGTGTTTATATTACACTAGACCCTGTCTCTGTTTATATTACACTCGACCCTGTCCCTGTTTATATTACACTAGACCCTGTCTCTGTTTATATTACACCCGACCCTGTCTCTGTTTCTATTACACTAGACCCTGTCTCTGTTTATATTACACTAGTCCAGGTCACTGTTTATATTACACTTGACACTGTCACTGTTTAAATTACACAAGATCCTGTCTCTGTTTCTATTACACTAGGCCCTGTCTCTGTTTATATTACACTAGACCCTGCTCTGTTTATATTATACTAGACCCTGCTCTGTTTATATTACACTAGGCCCTGTCCCTGTTTATATTCCACGAGACCCGGTCTCTGTTTATATTACACTAGACCCTGTCCCTGTTTATATTACACGAGGCCCTGTCCCTGTTTATATTACACTAGGCCCTGTCAATGTTTATATTACACGAGACCCTGAATCTGTTTATATTACACTAGACCCAGTCCCTGTTTATATTACACTCGACCCTGTGTCTGTTTCTATTACACTAGGCCCTGTCCCTATGTATATTACATGAGACCCTGCACCTGTTTATATTACACTAGACCCTGCTCTGTTTATATTACACTCGGCCCTGTCCCTGTTTAGATTACACTAGACTCTATCTCTGTTTATATTACACTAGACCTGTCTCTGTTTGTATTACAGTCGACCTGGTCTCTGTTTATATTACACTAGTCCTGGTCTCTGTTTCTATTACAGTAGTCCTGGTCGCTGTTTATATTACACGAGACCCTGTCTCTGTTTATATTACACGAGGCCATGTCTCTGTTTATATTTCACTGGACCCTGTCCCTGTTTGTATTACACTCGACCCTGTCTCTGTTTCTATTACACTTGACCCTGTCTCTGTTTATATTACACAAGTACTGGTCTCTGTTTATATTACACTGGACCCTGTCTCTGTTTATATTATACTAGACCCTGTCCCTGTTCATATTACACTAGACCCTGTCCCTGTTTATATTACACTAGGCCTTGTCCCTGTTTATATTACACTAGGCCCTGTCTTTGTTTATATTATTCTGGATCCAGTCTCTGTTTATATTACACTGGACCCTGTCTCTGTTTGTATTACACTCGACCCTGTCTCTGTTTAGATTACACTAGACCCAGTCTCTGTTTATATTACACTAGACCCTGTCTCTGTTTATATTACACTAGACCCTGTCTCTGTTTATATTACACAATACTCTGTCTCTGTTTATATTACACTAGGCCTTGTCCCTGTTTATATTACACGAGGCTCTGTCTTTGTTTATATTATTCGGGATCCAGTCTCTGTTTATATTACAGTGGACCCTGTCTCTGTTTATATTACACTAGACCCTGTCTCTGTTTAGATGACACTAGACCCTGTCTCTGTTTATATTACACTAGACCCTGTCTCTGTTTATATTACACTAGACACTGTCTCTGTTTAGATGACACTAGACCCAGTCTCTGTTTATATTACACTAGACCCTGTCTCTGTTTATATTACACAAGACTCTGCCTCTGTTTATATGACACTAGTCCCTGTCTCTGTTTATATTACACTAGACCCTGTCTCTGTTTATATTACACAAGACTCTGTCTCTGTTCATATTACACTAGTCCTGGTCTCTGTTTATATTACACCCGACCCTGTCTCTGTTTATATTACACGAGACCTAGTCTCTGTTTATATTACACAATACTCTGTCTCTGTTTAAATTACACTCGGCCTTGTCCCTGCTTATATTACACTAGACCCTGTTGCTGTTTATTTTGCACTAGGCCTTGTCTATGTTCATATTACACTATTCCCTGTCTCTGTTTCTCTTATACTAGACCCTGTCCCTGCATATATTGCACTACACCCTGTCCCTGTTAATATTACACTCGGCATTGTCTATGTTTATATTACACTAGGCCCTGTCTCTGTTTATATTATTCTGGATCCAGCCTCTGTTTATATTACATTGGACCCTGTCTCTGTTTATATTACACTAGACCCTGTCTCTGTTTATATTACACAAGACCCTGTCTCTGTTTATATTGCACTCGACCTGGTCTCTGTTTCTGTTACACTAGTCCTGGTCTCCGTTTATATTACACGAGGCCTTGTCTATGTTTATATTACACTGGGCCCTTTCTCTGTTACTATTAAACTAGACCCTGTCCCTGCTTATATTACACTAGACCTGGTCTCTGTTTATATTACACTAGTCCTGGTCTCTGTTTCTATTACAGTAGTCCTGGTCGCTGTTTATATTACACGAGACCCTGTCTCGGTTTATATTACACGAGGCCATGTCTCTGTTTATATTTCACTGGACCCTGTCCCTGTTTGTATTACACTAGTCTCTGTCTCTGTTTCTATTACACTTGACCCTTTCTCTGTTTATATTACACTAGTCCTGGTCTCTGTTTATATTACACTCGACACTGTCCCTGTTTATATAACCATGGAGCCTCTCCCTGTTTATATTACACTAGACTCTATCTCTCTTTATATTACACTGGACCCTGTCTCTGTTTATATTACACTAGACCCTGTCCCTGTTTATATTACACTAGACCCTGTTTCTGTTTATATTACACGAGACCTTGTCCCTGTTTACGTTACACTAGACCCTGACTCTGTTTATATTACACCCGACCCTGTCTGTGTTTATATTACACTAGACCCTGTCTCTGTTTATATTACACTAGACCCTGTCTCTGTTTATATTACACTAGACCCTGTCTCTGTTTATATTACACTAGACCCTGTCTCTGTTTATATTACACGAGACCCTGTCTCTGTTTATATTACACTCGACCTGGTCTCTGTTTATATTATACCAATCCTGGTCTCTGTTTATATTACACTAGTCCTGGTCTCTGTTTATATTACACTAGTCCTGGTCGCTGTTTATATTACACGAGACCCTGTCTCTGTTTATATTACACGAGGCCATGTCTCTGTTTATATTACACGAGACCCTGTCCCTCTTTATATTACACTAGACCCAGTCTCTATTTCTATTACACTGGACCCTGTCTCTGTTTATATTACACTAGACCCTGTCTCTGTTTATATTACACGAGACCCTGTCTCTGTTTATATTACACTTGGCCCTGTCCCTGTTTATATTACACTAGACCCAGTCTCTGTTTCTATTACACTAGGCCCTGTCCCTATGTATATTACACGAGACCCTGCACCTGTTTATATTACACTCGACCCGGCCTCTGTTAGTATTACACTAGACCCTTTCTCTGCTTATATTACACTCGGCCCTGTCCCTGTTTATATTATAGTAGACCCTGCTCTGTTTATATTATACTAGACCCTGCTCTGTTTATATTACATGAGACCCTATCTCTGTTTATATTACACGAGACCCTGTCCCTGCTTATATTACACGAGACCCTGTCTCTGTTTCTATTACACTAGGCCCTGTCCCTATGTATATTACACTAGACCCTGCACCTGTTTATATTACACGAGACCCTGTCTCTGTTTATATTACACTAGACCCTGTCTCTGTTTATATTACACTGGACCCTGTCTCTGTTTCTATTACACTAGACCCTGTCTCTGTTTATATGACACAAGAACTGGTCTCCGTTTATATTACACTCAAAACTGTCTCTGTTTTTATTACACTAGACCCTGTCTCTGTTTCTATTACACTCGACCCTGTCCCTGTTTATATTACACTAGGCCTTGTCCTTGTTTATATTACACTAGGCCCTGTCTTTGTTTATATTATTCTGGATCCAGTCTCTGTTTATATTACACTGGACCCTGTCTCTGTTTGTATTACACTCGACCCAGTCTCTGTTTATATTACACTAGACCCTGTCTCTGTTTATATTACACATGACTCTGTCTCTGTTTATATTACACTAGTCCCTGTCTCTGTTTATATTACACTAGACCCTGTCTCTGTTTATATTACACTAGTCCTGGTCTCTGTTTATATTACACTAGTCCTGGTCGCTGTTTATATTACACGAGACCCTGTCTCTGTTTATATTACACGAGGCCATGTCTCTGTTTATATTACACGAGATCCTGTCCCTCTTTATATTACACGAGACCCAGTCTCTGTTTCTATTACACTCGACCCTGTCTCTGTTTATATTACATTTGGCCCTGTCTCTGTTTATATTACACTAGACTCTATCTCTCTTTATAATACACTGGACCCTGTCTCTGTTTATATTACACTGGACCCTGTCCCTGTTTAGATTACACTAGACTCTATCTCTGTTTATATTACACTAGACCTGTCTCTGTTTGTATTACACTCGACCTGGTCTCTGTTTATATTACACTAGTCCTGGTCTCTGTTTCTATTACAGTAGTCCTGGTCGCTGTTTATATTACACGAGACCCTGTCTCTGTTTATATTACACGAGGCCATGTCTCTGTTTATATTTCACTGGACCCTGTCCCTGTTTGTATTACACTCGACCCTGTCTCTGTTTCTATTACACTTGACCCTGTCTCTGTTTATATTACACTAGTACTGGTCTCTGTTTATATTACACTGGACCCAGTCTCTGTTTATATTATTCTAGACCCTGTCCCTGTTCATATTACACTAGACCCTGTCCCTGTTTATATTACACTAGGCCTTGTCCCTGTTTATATTACACTAGGCCCTGTCTTTGTTTATATTATTCTGGATCCAGTCTCTGTTTATATTACACTGGACCCTGTCTCTGTTTGTATTACACTCGACCCTGTCTCTGTTTAGATTACACTAGACCCAGTCTCTGTTTATATTACACTAGACCCTGTCTCTGTTTATATTACACTAGACCCTGTCTCTGTTTATATTACACAATACTCTGTCTCTGTTTATATTACACTAGGCCTTGTCCCTGTTTATATTACACTAGGCTCTGTCTTTGTTTATATTATTCGGGATCCAGTCTCTGTTTATATTACAGTGGACCCTGTCTCTGTTTATATTACACTAGACCCTGTCTCTGTTTAGATGACACTAGACCCTGTCTCTGTTTATATTACACTAGACCCTGTCTCTGTTTATATTACACTAGACCCTGTCTCTGTTTAGATGACACTAGACCCAGTCTCTGTTTATATTACACTAGACCCTGTCTCTGTTTATATTACACAAGACTTTGCCTCTGTTTATATGACACTAGTCCCTGTCTCTGTTTATATTACACTAGACCCTGTCTCTGTTTATATTACACAAGACTCTGTCTCTGTTCATATTACACTAGTCCTGGTCTCTGTTTATATTACACCCGACCCTGTCTCTGTTTATATTACACGAGACCTAGTCTCTGTTTATATTACACAATACTCTGTCTCTGTTTAAATTACACTCGGCCTTGTCCCTGCTTATATTACACTAGACCCTGTTCCTGTTTATTTTGCACTAGGCCTTGTCTATGTTCATATTACACTATTCCCTGTCTCTGTTTCTCTTACACTAGACCCTGTCCCTGCATATATTGCACTACACCCTGTCCCTTTTAATATTACACTCGGCATTGTCTATGTTTATATTACACTAGGCCCTGTCTCTGTTTATATTATTCTGGATCCAGCCTCTGTTTATATTACATTGGACCCTGTCTCTGTTTATATTACACTAGACCCTGTCTCTGTTTATATTACACAAGACCCTGTCTCTGTTTATATTGCACTCGACCTGGTCTCTGTTTCTGTTACACTAGTCCTGGTCTCCGTTTATATTACACGAGGCCTTGTCTATGTTTATATTACACTGGGCCCTTTCTCTGTTACTATTAAACTAGACCCTGTCCCTGCTTATATTACACTAGACCTGGTCTCTGTTTATATTACACTAGTCCTGGTCTCTGTTTCTATTACAGTAGTCCTGGTCGCTGTTTATATTACACGAGACCCTGTCTCGGTTTATATTACACGAGGCCATGTCTCTGTTTATATTTCACTGGACCCTGTCCCTGTTTGTATTACACTAGTCTCTGTCTCTGTTTCTATTACACTTGACCCTTTCTCTGTTTATATTACACTAGTCCTGGTCTCTGTTTATATTACACTCGACACTGTCCCTGTTTATATAACCATGGAGCCTCTCCCTGTTTATATTACACTAGACTCTATCTCTCTTTATATTACACTGGACCCTGTCTCTGTTTATATTACACTAGACCCTGTCCCTGTTTATATTACACTAGACCCTGTTTCTGTTTATATTACACGAGACCTTGTCCCTGTTTACGTTACACTAGACCCTGACTCTGTTTATATTACACCCGACCCTGTCTGTGTTTATATTACACTAGACCCTGTCTCTGTTTATATTACACTAGACCCTGTCTCTGTTTATATTACACTAGACCTTGTCCCTGTTTACGTTACACTAGACCCTGACTCTGTTTATATTACACCCGACCCTGTCTGTGTTTATATTACACTAGACCCTGTCTCTGTTTATATTACACTAGACCCTGTCTCTGTTTATATTACACTAGACCCTGTCTCTGTTTATATTACACTAGACCCTGTCTCTGTTTATATTACACTAGACCCTGTCTCTGTTTATATTACACGAGACCCTGTCTCTTTATATTACACGAGGCCATGTCTCTGTTTATATTACACGAGACCCTGTCCCTCTTTATATTACACTAGACCCAGTCTCTGTTTCTATTACACTGGACCCTGTCTCTGTTTATATTACACTAGACCCTGTCTCTGTTTATATTACACGAGACCCTGTCTCTGTTTATATTACACTTGGCCCTGTCCCTGTTTATATTACACTAGACCCAGTCTCTGTTTCTATTACACTAGGCCCTGTCCCTATGTATATTACACGAGACCCTGCACCTGTTTATATTACACTCGACCCGGCCTCTGTTAGTATTACACTAGACCCTTTCTCTGCTTATATTACACTCGGCCCTGTCCCTGTTTATATTATAGTAGACCCTGCTCTGTTTATATTATACTAGACCCTGCTCTGTTTATATTACATGAGACCCTATCTCTGTTTATATTACACGAGACCCTGTCCCTGCTTATATTACACGAGACCCTGTCTCTGTTTCTATTACACTAGGCCCTGTCCCTATGTATATTACACTAGACCCTGCACCTGTTTATATTACACGAGACCCTGTCTCTGTTTATATTACACTGGACCCTGTCTCTGTTTCTATTACACTAGACCCTGTCTCTGTTTATATGACACAAGAACTGGTCTCCGTTTATATTACACTCAAAACTGTCTCTGTTTTTATTACACTAGACCCTGTCTCTGTTTCTATTACACTCGACCCTGTCCCTGTTTATATTACACTAGGCCTTGTCCTTGTTTATATTACACTAGGCCCTGTCTTTGTTTATATTATTCTGGATCCAGTCTCTGTTTATATTACACTGGACCCTGTCTCTGTTTGTATTACACTCGACCCAGTCTCTGTTTATATTACACTAGACCCTGTCTCTGTTTATATTACACATGACTCTGTCTCTGTTTATATTACACTAGTCCCTGTCTCTGTTTATATTACACTAGACCCTGTCTCTGTTTATATTACACTAGTCCTGGTCTCTGTTTATATTACACTAGTCCTGGTCGCTGTTTATATTACACAAGACCCTGTCTCTGTTTATATTACACGAGGCCATGTCTCTGTTTATATTACACGAGATCCTGTCCCTCTTTATATTACACGAGACCCAGTCTCTGTTTCTATTACACTCGACCCTGTCTCTGTTTATATTACATTTGGCCCTGTCTCTGTTTATATTACACTAGACTCTATCTCTCTTTATAATACACTGGACCCTGTCTCTGTTTATATTACACTGGACCCTGTCTCTGTTTATATTACACTAGACCCTGTCTCTGTTTATATTACACTGGACCCTGTCTCTGTTTATATTACACTAGACCCTGTCTCTGTTTATATGACACAAGAACTGGTCTCTGTTTATATTACACTCAAAACTGTCTCTGTTTTTATTACACTAGACCCTGTCTCTGTTTATATTACACTCGACCCTGTCCCTGCTTATATTACACTAGACCCTGTTCCTGTTTATTTTGCACTAGGCCTTGTCTATGTTCATATTACACTATTCCCTGTCTCTGTTTCTCTTACACTAGACCCTGTCCCTGCATATATTACACTATACCCTGTCCCTGTTTTTATTATACGTGGCATTGTCTATGTTTATATTACACTCGGCCCTGTCTCTGTTTATATTATTCTGGATCCAGCCTCTGTTTATATTACACGAGACCCTGTCTCTGTTTATATTACACGAGGCCTTGTCTATGTTTATATTACACTGGGCCCTGTCTCTGTTACTATTAAACTATACCCTGTCCCTGTTTATATTACACTCGGCATTGTCTATGTTTATATTACACTAGGCCCTGTCTCTGTTTATATTATTCTGGATCCAGCCTCTGTTTATATTACACTAGGCCCTGTCTCTGTTTATATTACACTAGACCCTGTCTCTGTTTATATTACACTAGACCTGGTCTCTGTTTATATTACACTCGTCCTGGTCTCTGTTTATATTACACTAGTCCTGGTCTCTGTTTCTGTTACACTAGTCCTGGTCGCTGTTTATATTACACGAGACCCTGTCTCTGTTTATGTTTCACCGCACCCTGTCCTTGTTTATATTACACTAGACGCTGTCACTGTTTATATTACACTAGACCCTGTCTCTGTTTATATTACACTAGACCCTGTCCCTGCTTATATTACACTATACCCTGTCCATGTTTATATTACACTAGACCCTGTCTCTGTTTATATTACACTCGGCCCTGTCCCTGTTTATATTACACGAGACCCTGTCTCAGTTTATATTACACTAGACCCTGTCCCTGCTTATATTACACTAGACCCTGTCCATGTTTATATTACACTATACCCTGTCCCTGTTTATATTACACTCGGCCCTGTCCCTGTTTATATTAGACTAGTCCCTGCTCTGTTTATATTACACTAGGCCCTGTCTCTGTTTATATTACACGAGACCCTGTCTCTGTTTCTATTACACTGCACCCTGTCTCTGTTTATATTACACTCGACCGTGTCTCTGTTTATATTACACTAGACCCTGTCTCTGTTTATATGACACAAGAACTGGTCTCTGTTTATATTACACTCAAAACTGTCTCTGTTTTTATTACACTAGACCCTGTCTCTGTTTATATTACACTCGACCCTGTCCCTGCTTATATTACACTAGACCCTGTTCCTGTTTATTTTGCACTAGGCCTTGTCTATGTTCATATTACACTATTCCCTGTCTCTGTTTCTCTTACACTAGACCCTGTCCCTGCATATATTACACTATACCCTGTCCCTGTTTTTATTATACGTGGCATTGTCTATGTTTATATTACACTCGGCCCTGTCTCTGTTTATATTATTCTGGATCCAGCCTCTGTTTATATTACACGAGACCCTGTCTCTGTTTATATTACACGAGGCCTTGTCTATGTTTATATTACACTGGGCCCTGTCTCTGTTACTATTAAACTATACCCTGTCCCTGTTTATATTACACTCGGCATTGTCTATGTTTATATTACACTAGGCCCTGTCTCTGTTTATATTATTCTGGATCCAGCCTCTGTTTATATTACACTAGGCCCTGTCTCTGTTTATATTACACTAGACCCTGTCTCTGTTTATATTACACTAGACCTGGTCTCTGTTTATATTACACTCGTCCTGGTCTCTGTTTATATTACACTAGTCCTGGTCTCTGTTTCTGTTACACTAGTCCTGGTCGCTGTTTATATTACACGAGACCCTGTCTCTGTTTATGTTTCACCGCACCCTGTCCTTGTTTATATTACACTAGACGCTGTCACTGTTTATATTACACTAGACCCTGTCTCTGTTTATATTACACTAGACCCTGTCCCTGCTTATATTACACTATACCCTGTCCATGTTTATATTACACTAGACCCTGTCTCTGTTTATATTACACTCGGCCCTGTCCCTGTTTATATTACACGAGACCCTGTCTCAGTTTATATTACACTAGACCCTGTCCCTGCTTATATTACACTAGACCCTGTCCATGTTTATATTACACTATACCCTGTCCCTGTTTATATTACACTCGGCCCTGTCCCTGTTTATATTAGACTAGTCCCTGCTCTGTTTATATTACACTAGGCCCTGTCTCTGTTTATATTACACGAGACCCTGTCTCTGTTTCTATTACACTGCACCCTGTCTCTGTTTATATTACACTCGACCGTGTCTCTGTTTATATTACACGAGACCCTATCTCTGTTTACCTTACACTAGATCCTATCTCTATTTATATTACACTCGACCCTGTCCCTGTTTATATTACACTCGACACTGTCCCTGTTTATATTACACTCGACATTGTCCCTGTTTATATGTCCCTGTTTATATTACACGAGACCCTGTCTCTGTTTATATTACACGAGACCCTGTCTCTGTTTCTATTACACTAGGCCAAGTCCCTGTGTATATTACACTTGACCTTGTCTCTGTTTATATTACACTGACCCTATCTCTGTTTATATTACACTCGACCCTGTCTCTGTTTATATTACACTGGACCCTGTCCCTGTTTATATTACACTAGACATTGTCCCTGTTTATATTACACTAGTCCTGGTCTGTGTTTATATGTCCCTGTTTAGATTACACTAGTCCCTGTCTCTGTTTATATTACACTCGACCCTGCTCTGTTTATATTACACTCGACCCTGTCTCTGTTTCTATTACACTAGGCCCTGTCCCTGTGTATATTACACTTGACCTTGTCTCTGTTTATATTACACTAGACCCTGCTCCTGTTTATATTACACTCGACCCTGTCTCTGTTTATATTACACTAGACCCTGTCCCTGTTTATATTACACTAGACACTGTCCCTGTTTATATTACACTAGACATTGTCCCTGTTTATATGTCCCTGTTTAGATTACACGAGACCCTGTCTCTGTTTATATTACACGAGACCCTGTCTCTGTTTCTATTACACTAGGCCATGTCCCTGTGTATATTACACTTGACCTTGTCTCTGTTTATATTACACTGACCCTATCTCTGTTTATATTACACTCGACCCTGTTTCTGTTTAAATTACACTGGACCCTGTCCCTGTTTATATTACACTAGACACTGTCTCTGTTTATATTACACTTGACCCTGTCACTGTTTATATTACACTAGACCCTGTCTCTGTTTATATTACACTAGTCCCTGTCTCTGTTTATATTACACTCGACCCTGTTTCTGTTTTTTTACACTCGACCCTGTCCCTGTGTATATTACACTCGACCCTGCACCTGTTTATATTACACTAGACCCTGTCTCTGTTTATATTACACTAGACCCTGTCCCTGTTTATATTACACTGGACCCTGTCCCTGTTTATATTACACTAGACCCTGTCTCTGTTTATATTACACTAGACCCTGTCCCTGTTTATATTACGCTAGACCCTGTCCCTGTTTATATTACACTAGACCCTGTCTCTGTTTGTATTACACTAGGCCCTGTCTCTGTTTATATTACACGAGACCCTGTCTCTGTTTATATTACACGAGACCCTGTCTCTGTTTATATTACACTATACTCTGTCTCTGTTTATATTACACTCGGCGCTGTCTCTGTTTATATTACACTCGGCCCTGTTTCTGTTTATATTACACTGGACCTGTCTCTGTTTATATTACACTCGACCCTGTTTCTGTTTATATTACACTCAACCCTGTCCCTGTGTATATTACACTCGACCCTGCACCTGTTTATATTACACTAGACCCTGTCTCTGTTTATATGACATTAGACCCTGTCCCTGTTTATATTACACAAGACACTGTCCCTGTTTACATTACACTATGCCCTGTCCCTGTTTATATTAGACTAGTCCCTGCTCTGTTTATATTACACTCGACCCTGTCTCTGTTTATATTACACGAGACCCTGTCTCTGTTTATATTACACTGCACCCTGTCTCTGTTTATATTATACTCGACCCTGTCTCTGTTTACATTACACTAGACCCGATCTCTGTTTATATTACACTATACCCTGTCTCTGTTTATATTACACTGGACACTGTCCCTGTTTATATTACACAAGACACTGTCCCTGTTTATATTACACTAGTCCTGGTCTCTGTTTATATGTCCCTGTTTAGATTACACGAGACCCTGTCTCTGTTTATATTACACAAGACCCTGTCTCTGTTTACATTACACTAGACCCGATCTCTGTTTATATTACACTAGACCCTGCTCTGTTTATATTACACTCGACCCTGTCCCTGTTTCTATTACACTAGGCCCTGTCCCTGTGTATATTACACTTGACCTTGTCTCTGTTTATATTACACTAGACCCTGCTCCTGTTTATATTACACTCGACCCTGTCTCTGTTTATATTACACTAGACCCTGTCCCTGTTTATATTACATTCGGCCCTGTCTCTGTTTATATTACATTCGGCCCGGTCTCTGTTTATATTACACTAGGCCCTATCTCTGTTTATATTACACGAGACCCTGTCTCTGTTTATATTACACTAGACCCTGTCCCTGCTTATATTACACTATACCCTGTCCCTGTTTATATTACACTCGGCCCTGTCCCTGTTTATATTAGACTTGTCCCTGCTCTGTTTATATTACACTAGGCTCTGTCTCTGTTTATATTACACGAGACCCTGTCTCTGTTTCTATTACACTGCACCCTGTCTCTGTTTATATTACACTCGACCGTGTCTCTGTTTATATTACACGAGACCCTATCTCTGTTTACCTTACACTAGACCCTATCTCTATTTATATTACACTCGACCCTGTCCCTGTTTATATTACACTCGACACTGTCCCTGTTTATATTACACTCGACATTGTCCCTGTTTATATGTCCCTGTTTATATTACACGAGACCCTGTCTCTGTTTATATTACACGAGACCCTGTCCCTGTTTATATTAGACTTGTCCCTGCTCTGTTTATATTACACTAGGCTCTGTCTCTGTTTATATTACACGAGACCCTGTCTCTGTTTCTATTACACTGCACCCTGTCTCTGTTTATATTACACTCGACCGTGTCTCTGTTTATATTACACGAGACCCTATCTCTGTTTACCTTACACTAGACCCTATCTCTATTTATATTACACTCGACCCTGTCCCTGTTTATATTACACTCGACACTGTCCCTGTTTATATTACACTCGACATTGTCCCTGTTTCTATGTCCCTGTTTATATTACACGAGACCCTGTCTCTGTTTATATTACACGAGACCCTGTCTCTGTTTCTATTACACTAGGCCAAGTCCCTGTGTATATTACACTTGACCTTGTCTCTGTTTATATTACACTGACCCTATCTCTGTTTATATTACACTCGACCCTGTCTCTGTTTATATTACACTGGACCCTGTCCCTGTTTATATTACACTAGACACTGTCCCTGTTTATATTACACTAGTCCTGGTCTGTGTTTATATGTCCCTGTTTAGATTACACGAGACCCTGTCTCTGTTTATATTACACTCGACCCTGCTCTGTTTATATTACACTCGACCCTGTCTCTGTTTCTATTACACTAGGCCCTGTCCCTGTGTATATTACACTTGACCTTGTCTCTGTTTATATTACACTAGACCCTGCTCCTGTTTATATTACACTCGACCCTGTCTCTGTTTATATTACACTAGACCCTGTCCCTGTTTATATTACACTAGACACTGTCCCTGTTTATATTACACTAGACATTGTCCCTGTTTATATGTCCCTGTTTAGATTACACGAGACCCTGTCTCTGTTTATATTATACGAGACCCTGTCTCTGTTTCTATTACACTAGGCCATGTCCCTGTGTATATTACACTTGACCTTGTCTCTGTTTATATTACACTGACCCTATCTCTGTTTATATTACACTCGACCCTGTCTCTGTTTAAATTACACTGGACCCTGTCCCTGTTTATATTACACTAGACACTGTCTCTGTTTATATTACACTTGACCCTGTCACTGTTTATATTACACTAGACCCTGTCTCTGTTTATATTACACTAGTCCCTGTCTCTGTTTATATTACACTCGACCCTGTTTCTGTTTTTTTACACTCGACCCTGTCCCTGTGTGTATTACACTCGACCCTGCACCTGTTTATATTACACTAGACCCTGTCTCTGTTTATATTACACTAGACCCTGTCCCTGTTTATATTACACTGGACCCTGTCCCTGTTTATATTACACTAGACCCTGTCTCTGTTTATATTACACTAGACCCTGTCCCTGTTTATATTACGCTAGACCCTGTCCCTGTTTATATTACACTAGACCCTGTCTCTGTTTGTATTACACTAGGCCCTGTCTCTGTTTATATTACACGAGACCCTGTCTCTGTTTATATTACACTATACTCTGTCTCTGTTTATATTACACTCGGCGCTGTCTCTGTTTATATTACACTCGGCCCTGTTTCTGTTTATATTACACTGGACCTGTCTCTGTTTATATTACACTCGACCCTGTTTCTGTTTATATTACACTCAACCCTGTCCCTGTGTATATTACACTCGACCCTGCACCTGTTTATATTACACTAGACCCTGTCTCTGTTTATATGACATTAGACCCTGTCCCTGTTTATATTACACAAGACACTGTCCCTGTTTACATTACACTATGCCCTGTCCCTGTTTATATTAGACTAGTCCCTGCTCTGTTTATATTACACTCGACCCTGTCTCTGTTTATATTACACGAGACCCTGTCTCTGTTTATATTACACTGCACCCTGTCTCTGTTTATATTACACTCGACCCTGTCTCTGTTTATATTACACAAGACCCTGTCTCTGTTTACATTACACTAGACCCGATCTCTGTTTATATTACACTATACCCTGTCTCTGTTTATATTACACTGGACCCTGTCCCTGTTTATATTACACTAGACACTGTCCCTGTTTATATTACACTAGTCCTGGTCTCTGTTTATATGTCCCTGTTTAGATTACACGAGACCCTGTCTCTGTTTATATTACACAAGACCCTGTCTCTGTTTACATTACACTAGACCCGATCTCTGTTTATATTACACTAGACCCTGCTCTGTTTATATTACACTCGACCCTGTCCCTGTTTCTATTACACTAGGCCCTGTTCCTGTGTATATTACACTTGACCTTGTCTCTGTTTATATTACACTAGACCCTGCTCCTGTTTATATTACACTCGACCCTGTCTCTGTTTATATTACACTAGACCCTGTCCCTGTTTATATTACATTCGGCCCTGTCTCTGTTTATATTACATTCGGCCCTGTCTCTGTTTATATTACACTAGGCCCTATCTCTGTTTATATTACACTCGACCCTGTCTCTGTTTATATTACACTAGACCCTGTCCCTGTTTATATTACATTCGGCCCTGTCTCTGTTTATATTACATTCGGCCCTGTCTCTGTTTATATTACACTAGGCCCTATCTCTGTTTATATTACACGAGACCCTGTCTCTGTTTATATTACACTAGACCCTGTCCCTGCTTATATTACACTATACCCTGTCCCTGTTTATATTACACTCGGCCCTGTCCCTGTTTATATTAGACTAGTCCCTGCTCTGTTTATATTACACTAGGCCCTGTCTCTGTTTATATTACACGAGACCCTGTCTCTGTTTCTATTACACTGCACCCTGTCTCTGTTTATATTACACTCGACCGTGTCTCTGTTTATATTACACGAGACCCTATCTCTGTTTACCTTACACCAGACCCTATCTCTATTTATATTACACTCGACCCTGTCCCTGTTTATATTACACTCGACACTGTCCCTGTTTATATTACACTCGACATTGTCCCTGTTTATATGTCCCTGTTTATATTACACTCGACCCTGTCTCTGTTTATATTACACGAGACCCTGTCTCAGTTTCTATTACACTAGGCCAAGTCCCTGTGTATATTACACTTGACCTTGTCTCTGTTTATATTACACTCGATCCTGTCTCTGTTTATATTACACTGGACCCTGTCCCTGTTTATATTACACTAGACACTGTCCCTGTTTATATTACACTAGTCCTGGTCTGTGTTTATATGTCCCTGTTTAGATTACACGAGACCCTGTCTCTGTTTATATTACACTCGACCCTGCTCTGTTTATATTACACTCGACCCTGTCTCTGTTTCTATTACACTAGGCCCTGTCCCTGTGTATATTACACTTGACCTTGTCTCTGTTTATATTACACTAGACCCTGCTCCTGTTTATATTACACTCGACCCTGTCTCTGTTTATATTACACTAGACCCTGTCCCTGTTTATATTACATTCGGCCCTGTCTCTGTTTATATTACACTGGACCCTGTCACTGTTTATATTACACGAGACACTGTCCCTGTTTATATTACACTAGACATTGTCTCTGTTTATATATCCCTGTTTAGATTACACGAGACCCTGTCTCTGTTTATATTACACTAGACCCTGTCTCTGTTTATATTACACTCGGCCCCGTCCCTGTTTATATTACACGAGACCCTGCTCTGTTTATATTACACTAGACCCTGTCTATGTTTCTATTACACGAGGCCCTGTCCCTGTGTATTTTACACTTGACCTTGTCTCTGTTTATATTACACTAGACCCTGCACCTGTTTATATTACAGTAGACCCTGTCTCTAATTATATTACACTAGACCCTGTCTCTAATTATATTACACTAGACACTGTCTCTGTTTATATTACACGAGACCCTGTCTCTGTTTATATTACACTATACTCTGTCTCTGTTTATATTACACTCGGCGCTGTCTCTGTTTATATTACACTAGACACTGTCCCTGTTTATATTACACTAGACATTGTCCCTGTTTATATGTCCCTGTTTAGATTACACGAGACCCTGTCTCTGTTTATATTACACGAGACCCTGTCTCTGTTTCTATTACACTAGGCCATGTCCCTGTGTATATTACACTTGACCTTGTCTCTGTTTATATTACACTGACCCTATCTCTGTTTATATTACACTCGACCCTGTTTCTGTTTAAATTACACTGGACCCTGTCCCTGTTTATATTACACTAGACACTGTCTCTGTTTATATTACACTTGACCCTGTCACTGTTTATATTACACTAGACCCTGTCTCTGTTTATATTACACTAGTCCCTGTCTCTGTTTATATTACACTCGACCCTGTTTCTGTTTTTTTACACTCGACCCTGTCCCTGTGTATATTACACTCGACCCTGCACCTGTTTATATTACACTAGACCCTGTCTCTGTTTATATTACACTAGACCCTGTCCCTGTTTATATTACACTGGACCCTGTCCCTGTTTATATTACACTAGACCCTGTCTCTGTTTATATTACACTAGACCCTGTCCCTGTTTATATTACGCTAGACCCTGCCCCTGTTTATATTACACTAGACCCTGTCTCTGTTTGTATTACACTAGGCCCTGTCTCTGTTTATATTACACGAGACCCTGTCTCTGTTTATATTACACTATACTCTGTCTCTGTTTATATTACACTCGGCGCTGTCTCTGTTTATATTACACTCGGCCCTGTTTCTGTTTATATTACACTGGACCTGTCTCTGTTTATATTACACTCGACCCTGTTTCTGTTTATATTATACTCAACCCTGTCCCTGTGTATATTACACTCGACCCTGCACCTGTTTATATTACACTAGACCCTGTCTCTGTTTATATGACATTAGACCCTGTCCCTGTTTATATTACACAAGACACTGTCCCTGTTTACATTACACTATGCCCTGTCCCTGTTTATATTAGACTAGTCCCTGCTCTGTTTATATTACACTCGACCCTGTCTCTGTTTATATTACACGAGACCCTGTCTCTGTTTATATTACACTGCACCCTGTCTCTGTTTATATTACACTCGACCCTGTCTCTGTTTATATTACACAAGACCCTGTCTCTGTTTACATTACACTAGACCCGATCTCTGTTTATATTACACTATACCCTGTCTCTGTTTATATTACACTGGACCCTGTCCCTGTTTATATTACACTAGACACTGTCCCTGTTTATATTACACTAGTCCTGGTCTCTGTTTATATGTCCCTGTTTAGATTACACGAGACCCTGTCTCTGTTTATATTACACAAGACCCTGTCTCTGTTTACATTACACTAGACCCGATCTCTGTTTATATTACACTAGACCCTGCTCTGTTTATATTACACTCGACCCTGTCCCTGTTTCTATTACACTAGGCCCTGTCCCTGTGTATATTACACTTGACCTTGTCTCTGTTTATATTACACTAGACCCTGCTCCTGTTTATTTTACACTAGGCCCTATCTCTGTTTATATTACACGAGACCCTGTCTCTGTTTCTATTACACTGCACCCTGTCTCTGTTTATATTACACGAGACCGTGTCTCTGTTTATATTACACGAGACCCTATCTCTGTTTACCTTACACTAGACCCTATCTCTATTTATATTACACTCGACCCTGTCCCTGTTTATATTACACTCGACACTGTCCCTGTTTATATTACACTCGACATTGTCCCTGTTTATATGTCCCTGTTTATATTACACGAGACCCTGTCTCTGTTTATATTACACGAGACCCTGTCTCTGTTTCTATTACACTAGGCCAAGTCCCTGTGTATATTACACTTGACCTTGTCTCTGTTTATATTACACTGACCCTATCTCTGTTTATATTACACTCGACCCTGTCTCTGTTTATATTACACTGGACCCTGTCCCTGTTTATATTACACTAGACACTGTCCCTGTTTATATTACACTAGTCCTGGTCTGTGTTTATATGTCCCTGTTTAGATTACACGAGACCCTGTCTCTGTTTATATTACACTCGACCCTGCTCTGTTTATATTACACTCGACCCTGTCTCTGTTTCTATTACACTAGGCCCTGTCCCTGTGTATATTACACTTGACCTTGTCTCTGTTTATATTACACTAGACCCTGCTCCTGTTTATATTACACTCGACCCTGTCTCTGTTTATATTACACTAGACCCTGTCCCTGTTTATATTACATTCGGCCCTGTCTCTGTTTATATTACACTGGACCCTGTCACTGTTTATATTACACGAGACACTGTCCCTGTTTATATTACACTAGACATTGTCTCTGTTTATATATCCCTGTTTAGATTACACGAGACCCTGTCTCTGTTTATATTACACTAGACCCTGTCTCTGTTTATATTACACTCAGCCCTGTCCCTGTTTATATTACACGAGACCCTGCTCTGTTTATATTACACTAGACCCTGTCTATGTTTCTATTACACGAGGCCCTGTCCCTGTGTATTTTACACTTGACCTTGTCTCTGTTTATATTACACTAGACCCTGCACCTGTTTATATTACAGTAGACCCTGTCTCTAATTATATTACACTAGACCCTGTCTCTAATTATATTACACTGGACACTGTCTCTGTTTATATTACACTCGGCCCTGTCCCTGTGTATATTACACTAGATCTGCACCTGTTTGTATTGCACTCGACCCTGTCTCTGTTTATATTACACTCGGCCCTGTCCCTGTTTATATTACACGAGACCCTGCTCTGTTTATATTTCACGAGACCCTGTCTCTATTTATAATACACTGGACCCTGTCACTGTTTATATTACACTAGACCCTGTCACTGTTTCTTTTGCACTAGACCCTGTCTCTGTTTATATTGCAGTAGACCCTGTCCCTCTTTATATTACACTAGACCCTGTCTCTGTTTCTATTACACTAGGCCAAGTCCCTGTGTATATTACACTTGACCTTGTCTCTGTTTATATTACACTGACCCTATCTCTGTTTATATTACACTCGACCCTGTCTCTGTTTATATTACACTGGACCCTGTCCCTGTTTATATTACACTAGACACTGTCCCTGTTTATATTACACTAGTCCTGGTCTGTGTTTATATGTCCCTGTTTAGATTACACGAGACCCTGTCTCTGTTTATATTACACTCGACCCTGCTCTGTTTATATTACACTCGACCCTGTCTCTGTTTCTATTACACTAGGCCCTGTCCCTGTGTATATTACACTTGACCTTGTCTCTGTTTATATTACACTAGACCCTGCTCCTGTTTATATTACACTAGGCCCTATCTCTGTTTATATTACACGAGACCCTGTCTCTGTTTCTATTACACTGCACCCTGTCTCTGTTTATATTACACGAGACCGTGTCTCTGTTTATATTACACGAGACCCTATCTCTGTTTACCTTACACTAGACCCTATCTCTATTTATATTACACTCGACCCTGTCCCTGTTTATATTACACTCGACACTGTCCCTGTTTATATTACACTCGACATTGTCCCTGTTTATATGTCCCTGTTTATATTACACGAGACCCTGTCTCTGTTTATATTACACGAGACCCTGTCTCTGTTTCTATTACACTAGGCCAAGTCCCTGTGTATATTACACTTGACCTTGTCTCTGTTTATATTACACTGACCCTATCTCTGTTTATATTACACTCGACCCTGTCTCTGTTTATATTACACTGGACCCTGTCCCTGTTTATATTACACTAGACACTGTCCCTGTTTATATTACACTAGTCCTGGTCTGTGTTTATATGTCCCTGTTTAGATTACACGAGACCCTGTCTCTGTTTATATTACACTCGACCCTGCTCTGTTTATATTACACTCGACCCTGTCTCTGTTTCTATTACACTAGGCCCTGTCCCTGTGTATATTACACTTGACCTTGTCTCTGTTTATATTACACTAGACCCTGCTCCTGTTTATATTACACTCGACCCTGTCTCTGTTTATATTACACTAGACCCTGTCCCTGTTTATATTACATTCGGCCCTGTCTCTGTTTATATTACACTGGACCCTGTCACTGTTTATATTACACGAGACACTGTCCCTGTTTATATTACACTAGACATTGTCTCTGTTTATATATCCCTGTTTAGATTACACGAGACCCTGTCTCTGTTTATATTACACTAGACCCTGTCTCTGTTTATATTACACTCAGCCCTGTCCCTGTTTATATTACACGAGACCCTGCTCTGTTTATATTACACTAGACCCTGTCTATGTTTCTATTACACGAGGCCCTGTCCCTGTGTATTTTACACTTGACCTTGTCTCTGTTTATATTACACTAGACCCTGCACCTGTTTATATTACAGTAGACCCTGTCTCTAATTATATTACACTAGACCCTGTCTCTAATTATATTACACTGGACACTGTCTCTGTTTATATTACACTCGGCCCTGTCCCTGTGTATATTACACTAGATCTGCACCTGTTTGTATTGCACTCGACCCTGTCTCTGTTTATATTACACTCGGCCCTGTCCCTGTTTATATTACACGAGACCCTGCTCTGTTTATATTTCACGAGACCCTGTCTCTATTTATAATACACTGGACCCTGTCACTGTTTATATTACACTAGACCCTGTCACTGTTTCTTTTGCACTAGACCCTGTCTCTGTTTATATTGCAGTAGACCCTGTCCCTCTTTATATTACACTAGACCCTATCTCTGTTTATATTAGACTAGACACTGTCTCTGTTTATATTACATGAGAACTGGTCTCTGTTTATATTACACGAGACACTGTCTCTGTTGATAATACACGAGGTCATGTCTCTGTTTATATTACACTCGATCCTGTCTCTGTTTATATTCCACTCGACCCTGTTCCTGTTTATTTTGCACGAGGCCTTGTCTATGTTCATATTACACTATTCCCTGTCTCTGTTTCTCTTACACTCGACCCTGTCCCTGCATATATTACACTCTACCCTGTCCCTGTTTATATTACACTCGGCATTGTCAATGTTTATATTACACTAGGCCCTGTCTCTGTTTATATTATTCTGGATCCAGCCTCTGTTTATATTACACTGGACCCTGTCTCTGTTTGTATTACACTAGGCCCTGTCTCTGTTTATATTACACTATACTCTGTCTCTGTTTATATTACACTAGACCCTGGCTCTGTTTATATTACACGAGACCCTGTCTCTGTTTATATTACACTAGACCCTGTCTCAGTTTATATTACACTCGACCCTGTCTCTGGTTATATTACACGAGACCCTGTCTCTGTTTATATTACACGAGGCCTTGTCTATGTTTATATTACACTGGGCCCTGTCTCTGTTACTATTAAACTAGATCCTGTCCCTGCTTATATTATACTAGACCTGGTCTCTGTTTATATTACACTAGCCCTGGTCTCTGTTTATATTACACTAGCCCTGGTCTCTGTTTATATCACACTAGTCCTGGTCGCTGTTTATATTACACGAGACCCTGTCTCTGTTTGTATTACACGAGGCCATGTCTCTGTTTATATTACACTCGACCTGGTCTCTGTTTATATTACGCTAGTCCTGGTCTCTGTTTCTGTTACACTAGTCCTGGTCGCTGTTTATATTACACGAGATCCTGTCTCTGTTTATGTTTCACCGGACCCTGTCCTTGTTTGTATTACACTGGACCCTGTCTCTGTTTCTATTACACTAGACTCTGTCTCTGTTTATATTACACTAGTCCAGGTCACTGTTTATATTACACTCGGCCCTGTCACTGTTTATATTACACTATACCCTGTCACTGTTTATATTGCACTAGACCCTGTCACTGTTTATATTGCACTAGACCCTGTCTCTGTTTATATTGCAGTAGACCCTGTCCCTCTTTATATTACACTAGACCCTGTCTCTGTTTATATTAGACTAGACACTGTCTCTGTTTATATTACACGAGAACTGGTCTCTGTTTATATTACACGAGACACTGTCTCTGTTGATAATACACGAGGTCATGTCTCTGTTTATATTACACTCGATCCTGTCTCTGTTTATATTACACTCGACCCTGTTCCTGTTTATTTTGCACGAGGCCTTGTCTATGTTCATATTACACTATTCCCTGTCTCTGTTTCTCTTACACTAGACCCTGTCCCTGCATATATTACACTCTACCCTGTCCCTGTTTATATTACACTCGGCATTGTCAATGTTTATATTACACTAGGCCCTGTCTCTGTTTATATTATTCTGGATCCAGCCTCTGTTTATATTACACTGGACCCTGTCTCTGTTTGTATTACACTAGGCCCTGTCTCTGTTTATATTACACTATACTCTGTCTCTGTTTATATTACACTAGACCCTGGCTCTGTTTATATTACACGAGACCCTGTCTCTGTTTATATTACACTAGACCCTGTCTCAGTTTATATTACACTCGACCCTGTCTCTCGTTATATTACACGAGACCCTGTCTCTGTTTATATTACACGAGGCCTTGTCTATGTTTATATTACACTGGGCCCTGTCTCTGTTACTATTAAACTAGATCCTGTCCCTGCTTATATTATACTAGACCTGGTCTCTGTTTATATTACACTAGCCCTGGTCTCTGTTTATATTACACTAGCCCTGGTCTCTGTTTATATCACACTAGTCCTGGTCGCTGTTTATATTACACGAGACCCTGTCTCTGTTTGTATTACACGAGGCCATGTCTCTGTTTATATTACATTCGACCTGGTCTCTGTTTATATTACACTAGTCCTGGTCTCTGTTTCTGTTACACTAGTCCTGGTCGCTGTTTATATTACACGAGATCCTGTCTCTGTTTATGTTTCACCGGACCCTGTCCTTGTTTGTATTACACTAGACCCTGTCTCTGTTTCTATTACACTAGACTCTGTCTCTGTTTATATTACACTAGTCCAGGTCACTGTTTATATTACACTTGACCTTGTCTCTGTTTATATTGCACAAGACCCTGCCCCTGTTTATATTACACTTGACCCTGTCTCTGTTTATATTACACGAGACCCTGCCCCTGTTTATATTACACGAGACACTGTCCCTGTTTTTATTACATTAGACCCTGTCTTTGTTTACATTACAACTCGGCCCTGTCTCTGTTTATATTACACAAGACACTGTCTCTGTTTCTGTTACACTAGGCCCTGTCCCTGTGTATATTACACTTGACCTTGTCTCTGTTTATATTGCACAAGACCCTGCCCCTGTTTATATTACACTTGACCCTGTCTCTGTTTATATTACACGAGACCCTGTCTCTGTTTCTATTACACTGCACCCTGTCTCTGTTTATATTACACTCGACCCTGTCTCTGTTTATATTACACGAGACCCTATCTCTGTTTACATTACACTAGAACCTATCTCTGTTTGTATTATACTCGACCCTGTCCCTGTTTATATTACACTAGACCCTGTCCCTGTTTATATTACACGAGGCCATGTCTCTGTTTATATTACACTAGACCCTGTCTCTGTTTATATTACACGAGACACTGTCCCTGTTTTTATTCCATTAGACCCTGTCTTTGTTTACATTACACTCGGCCCTGTCTCTGTTTATATTACACTAGACCCTGTCTCTGTTTGTATTACACTAGACCCTGTCTCTGTTTATATTACACTATACTCTGTCTCTGTTTATATTACACTCGGCGCTGTCTCTGTTTATATTACACTCGACCCTGTTTCTGTTTATATTACACTAGACCCTGTCCCTGCTTATATTACACTATACCCTGTCCCTGTTTATATTACACTAGGCCCTGTCCCTGTTTATATTACACGAGGCCATGTCTCTGTTTATATTACACTAGACCCTGTCCATGTTTATATTACACGAGACCTTGTCTCTGTTTATATTACACTGCACCCTGTCTCTGTTTATATCATACTAGAACCTTTCTCTGTTTATATTACACTACGCCCAGTCCCTGTTTATATTACACGAGACCATATCTCTGTTTATATTACACTGGACCCTGTCACTGTTTATATTACACGAGACACTGTCCCTGTTTATATTACACTAGACATTGTCTCTGTTTATATATCCCTGTTTAGATTACACGAGACCCTGTCTCTGTTTATATTACACTAGACCCTGTCTCTGTTTATATTACACTTGGCCCTGTTCCTGTTTATATTACACGAGACCCTGCTCTGTTTATATTACACTAGACCCTGTCTATGTTTCTATTACACTAGGCCCTGTCCCTGTGTATATTACACTTGACCTTGTCTCTGTTTATATTACACTAGACCCTGCACCTGTTTATATTACACTAGACCCTGTCTCTAATTATATTACACTAGACCCTGTCCCTGTTTATATTACACTAGACACTGTCTCTGTTTATATTACACTAGACCCTGTCTCTAATTATATTACACGAGACCCTGTCCCTGTTTATATTACAGTAGACCATGTCCCTGTTTATATTACACTAGACCCTGTCTCTGTTTATATTACACTAGACACTGTCCCTGTTTTTATTACATTCGACCCTGTCTTTGTTTACATTGCAACTCGGCCCTGTCTCTGTTTATATTACACTAGACACTGTCACTGTTTATATTACACTAGACCCTGTCTCTGTTTATATTACACTCGACCCTGTCTCTGTTTCTATTACACTAGGCCCTGTCCCTGTGTATATTACACTTGACCTTGTCTCTGTTTATATTACACTAGACCCTGCTCCTGTTTATATTACACTCGACCCTGTCTCTGTTTATATTACACTAGACCCTGCACCTGTTTATATTACACTCGACCCTGTCTCTGTTTGTATTACACTAGGCCCTGTCTCTGTTTATATTACACGAGACCCTGTCTCTGTTTATATTACACTATACTCTGTCTCTGTTTATATTACACTCGGCGCTGTCTCTGTTTATATTACACTCGGCCCTGTTTCTGTTTATATTACACTGGACCTGTCTCTGTTTATATTACACTCGACCCTGTTTCTGTTTATATTACACTCAACCCTGTCCCTGTGTATATTACACTCGACCCTGCACCTGTTTATATTACACTAGACCCTGTCTCTGTTTATATGACATTAGACCCTGTCCCTGTTTATATTACACAAGACACTGTCCCTGTTTACATTACACTATGCCCTGTCCCTGTTTATATTAGACTAGTCCCTGCTCTGTTTATATTACACTCGACCCTGTCTCTGTTTATATTACACGAGACACTGTCTCTGTTTATATTACACTGCACCCTGTCTCTGTTTATATTACACTCGACCCTGTCTCTGTTTATATTACACAAGACCCTGTCTCTGTTTACATTACACTAGACCCGATCTCTGTTTATATTACACTATACCCTGTCTCTGTTTATATTACACTGGACCCTGTCCCTGTTTATATTACACTAGACACTGTCCCTGTTTATATTACACTAGTCCTGGTCTCTGTTTATATGTCCCTGTTTAGATTACACGAGACCCTGTCTCTGTTTATATTACACAAGACCCTGTCTCTGTTTACATTACACTAGACCCGATCTCTGTTTATATTACACTAGACCCTGCTCTGTTTATATTACACTCGACCCTGTCCCTGTTTCTATTACACTAGGCCCTGTCCCTGTGTATATTACACTTGACCTTGTCTCTGTTTATATTACACTAGACCCTGCTCCTGTTTATATTACACTAGGCCCTATCTCTGTTTATATTACACGAGACCCTGTCTCTGTTTCTATTACACTGCACCCTGTCTCTGTTTATATTACACGAGACCGTGTCTCTGTTTATATTACACGAGACCCTATCTCTGTTTACCTTACACTAGACCCTATCTCTATTTATATTACACTCGACCCTGTCCCTGTTTATATTACACTCGACACTGTCCCTGTTTATATTACACTCGACATTGTCCCTGTTTATATGTCCCTGTTTATATTACACGAGACCCTGTCTCTGTTTATATTACACGAGACCCTGTCTCTGTTTCTATTACACTAGGCCAAGTCCCTGTGTATATTACACTTGACCTTGTCTCTGTTTATATTACACTGACCCTATCTCTGTTTATATTACACTCGACCCTGTCTCTGTTTATATTACACTGGACCCTGTCCCTGTTTATATTACACTAGACACTGTCCCTGTTTATATTACACTAGTCCTGGTCTGTGTTTATATGTCCCTGTTTAGATTACACGAGACCCTGTCTCTGTTTATATTACACTCGACCCTGCTCTGTTTATATTACACTCGACCCTGTCTCTGTTTCTATTACACTAGGCCCTGTCCCTGTGTATATTACACTTGACCTTGTCTCTGTTTATATTACACTAGACCCTGCTCCTGTTTATATTACACTCGACCCTGTCTCTGTTTATATTACACTAGACCCTGTCCCTGTTTATATTACATTCGGCCCTGTCTCTGTTTATATTACACTGGACCCTGTCACTGTTTATATTACACGAGACACTGTCCCTGTTTATATTACACTAGACATTGTCTCTGTTTATATATCCCTGTTTAGATTACACGAGACCCTGTCTCTGTTTATATTACACTAGACCCTGTCTCTGTTTATATTACACTCAGCCCTGTCCCTGTTTATATTACACGAGACCCTGCTCTGTTTATATTACACTAGACCCTGTCTATGTTTCTATTACACGAGGCCCTGTCCCTGTGTATTTTACACTTGACCTTGTCTCTGTTTATATTACACTAGACCCTGCACCTGTTTATATTACAGTAGACCCTGTCTCTAATTATATTACACTAGACCCTGTCTCTAATTATATTACACTGGACACTGTCTCTGTTTATATTACACTCGGCCCTGTCCCTGTGTATATTACACTAGATCTGCACCTGTTTGTATTGCACTCGACCCTGTCTCTGTTTATATTACACTCGGCCCTGTCCCTGTTTATATTACACGAGACCCTGCTCTGTTTATATTTCACGAGACCCTGTCTCTATTTATAATACACTGGACCCTGTCACTGTTTATATTACACTAGACCCTGTCACTGTTTCTTTTGCACTAGACCCTGTCTCTGTTTATATTGCAGTAGACCCTGTCCCTCTTTATATTACACTAGACCCTGTCTCTGTTTCTATTACACTAGGCCAAGTCCCTGTGTATATTACACTTGACCTTGTCTCTGTTTATATTACACTGACCCTATCTCTGTTTATATTACACTCGACCCTGTCTCTGTTTATATTACACTGGACCCTGTCCCTGTTTATATTACACTAGACACTGTCCCTGTTTATATTACACTAGTCCTGGTCTGTGTTTATATGTCCCTGTTTAGATTACACGAGACCCTGTCTCTGTTTATATTACACTCGACCCTGCTCTGTTTATATTACACTCGACCCTGTCTCTGTTTCTATTACACTAGGCCCTGTCCCTGTGTATATTACACTTGACCTTGTCTCTGTTTATATTACACTAGACCCTGCTCCTGTTTATATTGGACTCGACCCTGTCTCTGTTTATATTACACTAGACCCTGTCCCTGTTTATATTACATTCGGCCCTGTCTCTGTTTATATTACACTGGACCCTGTCACTGTTTATATTACACGAGACACTGTCCCTGTTTATATTACACTAGACATTGTCTCTGTTTATATATCCCTGTTTAGATTACACGAGACCCTGTCTCTGTTTATATTACACTAGACCCTGTCTCTGTTTATATTACACTCAGCCCTGTCCCTGTTTATATTACACGAGACCCTGCTCTGTTTATATTACACTAGACCCTGTCTATGTTTCTATTACACGAGGCCCTGTCCCTGTGTATTTTACACTTGACCTTGTCTCTGTTTATATTACACTAGACCCTGCACCTGTTTATATTACAGTAGACCCTGTCTCTAATTATATTACACTAGACCCTGTCTCTAATTATATTACACTGGACACTGTCTCTGTTTATATTACACTCGGCCCTGTCCCTGTGTATATTACACTAGATCTGCACCTGTTTGTATTGCACTCGACCCTGTCTCTGTTTATATTACACTCGGCCCTGTCCCTGTTTATATTACACGAGACCCTGCTCTGTTTATATTTCACGAGACCCTGTCTCTATTTATAATACACTGGACCCTGTCACTGTTTATATTACACTAGACCCTGTCACTGTTTCTTTTGCACTAGACCCTGTCTCTGTTTATATTGCAGTAGACCCTGTCCCTCTTTATATTACACTAGACCCTATCTCTGTTTATATTAGACTAGACACTGTCTCTGTTTATATTACATGAGAACTGGTCTCTGTTTATATTACACGAGACACTGTCTCTGTTGATAATACACGAGGTCATGTCTCTGTTTATATTACACTCGATCCTGTCTCTGTTTATATTCCACTCGACCCTGTTCCTGTTTATTTTGCACGAGGCCTTGTCTATGTTCATATTACACTATTCCCTGTCTCTGTTTCTCTTACACTCGACCCTGTCCCTGCATATATTACACTCTACCCTGTCCCTGTTTATATTACACTCGGCATTGTCAATGTTTATATTACACTAGGCCCTGTCTCTGTTTATATTATTCTGGATCCAGCCTCTGTTTATATTACACTGGACCCTGTCTCTGTTTGTATTACACTAGGCCCTGTCTCTGTTTATATTACACTATACTCTGTCTCTGTTTATATTACACTAGACCCTGGCTCTGTTTATATTACACGAGACCCTGTCTCTGTTTATATTACACTGGGCCCTGTCTCTGTTACTATTAAACTAGATCCTGTCCCTGCTTATATTATACTAGACCTGGTCTCTGTTTATATTACACTAGCCCTGGTCTCTGTTTATATTACACTAGCCCTGGTCTCTGTTTATATCACACTAGTCCTGGTCGCTGTTTATATTACACGAGACCCTGTCTCTGTTTGTATTACACGAGGCCATGTCTCTGTTTATATTACACTCGACCCTGTCTCTGTTTATATTACACTCGACCCTGTCTCTGTTTCTATTACACTAGGCCCTGTCCCTGTGTATATTACACTTGACCTTGTCTCTGTTTATATTACACTAGACCCTGCTCCTGTTTATATTACACTCGACCCTGTCTCTGTTTATATTACACTAGACCCTGCACCTGTTTATATTACAGTAGACCCTGTCTCTAATTATATTACACTAGACCCTGTCTCTAATTATATTACACTGGACACTGTCTCTGTTTATATTACACTCGGCCCTGTCCCTGTGTATATTACACTAGATCTGCACCTGTTTGTATTGCACTCGACCCTGTCTCTGTTTATATTACACTCGGCCCTGTCCCTGTTTATATTACACGAGACCCTGCTCTGTTTATATTTCACGAGACCCTGTCTCTATTTATAATACACTGGACCCTGTCACTGTTTATATTACACTAGACCCTGTCACTGTTTCTTTTGCACTAGACCCTGTCTCTGTTTATATTGCAGTAGACCCTGTCCCTCTTTATATTACACTAGACCCTGTCTCTGTTTCTATTACACTAGGCCAAGTCCCTGTGTATATTACACTTGACCTTGTCTCTGTTTATATTACACTGACCCTATCTCTGTTTATATTACACTCGACCCTGTCTCTGTTTATATTACACTGGACCCTGTCCCTGTTTATATTACACTAGACACTGTCCCTGTTTATATTACACTAGTCCTGGTCTGTGTTTATATGTCCCTGTTTAGATTACACGAGACCCTGTCTCTGTTTATATTACACTCGACCCTGCTCTGTTTATATTACACTCGACCCTGTCTCTGTTTCTATTACACTAGGCCCTGTCCCTGTGTATATTACACTTGACCTTGTCTCTGTTTATATTACACTAGACCCTGCTCCTGTTTATATTGGACTCGACCCTGTCTCTGTTTATATTACACTAGACCCTGTCCCTGTTTATATTACATTCGGCCCTGTCTCTGTTTATATTACACTGGACCCTGTCACTGTTTATATTACACGAGACACTGTCCCTGTTTATATTACACTAGACATTGTCTCTGTTTATATATCCCTGTTTAGATTACACGAGACCCTGTCTCTGTTTATATTACACTAGACCCTGTCTCTGTTTATATTACACTCAGCCCTGTCCC
Source organism: Pristiophorus japonicus (assembly GCF_044704955.1). Taxonomy (NCBI): domain Eukaryota; kingdom Metazoa; phylum Chordata; class Chondrichthyes; family Pristiophoridae; genus Pristiophorus; species Pristiophorus japonicus. The sequence continues at coordinate 77,498,006 of NC_091996.1, read as the reverse complement.
TGTTTATATTACACGAGACCCTGCTCTGTTTATATTACACTAGACCCTGTCTATGTTTCTATTACACGAGGCCCTGTCCCTGTGTATTTTACACTTGACCTTGTCTCTGTTTATATTACACTAGACCCTGCACCTGTTTATATTACAGTAGACCCTGTCTCTAATTATATTACACTAGACCCTGTCTCTAATTATATTACACTGGACACTGTCTCTGTTTATATTACACTCGGCCCTGTCCCTGTGTATATTACACTAGATCTGCACCTGTTTGTATTGCACTCGACCCTGTCTCTGTTTATATTACACTCGGCCCTGTCCCTGTTTATATTACACGAGACCCTGCTCTGTTTATATTTCACGAGACCCTGTCTCTATTTATAATACACTGGACCCTGTCACTGTTTATATTACACTAGACCCTGTCACTGTTTCTTTTGCACTAGACCCTGTCTCTGTTTATATTGCAGTAGACCCTGTCCCTCTTTATATTACACTAGACCCTATCTCTGTTTATATTAGACTAGACACTGTCTCTGTTTATATTACATGAGAACTGGTCTCTGTTTATATTACACGAGACACTGTCTCTGTTGATAATACACGAGGTCATGTCTCTGTTTATATTACACTCGATCCTGTCTCTGTTTATATTCCACTCGACCCTGTTCCTGTTTATTTTGCACGAGGCCTTGTCTATGTTCATATTACACTATTCCCTGTCTCTGTTTCTCTTACACTCGACCCTGTCCCTGCATATATTACACTCTACCCTGTCCCTGTTTATATTACACTCGGCATTGTCAATGTTTATATTACACTAGGCCCTGTCTCTGTTTATATTATTCTGGATCCAGCCTCTGTTTATATTACACTGGACCCTGTCTCTGTTTGTATTACACTAGGCCCTGTCTCTGTTTATATTACACTATACTCTGTCTCTGTTTATATTACACTAGACCCTGGCTCTGTTTATATTACACGAGACCCTGTCTCTGTTTATATTACACTGGGCCCTGTCTCTGTTACTATTAAACTAGATCCTGTCCCTGCTTATATTATACTAGACCTGGTCTCTGTTTATATTACACTAGCCCTGGTCTCTGTTTATATTACACTAGCCCTGGTCTCTGTTTATATCACACTAGTCCTGGTCGCTGTTTATATTACACGAGACCCTGTCTCTGTTTGTATTACACGAGGCCATGTCTCTGTTTATATTACACTCGACCTGGTCTCTGTTTATATTACGCTAGTCCTGGTCTCTGTTTCTGTTACACTAGTCCTGGTCGCTGTTTATATTACACGAGATCCTGTCTCTGTTTATGTTTCACCGGACCCTGTCCTTGTTTGTATTACACTGGACCCTGTCTCTGTTTCTATTACACTAGACTCTGTCTCTGTTTATATTACACTAGTCCAGGTCACTGTTTATATTACACTCGGCCCTGTCACTGTTTATATTACACTATACCCTGTCACTGTTTATATTGCACTAGACCCTGTCACTGTTTATATTGCACTAGACCCTGTCTCTGTTTATATTGCAGTAGACCCTGTCCCTCTTTATATTACACTAGACCCTGTCTCTGTTTATATTAGACTAGACACTGTCTCTGTTTATATTACACGAGAACTGGTCTCTGTTTATATTACACGAGACACTGTCTCTGTTGATAATACACGAGGTCATGTCTCTGTTTATATTACACTCGATCCTGTCTCTGTTTATATTACACTCGACCCTGTTCCTGTTTATTTTGCACGAGGCCTTGTCTATGTTCATATTACACTATTCCCTGTCTCTGTTTCTCTTACACTAGACCCTGTCCCTGCATATATTACACTCTACCCTGTCCCTGTTTATATTACACTCGGCATTGTCAATGTTTATATTACACTAGGCCCTGTCTCTGTTTATATTATTCTGGATCCAGCCTCTGTTTATATTACACTGGACCCTGTCTCTGTTTGTATTACACTAGGCCCTGTCTCTGTTTATATTACACTATACTCTGTCTCTGTTTATATTACACTAGACCCTGGCTCTGTTTATATTACACGAGACCCTGTCTCTGTTTATATTACACTAGACCCTGTCTCTGTTTATATTACACTCAGCCCTGTCCCTGTTTATATTACACGAGACCCTGCTCTGTTTATATTACACTAGACCCTGTCTATGTTTCTATTACACGAGGCCCTGTCCCTGTGTATTTTACACTTGACCTTGTCTCTGTTTATATTACACTAGACCCTGCACCTGTTTATATTACAGTAGACCCTGTCTCTAATTATATTACACTAGACCCTGTCTCTAATTATATTACACTGGACACTGTCTCTGTTTATATTACACTCGGCCCTGTCCCTGTGTATATTACACTAGATCTGCACCTGTTTGTATTGCACTCGACCCTGTCTCTGTTTATATTACACTCGGCCCTGTCCCTGTTTATATTACACGAGACCCTGCTCTGTTTATATTTCACGAGACCCTGTCTCTATTTATAATACACTGGACCCTGTCACTGTTTATATTACACTAGACCCTGTCACTGTTTCTTTTGCACTAGACCCTGTCTCTGTTTATATTGCAGTAGACCCTGTCCCTCTTTATATTACACTAGACCCTGTCTCTGTTTCTATTACACTAGGCCAAGTCCCTGTGTATATTACACTTGACCTTGTCTCTGTTTATATTACACTGACCCTATCTCTGTTTATATTACACTCGACCCTGTCTCTGTTTATATTACACTGGACCCTGTCCCTGTTTATATTACACTAGACACTGTCCCTGTTTATATTACACTAGTCCTGGTCTGTGTTTATATGTCCCTGTTTAGATTACACGAGACCCTGTCTCTGTTTATATTACACTCGACCCTGCTCTGTTTATATTACACTCGACCCTGTCTCTGTTTCTATTACACTAGGCCCTGTCCCTGTGTATATTACACTTGACCTTGTCTCTGTTTATATTACACTAGACCCTGCTCCTGTTTATATTACACTCGACCCTGTCTCTGTTTATATTACACTAGACCCTGTCCCTGTTTATATTACATTCGGCCCTGTCTCTGTTTATATTACACTGGACCCTGTCACTGTTTATATTACACGAGACACTGTCCCTGTTTATATTACACTAGACATTGTCTCTGTTTATATATCCCTGTTTAGATTACACGAGACCCTGTCTCTGTTTATATTACACTAGACCCTGTCTCTGTTTATATTACACTCAGCCCTGTCCCTGTTTATATTACACGAGACCCTGCTCTGTTTATATTACACTAGACCCTGTCTATGTTTCTATTACACGAGGCCCTGTCCCTGTGTATTTTACACTTGACCTTGTCTCTGTTTATATTACACTAGACCCTGCACCTGTTTATATTACAGTAGACCCTGTCTCTAATTATATTACACTAGACCCTGTCTCTAATTATATTACACTGGACACTGTCTCTGTTTATATTACACTCGGCCCTGTCCCTGTGTATATTACACTAGATCTGCACCTGTTTGTATTGCACTCGACCCTGTCTCTGTTTATATTACACTCGGCCCTGTCCCTGTTTATATTACACGAGACCCTGCTCTGTTTATATTTCACGAGACCCTGTCTCTATTTATAATACACTGGACCCTGTCACTGTTTATATTACACTAGACCCTGTCACTGTTTCTTTTGCACTAGACCCTGTCTCTGTTTATATTGCAGTAGACCCTGTCCCTCTTTATATTACACTAGACCCTATCTCTGTTTATATTAGACTAGACACTGTCTCTGTTTATATTACATGAGAACTGGTCTCTGTTTATATTACACGAGACACTGTCTCTGTTGATAATACACGAGGTCATGTCTCTGTTTATATTACACTCGATCCTGTCTCTGTTTATATTCCACTCGACCCTGTTCCTGTTTATTTTGCACGAGGCCTTGTCTATGTTCATATTACACTATTCCCTGTCTCTGTTTCTCTTACACTCGACCCTGTCCCTGCATATATTACACTCTACCCTGTCCCTGTTTATATTACACTCGGCATTGTCAATGTTTATATTACACTAGGCCCTGTCTCTGTTTATATTATTCTGGATCCAGCCTCTGTTTATATTACACTGGACCCTGTCTCTGTTTGTATTACACTAGGCCCTGTCTCTGTTTATATTACACTATACTCTGTCTCTGTTTATATTACACTAGACCCTGGCTCTGTTTATATTACACGAGACCCTGTCTCTGTTTATATTACACTAGACCCTGTCTCAGTTTATATTACACTCGACCCTGTCTCTGGTTATATTACACGAGACCCTGTCTCTGTTTATATTACACGAGGCCTTGTCTATGTTTATATTACACTGGGCCCTGTCTCTGTTACTATTAAACTAGATCCTGTCCCTGCTTATATTATACTAGACCTGGTCTCTGTTTATATTACACTAGCCCTGGTCTCTGTTTATATTACACTAGCCCTGGTCTCTGTTTATATCACACTAGTCCTGGTCGCTGTTTATATTACACGAGACCCTGTCTCTGTTTGTATTACACGAGGCCATGTCTCTGTTTATATTACACTCGACCTGGTCTCTGTTTATATTACGCTAGTCCTGGTCTCTGTTTCTGTTACACTAGTCCTGGTCGCTGTTTATATTACACGAGATCCTGTCTCTGTTTATGTTTCACCGGACCCTGTCCTTGTTTGTATTACACTGGACCCTGTCTCTGTTTCTATTACACTAGACTCTGTCTCTGTTTATATTACACTAGTCCAGGTCACTGTTTATATTACACTCGGCCCTGTCACTGTTTATATTACACTATACCCTGTCACTGTTTATATTGCACTAGACCCTGTCACTGTTTATATTGCACTAGACCCTGTCTCTGTTTATATTGCAGTAGACCCTGTCCCTCTTTATATTACACTAGACCCTGTCTCTGTTTATATTAGACTAGACACTGTCTCTGTTTATATTACACGAGAACTGGTCTCTGTTTATATTACACGAGACACTGTCTCTGTTGATAATACACGAGGTCATGTCTCTGTTTATATTACACTCGATCCTGTCTCTGTTTATATTCCACTCGACCCTGTTCCTGTTTATTTTGCACGAGGCCTTGTCTATGTTCATATTACACTATTCCCTGTCTCTGTTTCTCTTACACTCGACCCTGTCCCTGCATATATTACACTCTACCCTGTCCCTGTTTATATTACACTCGGCATTGTCAATGTTTATATTACACTAGGCCCTGTCTCTGTTTATATTATTCTGGATCCAGCCTCTGTTTATATTACACTGGACCCTGTCTCTGTTTGTATTACACTAGGCCCTGTCTCTGTTTATATTACACTATACTCTGTCTCTGTTTATATTACACTAGACCCTGGCTCTGTTTATATTACACGAGACCCTGTCTCTGTTTATATTACACTAGACCCTGTCTCAGTTTATATTACACTCGACCCTGTCTCTGGTTATATTACACGAGACCCTGTCTCTGTTTATATTACACGAGGCCTTGTCTATGTTTATATTACACTGGGCCCTGTCTCTGTTACTATTAAACTAGATCCTGTCCCTGCTTATATTATACTAGACCTGGTCTCTGTTTATATTACACTAGCCCTGGTCTCTGTTTATATTACACTAGCCCTGGTCTCTGTTTATATCACACTAGTCCTGGTCGCTGTTTATATTACACGAGACCCTGTCTCTGTTTGTATTACACGAGGCCATGTCTCTGTTTATATTACACTCGACCTGGTCTCTGTTTATATTACGCTAGTCCTGGTCTCTGTTTCTGTTACACTAGTCCTGGTCGCTGTTTATATTACACGAGATCCTGTCTCTGTTTATGTTTCACCGGACCCTGTCCTTGTTTGTATTACACTGGACCCTGTCTCTGTTTCTATTACACTAGACTCTGTCTCTGTTTATATTACACTAGTCCAGGTCACTGTTTATATTACACTCGGCCCTGTCACTGTTTATATTACACTATACCCTGTCACTGTTTATATTGCACTAGACCCTGTCACTGTTTATATTGCACTAGACCCTGTCTCTGTTTATATTGCAGTAGACCCTGTCCCTCTTTATATTACACTAGACCCTGTCTCTGTTTATATTAGACTAGACACTGTCTCTGTTTATATTACACGAGAACTGGTCTCTGTTTATATTACACGAGACACTGTCTCTGTTGATAATACACGAGGTCATGTCTCTGTTTATATTACACTCGATCCTGTCTCTGTTTATATTACACTCGACCCTGTTCCTGTTTATTTTGCACGAGGCCTTGTCTATGTTCATATTACACTATTCCCTGTCTCTGTTTCTCTTACACTAGACCCTGTCCCTGCATATATTACACTCTACCCTGTCCCTGTTTATATTACACTCGGCATTGTCAATGTTTATATTACACTAGGCCCTGTCTCTGTTTATATTATTCTGGATCCAGCCTCTGTTTATATTACACTGGACCCTGTCTCTGTTTGTATTACACTAGGCCCTGTCTCTGTTTATATTACACTATACTCTGTCTCTGTTTATATTACACTAGACCCTGGCTCTGTTTATATTACACGAGACCCTGTCTCTGTTTATATTACACTAGACCCTGTCTCAGTTTATATTACACTCGACCCTGTCTCTCGTTATATTACACGAGACCCTGTCTCTGTTTATATTACACGAGGCCTTGTCTATGTTTATATTACACTGGGCCCTGTCTCTGTTACTATTAAACTAGATCCTGTCCCTGCTTATATTATACTAGACCTGGTCTCTGTTTATATTACACTAGCCCTGGTCTCTGTTTATATTACACTAGCCCTGGTCTCTGTTTATATCACACTAGTCCTGGTCGCTGTTTATATTACACGAGACCCTGTCTCTGTTTGTATTACACGAGGCCATGTCTCTGTTTATATTACATTCGACCTGGTCTCTGTTTATATTACACTAGTCCTGGTCTCTGTTTCTGTTACACTAGTCCTGGTCGCTGTTTATATTACACGAGATCCTGTCTCTGTTTATGTTTCACCGGACCCTGTCCTTGTTTGTATTACACTAGACCCTGTCTCTGTTTCTATTACACTAGACTCTGTCTCTGTTTATATTACACTAGTCCAGGTCACTGTTTATATTACACTTGACCTTGTCTCTGTTTATATTGCACAAGACCCTGCCCCTGTTTATATTACACTTGACCCTGTCTCTGTTTATATTACACGAGACCCTGCCCCTGTTTATATTACACGAGACACTGTCCCTGTTTTTATTACATTAGACCCTGTCTTTGTTTACATTACAACTCGGCCCTGTCTCTGTTTATATTACACAAGACACTGTCTCTGTTTCTGTTACACTAGGCCCTGTCCCTGTGTATATTACACTTGACCTTGTCTCTGTTTATATTGCACAAGACCCTGCCCCTGTTTATATTACACTTGACCCTGTCTCTGTTTATATTACACGAGACCCTGTCTCTGTTTCTATTACACTGCACCCTGTCTCTGTTTATATTACACTCGACCCTGTCTCTGTTTATATTACACGAGACCCTATCTCTGTTTACATTACACTAGAACCTATCTCTGTTTGTATTATACTCGACCCTGTCCCTGTTTATATTACACTAGACCCTGTCCCTGTTTATATTACACGAGGCCATGTCTCTGTTTATATTACACTAGACCCTGTCTCTGTTTATATTACACGAGACACTGTCCCTGTTTTTATTCCATTAGACCCTGTCTTTGTTTACATTACACTCGGCCCTGTCTCTGTTTATATTACACTAGACCCTGTCTCTGTTTGTATTACACTAGACCCTGTCTCTGTTTATATTACACTATACTCTGTCTCTGTTTATATTACACTCGGCGCTGTCTCTGTTTATATTACACTCGACCCTGTTTCTGTTTATATTACACTAGACCCTGTCCCTGCTTATATTACACTATACCCTGTCCCTGTTTATATTACACTAGGCCCTGTCCCTGTTTATATTACACGAGACCTTGTCTCTGTTTATATTACACTGCACCCTGTCTCTGTTTATATCATACTAGAACCTTTCTCTGTTTATATTACACTACGCCCAGTCCCTGTTTATATTACACGAGACCATATCTCTGTTTATATTACACTGGACCCTGTCACTGTTTATATTACACGAGACACTGTCCCTGTTTATATTACACTAGACATTGTCTCTGTTTATATATCCCTGTTTAGATTACACGAGACCCTGTCTCTGTTTATATTACACTAGACCCTGTCTCTGTTTATATTACACTTGGCCCTGTTCCTGTTTATATTACACGAGACCCTGCTCTGTTTATATTACACTAGACCCTGTCTATGTTTCTATTACACTAGGCCCTGTCCCTGTGTATATTACACTTGACCTTGTCTCTGTTTATATTACACTAGACCCTGCACCTGTTTATATTACACTAGACCCTGTCTCTAATTATATTACACTAGACCCTGTCCCTGTTTATATTACACTAGACACTGTCTCTGTTTATATTACACTAGACCCTGTCTCTAATTATATTACACGAGACCCTGTCCCTGTTTATATTACAGTAGACCATGTCCCTGTTTATATTACACTAGACCCTGTCTCTGTTTATATTACACTAGACACTGTCCCTGTTTTTATTACATTCGACCCTGTCTTTGTTTACATTGCAACTCGGCCCTGTCTCTGTTTATATTACACTAGACACTGTCACTGTTTATATTACACTAGACCCTGTCTCTGTTTATATTACACTCGACCCTGTCTCTGTTTCTATTACACTAGGCCCTGTCCCTGTGTATATTACACTTGACCTTGTCTCTGTTTATATTACACTAGACCCTGCTCCTGTTTATATTACACTCGACCCTGTCTCTGTTTATATTACACTAGACCCTGCACCTGTTTATATTACAGTAGACCCTGTCTCTAATTATATTACACTAGACCCTGTCTCTAATTATATTACACTGGACACTGTCTCTGTTTATATTACACTCGGCCCTGTCCCTGTGTATATTACACTAGATCTGCACCTGTTTGTATTGCACTCGACCCTGTCTCTGTTTATATTACACTCGGCCCTGTCCCTGTTTATATTACACGAGACCCTGCTCTGTTTATATTTCACGAGACCCTGTCTCTATTTATAATACACTGGACCCTGTCACTGTTTATATTACACTAGACCCTGTCACTGTTTCTTTTGCACTAGACCCTGTCTCTGTTTATATTGCAGTAGACCCTGTCCCTCTTTATATTACACTAGACCCTGTCTCTGTTTCTATTACACTAGGCCAAGTCCCTGTGTATATTACACTTGACCTTGTCTCTGTTTATATTACACTGACCCTATCTCTGTTTATATTACACTCGACCCTGTCTCTGTTTATATTACACTGGACCCTGTCCCTGTTTATATTACACTAGACACTGTCCCTGTTTATATTACACTAGTCCTGGTCTGTGTTTATATGTCCCTGTTTAGATTACACGAGACCCTGTCTCTGTTTATATTACACTCGACCCTGCTCTGTTTATATTACACTCGACCCTGTCTCTGTTTCTATTACACTAGGCCCTGTCCCTGTGTATATTACACTTGACCTTGTCTCTGTTTATATTACACTAGACCCTGCTCCTGTTTATATTGGACTCGACCCTGTCTCTGTTTATATTACACTAGACCCTGTCCCTGTTTATATTACATTCGGCCCTGTCTCTGTTTATATTACACTGGACCCTGTCACTGTTTATATTACACGAGACACTGTCCCTGTTTATATTACACTAGACATTGTCTCTGTTTATATATCCCTGTTTAGATTACACGAGACCCTGTCTCTGTTTATATTACACTAGACCCTGTCTCTGTTTATATTACACTCAGCCCTGTCCCTGTTTATATTACACGAGACCCTGCTCTGTTTATATTACACTAGACCCTGTCTATGTTTCTATTACACGAGGCCCTGTCCCTGTGTATTTTACACTTGACCTTGTCTCTGTTTATATTACACTAGACCCTGCACCTGTTTATATTACAGTAGACCCTGTCTCTAATTATATTACACTAGACCCTGTCTCTAATTATATTACACTGGACACTGTCTCTGTTTATATTACACTCGGCCCTGTCCCTGTGTATATTACACTAGATCTGCACCTGTTTGTATTGCACTCGACCCTGTCTCTGTTTATATTACACTCGGCCCTGTCCCTGTTTATATTACACGAGACCCTGCTCTGTTTATATTTCACGAGACCCTGTCTCTATTTATAATACACTGGACCCTGTCACTGTTTATATTACACTAGACCCTGTCACTGTTTCTTTTGCACTAGACCCTGTCTCTGTTTATATTGCAGTAGACCCTGTCCCTCTTTATATTACACTAGACCCTATCTCTGTTTATATTAGACTAGACACTGTCTCTGTTTATATTACATGAGAACTGGTCTCTGTTTATATTACACGAGACACTGTCTCTGTTGATAATACACGAGGTCATGTCTCTGTTTATATTACACTCGATCCTGTCTCTGTTTATATTCCACTCGACCCTGTTCCTGTTTATTTTGCACGAGGCCTTGTCTATGTTCATATTACACTATTCCCTGTCTCTGTTTCTCTTACACTCGACCCTGTCCCTGCATATATTACACTCTACCCTGTCCCTGTTTATATTACACTCGGCATTGTCAATGTTTATATTACACTAGGCCCTGTCTCTGTTTATATTATTCTGGATCCAGCCTCTGTTTATATTACACTGGACCCTGTCTCTGTTTGTATTACACTAGGCCCTGTCTCTGTTTATATTACACTATACTCTGTCTCTGTTTATATTACACTAGACCCTGGCTCTGTTTATATTACACGAGACCCTGTCTCTGTTTATATTACACTGGGCCCTGTCTCTGTTACTATTAAACTAGATCCTGTCCCTGCTTATATTATACTAGACCTGGTCTCTGTTTATATTACACTAGCCCTGGTCTCTGTTTATATTACACTAGCCCTGGTCTCTGTTTATATCACACTAGTCCTGGTCGCTGTTTATATTACACGAGACCCTGTCTCTGTTTGTATTACACGAGGCCATGTCTCTGTTTATATTACACTCGACCTGGTCTCTGTTTATATTACGCTAGTCCTGGTCTCTGTTTCTGTTACACTAGTCCTGGTCGCTGTTTATATTACACGAGATCCTGTCTCTGTTTATGTTTCACCGGACCCTGTCCTTGTTTGTATTACACTGGACCCTGTCTCTGTTTCTATTACACTAGACTCTGTCTCTGTTTATATTACACTAGTCCAGGTCACTGTTTATATTACACTCGGCCCTGTCACTGTTTATATTACACTATACCCTGTCACTGTTTATATTGCACTAGACCCTGTCACTGTTTATATTGCACTAGACCCTGTCTCTGTTTATATTGCAGTAGACCCTGTCCCTCTTTATATTACACTAGACCCTGTCTCTGTTTATATTAGACTAGACACTGTCTCTGTTTATATTACACGAGAACTGGTCTCTGTTTATATTACACGAGACACTGTCTCTGTTGATAATACACGAGGTCATGTCTCTGTTTATATTACACTCGATCCTGTCTCTGTTTATATTACACTCGACCCTGTTCCTGTTTATTTTGCACGAGGCCTTGTCTATGTTCATATTACACTATTCCCTGTCTCTGTTTCTCTTACACTAGACCCTGTCCCTGCATATATTACACTCTACCCTGTCCCTGTTTATATTACACTCGGCATTGTCAATGTTTATATTACACTAGGCCCTGTCTCTGTTTATATTATTCTGGATCCAGCCTCTGTTTATATTACACTGGACCCTGTCTCTGTTTGTATTACACTAGGCCCTGTCTCTGTTTATATTACACTATACTCTGTCTCTGTTTATATTACACTAGACCCTGGCTCTGTTTATATTACACGAGACCCTGTCTCTGTTTATATTACACTAGACCCTGTCTCAGTTTATATTACACTCGACCCTGTCTCTCGTTATATTACACGAGACCCTGTCTCTGTTTATATTACACGAGGCCTTGTCTATGTTTATATTACACTGGGCCCTGTCTCTGTTACTATTAAACTAGATCCTGTCCCTGCTTATATTATACTAGACCTGGTCTCTGTTTATATTACACTAGCCCTGGTCTCTGTTTATATTACACTAGCCCTGGTCTCTGTTTATATCACACTAGTCCTGGTCGCTGTTTATATTACACGAGACCCTGTCTCTGTTTGTATTACACGAGGCCATGTCTCTGTTTATATTACATTCGACCTGGTCTCTGTTTATATTACACTAGTCCTGGTCTCTGTTTCTGTTACACTAGTCCTGGTCGCTGTTTATATTACACGAGATCCTGTCTCTGTTTATGTTTCACCGGACCCTGTCCTTGTTTGTATTACACTAGACCCTGTCTCTGTTTCTATTACACTAGACTCTGTCTCTGTTTATATTACACTAGTCCAGGTCACTGTTTATATTACACTTGACCTTGTCTCTGTTTATATTGCACAAGACCCTGCCCCTGTTTATATTACACTTGACCCTGTCTCTGTTTATATTACACGAGACCCTGCCCCTGTTTATATTACACGAGACACTGTCCCTGTTTTTATTACATTAGACCCTGTCTTTGTTTACATTACAACTCGGCCCTGTCTCTGTTTATATTACACAAGACACTGTCTCTGTTTCTGTTACACTAGGCCCTGTCCCTGTGTATATTACACTTGACCTTGTCTCTGTTTATATTGCACAAGACCCTGCCCCTGTTTATATTACACTTGACCCTGTCTCTGTTTATATTACACGAGACCCTGTCTCTGTTTCTATTACACTGCACCCTGTCTCTGTTTATATTACACTCGACCCTGTCTCTGTTTATATTACACGAGACCCTATCTCTGTTTACATTACACTAGAACCTATCTCTGTTTGTATTATACTCGACCCTGTCCCTGTTTATATTACACTAGACCCTGTCCCTGTTTATATTACACGAGGCCATGTCTCTGTTTATATTACACTAGACCCTGTCTCTGTTTATATTACACGAGACACTGTCCCTGTTTTTATTCCATTAGACCCTGTCTTTGTTTACATTACACTCGGCCCTGTCTCTGTTTATATTACACTAGACCCTGTCTCTGTTTGTATTACACTAGACCCTGTCTCTGTTTATATTACACTATACTCTGTCTCTGTTTATATTACACTCGGCGCTGTCTCTGTTTATATTACACTCGACCCTGTTTCTGTTTATATTACACTAGACCCTGTCCCTGCTTATATTACACTATACCCTGTCCCTGTTTATATTACACTAGGCCCTGTCCCTGTTTATATTACACGAGGCCATGTCTCTGTTTATATTACACTAGACCCTGTCCATGTTTATATTACACGAGACCTTGTCTCTGTTTATATTACACTGCACCCTGTCTCTGTTTATATCATACTAGAACCTTTCTCTGTTTATATTACACTACGCCCAGTCCCTGTTTATATTACACGAGACCATATCTCTGTTTATATTACACTGGACCCTGTCACTGTTTATATTACACGAGACACTGTCCCTGTTTATATTACACTAGACATTGTCTCTGTTTATATATCCCTGTTTAGATTACACGAGACCCTGTCTCTGTTTATATTACACTAGACCCTGTCTCTGTTTATATTACACTTGGCCCTGTTCCTGTTTATATTACACGAGACCCTGCTCTGTTTATATTACACTAGACCCTGTCTATGTTTCTATTACACTAGGCCCTGTCCCTGTGTATATTACACTTGACCTTGTCTCTGTTTATATTACACTAGACCCTGCACCTGTTTATATTACACTAGACCCTGTCTCTAATTATATTACACTAGACCCTGTCCCTGTTTATATTACACTAGACACTGTCTCTGTTTATATTACACTAGACCCTGTCTCTAATTATATTACACGAGACCCTGTCCCTGTTTATATTACAGTAGACCATGTCCCTGTTTATATTACACTAGACCCTGTCTCTGTTTATATTACACTAGACACTGTCCCTGTTTTTATTACATTCGACCCTGTCTTTGTTTACATTGCAACTCGGCCCTGTCTCTGTTTATATTACACTAGACACTGTCACTGTTTATATTACACTAGACCCTGTCTCTGTTTATATTACACTCGACCCTGTCTCTGTTTCTATTACACTAGGCCCTGTCCCTGTGTATATTACACTTGACCTTGTCTCTGTTTATATTACACTAGACCCTGCTCCTGTTTATATTACACTCGACCCTGTCTCTGTTTATATTACACTAGACCCTGCACCTGTTTATATTACACTCGACCCTGTCTCTGTTTGTATTACACTAGGCCCTGTCTCTGTTTATATTACACGAGACCCTGTCTCTGTTTATATTACACTATACTCTGTCTCTGTTTATATTACACTCGGCGCTGTCTCTGTTTATATTACACTCGGCCCTGTTTCTGTTTATATTACACTGGACCTGTCTCTGTTTATATTACACTCGACCCTGTTTCTGTTTATATTACACTCAACCCTGTCCCTGTGTATATTACACTCGACCCTGCACCTGTTTATATTACACTAGACCCTGTCTCTGTTTATATGACATTAGACCCTGTCCCTGTTTATATTACACAAGACACTGTCCCTGTTTACATTACACTATGCCCTGTCCCTGTTTATATTAGACTAGTCCCTGCTCTGTTTATATTACACTCGACCCTGTCTCTGTTTATATTACACGAGACACTGTCTCTGTTTATATTACACTGCACCCTGTCTCTGTTTATATTACACTCGACCCTGTCTCTGTTTATATTACACAAGACCCTGTCTCTGTTTACATTACACTAGACCCGATCTCTGTTTATATTACACTATACCCTGTCTCTGTTTATATTACACTGGACCCTGTCCCTGTTTATATTACACTAGACACTGTCCCTGTTTATATTACACTAGTCCTGGTCTCTGTTTATATGTCCCTGTTTAGATTACACGAGACCCTGTCTCTGTTTATATTACACAAGACCCTGTCTCTGTTTACATTACACTAGACCCGATCTCTGTTTATATTACACTAGACCCTGCTCTGTTTATATTACACTCGACCCTGTCCCTGTTTCTATTACACTAGGCCCTGTCCCTGTGTATATTACACTTGACCTTGTCTCTGTTTATATTACACTAGACCCTGCTCCTGTTTATATTACACTAGGCCCTATCTCTGTTTATATTACACGAGACCCTGTCTCTGTTTCTATTACACTGCACCCTGTCTCTGTTTATATTACACGAGACCGTGTCTCTGTTTATATTACACGAGACCCTATCTCTGTTTACCTTACACTAGACCCTATCTCTATTTATATTACACTCGACCCTGTCCCTGTTTATATTACACTCGACACTGTCCCTGTTTATATTACACTCGACATTGTCCCTGTTTATATGTCCCTGTTTATATTACACGAGACCCTGTCTCTGTTTATATTACACGAGACCCTGTCTCTGTTTCTATTACACTAGGCCAAGTCCCTGTGTATATTACACTTGACCTTGTCTCTGTTTATATTACACTGACCCTATCTCTGTTTATATTACACTCGACCCTGTCTCTGTTTATATTACACTGGACCCTGTCCCTGTTTATATTACACTAGACACTGTCCCTGTTTATATTACACTAGTCCTGGTCTGTGTTTATATGTCCCTGTTTAGATTACACGAGACCCTGTCTCTGTTTATATTACACTCGACCCTGCTCTGTTTATATTACACTCGACCCTGTCTCTGTTTCTATTACACTAGGCCCTGTCCCTGTGTATATTACACTTGACCTTGTCTCTGTTTATATTACACTAGACCCTGCTCCTGTTTATATTACACTCGACCCTGTCTCTGTTTATATTACACTAGACCCTGTCCCTGTTTATATTACATTCGGCCCTGTCTCTGTTTATATTACACTGGACCCTGTCACTGTTTATATTACACGAGACACTGTCCCTGTTTATATTACACTAGACATTGTCTCTGTTTATATATCCCTGTTTAGATTACACGAGACCCTGTCTCTGTTTATATTACACTAGACCCTGTCTCTGTTTATATTACACTCAGCCCTGTCCCTGTTTATATTACACGAGACCCTGCTCTGTTTATATTACACTAGACCCTGTCTATGTTTCTATTACACGAGGCCCTGTCCCTGTGTATTTTACACTTGACCTTGTCTCTGTTTATATTACACTAGACCCTGCACCTGTTTATATTACAGTAGACCCTGTCTCTAATTATATTACACTAGACCCTGTCTCTAATTATATTACACTGGACACTGTCTCTGTTTATATTACACTCGGCCCTGTCCCTGTGTATATTACACTAGATCTGCACCTGTTTGTATTGCACTCGACCCTGTCTCTGTTTATATTACACTCGGCCCTGTCCCTGTTTATATTACACGAGACCCTGCTCTGTTTATATTTCACGAGACCCTGTCTCTATTTATAATACACTGGACCCTGTCACTGTTTATATTACACTAGACCCTGTCACTGTTTCTTTTGCACTAGACCCTGTCTCTGTTTATATTGCAGTAGACCCTGTCCCTCTTTATATTACACTAGACCCTGTCTCTGTTTCTATTACACTAGGCCAAGTCCCTGTGTATATTACACTTGACCTTGTCTCTGTTTATATTACACTGACCCTATCTCTGTTTATATTACACTCGACCCTGTCTCTGTTTATATTACACTGGACCCTGTCCCTGTTTATATTACACTAGACACTGTCCCTGTTTATATTACACTAGTCCTGGTCTGTGTTTATATGTCCCTGTTTAGATTACACGAGACCCTGTCTCTGTTTATATTACACTCGACCCTGCTCTGTTTATATTACACTCGACCCTGTCTCTGTTTCTATTACACTAGGCCCTGTCCCTGTGTATATTACACTTGACCTTGTCTCTGTTTATATTACACTAGACCCTGCTCCTGTTTATATTACACTCGACCCTGTCCCTGTTTATATTACATTCGGCCCTGTCTCTGTTTATATTACACTGGACCCTGTCACTGTTTATATTACACGAGACACTGTCCCTGTTTATATTACACTAGACATTGTCTCTGTTTATATATCCCTGTTTAGATTACACGAGACCCTGTCTCTGTTTATATTACACTAGACCCTGTCTCTGTTTATATTACACTCAGCCCTGTCCCTGTTTATATTACACGAGACCCTGCTCTGTTTATATTACACTAGACCCTGTCTATGTTTCTATTACACGAGGCCCTGTCCCTGTGTATTTTACACTTGACCTTGTCTCTGTTTATATTACACTAGACCCTGCACCTGTTTATATTACAGTAGACCCTGTCTCTAATTATATTACACTAGACCCTGTCTCTAATTATATTACACTGGACACTGTCTCTGTTTATATTACACTCGGCCCTGTCCCTGTGTATATTACACTAGATCTGCACCTGTTTGTATTGCACTCGACCCTGTCTCTGTTTATATTACACTCGGCCCTGTCCCTGTTTATATTACACGAGACCCTGCTCTGTTTATATTTCACGAGACCCTGTCTCTATTTATAATACACTGGACCCTGTCACTGTTTATATTACACTAGACCCTGTCACTGTTTCTTTTGCACTAGACCCTGTCTCTGTTTATATTGCAGTAGACCCTGTCCCTCTTTATATTACACTAGACCCTATCTCTGTTTATATTAGACTAGACACTGTCTCTGTTTATATTACATGAGAACTGGTCTCTGTTTATATTACACGAGACACTGTCTCTGTTGATAATACACGAGGTCATGTCTCTGTTTATATTACACTCGATCCTGTCTCTGTTTATATTCCACTCGACCCTGTTCCTGTTTATTTTGCACGAGGCCTTGTCTATGTTCATATTACACTATTCCCTGTCTCTGTTTCTCTTACACTCGACCCTGTCCCTGCATATATTACACTCTACCCTGTCCCTGTTTATATTACACTCGGCATTGTCAATGTTTATATTACACTAGGCCCTGTCTCTGTTTATATTATTCTGGATCCAGCCTCTGTTTATATTACACTGGACCCTGTCTCTGTTTGTATTACACTAGGCCCTGTCTCTGTTTATATTACACTATACTCTGTCTCTGTTTATATTACACTAGACCCTGGCTCTGTTTATATTACACGAGACCCTGTCTCTGTTTATATTACACTAGACCCTGTCTCAGTTTATATTACACTCGACCCTGTCTCTGGTTATATTACACGAGACCCTGTCTCTGTTTATATTACACGAGGCCTTGTCTATGTTTATATTACACTGGGCCCTGTCTCTGTTACTATTAAACTAGATCCTGTCCCTGCTTATATTATACTAGACCTGGTCTCTGTTTATATTACACTAGCCCTGGTCTCTGTTTATATTACACTAGCCCTGGTCTCTGTTTATATCACACTAGTCCTGGTCGCTGTTTATATTACACGAGACCCTGTCTCTGTTTGTATTACACGAGGCCATGTCTCTGTTTATATTACACTCGACCTGGTCTCTGTTTATATTACGCTAGTCCTGGTCTCTGTTTCTGTTACACTAGTCCTGGTCGCTGTTTATATTACACGAGATCCTGTCTCTGTTTATGTTTCACCGGACCCTGTCCTTGTTTGTATTACACTGGACCCTGTCTCTGTTTCTATTACACTAGACTCTGTCTCTGTTTATATTACACTAGTCCAGGTCACTGTTTATATTACACTCGGCCCTGTCACTGTTTATATTACACTATACCCTGTCACTGTTTATATTGCACTAGACCCTGTCACTGTTTATATTGCACTAGACCCTGTCTCTGTTTATATTGCAGTAGACCCTGTCCCTCTTTATATTACACTAGACCCTGTCTCTGTTTATATTAGACTAGACACTGTCTCTGTTTATATTACACGAGAACTGGTCTCTGTTTATATTACACGAGACACTGTCTCTGTTGATAATACACGAGGTCATGTCTCTGTTTATATTACACTCGATCCTGTCTCTGTTTATATTCCACTCGACCCTGTTCCTGTTTATTTTGCACGAGGCCTTGTCTATGTTCATATTACACTATTCCCTGTCTCTGTTTCTCTTACACTCGACCCTGTCCCTGCATATATTACACTCTACCCTGTCCCTGTTTATATTACACTCGGCATTGTCAATGTTTATATTACACTAGGCCCTGTCTCTGTTTATATTATTCTGGATCCAGCCTCTGTTTATATTACACTGGACCCTGTCTCTGTTTGTATTACACTAGGCCCTGTCTCTGTTTATATTACACTATACTCTGTCTCTGTTTATATTACACTAGACCCTGGCTCTGTTTATATTACACGAGACCCTGTCTCTGTTTATATTACACTAGACCCTGTCTCAGTTTATATTACACTCGACCCTGTCTCTGGTTATATTACACGAGACCCTGTCTCTGTTTATATTACACGAGGCCTTGTCTATGTTTATATTACACTGGGCCCTGTCTCTGTTACTATTAAACTAGATCCTGTCCCTGCTTATATTATACTAGACCTGGTCTCTGTTTATATTACACTAGCCCTGGTCTCTGTTTATATTACACTAGCCCTGGTCTCTGTTTATATCACACTAGTCCTGGTCGCTGTTTATATTACACGAGACCCTGTCTCTGTTTGTATTACACGAGGCCATGTCTCTGTTTATATTACACTCGACCTGGTCTCTGTTTATATTACGCTAGTCCTGGTCTCTGTTTCTGTTACACTAGTCCTGGTCGCTGTTTATATTACACGAGATCCTGTCTCTGTTTATGTTTCACCGGACCCTGTCCTTGTTTGTATTACACTGGACCCTGTCTCTGTTTCTATTACACTAGACTCTGTCTCTGTTTATATTACACTAGTCCAGGTCACTGTTTATATTACACTCGGCCCTGTCACTGTTTATATTACACTATACCCTGTCACTGTTTATATTGCACTAGACCCTGTCACTGTTTATATTGCACTAGACCCTGTCTCTGTTTATATTGCAGTAGACCCTGTCCCTCTTTATATTACACTAGACCCTGTCTCTGTTTATATTAGACTAGACACTGTCTCTGTTTATATTACACGAGAACTGGTCTCTGTTTATATTACACGAGACACTGTCTCTGTTGATAATACACGAGGTCATGTCTCTGTTTATATTACACTCGATCCTGTCTCTGTTTATATTACACTCGACCCTGTTCCTGTTTATTTTGCACGAGGCCTTGTCTATGTTCATATTACACTATTCCCTGTCTCTGTTTCTCTTACACTAGACCCTGTCCCTGCATATATTACACTCTACCCTGTCCCTGTTTATATTACACTCGGCATTGTCAATGTTTATATTACACTAGGCCCTGTCTCTGTTTATATTATTCTGGATCCAGCCTCTGTTTATATTACACTGGACCCTGTCTCTGTTTGTATTACACTAGGCCCTGTCTCTGTTTATATTACACTATACTCTGTCTCTGTTTATATTACACTAGACCCTGGCTCTGTTTATATTACACGAGACCCTGTCTCTGTTTATATTACACTAGACCCTGTCTCAGTTTATATTACACTCGACCCTGTCTCTCGTTATATTACACGAGACCCTGTCTCTGTTTATATTACACGAGGCCTTGTCTATGTTTATATTACACTGGGCCCTGTCTCTGTTACTATTAAACTAGATCCTGTCCCTGCTTATATTATACTAGACCTGGTCTCTGTTTATATTACACTAGCCCTGGTCTCTGTTTATATTACACTAGCCCTGGTCTCTGTTTATATCACACTAGTCCTGGTCGCTGTTTATATTACACGAGACCCTGTCTCTGTTTGTATTACACGAGGCCATGTCTCTGTTTATATTACATTCGACCTGGTCTCTGTTTATATTACACTAGTCCTGGTCTCTGTTTCTGTTACACTAGTCCTGGTCGCTGTTTATATTACACGAGATCCTGTCTCTGTTTATGTTTCACCGGACCCTGTCCTTGTTTGTATTACACTAGACCCTGTCTCTGTTTCTATTACACTAGACTCTGTCTCTGTTTATATTACACTAGTCCAGGTCACTGTTTATATTACACTTGACCTTGTCTCTGTTTATATTGCACAAGACCCTGCCCCTGTTTATATTACACTTGACCCTGTCTCTGTTTATATTACACGAGACCCTGCCCCTGTTTATATTACACGAGACACTGTCCCTGTTTTTATTACATTAGACCCTGTCTTTGTTTACATTACAACTCGGCCCTGTCTCTGTTTATATTACACAAGACACTGTCTCTGTTTCTGTTACACTAGGCCCTGTCCCTGTGTATATTACACTTGACCTTGTCTCTGTTTATATTGCACAAGACCCTGCCCCTGTTTATATTACACTTGACCCTGTCTCTGTTTATATTACACGAGACCCTGTCTCTGTTTCTATTACACTGCACCCTGTCTCTGTTTATATTACACTCGACCCTGTCTCTGTTTATATTACACGAGACCCTATCTCTGTTTACATTACACTAGAACCTATCTCTGTTTGTATTATACTCGACCCTGTCCCTGTTTATATTACACTAGACCCTGTCCCTGTTTATATTACACGAGGCCATGTCTCTGTTTATATTACACTAGACCCTGTCTCTGTTTATATTACACGAGACACTGTCCCTGTTTTTATTCCATTAGACCCTGTCTTTGTTTACATTACACTCGGCCCTGTCTCTGTTTATATTACACTAGACCCTGTCTCTGTTTGTATTACACTAGACCCTGTCTCTGTTTATATTACACTATACTCTGTCTCTGTTTATATTACACTCGGCGCTGTCTCTGTTTATATTACACTCGACCCTGTTTCTGTTTATATTACACTAGACCCTGTCCCTGCTTATATTACACTATACCCTGTCCCTGTTTATATTACACTAGGCCCTGTCCCTGTTTATATTACACGAGGCCATGTCTCTGTTTATATTACACTAGACCCTGTCCATGTTTATATTACACGAGACCTTGTCTCTGTTTATATTACACTGCACCCTGTCTCTGTTTATATCATACTAGAACCTTTCTCTGTTTATATTACACTACGCCCAGTCCCTGTTTATATTACACGAGACCATATCTCTGTTTATATTACACTGGACCCTGTCACTGTTTATATTACACGAGACACTGTCCCTGTTTATATTACACTAGACATTGTCTCTGTTTATATATCCCTGTTTAGATTACACGAGACCCTGTCTCTGTTTATATTACACTAGACCCTGTCTCTGTTTATATTACACTTGGCCCTGTTCCTGTTTATATTACACGAGACCCTGCTCTGTTTATATTACACTAGACCCTGTCTATGTTTCTATTACACTAGGCCCTGTCCCTGTGTATATTACACTTGACCTTGTCTCTGTTTATATTACACTAGACCCTGCACCTGTTTATATTACACTAGACCCTGTCTCTAATTATATTACACTAGACCCTGTCCCTGTTTATATTACACTAGACACTGTCTCTGTTTATATTACACTAGACCCTGTCTCTAATTATATTACACGAGACCCTGTCCCTGTTTATATTACAGTAGACCATGTCCCTGTTTATATTACACTAGACCCTGTCTCTGTTTATATTACACTAGACACTGTCCCTGTTTTTATTACATTCGACCCTGTCTTTGTTTACATTGCAACTCGGCCCTGTCTCTGTTTATATTACACTAGACACTGTCACTGTTTATATTACACTAGACCCTGTCTCTGTTTATATTACACTCGACCCTGTCTCTGTTTCTATTACACTAGGCCCTGTCCCTGTGTATATTACACTTGACCTTGTCTCTGTTTATATTACACTAGACCCTGCTCCTGTTTATATTACACTCGACCCTGTCTCTGTTTATATTACACTAGACCCTGCACCTGTTTATATTACAGTAGACCCTGTCTCTAATTATATTACACTAGACCCTGTCTCTAATTATATTACACTGGACACTGTCTCTGTTTATATTACACTCGGCCCTGTCCCTGTGTATATTACACTAGATCTGCACCTGTTTGTATTGCACTCGACCCTGTCTCTGTTTATATTACACTCGGCCCTGTCCCTGTTTATATTACACGAGACCCTGCTCTGTTTATATTTCACGAGACCCTGTCTCTATTTATAATACACTGGACCCTGTCACTGTTTATATTACACTAGACCCTGTCACTGTTTCTTTTGCACTAGACCCTGTCTCTGTTTATATTGCAGTAGACCCTGTCCCTCTTTATATTACACTAGACCCTGTCTCTGTTTCTATTACACTAGGCCAAGTCCCTGTGTATATTACACTTGACCTTGTCTCTGTTTATATTACACTGACCCTATCTCTGTTTATATTACACTCGACCCTGTCTCTGTTTATATTACACTGGACCCTGTCCCTGTTTATATTACACTAGACACTGTCCCTGTTTATATTACACTAGTCCTGGTCTGTGTTTATATGTCCCTGTTTAGATTACACGAGACCCTGTCTCTGTTTATATTACACTCGACCCTGCTCTGTTTATATTACACTCGACCCTGTCTCTGTTTCTATTACACTAGGCCCTGTCCCTGTGTATATTACACTTGACCTTGTCTCTGTTTATATTACACTAGACCCTGCTCCTGTTTATATTGGACTCGACCCTGTCTCTGTTTATATTACACTAGACCCTGTCCCTGTTTATATTACATTCGGCCCTGTCTCTGTTTATATTACACTGGACCCTGTCACTGTTTATATTACACGAGACACTGTCCCTGTTTATATTACACTAGACATTGTCTCTGTTTATATATCCCTGTTTAGATTACACGAGACCCTGTCTCTGTTTATATTACACTAGACCCTGTCTCTGTTTATATTACACTCAGCCCTGTCCCTGTTTATATTACACGAGACCCTGCTCTGTTTATATTACACTAGACCCTGTCTATGTTTCTATTACACGAGGCCCTGTCCCTGTGTATTTTACACTTGACCTTGTCTCTGTTTATATTACACTAGACCCTGCACCTGTTTATATTACAGTAGACCCTGTCTCTAATTATATTACACTAGACCCTGTCTCTAATTATATTACACTGGACACTGTCTCTGTTTATATTACACTCGGCCCTGTCCCTGTGTATATTACACTAGATCTGCACCTGTTTGTATTGCACTCGACCCTGTCTCTGTTTATATTACACTCGGCCCTGTCCCTGTTTATATTACACGAGACCCTGCTCTGTTTATATTTCACGAGACCCTGTCTCTATTTATAATACACTGGACCCTGTCACTGTTTATATTACACTAGACCCTGTCACTGTTTCTTTTGCACTAGACCCTGTCTCTGTTTATATTGCAGTAGACCCTGTCCCTCTTTATATTACACTAGACCCTATCTCTGTTTATATTAGACTAGACACTGTCTCTGTTTATATTACATGAGAACTGGTCTCTGTTTATATTACACGAGACACTGTCTCTGTTGATAATACACGAGGTCATGTCTCTGTTTATATTACACTCGATCCTGTCTCTGTTTATATTCCACTCGACCCTGTTCCTGTTTATTTTGCACGAGGCCTTGTCTATGTTCATATTACACTATTCCCTGTCTCTGTTTCTCTTACACTCGACCCTGTCCCTGCATATATTACACTCTACCCTGTCCCTGTTTATATTACACTCGGCATTGTCAATGTTTATATTACACTAGGCCCTGTCTCTGTTTATATTATTCTGGATCCAGCCTCTGTTTATATTACACTGGACCCTGTCTCTGTTTGTATTACACTAGGCCCTGTCTCTGTTTATATTACACTATACTCTGTCTCTGTTTATATTACACTAGACCCTGGCTCTGTTTATATTACACGAGACCCTGTCTCTGTTTATATTACACTGGGCCCTGTCTCTGTTACTATTAAACTAGATCCTGTCCCTGCTTATATTATACTAGACCTGGTCTCTGTTTATATTACACTAGCCCTGGTCTCTGTTTATATTACACTAGCCCTGGTCTCTGTTTATATCACACTAGTCCTGGTCGCTGTTTATATTACACGAGACCCTGTCTCTGTTTGTATTACACGAGGCCATGTCTCTGTTTATATTACACTCGACCTGGTCTCT
Organism: Pristiophorus japonicus; assembly: GCF_044704955.1. NCBI lineage: Eukaryota > Metazoa > Chordata > Chondrichthyes > Pristiophoridae > Pristiophorus > Pristiophorus japonicus. The sequence continues at coordinate 77,472,639 of NC_091996.1, read as the reverse complement.
GTTTATATTACGCTAGTCCTGGTCTCTGTTTCTGTTACACTAGTCCTGGTCGCTGTTTATATTACACGAGATCCTGTCTCTGTTTATGTTTCACCGGACCCTGTCCTTGTTTGTATTACACTGGACCCTGTCTCTGTTTCTATTACACTAGACTCTGTCTCTGTTTATATTACACTAGTCCAGGTCACTGTTTATATTACACTCGGCCCTGTCACTGTTTATATTACACTATACCCTGTCACTGTTTATATTGCACTAGACCCTGTCACTGTTTATATTGCACTAGACCCTGTCTCTGTTTATATTGCAGTAGACCCTGTCCCTCTTTATATTACACTAGACCCTGTCTCTGTTTATATTAGACTAGACACTGTCTCTGTTTATATTACACGAGAACTGGTCTCTGTTTATATTACACGAGACACTGTCTCTGTTGATAATACACGAGGTCATGTCTCTGTTTATATTACACTCGATCCTGTCTCTGTTTATATTACACTCGACCCTGTTCCTGTTTATTTTGCACGAGGCCTTGTCTATGTTCATATTACACTATTCCCTGTCTCTGTTTCTCTTACACTAGACCCTGTCCCTGCATATATTACACTCTACCCTGTCCCTGTTTATATTACACTCGGCATTGTCAATGTTTATATTACACTAGGCCCTGTCTCTGTTTATATTATTCTGGATCCAGCCTCTGTTTATATTACACTGGACCCTGTCTCTGTTTGTATTACACTAGGCCCTGTCTCTGTTTATATTACACTATACTCTGTCTCTGTTTATATTACACTAGACCCTGGCTCTGTTTATATTACACGAGACCCTGTCTCTGTTTATATTACACTTGACCCTGTCTCAGTTTATATTACACTCGACCCTGTCTCTCGTTATATTACACGAGACCCTGTCTCTGTTTATATTACACGAGGCCTTGTCTATGTTTATATTACACTGGGCCCTGTCTCTGTTACTATTAAACTAGATCCTGTCCCTGCTTATATTATACTAGACCTGGTCTCTGTTTATATTACACTAGCCCTGGTCTCTGTTTATATTACACTAGCCCTGGTCTCTGTTTATATCACACTAGTCCTGGTCGCTGTTTATATTACACGAGACCCTGTCTCTGTTTGTATTACACGAGGCCATGTCTCTGTTTATATTACATTCGACCTGGTCTCTGTTTATATTACACTAGTCCTGGTCTCTGTTTCTGTTACACTAGTCCTGGTCGCTGTTTATATTACACGAGATCCTGTCTCTGTTTATGTTTCACCGGACCCTGTCCTTGTTTGTATTACACTAGACCCTGTCTCTGTTTCTATTACACTAGACTCTGTCTCTGTTTATATTACACTAGTCCAGGTCACTGTTTATATTACACTTGACCTTGTCTCTGTTTATATTGCACAAGACCCTGCCCCTGTTTATATTACACTTGACCCTGTCTCTGTTTATATTACACGAGACCCTGCCCCTGTTTATATTACACGAGACACTGTCCCTGTTTTTATTACATTAGACCCTGTCTTTGTTTACATTACAACTCGGCCCTGTCTCTGTTTATATTACACAAGACACTGTCTCTGTTTCTGTTACACTAGGCCCTGTCCCTGTGTATATTACACTTGACCTTGTCTCTGTTTATATTGCACAAGACCCTGCCCCTGTTTATATTACACTTGACCCTGTCTCTGTTTATATTACACGAGACCCTGTCTCTGTTTCTATTACACTGCACCCTGTCTCTGTTTATATTACACTCGACCCTGTCTCTGTTTATATTACACGAGACCCTATCTCTGTTTACATTACACTAGAACCTATCTCTGTTTGTATTATACTCGACCCTGTCCCTGTTTATATTACACTAGACCCTGTCCCTGTTTATATTACACGAGGCCATGTCTCTGTTTATATTACACTAGACCCTGTCTCTGTTTATATTACACGAGACACTGTCCCTGTTTTTATTCCATTAGACCCTGTCTTTGTTTACATTACACTCGGCCCTGTCTCTGTTTATATTACACTAGACCCTGTCTCTGTTTGTATTACACTAGACCCTGTCTCTGTTTATATTACACTATACTCTGTCTCTGTTTATATTACACTCGGCGCTGTCTCTGTTTATATTACACTCGACCCTGTTTCTGTTTATATTACACTAGACCCTGTCCCTGCTTATATTACACTATACCCTGTCCCTGTTTATATTACACTAGGCCCTGTCCCTGTTTATATTACACGAGGCCATGTCTCTGTTTATATTACACTAGACCCTGTCCATGTTTATATTACACGAGACCTTGTCTCTGTTTATATTACACTGCACCCTGTCTCTGTTTATATCATACTAGAACCTTTCTCTGTTTATATTACACTACGCCCAGTCCCTGTTTATATTACACGAGACCATATCTCTGTTTATATTACACTGGACCCTGTCACTGTTTATATTACACGAGACACTGTCCCTGTTTATATTACACTAGACATTGTCTCTGTTTATATATCCCTGTTTAGATTACACGAGACCCTGTCTCTGTTTATATTACACTAGACCCTGTCTCTGTTTATATTACACTTGGCCCTGTTCCTGTTTATATTACACGAGACCCTGCTCTGTTTATATTACACTAGACCCTGTCTATGTTTCTATTACACTAGGCCCTGTCCCTGTGTATATTACACTTGACCTTGTCTCTGTTTATATTACACTAGACCCTGCACCTGTTTATATTACACTAGACCCTGTCTCTAATTATATTACACTAGACCCTGTCCCTGTTTATATTACACTAGACACTGTCTCTGTTTATATTACACTAGACCCTGTCTCTAATTATATTACACGAGACCCTGTCCCTGTTTATATTACAGTAGACCATGTCCCTGTTTATATTACACTAGACCCTGTCTCTGTTTATATTACACTAGACACTGTCCCTGTTTTTATTACATTCGACCCTGTCTTTGTTTACATTGCAACTCGGCCCTGTCTCTGTTTATATTACACTAGACACTGTCACTGTTTATATTACACTAGACCCTGTCTCTGTTTATATTACACTGGACCCTGTCTCTGTTTATATTACACTAGACCCTGTCCATGTTTATATTACACTAGGCCCTGTCCCTGTTTATATTACACGAGACCCTGCTCTGTTTATATTACACTCGACCCTGTCTCTGTTTATATTACACGAGACCCTGTCTCTGTTTATATTACACTGCACCCTGTCTCTGTTTATATTACACTCGACCCTGTCTCTGTTTATATTACACAAGACCCTGTCTCTGTTTACATTACACTAGACCCGATCTCTGTTTATATTACACTATACCCTGTCTCTGTTTATATTACACTGGACCCTGTCCCTGTTTATATTACACTAGACACTGTCCCTGTTTATATTACACTAGTCCTGGTCTCTGTTTATATGTCCCTGTTTAGATTACACGAGACCCTGTCTCTGTTTATATTACACAAGACCCTGTCTCTGTTTACATTACACTAGACCCGATCTCTGTTTATATTACACTAGACCCTGCTCTGTTTATATTACACTCGACCCTGTCCCTGTTTCTATTACACTAGGCCCTGTCCCTGTGTATTTTCCACTTGACCTTGTCTCTGTTTATATTACACTAGACCCTGCTCCTGTTTATATTACTCTCGACCCTGTCTCTGTTTATATTACACTAGACCCTGTCCCTGTTTATATTACATTTGGCCCTGTCTCTGTTTATATTACATTCGGCCCTGTCTCTGTTTATATTACACTAGGCCCTATCTCTGTTTATATTACACTCGACCCTGTCTCTGTTTATATTACACTAGACCCTGTCCCTGTTTATATTACATTCGGCCCTGTCTCTGTTTATATTACATTCGGCCCTGTCTCTGTTTATATTACACTAGGCCCTATCTCTGTTTATATTACACGAGACCCTGTCTCTGTTTCTATTACACTGCACCCTGTCTCTGTTTATATTACACTCGACCGTGTCTCTGTTTATATTACACGAGACCCTATCTCTGTTTACCTTACACTAGACCCTATCTCTATTTATATTACACTCGACCCTGTCCCTGTTTATATTACACTCGACACTGTCCCTGTTTATATTACACTCGACATTGTCCCTGTTTATATGTCCCTGTTTATATTACACGAGACCCTGTCTCTGTTTATATTACACGAGACCCTGTCTCTGTTTCTATTACACTAGGCCAAGTCCCTGTGTATATTACACTTGACCTTGTCTCTGTTTATATTACACTGACCCTATCTCTGTTTATATTACACTCGACCCTGTCTCTGTTTATATTACACTGGACCCTGTCCCTGTTTATATTACACTAGACACTGTCCCTGTTTATATTACACTAGTCCTGGTCTGTGTTTATATGTCCCTGTTTAGATTACACGAGACCCTGTCTCTGTTTATATTACACTCGACCCTGCTCTGTTTATATTACACTCGACCCTGTCTCTGTTTCTATTACACTAGGCCCTGTCCCTGTGTATATTACACTTGACCTTGTCTCTGTTTATATTACACTAGACCCTGCTCCTGTTTATATTACACTCGACCCTGTCTCTGTTTATATTACACTAGACCCTGTCCCTGTTTATATTACATTCGGCCCTGTCTCTGTTTATATTACACTGGACCCTGTCACTGTTTATATTACACGAGACACTGTCCCTGTTTATATTACACTAGACATTGTCTCTGTTTATATATCCCTGTTTAGATTACACGAGACCCTGTCTCTGTTTATATTACACTAGACCCTGTCTCTGTTTATATTACACTCAGCCCTGTCCCTGTTTATATTACACGAGACCCTGCTCTGTTTATATTACACTAGACCCTGTCTATGTTTCTATTACACGAGGCCCTGTCCCTGTGTATTTTACACTTGACCTTGTCTCTGTTTATATTACACTAGACCCTGCACCTGTTTATATTACAGTAGACCCTGTCTCTAATTATATTACACTAGACCCTGTCTCTAATTATATTACACTGGACACTGTCTCTGTTTATATTACACTCAGCCCTGTCCCTGTGTATATTACACTAGATCTGCACCTGTTTGTATTGCACTCGACCCTGTCTCTGTTTATATTACACTCGGCCCTGTCCCTGTTTATATTACACGAGACCCTGCTCTGTTTATATTTCACGAGACCCTGTCTCTATTTATAATACACTGGACCCTGTCACTGTTTATATTACACTAGACCCTGTCACTGTTTCTTTTGCACTAGACCCTGTCTCTGTTTATATTGCAGTAGACCCTGTCCCTCTTTATATTACACTAGACCCTATCTCTGTTTATATTAGACTAGACACTGTCTCTGTTTATATTACATGAGAACTGGTCTCTGTTTATATTACACGAGACACTGTCTCTGTTGATAATACACGAGGTCATGTCTCTGTTTATATTACACTCGATCCTGTCTCTGTTTATATTCCACTCGACCCTGTTCCTGTTTATTTTGCACGAGGCCTTGTCTATGTTCATATTACACTATTCCCTGTCTCTGTTTCTCTTACACTCGACCCTGTCCCTGCATATATTACACTCTACCCTGTCCCTGTTTATATTACACTCGGCATTGTCAATGTTTATATTACACTAGGCCCTGTCTCTGTTTATATTATTCTGGATCCAGCCTCTGTTTATATTACACTGGACCCTGTCTCTGTTTGTATTACACTAGGCCCTGTCTCTGTTTATATTACACTATACTCTGTCTCTGTTTATATTACACTAGACCCTGGCTCTGTTTATATTACACGAGACCCTGTCTCTGTTTATATTACACTAGACCCTGTCTCAGTTTATATTACACTCGACCCTGTCTCTGGTTATATTACACGAGACCCTGTCTCTGTTTATATTACACGAGGCCTTGTCTATGTTTATATTACACTGGGCCCTGTCTCTGTTACTATTAAACTAGATCCTGTCCCTGCTTATATTATACTAGACCTGGTCTCTGTTTATATTACACTAGCCCTGGTCTCTGTTTATATTACACTAGCCCTGGTCTCTGTTTATATCACACTAGTCCTGGTCGCTGTTTATATTACACGAGACCCTGTCTCTGTTTGTATTACACGAGGCCATGTCTCTGTTTATATTACACTCGACCTGGTCTCTGTTTATATTACGCTAGTCCTGGTCTCTGTTTCTGTTACACTAGTCCTGGTCGCTGTTTATATTACACGAGATCCTGTCTCTGTTTATGTTTCACCGGACCCTGTCCTTGTTTGTATTACACTAGACCCTGTCTCTGTTTCTATTACACTAGACTCTGTCTCTGTTTATATTACACTAGTCCAGGTCACTGTTTATATTACACTCGGCCCTGTCACTGTTTATATTACACTAGACCCTGTCACTGTTTATATTGCACTAGACCCTGTCACTGTTTATATTGCACTAGACCCTGTCTCTGTTTATATTGCAGTAGACCCTGTCCCTCTTTATATTACACTAGACCCTGTCTCTGTTTATATTAGACTAGACACTGTCTCTGTTTATATTACACGAGAACTGGTCTCTGTTTATATTACACGAGACACTGTCTCTGTTGATAATACACGAGGTCATGTCTCTGTTTATATTACACTCGATCCTGTCTCTGTTTATATTACACTCGACCCTGTTCCTGTTTATTTTGCACGAGGCCTTGTCTATGTTCATATTACACTATTCCCTGTCTCTGTTTCTCTTACACTAGACCCTGTCCCTGCATATATTACACTCTACCCTGTCCCTGTTTATATTACACTCGGCATTGTCAATGTTTATATTACACTAGGCCCTGTCTCTGTTTATATTATTCTGGATCCAGCCTCTGTTTATATTACACTGGACCCTGTCTCTGTTTGTATTACACTAGGCCCTGTCTCTGTTTATATTACACTATACTCTGTCTCTGTTTATATTACACTAGACCCTGGCTCTGTTTATATTACACGAGACCCTGTCTCTGTTTATATTACACTAGACCCTGTCTCAGTTTATATTACACTCGACCCTGTCTCTCGTTATATTACACGAGACCCTGTCTCTGTTTATATTACACGAGGCCTTGTCTATGTTTATATTACACTGGGCCCTGTCTCTGTTACTATTAAACTAGATCCTGTCCCTGCTTATATTATACTAGACCTGGTCTCTGTTTATATTACACTAGCCCTGGTCTCTGTTTATATTACACTAGCCCTGGTCTCTGTTTATATCACACTAGTCCTGGTCGCTGTTTATATTACACGAGACCCTGTCTCTGTTTGTATTACACGAGGCCATGTCTCTGTTTATATTACATTCGACCTGGTCTCTGTTTATATTACACTAGTCCTGGTCTCTGTTTCTGTTACACTAGTCCTGGTCGCTGTTTATATTACACGAGATCCTGTCTCTGTTTATGTTTCACCGGACCCTGTCCTTGTTTGTATTACACTAGACCCTGTCTCTGTTTCTATTACACTAGACTCTGTCTCTGTTTATATTACACTAGTCCAGGTCACTTTTTATATTACACTTGACCCTATCTCTGTTTACATTACACTAGAACCTATCTCTGTTTATATTATACTCGACCCTGTCCCTGTTTATATTACACTAGACCCTGTCCCTGTTTATATTACACGAGGCCATGTCTCTGTTTATATTACACTAGACCCTGTCTCTGTTTATATTACACGAGACACTGTCCCTGTTTTTATTCCATTAGACCCTGTCTTTGTTTACATTACACTCGGCCCTGTCTCTGTTTATATTACACTAGACCCTGTCTCTGTTTGTATTACACTAGACCCTGTCTCTGTTTATATTACACTATACTCTGTCTCTGTTTATATTACACTCGGCGCTGTCTCTGTTTATATTACACTCGACCCTGTTTCTGTTTATATTACACTAGACCCTGTCCCTGCTTATATTACACTATACCCTGTCCCTGTTTATATTACACTAGGCCCTGTCCCTGTTTATATTACACGAGGCCATGTCTCTGTTTATATTACACTAGACCCTGTCCATGTTTATATTACACGAGACCTTGTCTCTGTTTATATTACACTGCACCCTGTCTCTGTTTATATCATACTAGAACCTTTCTCTGTTTATATTACACTACGCCCAGTCCCTGTTTATATTACACGAGACCATATCTCTGTTTATATTACACTGGACCCTGTCACTGTTTATATTACACGAGACACTGTCCCTGTTTATATTACACTAGACATTGTCTCTGTTTATATATCCCTGTTTAGATTACACGAGACCCTGTCTCTGTTTATATTACACTAGACCCTGTCTCTGTTTATATTACACTTGGCCCTGTTCCTGTTTATATTACACGAGACCCTGCTCTGTTTATATTACACTAGACCCTGTCTATGTTTCTATTACACTAGGCCCTGTCCCTGTGTATATTACACTTGACCTTGTCTCTGTTTATATTACACTAGACCCTGCACCTGTTTATATTACACTAGACCCTGTCTCTAATTATATTACACTAGACCCTGTCCCTGTTTATATTACACTAGACACTGTCTCTGTTTATATTACACTAGACCCTGTCTCTAATTATATTACACGAGACCCTGTCCCTGTTTATATTACAGTAGACCATGTCCCTGTTTATATTACACTAGACCCTGTCTCTGTTTATATTACACTAGACACTGTCCCTGTTTTTATTACATTCGACCCTGTCTTTGTTTACATTGCAACTCGGCCCTGTCTCTGTTTATATTACACTAGACACTGTCACTGTTTATATTACACTAGACCCTGTCTCTGTTTATATTACACTGGACCCTGTCTCTGTTTATATTACACTAGACCCTGTCCATGTTTATATTACACTAGGCCCTGTCCCTGTTTATATTACACTCGACCCTGTCTCTGTTTATATTACACTCGGCCCTGTCCCTGTGTATATTACACTAGATCTGCACCTGTTTGTATTGCACTCGACCCTGTCTCTGTATATATTACACTAGACCCTGTCTCTGTTTATATTACACTAGACCCTGTCTCTGTTTATATTACACTCGGCCCTGTCCCTGTTTATATTACACGAGACCCTGCTCTGTTTATATTTCACGAGACCCTGTCTCTATTTATAATACACTAGACCCTGTCACTGTTTATATTACACTAGACCCTGTCACTGTTTATATTGCACTAGACCCTGTCACTGTTTATATTGCACTAGACCCTGTCTCTGTTTATATTGCAGTAGACCCTGTCCCTCTTTATATTACACTAGACCCTGTCTCTGTTTATATTAGACTAGACACTGTCTCTGTTTATATTACACGAGACCTGGTCTCTGTTTATATTACACGAGACACTGTCTCTGTTGATAATACATGAGGTCATGTCTCTGTTTATATTACACTCGATCCTGTCTCTGTTTATATTACACTCGACCCTGTTCCTGTTTATTTTGCACGTGGCCTTGTCTATGTTCATATTACACTATTCCCTGTCTCTGTTTCTCTTACACTAGACCCTGTCCCTGCATATATTACACTCTACCCTGTCCCTGTTTATATTACACTCGGCATTGTCTCTGTTTATATTACACTGGACCCTGTCTCTGTTTGTATTACACTAGGCCCTGTCTCTGTTTATATTACAGTATTCTCTGTCTCTGTTTATATTACACTCGACCCTGTCTCAGTTTATATTACACTCGACCCTGTCTCTGGTTATATTACACGAGACCCTGTCTCTGTTTATATTACACGAGGCCTTGTCTATGTTTATATTACACTGGGCCCTGTCTCTGTTACTATTAAACTAGACCCTGTCCCTGCTTATATTATGCTAGACCTGGTCTCTGTTTATATTACACTAGCCCTGGTCTCTGTTTATATCACACTAGTCCTGGTCGCTGTTTCTATTACACGAGACCCTGTCTCTGTTTATATTACACGAGGCCATGTCTCTGTTTATATTACACTCGACCTGGTCCCTGTTTATATTATGCTAGTCCTGGTCTCTGTTTCTGTTACACTAGTCCTGGTCGCTGTTTATATTACACGAGACCCTGTCTCTGTTTATATTACACGAGACCCTGTCTCTGTTTATATTACACTGGGCCCTGTCTCTGTTTATATTACACTAGACCCTGTCTCTGTTTATATTACACGAGACCCTGTCTCTGTTTATATTACACTGGGCCCTGTCTCTGTTTATATTACACTGGGCCCTGTCTCTGTTTATATTACACTGGGCCCTGTCCCTGTTTATATTACACTGGGCCCTGTCTCTGTTTATATTACACGAGATCCTGTCCTTGTTTGTATTACACTAGACCCTGTCTCTGTTTCTATTACACTAGACCCTGTCTCTGTTTCTATTACACTAGTCCAGGTCACTGTTTATATTACACTCGACACTGTCCCTGTTTATATTACACTGGAGCCTGTCCCTGTTTATATTACACTAGACCCTATATCTGTTTCTATTTCACTAGGTCCTGTCTCTGTTTATATTACACTCGGCCCTGTCTCTGTTTATATTACACGAGACACTGTCCCTGTTTTTATTACATTAGACCCTGTCTTTGTTGACATTACAACTCGGCCCTGTCTCTGTTTATATTACACTCGACCCTGTTTCTGTTTATATTACACTAGACCGTGTCTCTGTTTGTATTACACGAGGCCATGTCTCTATTTATATTACACTAGACCTTGTCTCTGTTTATATTACACTATACCCTGTCTCTGTTTACATAATACGAGGCCCTATCTCTGTTTATATTACACGAGACCCTGTCTCTGTTTATATTACACTAAACCCTGTCCCTGCTTATATTACACTCGACCCTGTCTCTGTTTATATTACAATCGTCCTGGTCTCTGTTTATATTACACTAGACACTGTCCCTGTTTATATTACGCTAGGCCCTGTCCCCGTTTATATTACACTAGACCCTGTCTCTATTTTTATTACACTAGGCCCTGTCCCTGTGTATATTACACTCGACCCTGCACCTGTTTATATTACACTAGACCCTATCTCTGTTTATATTACACTGGACCCTGTCTCTGTATATATTACACTCGGCCCTGTCTCTGTTTATATTACACTACACACTATCCCTGTTTATATTACACGAGACATTGTCCCTGTTTATATGTCCCTGTTTATATTACACTAGACCCTGTCCCTGTTTATATTACACGAGACCCTGTCTCTGTTTATATTACAATAGGCCCTGTCTCTGTTTATATTACACTAGACCCTATCTCTGTTTATTTAACATTAGACCCTGTCTCTGATTATATTACACTAGACCTGGTCTCTGTTTATATTACACGAGGCCATGTCTCTGTTTATATTACACTAGACCCTGTCTCTGTTTATATTACACTGGACCCTGTCCCTGCTTATATTACACTATACCCTGTCCATGTTTATATTACACTAGGCCCTGTCCCTGTTTATATTACACTCGTCCTGGTCTCTGTTTATATTGCACTAGACACTGTCCCTGTTTATATTACACTGGAGCCTGTCCCTGTTTATATTACACGAGACTCTATCTCTCTTTATATTACACTAGACGCTGTACCTGTTTGTATTACACTTGGCCCTGTCCCCGTTTATATTACACTCGACCCTGTCTCTGTTTATATTACACTCGACCCTGTCTCTGTTTATATTACACTCGACCCTGTCTCTGTTTATATTACACTCGTCCTGGTCTCTGTTTATATTGCACTATACCCTGTCCATGTTTATATTACACTAGGCCCTGTCCCTGTTTATATTATACTCGACCCTGTCTCTGTTTATATTACACTCGTCCTGGTCTCTGTTTATATTGCACTAGACACTGTCCCTGTTTATATTACACTGGAGCCTGTCCCTGTTTATATTACACTCGACTCTATCTCTCTTTATATTACACTGGACCCTGTCCCTGTTTGTATTACACTTGGCCCTGTCCCCGTTTATATTACACCAGACCTGGTCTCTGTTGATATTACACGAGACACTGTCTCTGTTGATATTACACGAGGTCATATCTCTGTTTATATTACACTCGATCCTGTCTCTGTTTTTATTACACTAGACTCTATCTCTCTTTATATTACACTGGACCCTGTCCCTGTTTGTATTACACTTGGCCCTGTCCCCGTTTATATTACACTCGACCTGTCTCTGTTTATATTACAATAGACCCTGTCTCTGTTTATATTACACGAGGCCATATCTCTGTTTATATTACACTAGACCCTGTCCTTATTTATATTACACGAGACCTTGTCTCTGTTTATATTACACGAGACCCTGTCTCTGTTTCTATTACACTAGACCCTGTCTCTGTTTATATTACACTAGACCCTGTCTCTGTTTATATTACACGAGGCCCTGTCTCTGTTTATATTACACAAGGCCCTGTCTCTGTTTATATTACACTAGACCCTGTCTCTGTTTATATTACATGAGGCCCTGTCTCTGTTTATATTACACAAGGCCCTGTCTCTGTTATATTACACTAGACCTGGTCTCTGTTTATATTACAGTAGACCCTGTCCCTGTTTATATTACACTAGACCCTGTCTCTGTTTATATTACACTAGACACTGTCCCTGTTTTTATTACATTAGACCCTGTCTCTGTTTATATTACACTAGACCCTGTCTCTGTTCATATTACACGAGACCCTGTCTCTGTTTATATTACACTAGACCCTGTCTCTGTTTATATTACACGAGGCCATGTCTCTGTTTATATTACACTAGACCTTGTCACTGTTTATATTGCACTAGACCCTGTCTCTGTTTATATTACACTAGGCCCTGTCTCTGTTTATATTACACGAGACCCTGTCTCTGTTTATATTACACTAGACCCTGTCTCTGTTTATATTACACGAGGCCATGTCTCTGTTTATATTACACTAGACCTTGTCACTGTTTATATTGCACTATACCCTGTCCATGTTTATATAACACTAGGCCCTGTCCCTGTTTATATTACACTAGACCCTGTCTCTGTTTATATTGCAGTCGACCCTGTCCCTGTTTATATTAGACTAGACACTGTCTCTGTTTATATTAGACGAGACACTGTCTCTGTTTATATTACACCAGACCTGGTCTCTGTTGATATTACACGAGACACTGTCTTTGTTGATATTACACAAGGTCATGTCTCTGTTTATATTACACTCGAGCCTGTCTCTGTTTTTATTACACTAGACCCTGTCTCTGTTTATATTACACGAGGCCATGTCTCTGTTTATATTACACTAGACCTTGTCCCTGTTTATGTTACACTAGACACGGTCTTTGTTTATATTACACTCGACCCTTTCTCTGTTTATATTACATTAGACCCTGTCTCTGTTCATATTACACTATACTGTGTCTCTGTTTATATTACACGAGGCGCTGGCTCTGTTTATATTACACTCGGCCCTGGCTCTGTTTATATTACACTAGATCCTGTCTCTGTTTCTATTACACTCGGCCCTGTCCCTGTGTATATTACACTAGACCCTGCACCTGTTTGTATTGCACTCGACCCTGTCTCTATTTATAATACACTAGACCCTGTCACTGTTTATATTACACTAGACCCTGTCACTGTTTATATTACACTAGACCCTGTCTCTGTTTATATTGCAGTAGACCCTGTCGCTGTTTATATTACACTAGACCCTGTCCCTGTGTATATTACACGAGACGCTGCACCTGTTTGTATGGCACTCGACCCTGTCTCTGTTTATATTACACCAGACCCTGCCTCTGTTTATATTACACTAGGCCCTGTCTCTGTTTATATTACACGAGACCCTGTCTCTGTTTATATTACACTAGACCCTGTCTCTGTTTATATAACACTAGACCCTGTCTCTGTTTATATAACACTCGGCCCTGTCCCTGTTTATATTACACTCGGCCCTGTCCCTGTGTATATTACACTAGACCCTGCACCTGTTTGTATGGCACTCGACCCTGTCTCTGTTTATATTACACTAGACCCTGTCACTGTTTATATTACACTAGACCCTGTCACTGTTTATATTACACTAGACCCTGTCTCTGTTTATATTGCAGTCGACCCTGTCCCTGTTTATATTAGACGAGACACTGTCTCTGTTTATATTAGACTAGACACTGTCTCTGTTTATATTACACGAGGCCATGTCTCTGTTTATATTACACTAGACCCTGTCTCTGTTTATATTACACTAGACCTTGTCCCTGTTTATGTTACACTAGACCCGGTCTCTGTTTATATTACACTCGACCCTTTCTCTGTTTATATTACATTAGACTCTGTCTTTGTTTACATTACACTCGGCCCTGTCTTTGTTTATATTACACTAGACCTTGTCCCTGTTTATGTTACACTAGACCCTGTCCCTGCTTATATTACACTATACCCTGTCGCTGTTTATATTACACTAGGCCCTGTCCCTGTTTATATTACACTAGACCCTGTCTCTGTTTATATTACACTACTCCTGGTCTCTGTTTATATTACACAAGACACTGTCCCTGTTTATATTACACTGGACCCTGTCCCTGTTTATATTACACGATACTCTGTCTCTGTTTATATTACACTAGGCGCTGTCTCTGTTTATATTACACTTGGCCCTGTCTCTGTTTATATTACACTCGACCTGTCTCTGTTTATATTACAATAGACCCTGTCTCTATTTATATTACACGATGCCATATCTCTGTTTATATTACACTAGACCCTGTCCTTATTTATATTACACGAGACCTTGTCTCTGTTTATATTACACTAGACCCTGTCTCTGTTTCTATTACACTAGACCGTGTCTCTGTTTATATTACACTAGACCCTGTCTCAGTTTATATTACACGAGGCCCTGTCTCTGTTTATATTACACAAGGCCCTGTCTCTGTTTATATTACACTAGACCTGGTCTCTGTTTATATTACACGAGACCCTGTCTCTGTTTATATTACACGAGACCCTGTCTCTGTTTATATTACACTAGGCCCTGTCTCTGTTTATATTACACGAGACCCTGTCTCTGTTTATATTACACTAGACCCTGTCCCTGCTTATATTACACGATACCCTGTCCATGTTTATATAACACTAGGCCCTGTCCCTGTTTATATTACACTCGACCCTGTCTCTGTTTATATTACACTCGGTCCTGTCCCTGTGTATATTACACTAGACCCTGCACCTGTTTGTATTGCACTCGACCCTGTCTCTGTTTATATTACACTCGGCCCTGTCCCTGTTTATATTACACGAGACCCTGCTCTGTTTATATTTCACGAGACCCTGTCTCTATTTATAATACACTACACCCTGTCACTGTTTATATTACACTAGACCCTGTCACTGTTTATATTACACTAGACCCTGTCTCGGTTTATATTGCAGTCGACCCTGTCCCTGTTTATATTAGACTAGACACTGTCTCTGTTTATATTAGACTAGACACTGTCTCTGTTTATATTACACCAGACCTGGTCTCTGTTTATATTACACGAGACACTGTCTCTGTTGATATTACACAAGGTCATGTCTCTGTTTATATTACACTCGATCCTGTCTCTGTTTTTATTACACTAGACCCTGTCTCTGTTTATATTACACGAGGCCATGTCTCTGTTTATATTACACTAGACCTTGTCCCTGTTTATGTTACACTAGACCCGGTCTCTGTTTATATTACACTCGACCCTTTCTCTGTTTATATTACATTAGACTCTGTCTTTGTTTACATTACACTCGGCCCTGTCTTTGTTTATATTACACTAGACCTTGTCGCTGTTAATATTACACTAGACCCTATCTCTGTTTATATTGCACTGTACACTCTCTCTGTTTACATTACACCAGGCCCTGTCTCTGTTTATATTACACGAGACCCTGTCTCTGTTTATATTACACGAGACCCTGTCTCTGTTTATATTACACGAGACCCTGTCTCTGTTTATATTACACTAGACCCTGTCTCTGTTTATATTACACTAGACCCTGTCTCTGTTTATATTACACTATACTCTGTCTCTGTTTATATTACACTCGGCGCTGTCTCTGTTTATGTTACACTCGGCCCTGTTTCTGTTTATATTACACTAGACCTGTCTCTGTTTATATTACACTCGACCCTGTTTCTGTTTATATTACACTAGACCCTGTCCCTGCTTATATTACACTATACCCTGTCCCTGTTTATATTACACTAGGCCCTGTCCCTGTTTATATTACACAAGACCCTGTCTCTGTAACTATTACACTAGACCCTGTCTCTGTTTATATTACACTACTCCTGGTCTCTGTTTATATTACACTAGACACTGTCCCTGTTTATATTACACTGGACCCTGTCCCTGTTTATATTACACTAGACACTGTCTCTGTTTATATTACACTTGACCCTGTCACTGTTTATATTACACTAGGCCCTGTCCCTGTTTATATTACACGAGACCCTGTCTCTGTAACTATTACACTCGGCCCTGGCCCTGTGTATATTACACTAGACCCTGCACCTGTTTGTATTGCACTCGACCTGTCTCTGTTTATATTACACTAGACCCTGTCTCTGTTTATATTACACTCAGCCCTGTCCCTGTTTATATTACACGAGACCCTGCTCTGTTTATATTTCACGAGACCCTGTCTCTATTTATAATACACTAGACCCTGTCACTGTTTATATTACACTTGACCATGTCACTGTTTATATTACACTAGACCCTGTCTCTGTTTATATTGCAGTAGACCCTGTCGCTGTTTATATTACACTAGACCCTGTCTCTGTTTATATTAGACTAGACACTGTTTCTGTTTATATTACACTACACCTGTCTCTGTTTATATTACACTCGACCCTGTTTCTGTTTATATTACACTGGACCCTGTCCCTGTTTATATTACATTAGACACTGTCCCTGTTTATATTACACCAGACATTGTCCCTGTTTATATGTCCCTGTTTAGATTACACGAGTCCCTGTCTCTGTTTATATTACACTAGACCCTGCTCTGTTTATATTACACTCGACCCTGTCTCTGTTTCTATTACACGAGGCCCTGTCCCTGTGTATATTACACTTCACCTTGTCTCTGTTTATATTACACTCGACCCTGCTCCTGTTTATATGACACTAGACCCTGTCTCTGTTTATATTACACTAGGCCCTGTCTCTGTTTATATTACACCAGACCCTGTCTCTGTTTATATTGCACTAGACCCTGTCTCTGTTTATATTACACGAGACCCTGTCTCTGTTTATATTATACTAGGCGCTGTCTCTGTTTATTTTACACGAGACCTTGTCTCTGTTTATATTACACTAGACACTGTCTCTGTTTCTATTACACTAGACCCTGTCTCTGTTTATATTACACTAGAGCCTGTCTCTGTTTATATTACACGAGGCCCTGTCTCTGTTTATATTACACAAGGCCCTGTCTCTGTTTATATTACACGAGACCCTGTCTCTGTTTATATTACACGAGACCCTGTCTCTGTTTATATTGCACGAGACCCTGTCTCTGTTTATATTACACGAGGCCATGTCTCTGTTTATATTACACTAGACCTTGTCGCTGTTTATATAACACTAGGCCCTGTCCCTGTTTATATTACACTCGACCCTGTCTCTGTTTATATTACACTCGGCCCTGTCCCTGTGTATATTACACTAGACCCTGCACCTGTTTGTATTGCACTCGACCCTGTCTCTGTTTATATTACACTAGACCCTGTCACTGTTTATATTACACTAGACCCTGTCACTGTTTATATTACATTAGACCCTGTCTCTGTTTATATTGCAGTCGACCCTGTCCCTGTTTATATTGGACTAGACACTGTCTCTGTTTATATTAGACGAGACACTGTCTCTGTTTATATTACACCAGACCTGGTCTCTGTTTATATTACACGAGACACTGTCTCTGTTGATATTACACAAGGTCATGTCTCTGTTTATATTACACTCGATCCTGTCTCTGTTTTTATTACACTAGACCCTGTCTCTGTTTATATTACTGGAGGCCATGTCTCTGTTTATATTACACTAGACCCTGTCTCTGTTTATATTACACGAGACCTTGTCCCTGTTTATGTTACACTAGACCCGGTCTCTGTTTATATTACACTCGACCCTATCTCTGTTTATATTGCACTGTACACTCTCTCTGTTTACATTACACGAGACCCTGTCTCTGTTTATATTACACTAGACCCTGTCTCTGTTTATATTACACTATACTCTGTCTCTGTTTATATTGCAGTAGACCCTGTCGCTGTTTATATTACACTGGACCCTGTCTCTGTTTATATTAGACTAGACACTGTTTCTGTTTATATTACACTGGACCCTGTCCCTGTTTATATTACACTAGACACTGTCCCTGTTTATATTACACTAGACCTGTCTCTGTTTATATTACACTCGACCCTGTTTCTGTTTATATTACACTGGACCCTGTCCCTGTTTATATTACACTAGACACTGTCCCTGTTTATATTACACGAGACATTGTCCCTGTTTATATGTCCCTGTTTAGATTACACGAGTCCCTGTCTCTGTTTATATTACACTAGACCCTGCTCTGTTTATATTACACTCGACCCTGTCTCTGTTTCTATTACACTAGACCTAGTCTCTGTTTATATTACACTCGGCGCTGTCTCTGTTTATGTTACACTCGGCCCTGTTTCTGTTTATATTACATGAGACCTGTCTCTGTTTATATTACACTCGACCGTGTCCCTGCTTATATTACACTATACCCTGTCCCTGTTTATATTACACTAGGCCCTGTCCCTGTTTATATTACACAAGACCCTGTCTCTGTAACTATTACACTAGACCCTGTCTCTGTAACTATTACACTAGACCCTGTCTCTGTAACTATTACACTACTCCTGGTCTCTGTTTATATTACACTAGACACTGTCCCTGTTTATATTACACTGGACCCTGTCTCTGTTTATATTACACTAGGCCCTGTCTCTGTTTATATTACACTAGACCCTGCGTCTGTTTATATTACACTAGACACTGTCCCTGTTTATATTACACTAGACCCTGTCTCTGTTTATATTACACGAGACCCTGTCTCTGTTTATATTACACTAGACCCTGTCCCTGCTTATATTACACTATACCCTGTCCATGTTTATATTACATGAGACCCTGTCTCTGTTTATATTACACTAGACCTTGTCCCTGTTTATGTTACACTAGACCCGGTCTCTGTTTATATTACACTCGACCCTTTCTCTGTTTATGTTACACTAGACCCGGTCTCTGTTTATATTACACTCGACCCTGTCTCTGTTTATATAACACTAGATCTTGTCCCTGTTTATATTACACTCGGCCCTGTCACTGTTTATATTACACTACTCCTGGTCTCTGTTTATATTACACTAGACACTGTCCCTGTTTATATTACACTGGACCCTGTCCCTGTTTATATTACACGATACTCTGTCTCTGTTTATATTACACGAGGCGCTGTCTCTGTTTATATTACACTTGGCCCTGTCTCTGTTTATATTACACTCGACCTGTCTCTGTTTATATTACAATAGACCCTGTCTCTGTTTATATTACACGATGCCATATCTCTGTTTATATTACACTAGACCCTGTCCTTATTTATATTACACGAGACCTTGTCTCTGTTTATATTACACTAGTCCCTGTCTCTGTTTCTATTACACTAGACCGTGTCTCTGTTTATATTACACTGGACCCTGTCTCAGTTTATATTACACGAGGCCCTGTCTCTGTTTATATTACACAAGGCCCTGTCTCTGTTTATATTACACTAGACCTGGTCTCTGTTTATATTACACGAGACCCTGTCTCTGTTTATACTACACGAGACCCTGTCTCTGTTTATATTACACTAGGTCCTGTCTCTGTTTATATTACACGAGACCCTGTCTCTGTTTATATTACACTAGACCCTGTCTCTGTTTATATTACACGATGCCATATCTCTGTTTATATTACACTAGACCCTGTCCTTATTTATATTACACGAGACCTTGTCTCTGTTTATATTACACTAGACCCTGTCTCTGTTTCTATTACACTAGACCGTGTCTCTGTTTATATTACACTGGACCCTGTCTCAGTTTATATTACACGAGGCCCTGTCTCTGTTTATATTACACAAGGCCCTGTCTCTGTTTATATTACACTAGACCTGGTCTCTGTTTATATTACACGAGACCCTGTCTCTGTTTATACTACACGAGACCCTGTCTCTGTTTATATTACACTAGGTCCTGTCTCTGTTTATATTACACGAGACCCTGTCTCTGTTTATATTACACTAGACCCTGTCCCTGCTTATATTACACGATACCCTGTCCATGTTTATATAACACTAGGCCCTGTCCCTGTTTATATTACACTCGACCCTGTCTCTGTTTATATTACACTCGGCCCTGTCCCTGTGTATATTACACTAGACCCTGCACCTGTTTGTATTGCACGCGACCCTGTCTCTGTTTATATTACACTCGGCCCTGTCCCTGTTTATATTACACGAGACCCTGCTCTGTTTATATTTCACGAGACCCTGTCTCTATTTATAATACACTACACCCTGTCACTGTTTATATTACACTAGACCCTGTCACTGTTTATATTACACTAGACCCTGTCTCTGTTTATATTGCAGTCGACCCTGTCCCTGTTTATATTAGACTAGACACTGTCTCTGTTTATATTAGACTAGACACTGTCTCTGTTTATATTACACCAGACCTGGTCTCTGTTTATATTACACGAGACACTGTCTCTGTTGATATTACACAAGGTCATGTCTCTGTTTATATTACACTCGATCCTGTCTCTGTTTATATTACACTGGACCCTGTCTCTGTTTATATTACACTAGACCTTGTCCCTGTTTATGTTACACTAGACCCGGTCTCTGTTTATATTACACTCGACCCTTTCTCTGTTTATATTACACTCGATCCTGTCTTTGTTTACATTACACTCGGCCCTGTCTTTGTTTATATTACACTAGACCTTGTCGCTGTTAATATTACACTAGACCCTATCTCTGTTTATATTGCACTGTACACTCTCTCTGTTTACATTACACCAGGCCCTGTCTCTGTTTATATTACACGAGACCCTGTCTCTGTTTATATTACACGAGACCCTGTCTCTGTTTATATTACACTAGACCCTGTCTCTGTTTATATTACACTAGACCCTGTCTCTGTTTATATTACACTATACTCTGTCTCTGTTTATATTAAATTCGGCGCTGTCTCTGTTTATGTTACACTCGGCCCTGTTTCTGTTTATATTACACTAGACCTGTCTCTGTTTATATTACACTCGACCCTGTTTCTGTTTATATTACACTAGACCCTGTCCCTGCTTATATTACACTATACCCTGTCCCTGTTTATATTACACTAGGCCCTGTCCCTGTTTATATTACACAAGACCCTGTCTCTGTAACTATTACACTAGACCCTGTCTCTGTTTATATTACACTACTCCTGGTCTCTGTTTATATTACACTAGACACTGTCCCTGTTTATATTACACTGGACCCTGTCCCTGTTTATATTACACTAGACACTGTCTCTGTTTATACTACACTTGACCCTGTCACTGTTTATATTACACTAGGCCCTGTCCCAGTTTATATTACACTAGATCCTGTCTCTGTTTCTATTACACTCGGCCCTGGCCCTGTGTATATTACACTAGACCCTGCACCTGTTTGTATTGCACTCGACCTGTCTCTGTTTATATTACACTAGACCCTGTCTCTGTTTATATTACACTCAGCCCTGTCCCTGTTTATGTTACACGAGACCCTGCTCTGTTTATATTTCACGAGACCCTGTCTCTATTTATAATACACTAGACCCTGTCACTGTTTATATTACACTTGACCCTGTCACTGTTTATATTACACTAGACCCTGTCTCTGTTTATATTGCAGTAGACCCTGTCGCTGTTTATATTACACTAGACCCTGTCTCTGTTTATATTAGACTAGACACTGTTTCTGTTTATATTACACTAGACCTGTCTCTGTTTATATTACACTCGACCCTGTTTCTGTTTATATTACACTGGACCCTGTCCCTGTTTATATTACACCAGACACTGTCCCTGTTTATATTACACAAGACATTGTCCCTGTTTATATGTCCCTGTTTAGATTACACGAGTCCCTGTCTCTGTTTATATTACACTAGACCCTGCTCTGTTTATATTACACTCGACCCTGTCTCTGTTTCTATTACACGAGGCCCTGTCCCTGTGTATATTACACTTCACCTTGTCTCTGTTTATATTACACTCGACCCTGTCTCCGTTTATATTACACTAGACCTAGTCTCTGTTTATATTACACTAGGCCCTGTCTCTGTTTATATTATACGAGACCCTGTCTCTGTTTATATTACCCTAGACCCTGTCTCTGTTTATATTACACGAGACCCTGTCTCTGTTTATATTACACTAGGCGCTGTCTCTGTTTATATTACACTTGGCTCTGTGTCTGTTTATATTACACTAGACCTGTCTCTGTTTATATTACAATAGACCCTGTCTCTGTTTATATTACAATAGACCCTGTCTCTGTTTATTTTACACGAGGCCATGTCTCTGTTTATATTACACTAGACCCTGTCCATGTTTATATTACACGAGACCTTGTCTCTGTTTATATTACACTAGACACTGTCTCTGTTTCTATTACACTAGACCCTGTCTCTGTTTATATTACACTAGAGCCTGTCTCTGTTTATATTACACGAGACCCTGTCTCTGTTTATATTACACAAGGCCCTGTCTCTGTTTATATTACACGAGACCCTGTCTCTGTTTATATTACACGAGACCCTGTCTCTGTTTATATTACACTAGACCCTGTCTCTGTTTATATTACACGAGGCCATGTCTCTGTTTATATTACACTAGACCTTGTCGCTGTTTATATAACACTAGGCCCTGTCCCTGTTTATATTACACTCGACCCTGTCTCTGTTTATATTACACTCGGCCCTGTCCCTGTGTATATTACACTAGACCCTGCACCTGTTTGTATTGCACTCGACCCTGTCTCTGTTTATATTACACTCGGCCCTGTCCCTGTTTATATTACACGAGACCCTGTCACTGTTTATATTACATTAGACCCTGTCTCTGTTTATATTGCAGTCGACCCTGTCCCTGTTTATATTAGACTAGACACTGTCTCTGTTTATATTAGACTAGACACTGTCTCTGTTTATATTACACCAGACCTGGTCTCTGTTTATATTACACGAGACACTGTCTCTGTTGATATTACACAAGGTCATGTCTCTGTTTATATTACACTCGATCCTGTCTCTGTTTTTATTACACTAGACCCTGTCTCTGTTTATATTACTGGAGGCCATGTCTCTGTTTATATTACACTAGACCCTGTCTCTGTTTATATTACACTAGACCTTGTCCCTGTTTTTGTTACACGAGACCCGGTCTCTGTTTATATTACACTCGACCCTATCTCTGTTTATATTGCACTGTACACTCTCTCTGTTTACATTACACCAGGCCCTGTCTCTGTTTATATCACACGAGACCCTGTCTCTGTTTATATTACACTAGACCCTGTCTCTGTTTATATTACACTATACTCTGTCTCTGTTTATATTACACTCGGCGCTGTCTCTGTTTATGTTACACTCGGCCCTGTTTCTGTTTATATTACATGAGACCTGTCTCTGTTTATATTACACTCGACCCTGTTTCTGTTTATATTACACTAGACCCTGTCCCTGCTTATATTACACTATACCCTGTCCCTGTTTATATTACACTAGGCCCTGTCCCTGTTTATATTACACAAGACCCTGTCTCTGTAACTATTACACTAGACCCTGTCTCTGTAACTATTACACTAGACCCTGTCTCTGTAACTATTACACTACTCCTGGTCTCTGTTTATATTACACTAGACACTGTCCCTGTTTATATTACACTGGACCCTGTCCCTGTTTATATTACACTAGACACTGTCTCTGTTTATATTACACTCGATCCTGTCTCTGTTTCTATTACACTCGGCCCTGTCCCTGTGTATATTACACTAGACCCTGCACCTGTTTGTATTGCACTCGACCCTGTCTCTGTTTATATTACACTAGACCCTGTCTCTGTTTATATTACACTCGACCTGTCTCTGTTTATATTACACTCGACCTGTCTCTGTTTATATTACAATAGACCCTGTCTCTGTTTATATTACACGATGCCATATCTCTGTTTATATTACACTAGACCCTGTCCTTATTTATATTACACGAGACCTTGTCTCTGTTTATATTACACGAGACCCTGTCTCTGTTTCTATTACACTAGACCGTGTCTCTGTTTCTATTACACTAGACCCTGTCTCTGTTTATATTACACTAGACCTTGTCCCTGTTTATGTTACACTAGACCCGGTCTCTGTTTATATTACACTCGACCCTTTCTCTGTTTATATTACATTAGACTCTGTCTTTGTTTACATTACACTCGGCCCTGTCTTTGTTTATATTACACTAGACCTTGTCGCTGTTAATATTACACTAGACCCTATCTCTGTTTATATTGCACTGTACACTCTCTCTGTTTACATTACACCAGGCCCTGTCTCTGTTTATATTTCACGAGACCCTGTCTCTATTTATAATACACTAGACCATGTCACTGTTTATATTACACTTGACCCTGTCACTGTTTATATTACACTAGACCCTGTCTCTGTTTATATTGCAGTAGACCCTGTCGCTGTTTATATTACACTGGACCCTGTCTCTGTTTATATTAGACTAGACACTGTTTCTGTTTATATTACACTAGACCTGTCTGTTTATATATCACTCGACCCTGTTTCTGTTTATATTACACTAGACCCTGTCCCTGCTTATATTACACTATACCCTGTCCCTGTTTATATTACACTCGGCCCTGTCCCTGTTTATATTACACGAGACCCTGCTCTGTTTATATTTCACGAGGTCATATCTCTGTTTATATTACACTCGATCCTGTCTCTGTTTTTATGACACTAGACCCGGTCTCTGATTATATTACACTCGACCCTTTCTCTGTTTATATTACACTAGACCCTGTGTCTGTTTATATTACACTCGGCCCTGTCTCTGTTTATATTGCACTAGACACTGTCCCTGTTTATATTACACTGGAGCCTGTCCCTGTTTATATTACACAAGACTCTATCTCTCTTTATATTACACTGGACCCTGTACCTGTTTGTATTACACTTGGCCCTGTCCCCGTTTATATTACACTCGACCCTGCACCTGTTTATATTACACTAGACCTGTCTCTGTTTATATTACACTCGACCCTATCTCTGTTTATATTGCACGAGACGCTGTCTCTGTTTACATGACACCAGGCCCTGTCTCTGTTTATATTACACGAGACCCTGTCTCTGTTTATATTACACTAGACCCTGTCTCTGTTTGTATTACACTAGACCCTGTCTCTGTTTGTATTACACTATACTCTGTCTCTGTTTATATTACACTCGGCGCTGTCTCTGTTTATATTACACTCGGCCCTGTTTCTGTTTATATTACACTGGACCTGTCTCTGTTTATATTACACTCGACCCTGTTTCTGTATATATTACACTCGACCCTGCACCTGTTCATATTACACTAGACCCTGTCTCTGTTTATATTACACTTGACCCTGTCTCTGTTTACATTACACTCGGCCCTGTCCCTGTTTATATTAGACTAGTCCCTGCTCTGTTTATATTACACGAGACCCTGTCTCTGTTTATATTACACAAGACCCTGTCTCTGTTTATATTACGCTGCACCCTGTCTCTGTTTATATTACACTCGACCCTGCACCTGTTTATATTACACTAGACCCTGTCTCTGTTTATATGACACGAGACCCTGTCCCTGTTTATATTACACTCGGCCCTGTCCCTGTTTATATTAGACTAGTCCCTGCTCTGTTTATATTACACTAGACCCTGTCTCTGTTTATATTACACGAGACCCTGTCTCTGTTTATATTACACTGCACCCTGTCTCTGTTTATATTACACTCGACACTGTCTCTGTTTATATTACACAAGACCCTGTCACTGTTTACATTACACTAGACCCGATCTCTGTTTATATTACACTGTACCCTGTCTCTGTTTATATTACACTGGACCCTGTCCCTGTTTATATTACACTAGACACTGTCCCTGTTTATATTACACTAGACATTGTCCCTGTTTATATGTCCCTGTTTAGATTACACAAGACCCTGTCTCTGTTTATATTACACTAGACCCTGCTCTGTTTATATTACACTCGACCCTGTCTCTGTTTC
Organism: Pristiophorus japonicus; assembly: GCF_044704955.1. Lineage (NCBI taxonomy): Eukaryota > Metazoa > Chordata > Chondrichthyes > Pristiophoridae > Pristiophorus > Pristiophorus japonicus. The sequence goes on along the minus strand of NC_091996.1, from coordinate 77,446,194 downwards.
TATTACACGAGGCCCTGTCCCTGTGTATATTACACTTCACCTTGTCTCTGTTTATATTACACTCGACCCTGCTCCTGTTTATATGACACTAGACCCTGTCTCTGTTTATATTACACGAGACCCTGTCTCTGTTTATATTACACCAGACCCTGTCTCTGTTTATATTGCACTAGACCCTGTCTCTGTTTGTATTACACGAGGCCATGTCTCTGTTTATATTACACGAGACCTTGGCACTGTTTATATTACACGAGACCCTGTCTCTGTTTGTATTACACTAGACCCTGCTCTGTTTATATTACACGATACTCTGTCTCTGTTTATATTACACTAGGCGCTGTCTCTGTTTATATTACACAAGGCCCTGTCTCTGTTTATATTACACGAGACCCTGTCTCTGTTTATATTACACGAGGCCATGTCTCTGTTTATATTACACGAGGCCCTGTCTCTGTTTATATTACACGAGGCCCTGTCTCTGTTTATATTACACGAGACCCTGTCACTGTTTATATTACACTAGACCCTGTCACTGTTTATATTACACTAGACCCTGTCTCTGTTTATATTACACGAGGCCATGTCTCTGTTTATATTACACTAGACCTTGTCGCTGTTTATATAACACTAGGCCCTGTCCCTGTTTATATTACACTCGACCCTGTCTCTGTTTATATTACACTCGGCCCTGTCCCTGTGTATATTACACTAGACCCTGCACCTGTTTGTATTGCACTCGACCCTGTCTCTGTTTATATTACACTCGGCCCTGTCCCTGTTTATATTACACGAGACCCTGCTCTGTTTATATTTCACAAGATCCTGTCTCTATTTATAATACACTAGACCCTGTCACTGTTTATATTACACGAGACCCTGTCACTGTTTATATTACACTAGACCCTGTCTCTGTTTATATTGCAGTCGACCCTGTCCCTGTTTATATTAGACTAGACACTGTCTCTGTTTATATTACACCAGACCTGGTCTCTGTTTATATTACACGAGACACTGTCTCTGTTGATATTACACAAGGCCATGTCTCTGTTTATATTACACTCGATCCTGTCTCTGTTTTTATTACACTAGACCCTGTCTCTGTTTATATTACTGGAGGCCATGTCTCTGTTTATATTACACTAGACCCTGTCTCTGTTTATATTACACTAGACCTTGTCCCTGTTTATGTTACACTAGACCTGGTCTCTGTTTATATTACACTCGACCCTATCTCTGTTTATATTGCACTGTACACTCTCTCTGTTTACATTACACCAGGCCCTGTCTCTGTTTATATTACACGAGACCCTGTCTCTGTTTATATTACACGAGACCCTGTCTCTGTTTATATTACACTATACTCTGTCTCTGTTTATATTACACTCGGCGCTGTCTCTGTTTATGTTGCACTCGGCCCTGTTTCTGTTTATATTACACGAGACCTGTCTCTGTTTATATTACACTCGACCCTGTTTCTGTTTATATTACACTAGACCCTGTCCCTGCTTATATTACACTATACCCTGTCCCTGTTTATATTACACTAGGCCCTGTCCCTGTTTATATTACACAAGACCCTGTCTCTGTAACTATTACACTAGACCCTGTCTCTGTTTATATTACACGAGGCCATGTCTCTGTTTATATTACACTAGACCTTGTCGCTGTTTATATAACACTAGGCCCTGTCCCTGTTTATATTACACTCGACCCTGTCTCTGTTTATATTACACTCGGCCCTGTCCCTGTGTATATTACACTAGACCCTGCACCTGTTTGTATTGCACTCGACCCTGTCTCTGTTTATATTACACTCGGCCCTGTCCCTGTTTATATTACACGAGACCCTGCTCTGTTTATATTTCACAAGATCCTGTCTCTATTTATAATACACTAGACCCTGTCACTGTTTATATTACACTAGACCCTGTCACTGTTTATATTACACTAGACCCTGTCTCTGTTTATATTGCAGTCGACCCTGTCCCTGTTTATATTAGACTAGACACTGTCTCTGTTTATATTACACCAGACCTGGTCTCTGTTTATATTACACGAGACACTGTCTCTGTTGATATTACACAAGGCCATGTCTCTGTTTATATTACACTCGATCCTGTCTCTGTTTTTATTACACTAGACCCTGTCTCTGTTTATATTACTGGAGGCCATGTCTCTGTTTATATTACACTAGACCCTGTCTCTGTTTATATTACACTAGACCTTGTCCCTGTTTATGTTACACTAGACCTGGTCTCTGTTTATATTACACTCGACCCTATCTCTGTTTATATTGCACTGTACACTCTCTCTGTTTACATTACACCAGGCCCTGTCTCTGTTTATATTACACGAGACCCTGTCTCTGTTTATATTACACTAGACCCTGTCTCTGTTTATATTACACTATACTCTGTCTCTGTTTATATTACACTCGGCGCTGTCTCTGTTTATGTTGCACTCGGCCCTGTTTCTGTTTATATTACACGAGACCTGTCTCTGTTTATATTACACTCGACCCTGTTTCTGTTTATATTACACGAGACCCTGTAACTGCTTATATTACACTATACCCTGTCCCTGTTTATATTACACTAGGCCCTGTCCCTGTTTATATTACACAAGACCCTGTCTCTGTAACTATTACACTAGACCCTGTCTCTGTTTATATTACACTGCACCCTGTCTCTGTTTATATTACACTCGACACTGTCTCTGTTTATATTACACAAGACCCTGTCTCTGTTTATATTACACAAGACCCTGTCTCTGTTTACATTACACTAGACCCGATCTCTGTTTATATTACACTATACCCTGTCTCTGTTTATATTACACTGGACCCTGTCCCTGTTTATATTACACTAGACACTGTCCCTGTTTATATTACACTAGACATTGTCCCTGTTTATATGTCCCTGTTTAGATTACACGAGACCCTGTCTCTGTTTATATTACACTAGACCCTGCTCTGTTTATATTACACTCGACCCTGTCTCTGTTTCTATTACACGAGGCCCTGTCCCTGTGTATATTACACTTCACCTTGTCTCTGTTTATATTACACTCAACCCTGCTCCTGTTTATATGACACTAGACCCTGTCTCTGTTTCTATTACACGAGACCCTGTCCCTGTTTATATTACACTCGGCCCTGGCTCTGTTTATATTACACTAGACCCTATCTCTGTTTATTTAACACTAGGCCCTGTCTCTGTTTATATTACACCAGACCCTGTCTCTGTTTATATTACACTGGACCCTGTCTCTGTTTCTATTACACGAGGCCCTGTCCCTGTGTATATTACACTTCACCTTGTCTCTGTTTATATTACACTCAACCCTGCTCCTGTTTATATGACACTAGACCCTGTCTCTGTTTATATTACACTAGGCCTTGTCTCTGTTTATATTACACTAGACCCTGTCTCTGTTTATATTACACTAGACCCTGTCTCTGTTTATATTACACTAGACCCTGTCTCTGTTTATATTACACAAGACTCTGCCTCTGTTTATATGACACTAGTCCCTGTCTCTGTTTATATTACACTAGGTGCTGTCTCTGTTTATATTACACTTGGCCCTGTCTCTGTTTATATTACACTAGACCTGTCTCTGTTTATATTACAATAGAACCTGTCTCTGTTTATATTACACGAGGCCATGTCTCTGTTTATATTACACTAGACCCTGTCCATGTTTATATTACACGAGACCTTGTCTCTGTTTATATTACACTAGACCCTGTCTCTGTTTCTATTACACTGGACCCTGTCTCTGTTTATATTACACTAGATCCTGTCTCTGTTTATATTACACGAGGCCCTGTCTCTGTTTATATTACACTAGACCTTGTCGCTGTTTATATAACACTAGGCCCTGTCCCTGTTTATATTACACTCGACCCTGTCTCTGTTTATATTACACTCGGCCCTGTCCCTGTGTATATTACACTAGACCCTGCACCTGTTTGTATTGCACTCGACCCTGTCTCTGTTTATATTACACTCGGCCCTGTCCCTGTTTATATTACACGAGACCCTGCTCTGTTTATATTTCACGAGACCCTGTCTCTATTTATAATACACTACACCCTGTCACTGTTTATATTACACTAGACCCTGTCACTGTTTATATTACACTAGACCCTGTCTCTGTTTATATTGCAGTCGACCCTGTCCCTGTTTATATTAGACTAGACACTGTCTCTGTTTATATTAGACGAGACACTGTCTCTGTTTATATTACACCAGACCTGGTCTCTGTTTATATTACACGAGACACTGTCTCTGTTGATATTACACAAGGTCATGTCTCTGTTTATATTACACTCGATCCTGTCTCTGTTTATATTACACTAGACCCTGTCTCTGTTTATATTACACTAGACCTTGTCCCTGTTTATGTTACACTAGACCCGGTCTCTGTTTATATTACACTCGACCCTTTCTCTGTTTATATTACATTAGACTCTGTCTTTGTTTACATTACACTCGGCCCTGTCTTTGTTTATATTACACTAGACCTTGTCGCTGTTAATATTACACTAGACCCTATCTCTGTTTATATTGCACTGTACACTCTCTCTGTTTACATTACACCAGGCCCTGTCTCTGTTTATATTACACGAGACCCTGTCTCTGTTTATATTACACGAGACCCTGTCTCTGTTTATATTACACTAGACCCTGTCTCTGTTTATATTACACTAGACCCTGTCTCTGTTTATATTACACTAGACCTTGTCCCTGTTTATGTTACACTAGACCCGGTCTCTGTTTATATTACACTCGACCCTTTCTCTGTTTATATTACATTAGACTCTGTCTTTGTTTACATTACACTCGGCCCTGTCTTTGTTTATATTACACTAGACCTTGTCGCTGTTAATATTACACTAGACCCTATCTCTGTTTATATTGCACTGTACACTCTCTCTGTTTACATTACACCAGGCCCTGTCTCTGTTTATATTACACGAGACCCTGTCTCTGTTTATATTACACGAGACCCTGTCTCTGTTTATATTACACTAGACACTGTCTCTGTTTATATTAGACTAGACACTGTCTCTGTTTATATTACACCAGACCTGGTCTCTGTTTATATTACACGAGACACTGTCTCTGTTGATATTACACAAGGTCATGTCTCTGTTTATATTACACTCGATCCTGTCTCTGTTTATATTACACTAGACCCTGTCTCTGTTTATATTACACTAGACCTTGTCCCTGTTTATGTTACACTAGACCCGGTCTCTGTTTATGTTACACTCGGCCCTGTTTCTGTTTATATTACACTAGACCTGTCTCTGTTTATATTACACTCGACCCTGTTTCTGTTTATATTACACTAGACCCTGCACCTGTTTGTATTGCACTCGACCTGTCTCTGTTTATATTACACTAGACCCTGTCTCTGTTTATATTACACTCAGCCCTGTCCCTGTTTATATTACACAAGACCCTGTCCCTGTTTATATTACACAAGACCCTGTCTCTGTAACTATTACACTAGACCCTGTCTCTGTTTATATTACACTACTCCTGGTCTCTGTTTATATTACACTAGACACTGTCCCTGTTTATATTACACTGGACCCTGTCCCTGTTTATATTACACTAGACACTGTCTCTGTTTATACTACACTTGACCCTGTCACTGTTTATATTACACTAGGCCCTGTCCCAGTTTATATTACACTAGATCTTGTCTCTGTTTCTATTACACTCGGCCCTGTCCCTGTGTATATTACACTAGACCCTGCACCTGTTTGTATTGCACTCGACCTGTCTCTGTTTATATTACACTAGACCCTGTCTCTGTTTATATTACACTCAGCCCTGTCCCTGTTTATATTACACGAGACCCTGCTCTGTTTATATTTCACGAGACCCTATCTCTATTTATAATACACTAGACCCTGTCACTGTTTATATTACACTTGACCCTGTCACTGTTTATATTACACTAGACCCTGTCTCAGTTTATATTGCAGTAGACCCTGTCGCTGTTTATATTACACTGGACCCTGTCTCTGTTTATATTAGACTAGACACTGTTTCTGTTTATATTACACTGGACCCTGTCCCTGTTTATATTACACTAGACACTGGCCCTGTTTATATTACACTAGACCTGTCTCTGTTTATATTACACTCGACCCTGTTTCTGTTTATATTACACTGGACCCTGTCCCTGTTTATATTACACTAGACACTGTCCCTGTTTATATTACACGAGACATTGTCCCTGTTTATATGTCCCTGTTTAGATTACACGAGTCCCTGTCTCTGTTTATATTACACTAGACCCTGCTCTGTTTATATTACACTCGACCCTGTCTCTGTTTCTATTACACTAGACCTAGTCTCTGTTTATATTACACTAGGCCCTGTCTCTGTTTATATTATACGAGACCCTGTCTCTGTTTATATTACCCTAGACCCTGTCTCTGTTTATATTACACGAGACCCTGTCTCTGTTTACATTACACTCGGCCCTGTCCCTGTTTATATTAGACTAGTCCCTGCTCTGTTTATATTACAATAGACCCTGTCTCTGTTTATTTTACACGAGGCCATGTCTCTGTTTATATTACACTAGACCCTGTCCATGTTTATATTACACGAGACCTTGTCTCTGTTTATATTACACAAGACACTCTCTCTGTTTCTATTACACTAGACCCTGTCTCTGTTTATATTACACTAGAGCCTGTCTCTGTTTATATTACACGAGTCCCTGTCTCTGTTTATATTACACAAGGCCCTGTCTCTGTTTATATTACACGAGACCCTGTCTCAGTTTATATTACACGAGACCCTGTCTCTGTTTATATGACACTAGACCCTGTCTCTGTTTATATTACACGAGGCCATGTCTCTGTTTATATTACACTAGACCTTGTCGCTGTTTATATAACACTAGGCCCTGTCCCTGTTTATATTACACTCGACCCTGTCTCTGTTTATATTACACTCGGCCCTGTCCCTGTGTATATTACACTAGACCCTGCACCTGTTTGTATTGCACTCGACCCTGTCTCTGTTTATATTACACTCGGCCCTGTCCCTGTTTATATTACACGAGACCCTGCTCTGTTTATATTTCACAAGATCCTGTCTCTCTTTATAATACACTAGACCCTGTCACTGTTTATATTACACTAGACCCTGTCACTGTTTATATTACATTGGACCCTGTCTCTGTTTATATTGCAGTCGACCCTGTCCCTGTTTATATTAGACTAGACACTGTCTCTGTTTATATTACACCAGACCTGGTCTCTGTTTATATTACACGAGACACTGTCTCTGTTGATATTACACAGGGTCATGTCTCTGTTTATATTACACTCGATCCTGTCTCTGTTTTTATTACACTAGACCCTGTCTCTGTTTATATTACTGGAGGCCATGTCTCTGTTTATATTACACTAGACCCTGTCTCTGTTTATATTACACTAGACCTTGTCCCTGTTTATGTTACACTAGACCCGGTCTCTGTTTATATTACACTCGACCCTATCTCTGTTTATATTGCACTGTACACTCTCTCTGTTTACATTACACCAGGCCCTGTCTCTGTTTATATCACACGAGACCCTGTCTCTGTTTATATTACACTAGACCCTGTCTCTGTTTATATTACACTATACTCTGTCTCTGTTTATATTACACTCGGCGCTGTCTCTGTTTATGTTACACTCGGCCCTGTTTCTGTTTATATTACATGAGACCTGTCTCTGTTTATATTACACTCGACCCTGTTTCTGTTTATATTACACTAGACCCTGTCCCTGCTTATATTACACTATACCCTGTCCCTGTTTATATTACACTAGGCCCTGTCCCTGTTTATATTACACAAGACCCTGTCTCTGTAACTATTACACTAGACCCTGTCTCTGTAACTATTACACTACTCCTGGTCTCTGTTTATATTACACTAGACACTGTCCCTGTTTATATTACACTGGACCCTGTCCCTGTTTATATTACACTAGACACTGTCTCTGTTTATATTACACTAGATCCTGTCTCTGTTTCTATTACACTCGGCCCTGTCCCTGTGTATATTACACTAGACCCTGCACCTGTTTGTATTGCACTCGACCCTGTCCCTGTTTATATTACACTAGACCCTGTCTCTGTTTATATTACACTCGACCTGTCTCTGTTTATATTACACTCGACCTGTCTCTGTTTATATTACAATAGACCCTGTCTCTGTTTATATTACACGATGCCATATCTCTGTTTATATTACACTAGACACTGTCCTTATTTATATTACACGAGACCTTGTCTCTGTTTATATTACACGAGACCCTGTCTCTGTTTCTATTACACTAGACCGTGTCTCTGTTTCTATTACACTAGACCCTGTCTCAGTTTATATTACACGAGGCCCTGTCTCTGTTTATATTACACGAGGCCATGTCTCTGTTTATATTACACTAGACCCTGTCTCTGTTTATATTACACTAGACCTTGTCCCTGTTTATGTTACACGAGACCCGGTCTCTGTTTATATTACACTCGACACTTTCTCTGTTTATATTACATTAGAGTCTGTCTTTGTTTACATTACACTCGGCCCTGTCTTTGTTTATATTACACTAGACTTGTCGCTGTTAATATTACACTAGACCCTATCTCTGTTTATATTGCACTGTACACTCTCTCTGTTTACATTACACCAGGCCCTGTCTCTGTTTATATTACACGAGACCCTGCTCTGTTTATATTTCCCGAGACCCTGTCTCTATTTATAATACACTAGACCCTGTCACTGTTTATATTACACTTGACCCTGTCACTGTTTATATTACACGAGACCCTGTCTCTGTTTATATTGCAGTAGACCCTGTCGCTGTTTATATTACACTAGACCCTGTCTCTGTTTATATTAGACTAGACACTGTTTCTGTTTATATTACACTAGACCTGTCTGTTTATATTACACTCGACCCTGTTTCTGTTTATATTACACTAGACCCTGTCCCTGCTTATATTACACTATACCCTGTCCCTGTTTATATTACACTCGGCCCTGTCCCTGTTTATATTACACGAGACCCTGCTCTGTTTATATTTCACGACACCCTGTCTCTATTTATAATACACTAGACCCTGTCACTGTTTATATTACACTTGACCCTGTCACTGTTTATATTACACTAGACCCTGTCTCTGTTTATATTAGACTAGACACTGTCTCTGTTTATATTACACCAGACCTGGTCTCTGTTTATATTACACGAGACACTGTCTCTGTTGATATTACACGAGGTCATATCTCTGTTTATATTACACTCGATCCTGTCTCTGTTTTTATGACACTAGACCCGGTCTCTGATTATATTACACTCGACCCTTTCTCTGTTTATATTACACTAGACCCTGTGTCTGTTTATATTACACTCGGCCCTGTCTCTGTTTATATTGCACTAGACACTGTCCCTGTTTATATTACACTGGAGCCTGTCCCTGTTTATATTACACGAGACTCTATCTCTCTTTATATTACACTGGACCCTGTACCTGTTTGTATTACACTTGGCCCTGTCCCCGTTTATATTACACTCGACCCTGCACCTGTTTATATTACACTAGACCTGTCTCTGTTTATATTACACTCGACCCTATCTCTGTTTATATTGCACGAGACGCTGTGTCTGTTTACATGACACCAGGCCCTGTCTCTGTTTATATTACACGAGACCCTGTCTCTGTTTATATTACACTAGACCCTGTCTCTGTTTGTATTACACTAGACCCTGTCTCTGTTTATATTACACTATACTCTGTCTCTGTTTATATTACACTCGGCGCTGTCTCTGTTTATATTACACTCGGCCCTGTTTCTGTTTATATTACACTGGACCTGTCTCTGTTTATATTACACTCGACCCTGTTTCTGTATATATTACACTCGACCCTGCACCTGTTCATATTACACTAGACCCTGTCTCTGTTTATATTACACTCGACCCTGTCTCTGTTTACATTACACTCGGCCCTGTCCCTGTTTATATTAGACTAGTCCCTGCTCTGTTTATATTACACGAGACCCTGTCTCTGTTTATATTACACAAGACCCTGTCTCTGTTTATATTACGCTGCACCCTGTCTCTGTTTATATTACACTCGACCCTGCACCTGTTTATATTACACTAGACCCTGTCTCTGTTTATATGACACTAGACCCTGTCCCTGTTTATATTACACTCGGCCCTGTCCCTGTTTATATTAGACTAGTCCCTGCTCTGTTTATATTACACTAGACCCTGTCTCTGTTTATATTACACGAGACCCTGTCTCTGTTTATATTACACTGCACCCTGTCTCTGTTTATATTACACTCGACACTGTCTCTGTTTATATTACACAAGACCCTGTCACTGTTTACATTACACTAGACCCGATCTCTGTTTATATTACACTATACCCTGTCTCTGTTTATATTACACTGGACCCTGTCCCTGTTTATATTACACTAGACACTGTCCCTGTTTATATTACACTAGACATTGTCCCTGTTTATATGTCCCTGTTTAGATTACACAAGACCCTGTCTCTGTTTATATTACACTAGACCCTGCTCTGTTTATATTACACTCGACCCTGTCTCTGTTTCTATTACACGAGGCCCTGTCCCTGTGTATATTACACTTCACCTTGTCTCTGTTTATATTACACTCGACCCTGCTCCTGTTTATATGACACTAGACCCTGTCTCTGTTTATATTACACTAGGCCTTGTCTCTGTTTATATTACACCAGACCCTGTCTCTGTTTATATTGCACTAGACCCTGTCTCTGTTTGTATTACACGAGACCATGTCTCTGTTTATATTACACAAGACCTTGTCACTGTTTATATTACACGAGACCCTGTCTCCGTTTATATTACACTAGACCTCGTCTCTGTTAATATTACACTAGGCCCTGTCTCTGTTTATATTATACGAGACCCTGTCTCTGTTTATATTACCCTAGACCCTGTCTCTGTTTGTATTACACTAGACCCTGCTCTGTTTATATTACACGATACTCTGTCTCTGTTTATATTACACGAGACCCTGTCTCCGTTTATATTACACTAGACCTCGTCTCTGTTAATATTACACTAGGCCCTGTCTCTGTTTATATTATACGAGGCCATGTCTCTGTTTATATTACACTAGACCCTGTCCATGTTTATATTACACGAGACCTTGTCTCTGTTTATATTACACTAGACCCTGTCTCTGTTTCAATTACACTAGACCCTGTCTCTGTTTATATTACACTAGAGCCTGTCTCTGTTTATATTACACGAGGCCCTGTCTCTGTTTATATTACACCAGACCCTGTCTCTGTTTATATTGCACTAGACCCTGTCTCTGTTTGTATTACACGAGGCCATGTCTCTGTTTATATTACATGAGACCTTGTCACTGTTTATATTACACGAGACCCTGTCTCCGTTTATATTACACTAGACTTCGTCTCTGTTAATATTACACTAGGCCCTGTCTCTGTTTATATTATATGAGACCCTGTCTCTGTTTATAATACCCTAGACCCTGTCTCTGTTTGTATTACACTAGACCCTGCTCTGTTTATATTACACGATACTCTGTCTCTGTTTATATTACACTAGGCGCTGTCTCTGTTTATATTACACAAGGCCCTGTCTATGTTTATATTACACGAGACCCTGTCTCTGTTTATATTACACGAGACCCTGTCACTGTTTATATTACACTAGACCCTGTCACTGTTTATATTACACTAGACCCTGTCTCTGTTTATATTACACGAGGCCATGTCTCTGTTTATATTACACTAGACCTTGTCGCTGTTTATATAACACTAGGCCCTGTCCCTGTTTATATTACACTCGACCCTGTCTCTGTTTATATTACACTCGGCCCTGTCCCTGTGTATATTACACTCGACCCTGCACCTGTTTGTATTGCACTCGACCCTGTCTCTGTTTATATTACACTCGGCCCTGTCCCTGTTTATATTACACGAGACCCTGCTCTGTTTATATTTCACAAGATCCTGTCTCTATTTATAATACACTAGACCCTGTCACTGTTTATATTACACTAGACCCTGTCACTGTTTATATTACACTAGACCCTGTCTCTGTTTATATTGCAGTCGACCCTGTCCCTGTTTATATTAGACTAGACACTGTCTCTGTTTATATTACACAAGGCCATGTCTCTGTTTATATTACACTCGATCCTGTCTCTGTTTTTATTACACTAGACCCTGTCTCTGTTTATATTACTGGAGGCCATGTCTCTGTTTATATTACACTAGACCCTGTCTCTGTTTATATTACACTAGACCTTGTCCCTGTTTATGTTACACTAGACCTGGTCTCTGTTTATATTACACTCGACCCTATCTCTGTTTATATTGCACTGTACACTCTCTCTGTTTACATTACACCAGGCCCTGTCTCTGTTTATATTACACGAGACCCTGTCTCTGTTTATATTACACTATACTCTGTCTCTGTTTATATTACACTCGGCGCTGTCTCTGTTTATATTACACTATACTCTGTCTCTGTTTATATTACACTCGGCGCTGTCTCTGTTTATGTTGCACTCGGCCCTGTTTCTGTTTATATTACACGAGACCTGTCTCTGTTTATGTTACACTCGACCCTGTTTCTGTTTATATTACACTAGACCCTGTCCCTGCTTATATTACACTATACCCTGTCCCTGTTTATATTACACTAGGCCCTGTCCCTGTTTATATTACACAAGACCCTGTCTCTGTAACTATTACACTAGACCCTGTCTCTGTTTATATTACACTGCACCCTGTCTCTGTTTATATTACACTCGACACTGTCTCTGTTTATATTACACAAGACCCTGTCTCTGTTTATATTACACAAGACCCTGTCTCTGTTTACATTACACTAGACCCGATCTCTGTTTATATTACACTATACCCTGTCTCTGTTTATATTACACTGGACCCTGTCCCTGTTTATATTACACTAGACACCGTCCCTGTTTATATTACACTAGACATTGTCCCTGTTTATATGTCCCTGTTTAGATTACACGAGACCCTGTCTCTGTTTATATTACACTAGACCCTGCTCTGTTTATATTACACTCGACCCTGTCTCTGTTTCTATTACACGAGGCCCTGTCCCTGTGTATATTACACTTCACCTTGTCTCTGTTTATATTACACTCGACCCTGCTCCTGTTTATATGACACTAGACCCTGTCTCTGTTTCTATTACACGAGACCCTGTCCCTGTTTATATTACACTCGGCCCTGTCTCTGTTTATATTACACTAGACCCTATCTCTGTTTATTTAACACTAGGCCCTGTCTCTGTTTATATTACACCAGACCCTGTCTCTGTTTATATTGCACTAGACCCTGTCTCTGTTTGTATTACACGAGGCCATGTCTCTGTTTATATTACAAGAGACCTTGTCTCTGTTTGTATTACACTAGACCCTGTCTCTGTTTATATTACACGATACTCTGTCTCTGTTTATATTACACTAGGTGCTGTCTCTGTTTATATTACACTTGGCCCTGTCTCTGTTTATATTACACTAGACCTGTCTCTGTTTATATTACAATAGAACCTGTCTCTGTTTATATTACACGAGGCCATGTCTCTGTTTATATTACACTAGACCCTGTCCATGTTTATATTACACGAGACCTTGTCTCTGTTTATATTACACTAGATCCTGTCTCTGTTTATATTACACGAGGCCCTGTCTCTGTTTATATTACACAAGGCCCTGTCTCTGTTTATATTACACGAGACCCTGTCTCTGTTTACATTACACGAGACCCTGTCTCTGTTTATATTACACGAGGCCATGTCTCTGTTTATATTACACGAGGCCATGTCTCTGTTTATATTACACTAGACCTTGTCGCTGTTTATATTACACGAGACTCTGTCTCTGTTTATATTACACTAGACCCTATCTCTGTTTATTTAACACTAGGCCCTGTCTCTGTTTATATTACACCAGACCCTGTCTCTGTTTATATTGCACTAGACCCTGTCTCTGTTTGTATTACACGAGGCCATGTCTCTGTTTATATTACAAGAGACCTTGTCTCTGTTTGTATTACACTAGACCCTGTCTCTGTTTATATTACACGATACTCTGTCTCTGTTTATATTACACGAGGTGCTGTCTCTGTTTATATTACACTTGGCCCTGTCTCTGTTTATATTACACTAGACCTGTCTCTGTTTATATTACAATAGAACCTGTCTCTGTTTATATTACACGAGGCCATGTCTCTGTTTATATTACACTAGACCCTGTCCATGTTTATATTACACGAGACCTTGTCTCTGTTTATATTACACTAGACCCTGTCTCTGTTTCTATTACACGAGGCCCTGTCTCTGTTTATATTACACAAGGCCCTGTCTCTGTTTATATTACACGAGACCCTGTCTCTGTTTATATTACACGAGACCCTGTCTCTGTTTATATTACACGAGGCCATGTCTCTGTTTATATTACACGAGGCCATGTCTCTGTTTATATTACACTAGACCTTGTCGCTGTTTATATTACACGAGACTCTGTCTCTGTTTATATTACACTAGACCCTTTCCCTGCTTATATTACACTATACCCTGTCCTTGTTTATATAACACTAGGCCCTGTCCCTGTTTATATTACACTCGACCCTGTCTCTGTTTATATTACACGAGACCTTGTCTCTGTTTATATTACACTAGACCCTGTCTCTGTTTATATTGCACTAGACCCTGTCTCTGTTTATATTACACGAGGCCATGTCTCTGTTTATATTACACTAGACCTTGTCGCTGTTTATATTGCACTAGACCCTGTCTCCGTTTATATTACACTAGGCCCTGTCTCTGTTTATATTACACGAGACCCTGTCTCTGTTTATATTACACGAGACCCTGTCTCTGTTTATATTACACTAGACCCTGTCCCTGCTTATATTACACTATACCCTGTCCATGTTTATATAACACTAGGCCCTGTCCCTGTTTATATTACACTCGACCCTGTCTCTGTTTATATTACACTCGGCCCTGTCCCTGTGTATATTACACTAGACCCTGCACCTGTTTGTATTGCACTCGACCCTGTCTCTGTTTATATTACACTCGGCCCTGTCCCTGTTTATATTACACGAGACCCTGCTCTGTTTATATTTCACGAGACCCTGTCTCTATTTATAATACACTACACCCTGTCACTGTTTATATTACACTAGACCCTGTCACTGTTTATATTACACTAGACCCTGTCTCTGTTTATATTGCAGTCGACCCTGTCCCTGTTTATATTAGACTAGACACTGTCTCTGATTATATTAGACTAGACACTGTCTCTGTTTATATTACACCAGACCTGGTCTCTGTTTATATTACACGAGACACTGTCTCTGTTGATATTACACAAGGCCATGTCTCTCTTTATATTACACTCGATCCTGTCTCTGTTTTTATTACACGAGGCTATGTCTCTGTTTATATTACACGAGACCCTGTCTCTGTTTATATTACACTAGACCCTGTCTCTGTTTATATTACACTATACTCTGTTTATATTACACTCGGCGCTGTCTCTGTTTATGTTACACTCGGCCCTGTTTCTGTTTATATTACATGAGACCCTGTCTCTGTTTATATTACACTATACTCTGTCTCTGTTTATATTACACTCAGCCCTGTCTCTGTTTATGTTACACTCGGCCCTGTTTCTGTTTATATTACACTAGACCTGTCTCTGTTTATATTACACTCGACCCTGTTTCTGTTTATATTACACTAGACCCTGTCCCTGCTTATATTACACTATACCCTGTCCCTGTTTATATTACACTAGGCCCTGTCCCTGTTTATATTACACAAGACCCTGTCTCTGTAACTATTACACTAGACCCTGTCTCTGTTTATATTACACTACTCCTGGTCTCTGTTTATATTACACTAGACACTGTCCCTGTTTATATTACACTGGACCCTGTCCCTGTTTATATTACACTAGACACTGTCCCTGTTTATATTACACTGGACCCTGTCCCTGTTTATATTACACTAGACACTGTCTCTGTTTGTATTACACTTGACCCTGTCACTGTTTATATTACACTAGGCCCTGTCCCTGTTTATATTACACGAGACCCTGTCTCTGTTTATATTACACTAGACCCTGTCTCTGTTTATATTACACTAGACCTTGTCCCTGTTTATGTTACACTAGACCCGGTCTCTGTTTATATTACACTCGACCCTTTCTCTGTTTATATTACATTAGACCCTGTCTTTGTTTACATTACACTCGGCCCTGTCTTTGTTTATATTACACTAGACCTTGTCGCTGTTTATTTTTACACTAGACCCTGTCCCTGCTTATATTACACTATACCCTGTCTCTGTTTATATTACACTAGACCTTGTCCCTGTTTATGTTACACTAGACCCGGTCTCTGTTTATATTACACTCGACCCTTTCTCTGTTTATATTACATTAGACCCTGTCTTTGTTTACATTACACTCGGCCCTGTCTTTGTTTATATTACACTAGACCTTGTCGCTGTTTATTTTTACACTAGACCCTGTCCCTGTTTATATTACACTGGACCCTGTCCCTGTTTATATTACACTAGACACTGTCTCTGTTTATATTACACTTGACCCTGTCACTGTTTATATTACACTAGGCCCTGTCCCAGTTTATATTACACTAGACCCTGCACCTGTTTGTATTGCACTCGACCCTGTCTCTGTTTATATTACACTAGACCCTGTCTCTGTTTATATTACACTAGACCCTGTCTCTGTTTCTATTACACTCGGCCCTGTCCCTGTGTATATTACACTAGACCCTGCACCTGTTTGTATTGCACTCGACCCTGTCTCTGTTTATATTACACTAGACCCTGTCTCTGTTTATATTACACTAGACCCTGTCTCTGTTTATATTACACTCGGCCCTGTCCCTGTTTATATTACACGAGACCCTGCTCTGTTTATATTTCACGAGACCCTGTCTCTATTTATAATAAACTAGACCCTGTCACTGTTTATATTACACTTGACCCTGTCACTGTTTATATTACACTAGACCCTGTCTCTGTTTATATTGCAGTAGACCCTGTCGCTGTTTATATTACACTAGACCCTGTCTCTGTTTATATTACACTAGACCCTGTCTCTGTTTATATTACACTAGACCCTGTCTCTGTTTATATTACACTAGACCCTGTCTCTGTTTATATTACACTAGGCCCTGTCTCTGTTTATATTACACTAGGCCCTGTCTCTGTTTATATTACACTCGGCCCTGTCTCTGTTTATATTACACTCGGCCCTGTCTCTGTTTATATTACACCAGCCCTGGTCTCTGTTTATATTACACTCGATCCTGTCTCTGTTTTTATGACACTAGACCCGGTCTCTGATTATATTACACTCGACCCTTTCTCTGTTTATATTACACTAGACCCTGTGTCTGTTTATATTACACTCGGCCCTGTCTCTGTTTATATTAAATTAGACCCTGTCTCTGTTCATATTACACTATACTGTGTCTCTGTTTATATTACATGAGGCGCTGTCTCTGTTTATATTACACTCGGCCCTGTCTCTGTTTATATTACACTCGTCCTGGTCTCTGTTTATATTGCACTAGACACTGTCCCTGTTTATATTACACTGGAGCCTGTCCCTCTTTATATTACACTAGACTCTATCTCTCTTTATATTACACTGGACCCTGGACCTGTTTGTATTACACTTGGCCCTGTCCCCGTTTATATTACACTCGACCCTGCACCTGTTTATATTGCACTATACGCTGTCTCTGTTTATATTACACTCGTCCTGGTCTCTGTTTATATTGCACTAGACACTGTCCCTGTTTATATTGCACTAGACCCTGTCCCTGTTTATATTACACTCGGCCCTGTCCCTGTTTATATTAGACTAGTCCCTGCTCTGTTTATATTACACTAGACCCTGTCTCTGTTTATATTACACGAGACCCTGTCTCTGTTTATATTACACTGCACCCTGTCTCTGTTTATATTACACTGCACCCTGTCCCTGTTTATATTACACTGGACCCTGTCCCTGTGTATATTACACTCGACACTGTCTCTGTTTATATTACACAAGACCCTGTCTCTGTTTACATTACACTAGACCCGATCTCTGTTTATATTACACTATACCCTGTCTCTGTTTATATTACACTGGACCCTGTCCCTGTTTATATTACACTAGACACTGTCCCTGTTTATATTACACTAGACATTGTCCCTGTTTATCTGTCCCTGTTTAGATTGCACGAGACGCTGTCTCTGTTTATATTACACTAGACCCTGCTCTGTTTATATTACACTCGACCCTGTCTCTGTTTCTATTACACGAGGCCCTGTCCCTGTGTATATTACACTTCACCTTGTCTCTGTTTATATTACACGAGACCCTGTCTCTGTTGATATTGCACTAGACCCTGTCTCTGTTTGTATTACACGAGGCCATGTCTCTGTTTATATTACACGAGACATTGTCACTGTTTATATTACACTAGACCCTGTCTCCGTTTATATTACACTAGACCCAGTCTCTGTTTATATTACACTCGGCCCTCTCTCTGTTTATATTATACGAGACCCTGTCTCTGTTTATATTACCCTAGACCCTGTCTCTGTTTATATTACACGATACTCTGTCTCTGTTTATATTACACTAGGTGCTGTCTCTGTTTATATTACACTTGGCCCTGTCTCTGTTTATATTACACTAGACCTGTCTCTGTTTATATTACAATAGACACTGTCTCTGTTTATATTACACGAGGCCCTGTCTCTGTTTATATTACACTAGACCCTGTCCATGTTTATATTACACGAGACCTTGTCTCTGTTTATATTACACTAGACCCTGTCTCTGTTTCTATTACACTAGACCCTGTCTCTGTTTCTACTACACTAGACCCTGTCTCTCTTTATATTACAATAGACCCTGTCCCTGTTTACATTACACTAGACCCTGTCTCTGTTTATATTACACTAGACACTGTCCCTGTTTTTATTACATTAGACCCTGTCTTTGTTTACATTGCAACTCGGCCCTGTCTCTGTTTATATTACACTAGACCCTGTCTCTGTTTATATTACACTAGACCCTGTTTCTGTTTATATTACACTAGACCCTGTCTCTGTTTATATTACACGAGACCCTGTCTCTGTTTATATTACACGAGACCCTGTCTCTGTTTATATTACACTAGACCCTGTCTCTGTTTATATTACACGAGGCCATGTCTCTGTTTATATTACACTAGACCCTGTCCCTGCTTATATTACACTATACCCTGTCCATGTTTATATAACACTAGGCCCTGTCCCTGTTTATATTACACTCGACCCTGTCTCTGTTTATATTACACTCGGCCCTGTCCCTGTGTATATTACACTAGACCCTGCACCTGTTTGTATGGCACTCGACCCTGTCTCTGTTTATATTACACTAGACCTTGTCCCTGTTTATGTTACACTAGACCCGGTCTCTGTTTATATTACACTCGACCCTTTCTCTGTTTATATTACATTAGACCCTGTCTTTGTTTACATTACACTCGGCCCTGTCTTTGTTTATATTACACTAGACCTTGTCGCTGTTTATTTTTACACTAGACCCTGTCCCTGTTTATATTACACTGGACCCTGTCCCTGTTTATATTACACTAGACACTGTCTCTGTTTATATTACACTTGACCCTGTCACTGTTTATATTACACTAGGCCCTGTCCCAGTTTATATTACACTAGACCCTGCACCTGTTTGTATTGCACTCGACCCTGTCTCTGTTTATATTACACTAGACCCTGTCTCTGTTTATATTACACTAGACCCTGTCTCTGTTTCTATTACACTCGGCCCTGTCCCTGTGTATATTACACTAGACCCTGCACCTGTTTGTATTGCACTCGACCCTGTCTCTGTTTATATTACACTAGACCCTGTCTCTGTTTATATTACACTAGACCCTGTCTCTGTTTATATTACACTCGGCCCTGTCCCTGTTTATATTACACGAGACCCTGCTCTGTTTATATTTCACGAGACCCTGTCTCTATTTATAATAAACTAGACCCTGTCACTGTTTATATTACACTTGACCCTGTCACTGTTTATATTACACTAGACCCTGTCTCTGTTTATATTGCAGTAGACCCTGTCGCTGTTTATATTACACTAGACCCTGTCTCTGTTTATATTACACTAGACCCTGTCTCTGTTTATATTACACTAGACCCTGTCTCTGTTTATATTACACTAGACCCTGTCTCTGTTTATATTACACTAGGCCCTGTCTCTGTTTATATTACACTAGGCCCTGTCTCTGTTTATATTACACTCGGCCCTGTCTCTGTTTATATTACACTCGGCCCTGTCTCTGTTTATATTACACCAGCCCTGGTCTCTGTTTATATTACACTCGATCCTGTCTCTGTTTTTATGACACTAGACCCGGTCTCTGATTATATTACACTCGACCCTTTCTCTGTTTATATTACACTAGACCCTGTGTCTGTTTATATTACACTCGGCCCTGTCTCTGTTTATATTAAATTAGACCCTGTCTCTGTTCATATTACACTATACTGTGTCTCTGTTTATATTACATGAGGCGCTGTCTCTGTTTATATTACACTCGGCCCTGTCTCTGTTTATATTACACTAGACCCTGTCTCTGTTTATATTACACTGGACCCTGTCCCTGCTTATATTACACTATACCCTGTCCATGTTTATATTACACTAGGCCCTGTCCCTGTTTATATTACACTCGACCCTGTCTCTGTTTATATTACACTCGTCCTGGTCTCTGTTTATATTGCACTAGACACTGTCCCTGTTTATATTACACTGGAGCCTGTCCCTCTTTATATTACACTAGACTCTATCTCTCTTTATATTACACTGGACCCTGGACCTGTTTGTATTACACTTGGCCCTGTCCCCGTTTATATTACACTCGACCCTGCACCTGTTTATATTGCACTATACGCTGTCTCTGTTTATATTACACTCGTCCTGGTCTCTGTTTATATTGCACTAGACACTGTCCCTGTTTATATTGCACTAGACCCTGTCCCTGTTTATATTACACTCGGCCCTGTCCCTGTTTATATTAGACTAGTCCCTGCTCTGTTTATATTACACTAGACCCTGTCTCTGTTTATATTACACGAGACCCTGTCTCTGTTTATATTACACTGCACCCTGTCTCTGTTTATATTACACTGCACCCTGTCCCTGTTTATATTACACTGGACCCTGTCCCTGTGTATATTACACTCGACACTGTCTCTGTTTATATTACACAAGACCCTGTCTCTGTTTACATTACACTAGACCCGATCTCTGTTTATATTACACTATACCCTGTCTCTGTTTATATTACACTGGACCCTGTCCCTGTTTATATTACACTAGACACTGTCCCTGTTTATATTACACTAGACATTGTCCCTGTTTATCTGTCCCTGTTTAGATTGCACGAGACGCTGTCTCTGTTTATATTACACTAGACCCTGCTCTGTTTATATTACACTCGACCCTGTCTCTGTTTCTATTACACGAGGCCCTGTCCCTGTGTATATTACACTTCACCTTGTCTCTGTTTATATTACACGAGACCCTGTCTCTGTTGATATTGCACTAGACCCTGTCTCTGTTTGTATTACACGAGGCCATGTCTCTGTTTATATTACACGAGACATTGTCACTGTTTATATTACACTAGACCCTGTCTCCGTTTATATTACACTAGACCCAGTCTCTGTTTATATTACACTCGGCCCTCTCTCTGTTTATATTATACGAGACCCTGTCTCTGTTTATATTACCCTAGACCCTGTCTCTGTTTATATTACACGATACTCTGTCTCTGTTTATATTACACTAGGTGCTGTCTCTGTTTATATTACACTTGGCCCTGTCTCTGTTTATATTACACTAGACCTGTCTCTGTTTATATTACAATAGACACTGTCTCTGTTTATATTACACGAGGCCCTGTCTCTGTTTATATTACACTAGACCCTGTCCATGTTTATATTACACGAGACCTTGTCTCTGTTTATATTACACTAGACCCTGTCTCTGTTTCTATTACACTAGACCCTGTCTCTGTTTCTACTACACTAGACCCTGTCTCTCTTTATATTACAATAGACCCTGTCCCTGTTTACATTACACTAGACCCTGTCTCTGTTTATATTACACTAGACACTGTCCCTGTTTTTATTACATTAGACCCTGTCTTTGTTTACATTGCAACTCGGCCCTGTCTCTGTTTATATTACACTAGACCCTGTCTCTGTTTATATTACACTAGACCCTGTTTCTGTTTATATTACACTAGACCCTGTCTCTGTTTATATTACACGAGACCCTGTCTCTGTTTATATTACACGAGACCCTGTCTCTGTTTATATTACACTAGACCCTGTCTCTGTTTATATTACACGAGGCCATGTCTCTGTTTATATTACACTAGACCCTGTCCCTGCTTATATTACACTATACCCTGTCCATGTTTATATAACACTAGGCCCTGTCCCTGTTTATATTACACTCGACCCTGTCTCTGTTTATATTACACTCGGCCCTGTCCCTGTGTATATTACACTAGACCCTGCACCTGTTTGTATGGCACTCGACCCTGTCTCTGTTTATATTACACTAGACCCTGTCACTGTTTATATTACAATAGACCCTGTCCCTGTTTATATTACACGAGGCCCTGTCTCTGTTTATATTACACAAGGCCCTGTCTCTGTTTATATTACACTAGACACTGTCCCTGTTTTTATTACATTAGACCCTGTCTTTGTTTACATTGCAACTCGGCCCTGTCTCTGTTTATATTACACTAGACACTGTCACTGTTTATATTACACTAGACACTGTCCCTGTTTTTATTACATTAGACCCTGTCTTTGTTTACATTGCAACTCGGCCCTGTCTCTGTTTATATTACACTACACATTGTCACTGTTTATATTACACTAGACCCTGTCTCTGTTTATATTACACTAGACCCTGTCTCTGTTTATATTACACGAGACCCTGTCTCTGTTTATCTTACACTAGACCCTGTCTCTGTTTATATTACACGAGGCCATGTCTCTGTTTATATTGCACTAGACCCTGTCTCTGTTTATATTACACTAGGCCCTGTCTCTGTTTATATTACACTAGACCCTGTCCCTGCTTATATTACACTATACCCTGTCCATGTTTATATAACACTAGGCCCTGTCCCTGTTTATATTACACTCGACCCTGTCTCTGTTTATATTACACTCGGCCCTGTCCCTGTGTATATTACACGAGACCCTGCACCTGTTTGTATGGCACTCGACCCTGTCTCTGTTTATATAACACTAGACCCTGTCTCTGTTTATATTACACTCGGCCCTGTCCCTGTTTATATTACACTCGACCCTGTCTCTGTTTATATTACACTCGGCCCTGTCCCTGTGTATATTACACTAGACCCTGCACCTGTTTGTATGGCACTCGACCCTGTCTCTGTTTATATTACACTAGACCCTGTCACTGTTTATATTACACTAGACCCTGTATCTGTTTATATTACACGAGACACTGTCCCTGTTTTTATTACATTTGACCCTGTCTTTGTTTACATTGCAACTCGGCCCTGTCTCTGTTTATATTACACTAGACACTGTCACTGTTTATATTACACTAGACACTGTCCCTGTTTTTATTACATTAGACCCTGTCTTTGTTTACATTGCAACTCGGCCCTGTCTCTGTTTATATTACACTAGACACTGTCACTGTTTATATTACACTAGACCCTGTCTCTGTTTATATTACACTAGACCCTGTCTCTGTTTATATTACACTAGACCCTGTCTCTGTTTATATTACACGAGACGCTGTCTCTCATTATATTACACTAGACCCTGTCTCTCTTTATATTACACGAGGCCCTGTCTCTGTTTATATTACACAAGGCCCTGTCTCTGTTTATATTACACTAGACACTGTCCCTGTTTTTATTACATTAGACCCTGTCTCTGTTTATATTACAATAGAACCTGTCCCTGTTTACATTACACTCGACCCTGTCTCTGTTTATATTACACTAGACACTGTCCGTGTTTTTATTACATTAGACCCTGTCTTTGTTTACATTGCAACTCGGCCCTGTCTCTGTTTATATTACACTAGACCCTGTCTCTGTTTATATTACACTAGGCACTGTCGCTGTTTATATTACACTAGACACTGTCTCTGTTTATATTACACCGGACCTGGTCTCTGTTTATATTACACGAGACACTGTCTCTGTTTTTATTACACTAGAACCTGTCTCTGTTTATATTACACGAGGCCCTGTCTCTGTTTATATTACACAAGGCCCTGTCTCTGTTTATATTACACTAGACCTGGTCTCTGTTTATATTACAATAGACCCTGTCCCTGTTTATATTACACTAGACCCTGTCTCTGTTTATATTACACTAGACACTGTCCCTGTTTTTATTACATTAGACCCTGTCTTTGTTTACATTGCAACTCGGCCCTGTCTCTGTTTATATTACACTAGACCCTGTCTCTGTTTATATTACACTAGACCTTGTCGCTGTTTATATTGCACTAGACCCTGTCTCTGTTTATATTACACTAGGCCCTGTCTCTGTTTAAATTACACGAGACCCTGTCTCTGTTTATATTACACTAGACCCTGTCCCTGTTTATATTACATTCGGCCCTGTCTCTGTTTATATTACATTCGGCCCTGTCTCTGTTTATATTACACTAGGCCCTATCTCTGTTTATATTACACTAGACCCTGTCTCTGTTTATATTAAACTCGGCCCTGTCCCTGCTTATATTACACTATACCCTGTCCATGTTTATATAACACTAGGCCCTGTCCCTGTTTATATTACACTCGACCCTGTCTCTGTTTATATTACACTCGGCCCTGTCCCTGTGTATATTACACGAGACCCTGCACCTGTTTGTATGGCACTCGACCCTGTCTCTGTTTATATAACACTAGACCCTGTCTCTGTTTATATTACACTCGGCCCTGTCCCTGTTTATATTACACTCGGCCCTGTCTCTGTTTATATTACACTCGGCCCTGTCCCTGTGTATATTACACTAGACCCTGTCTCTGTTTATATTACACTCGGCCCTGTCCCTGTTTATATTACACTAGACCCTGTCTCTGTTTATATTGCAGTCGACCCTGTCCCTGTTTATATTAGACTAGACACTGTCTCTGTTTATATTACACGAGACACTGTCTCTGTTTATATTACACCGGACCTGGTCTCTGTTTATATTACACTCGATCCTGTCCCTGTTTATGTTACACTAGACCCGGTCTCTGTTTATATTACACTCGACCTTTTCTCTGTTTATATTACACTAGACCCTGTGTCTGTTTATATTACACTCGGCCCTGTCTCTGTTTATATTGCACTAGACCCTGTCTCTGTTTATATTACACGAGACCTTGTCCCTGTTTATGTTACACTAGACCCGGTCTCTGTTTATATTACACTCGGCCCTTTCTCTGTTTATATTACACTAGACCCTGTCTCTGTTCATATTACACTATACTCTGTCTCTGTTTATATTACACGAGGCGCTGTCTCTGTTTATATTACACTCGGCCCTGTCTCTGTTTATATTACACTAGACCCGTCTCTGTTTATATTACAATGGACCCTGTCTCTGTTTATATTACACTAGACCCTGTCCCTGCTTATATTACACTAGGCCCTGTCCCTGTTTATATTACACTCGACCCTGTCTCTGTTTATATTACACTCGTCCTGGTCTCTGTTTATATTACACTAGACACTGTCGCTGTTTATATTACACTGGAGCCTGTCCCTGTTTATATTACACTAGACCCTGTCTCTGTTTATATTACACTAGACCCTATCTCTGTTTATATTGCACTATACGCTGTCTCTGTTTACATTACACCAGGCCCTGTCTCTGTTTATATTACACGAGGCCCTGTCTCTGTTTATATTACACTATACTCTGTCTCTGTTTATATTACACTCGGCGCTGTCTCTGTTTATATTACACTCGGCCCTGTTTCTGTTTATATTACACTGGACCTGTCTCTGTTTATATGACACTAGACCCTGTCTCTGTTTATATGACACTAGACCCTGTCCCTGTTTATATTACACTCGGCCCTGTCCCTGTTTATATTAGACTCGTCCCTGCTCTGTTTATATTACACTAGACCCTGTCTCTGTTTATATTACACGAGACCCTGTCTCTGTTTATATTACACTGCACCCTGTCTCTGTTTATATTACACTCGACACTGTCTCTGTTTATATTACACAAGACCCTGTCTCTGTTTACATTACACTATACCCTGTCTCTGTTAATATTACACTGGACCCTGTCCCTGTTTATATTACACTAGACACTGTCCCTGTTTATATTACACTAGACATTGTCCCTGTTTATATGTCCCTGTTTAGATTACACGAGACCCTGTCTCTGTTTATATTACAAGAGGCCCTGTCCCTGTGTATATTACACTTCACCTTGTCTCTGTTTATATTACACTCGACCCTGCTCCTGTTTATATGACACTAGACCCTGTCTCTGTTTATATTACACTGCACCCTGTCTCTGTTTATATTACACTCGACACTGTCTCTGTTTATATTACACAAGACCCTGTCTCTGTTTATATTACACTAGACCCTGCTCTGTTTATATTACACTCGACCCTGTCTCTGTTTCTATTACACGAGGCCCTGTCCCTGTGTATATTACACTTCACCTTGTCTCTGTTTATATTACACCAGACCCTGTCTCTGTTTATATTACACGAGACCTTGTCACTGTTTATATTACACTAGACCCTGTCTCCGTTTATATTACACTAGACCCAGTCTCTGTTTATATTACACTAGGCGCTGTCACTGTTTATATTACACTTGGCCCTGTCTCTGTTTATATTACACTAGACCTGTCTCTGTTTATATTACAATAGACCCTGTCTCTGTTTATATTACACGAGGCCATGTCTCTGTTTATATTACACTAGACCCTGTCCATGTTTATATTACACGAGACCTTGTCTCTGTTTATATTACACTAGACCCTGTCTCTGTTTCTATTACACTAGACCCTGTCTCTCTTTATATTACACTAGACCCTGTCTCTCTTTATATTACACGAGGCCTTGTCTCTGTTTATATTGCACAAGGCCCTGTCTCTGTTTATATTACACTAGACCTGGTCTCTGTTTATATTACAATAGACCCTGTCCCTGTTTATATTACACTAGACCCTGTCTCTGTTTATATTACACTAGACACTGTCCCTGTTTTTATTACATTAGAACCTGTCTTTGTTTGCACTGCAACTCGGCCCTGTCTCTGTTTATATTACACTAGACACTGTCTCTGTTTATATTACACTAGACCCTGTCTCTGTTTATATTACATGAGACCCTGTCTCTGTTTATATTACATGAGACCCTGTCTCTGTTTATATTACACGAGACCTTGTCACTGTTTATATTGCACTAGACCCTGTCTCTGTTTATATTACACTAGGCCCTGTCTCTGTTTATATTACACTCGGCCCTGTCCCTGTGTATATTACACGAGACCCTGCACCTGTTTGCATGGCACTCGACCCTGTCTCTGTTTATATAACACTAGACCCTGTCTCTGTTTATATTACACTCGGCCCTGTCCCTGTTTATATTGCACTCGACCCTGTCTCTGTTTATATTGCAGTCGACCCTGTCCCTGTTTATATTACACTAGACACTGTCTCTGTTTATATTACACTAGACACTGTCTCTGTTTATATTACACGAGGCCATGTCTCTGTTTATATTACACTAGGCCCTGTCTCTGTTTAAATTACACGAGACCCTGTCTCTGTTTATATTACACTAGACCCTGTCCCTGTTTATATTACATTCGGCCCTGTCTCTGTTTATATTACATTCGGCCCTGTCTCTGTTTATATTACACTAGGCCCTATCTCTGTTTATATTACACTAGACCCTGTCTCTGTTTATATTAAACTCGGCCCTGTCCCTGCTTATATTACACTATACCCTGTCCATGTTTATATAACACTAGGCCCTGTCCCTGTTTATATTACACTCGACCCTGTCTCTGTTTATATTACACTCGGCCCTGTCCCTGTGTATATTACACGAGACCCTGCACCTGTTTGTATGGCACTCGACCCTGTCTCTGTTTATATAACACTAGACCCTGTCTCTGTTTATATTACACTCGGCCCTGTCCCTGTTTATATTACACTCGGCCCTGTCTCTGTTTATATTACACTCGGCCCTGTCCCTGTGTATATTACACTAGACCCTGTCTCTGTTTATATTACACTCGGCCCTGTCCCTGTTTATATTACACTAGACCCTGTCTCTGTTTATATTGCAGTCGACCCTGTCCCTGTTTATATTAGACTAGACACTGTCTCTGTTTATATTACACGAGACACTGTCTCTGTTTATATTACACCGGACCTGGTCTCTGTTTATATTACACTCGATCCTGTCCCTGTTTATGTTACACTAGACCCGGTCTCTGTTTATATTACACTCGACCTTTTCTCTGTTTATATTACACTAGACCCTGTGTCTGTTTATATTACACTCGGCCCTGTCTCTGTTTATATTGCACTAGACCCTGTCTCTGTTTATATTACACGAGACCTTGTCCCTGTTTATGTTACACTAGACCCGGTCTCTGTTTATATTACACTCGGCCCTTTCTCTGTTTATATTACACTAGACCCTGTCTCTGTTCATATTACACTATACTCTGTCTCTGTTTATATTACACGAGGCGCTGTCTCTGTTTATATTACACTCGGCCCTGTCTCTGTTTATATTACACTAGACCCGTCTCTGTTTATATTACAATGGACCCTGTCTCTGTTTATATTACACTAGACCCTGTCCCTGCTTATATTACACTAGGCCCTGTCCCTGTTTATATTACACTCGACCCTGTCTCTGTTTATATTACACTCGTCCTGGTCTCTGTTTATATTACACTAGACACTGTCGCTGTTTATATTACACTGGAGCCTGTCCCTGTTTATATTACACTAGACCCTGTCTCTGTTTATATTACACTAGACCCTATCTCTGTTTATATTGCACTATACGCTGTCTCTGTTTACATTACACCAGGCCCTGTCTCTGTTTATATTACACGAGGCCCTGTCTCTGTTTATATTACACTATACTCTGTCTCTGTTTATATTACACTCGGCGCTGTCTCTGTTTATATTACACTCGGCCCTGTTTCTGTTTATATTACACTGGACCTGTCTCTGTTTATATGACACTAGACCCTGTCTCTGTTTATATGACACTAGACCCTGTCCCTGTTTATATTACACTCGGCCCTGTCCCTGTTTATATTAGACTCGTCCCTGCTCTGTTTATATTACACTAGACCCTGTCTCTGTTTATATTACACGAGACCCTGTCTCTGTTTATATTACACTGCACCCTGTCTCTGTTTATATTACACTCGACACTGTCTCTGTTTATATTACACAAGACCCTGTCTCTGTTTACATTACACTATACCCTGTCTCTGTTAATATTACACTGGACCCTGTCCCTGTTTATATTACACTAGACACTGTCCCTGTTTATATTACACTAGACATTGTCCCTGTTTATATGTCCCTGTTTAGATTACACGAGACCCTGTCTCTGTTTATATTACAAGAGGCCCTGTCCCTGTGTATATTACACTTCACCTTGTCTCTGTTTATATTACACTCGACCCTGCTCCTGTTTATATGACACTAGACCCTGTCTCTGTTTATATTACACTGCACCCTGTCTCTGTTTATATTACACTCGACACTGTCTCTGTTTATATTACACAAGACCCTGTCTCTGTTTATATTACACTAGACCCTGCTCTGTTTATATTACACTCGACCCTGTCTCTGTTTCTATTACACGAGGCCCTGTCCCTGTGTATATTACACTTCACCTTGTCTCTGTTTATATTACACCAGACCCTGTCTCTGTTTATATTACACGAGACCTTGTCACTGTTTATATTACACTAGACCCTGTCTCCGTTTATATTACACTAGACCCAGTCTCTGTTTATATTACACTAGGCGCTGTCACTGTTTATATTACACTTGGCCCTGTCTCTGTTTATATTACACTAGACCTGTCTCTGTTTATATTACAATAGACCCTGTCTCTGTTTATATTACACGAGGCCATGTCTCTGTTTATATTACACTAGACCCTGTCCATGTTTATATTACACGAGACCTTGTCTCTGTTTATATTACACTAGACCCTGTCTCTGTTTCTATTACACTAGACCCTGTCTCTCTTTATATTACACTAGACCCTGTCTCTCTTTATATTACACGAGGCCTTGTCTCTGTTTATATTGCACAAGGCCCTGTCTCTGTTTATATTACACTAGACCTGGTCTCTGTTTATATTACAATAGACCCTGTCCCTGTTTATATTACACTAGACCCTGTCTCTGTTTATATTACACTAGACACTGTCCCTGTTTTTATTACATTAGAACCTGTCTTTGTTTGCACTGCAACTCGGCCCTGTCTCTGTTTATATTACACTAGACACTGTCTCTGTTTATATTACACTAGACCCTGTCTCTGTTTATATTACATGAGACCCTGTCTCTGTTTATATTACATGAGACCCTGTCTCTGTTTATATTACACGAGACCTTGTCACTGTTTATATTGCACTAGACCCTGTCTCTGTTTATATTACACTAGGCCCTGTCTCTGTTTATATTACACTCGGCCCTGTCCCTGTGTATATTACACGAGACCCTGCACCTGTTTGCATGGCACTCGACCCTGTCTCTGTTTATATAACACTAGACCCTGTCTCTGTTTATATTACACTCGGCCCTGTCCCTGTTTATATTGCACTCGACCCTGTCTCTGTTTATATTGCAGTCGACCCTGTCCCTGTTTATATTACACTAGACACTGTCTCTGTTTATATTACACTAGACACTGTCTCTGTTTATATTACACGAGGCCATGTCTCTGTTTATATTACACTAGACCCTGTCTCTGTTTATATTACACGAGACCCTGTCACTGTTTATATTACACTAGACCCTGTCTCTGTTTATATTACACTAGGCCCTGTCTCTGTTTATATTACACAAGGCCCTGTCTCTGTTTATATTACACAAGGCCCTATCTCTGTTTATATTACACAAGGCCCTGTCTCTGTTTATATTACACTAGGCCCTGTCTCTGTTTATATTACACTAGGCCCTGTCTCTGTTTATATTACACTAGACCCTGTCTCTGTTTATATTACACTGGACCCTGTCTCTCTTTATATTACACTGCACCCTGTCTCTGTTTATATCACACTAGAACCTTTCTCTATTTATATTACACTAAGCCCTGTCCCTGTTTATATTGCACTAGACCATATCTCTGTTTATATTACACTGGACCCTGTCACTGTTTATATTACACTAGACCCTATCCCTGTTTATATTACACGAGACACTGTCCCTGTTTATATTACACTAGACATTGTCTCTGTTTATATATCCCTGTTTAGATTACACGAGACCATGTCTGTTTATATTACACTAGACCCTGTCTCTGTTATTATTAAACTCGGCCCTGTCCCTGTTTATATTACACGAGACCCTGCTCTGTTTATATTACACTAGACCCTGTCCCTGTGTATATTACACTTGACCTTGTCTCTGTTTATATTACACTAGACCCTGCACCTGTTTATATTACACTAGATCCTGTCTCTAATTATATTACACTAGACCCTGTCCCTGTTTATATTACACTAGGCCCTGTCTTTGTTTATATTACACTAGACCTGGTCTCTGTTTATATTACACTCGACCCTGTCTCTGTTTATATTACACGAGACCCTGTCTCTGTTTATATTACACGAGACCCTGTCTCTGTTTATATTACACGAGGCCATGTCTCTGTTTATATTACACGAGACCTTGTCGCTGTTTATAATGCACTAGACCCTGTCCCTGTTTATATTACACTAGACACTGTCCCTGTTTATATTACACTAGGCCCTGTCCCCGTTTATATTACACTGGACCCTGTCTCTGTTTCTATTACACTAGGCCCTGTCCCTGTGTATATTACACTCGACCCTGCACCTGTTTATATTACACTAGACCCTGTCTCTGTTTATATTACACTAGACCCTGTCTCTGTTTATATTACACTCGGCCCTGTCCCTGTTTATATTAGACTAGAACCTGCTCTGTTTATATTACACTAGACCCTGTCTCTGTTTCTATTACACGAGACCCTGTCTCTGTTTCTGTTACACTGCACCCTGTCTCTGTTTATATTACACTCGACCCTGTCTCTGTTTATATTACACGAGCCCCTATCTCTGTTTACATTACACTAGACCCTATCTCTGTTTATATTACACTATACCCTGTCCCTGTTTATATTACACTAGACCCTGCTCTGTTTATATTACACTAGACACTGTCTCTGTTTATATTACACTAGGCCCTGTCTCTGTTTATATTACACTAGACCTGATCTCTGTTTATATTACACTAGACCCTGTCTATGTTTCTATTACACTAGATCCTGTCTCTAATTATATTACACTAGACCCTGTCCCTGTTTATATTACACTAGACACTGTCTCTGTTTATATTACACTAGGCCCTGTCTCTGTTTATATTACACTAGACCTGATCTCTGTTTATATTACACTAGACCCTGTCTCTGTTTATATTACACTAGACCCTGTCTCTGTTTATTTTACACTCGGCCCTGTCTCTGTGTATATTACACTTGACCTTGTCTCTGTTTCTATTACACTAGGCCCTGTCCCTTTGTATATTACACTCGACCCTGCACCTGTTTATATTACACTAGACCCTGTCTCTGTTTATATTACACTAGACCCTGTCTCTGTTTATATTACACTCGGCCCTGTCCCTATTTATATTAGACTAGAACCTGCTCTGTTTATATTACACTAGACCCTGTCTCTGTTTATATTACACTAGACCCTATCTCTGTTTATATTACACTATACTCTGTCTCTGTTTTTATTACACTAGACCCTGTCCCTGTTTCTATTACACTAGACACTGTCCCTGTTTATATTACATTAGACCCTGTCTCTGTTTATATTACACTAGACCCTGTCTCCTTTTATATTACACTAGACCCTGTCTCTGTTTATATTACACTCGGCCCTGTCCCTGTTTATATTAGACTAGAACCTGCTCTGTTTATATTACACTTGACCCTGTCTCTGTTTATATTACACGAGACCCTGTCTCTGTTTATATTACACTAGACCCTGTCTCTGTTTATATTACACTAGACCCTGTCTCTGTTTATATTACACGAGACCCTGTCTCTGTTTATATTACACTAGACCCTGTCTCTGTTTATATTACACTAGACCCTGTCTCTGTTTATATTACACGAGACCCTGTCTCTGTTTATATTACACGAGACCCTGTCTCTGTTTATATTACACGAGACCCTGTCTCTGTTTATATTACACGAGGCCATGTCTCTGTTTATATTACACGAGACCTTGTCGCTGTTTATATTGCACTAGACCCTGTCCCTGTTTATATTACACTAGACACTGTCCCTGTTTATATTACACTCGGCCCTGTCCCCGTTTATATTACACTGGACCCTGTCTCTGTTTCTATTACACTAGGCCCTGTCCCTGTGTATATTACACTCGACCCTGCACCTGTTTATATTACACTAGACCCTGTCTCTGTTTATATTACACTAGACCCTGTCTCTGTTTATATTACACTCGGCCCTGTCCCTGTTTATATTAGACTAGAACCTGCTCTGTTTATATTACACTAGACCCTGTCTCTGTTTCTATTACACGAGACCCTGTCTCTGTTTCTGTTACACTGCACCCTGTCTCTGTTTATATTACACTCGACCCTGTCTCTGTTTATATTACACGAGCCCCTATCTCTGTTTACATTACACTAGACCCTATCTCTGTTTATATTACACTATACCCTGTCCCTGTTTATATTACACTAGACCCTGCTCTGTTTATATTACACTAGACCCTGTCTATGTTTCTATTACACTAGATCCTGTCTCTAATTATATTACACTAGACCCTGTCCCTGTTTATATTACACTAGACACTGTCTCTGTTTATATTACACTAGGCCCTGTCTCTGTTTATATTACACTAGACCTGATCTCTGTTTATATTACACTAGACCCTGTCTCTGTTTATATTACACTAGACCCTGTCTCTGTTTATTTTACACTCGGCCCTGTCTCTGTGTATATTACACTTGACCTTGTCTCTGTTTCTATTACACTAGGCCCTGTCCCTGTGTATATTACACTCGACCCTGCACCTCTTTATATTACACTAGACCCTGTCTCTGTTTATATTACACTAGACCCTGTCTCTGTTTATATTACACTCGGCCCTGTCCCTATTTATATTAGACTAGAACCTGCTCTGTTTATATTACACTAGACCCTGTCTCTGTTTATATTACACTAGACCCTATCTCTGTTTATATTACACTATACTCTGTCTCTGTTTTTATTACACTAGACCCTGTCCCTGTTTATATTACACTAGACACTGTCCCTGTTTATATTACATTAGACCCTGTCTCTGTTTATATTACACTAGACCCTGTCTCCTTTTATATTACACTAGACCCTGTCTCTGTTTATATTACACTCGGCCCTGTCCCTGTTTATATTAGACTAGAACCTGCTCTGTTTATATTACACTTGACCCTGTCTCTGTTTATATTACACTGGACCCTATCTCTGTTTATATTACACTATACCCTGTCTCTGTTTTTATTACACTAGACCCTGTCCCTGTTTATATTACACTAGACACTGTCCCTGTTTATATTACACTAGACCCTGTCTCTGTTTATTATTACACTAGACCCTGTCTCTGTTTATATTACACTCGACCCTGTCTCTGTTTATATTACACTCGACCCTGTCTCTGTTTATATTACACTCGACCCTGTCTCTGTTTATATTACACTCGACCCTGTCTCTGTTTATATTACACTCGGCCCTGTCCCTGTTTATATTAGACTAGAACCTGCTCTGTTTATATTACACTAGACCCTGTCTCTGTTTATATTACACTAGACCCTATCTCTGTTTATATTACACTATACCCTGTCTCTGTTTTTATTACACTAGACCCTGTCCCTGTTTATATTACACTAGACACTGTCCCTGTTTATATTACACTAGACCCTGTCCCTGTTTATATTACACTAGACACTGTCCCTATTTATATTACACTAGACCCTGTCCCTGTTTATATTGCACTGGACACTGTCCCTGTTTATATGTTCCTGTTTAGATTACACGAGACCCTGTCTCTGATTATATTACACTAGACACTGTCCCTGTGTATATTACACTAGACCTTGTCTCTGTTTATATTACACTGGACCCTGCACCTGTTTATATTACACTAGAACATTACAGGGCTATGGGGTAAGAGCAGGGGAGGGGCACCAACTGGATCACTCTTTCAGAGAGCCGGCACAGGCACGATGGGCTGAACAGCCTCTTTCTGTACTGTACCATTCTGTGATTCTATTTCTCAGCTTTTATCTCTCATCAACTCATGTCTCCTCTTTTTAAGTCACTTTCTCTCTTTCTCAGTCTTTCTGGGCTTTATAGATTAAAGATTAGACGACAGAAGTGGACCGAATATTGCAGCTGGGGCCTAACCTATGATTTATAAAGTTTAGCAATAACGTCCTGGCTTTAGAATGGAAATAGTGGGCAAAATAATCAGGTATGTTCTCCCAGTGGAGTTTCTGTCCCTTCTGGAGAAGGCACTGAACTGACTATTTTACCACAAGAACCTCCCTTTGTTGCGGTTACACTAAAAACTCTGGGAGTAATTTTCATCTTCACGGCCTGGCAGTAATCCTGCCCCAGGATCCATCACCTGGAATCTGGTAAAGGGTCCGGGGCCTTTCTCAAGGCCTCAAAGTGGCTCACGGTAATTTTCAGCTTTCAGTCCTCTTCCACCCCTTTATTGCTACACCAGACCTCGCTTCTGTTGTTGTCACTTCCCTATGTTATTCTTAAACCTGATCCCATTTCTGCTCTCGTAACACTACACACCTCGCATCTATTACAAAGGGACATAGGAACACGATGAGCCTGTTCTGCCCCTCGATCCTGTATCTAAAGCCAATTACATAAGAGCATAAGAGATAGGAGCAGGAGTAGGCAATACGGCCCCTCGAGCCTGCTCTGCCATTTAATACGAGCATGGCTGAACTGATCATGGACTCAGGTCCACTTCCCTGCCCACTCTCCATAAT
Source organism: Pristiophorus japonicus (assembly GCF_044704955.1). Lineage (NCBI taxonomy): Eukaryota > Metazoa > Chordata > Chondrichthyes > Pristiophoridae > Pristiophorus > Pristiophorus japonicus. The sequence goes on along the minus strand of NC_091996.1, from coordinate 77,409,681 downwards.
CCCTTAATCCCTTATCGATTAAGAAACTGTCTATCTCTGTCTTAAATTTATTCAATGACCCAGCTTCCACAGCTCTCTGACGCAGCGAATTCCACAGATTTACAACCCTCTGAGAGAAGAAATTCCTCCTCAGCTCAGTTTTAAATGGGCAGCCCCTTATTCTCAGATTAAGCCCCCTAGTTCTAGTCTCCCCTATCAGTGGAAACATCCTCTCTGCATCCACCATGACAAGCCCCCTCATAATCTTATACGTTTCGATAAGATCACCTCTCATTCTTCTGAATTCCAATGAGTAGAGGCCCAACCTACTCAACCTTGCCTCATAAGTCAACCTCCTCATCTCCATAAACCAACCTAGTGAACCTTCATTGAACTGCCTCCAAAGCAAGTGTATCATTTCTTAAATATGGAAACCAAAACTGTACGCAGTATTCCAGGTGTGGTCTCATCAATACCCTGTATAATTGTAGCAAGACTTCCCTGCTTTTATACTCCATCCCCTTTGCAATAAATGCCAAGATTCTATTGGCCTTCCTGATCACTTGCTGTATCTGCATACCAACCTTTTAATTAAAGAGATAATGGCTGATCTGCATCATCACTCCATCTACCCTTCTTGGCTCCATTAATACCCTCAGTTACCAAAAGATTATCTGTCTCAGATTTAAAATGATGAATTGACCCAGCATCTACTGCTGGTTGTGGGAGAGTTCCACACTTCTACCACCCCTGCTGTGAAGACGTTTCCTAACTTCTCTCCTGAATGACCTGGCTCTGATTTTTAGGGTAGATCCCCTTTTTCTAGACTCCCCCACCAGTGGAAAAGGGTTTTCTCTCTCTGCACGATCGATTCCTTTCAAAATCGTAAAAATCTCAATCAAATTACCCCTGAACTTTCTCTATTCCAAAGAATGCAAGCCAACCACATGTCTATAGTTATTGGACAAACAGAAAGACTTGGATTTGTACTCCTTTCACTCCCTCAGCACCTTTACAACCAGTGAAGTACTTACTGAAGTGTAGTCACTGCTGTAATGTAGGAAAATGGCAAATAAGCCAAAGGTGGGCAGAGGAAACGTTACAAGGACACCCTCAAAGCCTCCTTGATAAAGTGCAACATCCCCACTGACACCTGGGAGTCCCTGGCCAAAGACCACTCCAAGTGGAGGAAGTGCATCCGGGAGGGCGCTGAGCACCTCCAGTCTTGTTGCCGAGAGCATGCAGAAACCAAGTGCAGGCAGCGGAAAGAGTGTGCGGCAAACCAGTCCCACCCTCCCCTTCCTTCAATGATTATCTGTCCCACCTGTGACAGGGACTGTGGTTCCCGTATTGGCTAGGAACTCATGTTATGAGTGAAAGCAAGTCTTCCTCGATTCCGAGGGACTGCCTATGATGATGATGATGATGTAGGAAACTCAGCAGAAACTGTTCGCATAGCAAGATCCAACAAACAGCAATGTTATAAGAACAAGATACTCTGTTTTAGTGAAGTTTGGTGCAGGACAAATATTGGCTCAGGACACCCAGGAAGAACTACCCTGCTCTTTCTCTGATAGTGGCCGTGAGATCTTTTATAGCCACCTGAAAGGGCAGGTGGGGGCCTCGGTTTAGCCCCTGATCAGAAAGACAGCAGTACATCAGTACTGACACTGGGCGTGTCGGCCTAGATTGTGCGTTCGAGTCTCGGGAGTGAGAATTGAAGCCATGATCTTCTGACTCAGGGGTGAGAGTGCTACCACTGAGCCAAGGCTGACATGATCCACTCTGTGTTCCCATTACACTAGACTGTGCCTGTGATATTACACTGACCCCACCCCTTTCATACTGCAGTGGGCCTTGACTCTGTAATTACACATTAGGCAAAGCATTTGTAATTATAACAATAGGCCCTGACTTGCACACACTGTTATGTGAGACCCAATCTTTGTTTTTCTGTACTAGATACTGCCTGTGTGATCATCACACGAGATCCAGCATTGTGTTCAGTATAACACTAGTGTCTGCCTCTGTTATTATTGGACCAAACACTGTCTTTGTTACTCTCACAGTGGGCCATACATTTGCTGTTATTACTCTGGACACTGTCTCCACTCTTACTGTATGAGACCCTGTCTCTGGAATTGTTACACCATACCCGGTCTTTGCTGTAATTAGAAAATAACCTGCCCCTGTTATTCCAGTTCTAGTGCACGCCTCTGTTATGATTACTCTAGACCTTGTCTCTGTTGTATTCAATAGAGTATGTTTCTGGTATTGTTAAAGTGACCCGGCTTCTGTTAGTGTGACACTATCATCCCTTTCAGTTATTATTGCAAAAAAATATTTCTATTATTACACAAAGACTGGTTGCTGCTAGTTTTACCCTCGGCCCGGCCTCAGTTATTACTGCACCAGACCATTCCCAAATATGTTGGAAGAGGTTGGATACAAAACAGTGAAGGTAGCAGTTAATTTCTCCGGAGATTAGCAAGTGTTACATCCATTTCCACACGAGGGAAATACGTGGCTGAGCTGCATTGTGGGGGAGGAAGAAGCATGGAAGAACAATAGTGGTAGGGGATTCGATAGTTCAGGGAGCAGACAGGTGTTTCTCTCAGGGAGCAGACATGACTCCAGGATGGTATGTTACCTCCCTGGTGCAGGGTCAAGGATGTCACCGAGCAACTGCAAGGCATTCTGGGGGGAGAGGGTAAACAGCCAGAGGTCGTGGTCCATATCGGTACTAATGACAGAGGTAGAAAAAGGGATGTGGTCCTGCAGGCAGGTTTTAGGGAACTCGGAGAGAGATTAAAAAGCAGGAACTCAAAGATTACTGTCGGTGCCACGTGCTGGTGTGTACAGAACTAGGAGGATAGAGCAGATGGATGCACGGCTGGAGAGATAGTGCAGGAGGGAGGGCTTTAGATTCTTGAGGCATAGGGACCTTTTCCGAGAAGGTGGGCCCTGTACAAGCCGGAAGGGTTACACCTTGACAGAGCCAGGCCAATATCCTCGCTGGGGGGGTGGGGGGGTGGGGGGGCGGGGTATTGACCTGAAACGTTAACACTGTTTCTCTCCACAGATGCTGTCTGACCCGTTTAGATTTCCAGCATTTTCTGTTTTTATTTCAGATTCCAGCATCCGCAGTATTTTGCTTTTATAAAAGTTCTCAATTGGGGGAAAGGCAATTTTATTAAATTGAGATATGATTTAGCCAAGATGGACTGGAAACAGCTGCTGGAAGGTGAATCAGTGTCAGAGCAGTGGGAGGCATTGAAGGAGGAGATCCGGAGGGTTCAGACTAAATATGTTCCCTTAAAGAAAAAGGATGGGACTAAAAAATCTAGAGCCCCCTGGATGTCAAGGAACATACAGGGTAGGATAACGAACAAAAGGGAGGCTTATGGCAGATACCGAGGGCTCAATACTGCAGAAACCTGAGAGGAGTGTAGAAAGTGCAGGGTTTAAATTAGGAAAGCAAAGAGAGAGCATGAAAAAAATCAAGGAAAACCCAAAGATGTTTTATAAATACACATTAGGAGCAAGAGGATAACTAAAGAAAGTATGGGGCCTATTAGAGACCTTAAAGGTAATCCTGTGTGTGGAGACAGAAGAAGATAAGGGGATAAGTGGTTATGGAGAGTAGGCAAGGAAGTGGACCTGAGTCCATGATCGGATTAAATGGCGGAGCAGGCTCAAGGGGCCATATGGCCTACTCCTGCTCCTATTTCTAATGTTCTTATGTTCTTATGTTTAAGTGGGTATGGTTCTTATTCCATACTTTGCATCTGTTTTCACAATAAGACATTGCAATAAGGGAAGAGGAGTGGGAAAGGACCTATTTCCCTTAGCAGAGGGGTCAACAACCAGGGGGCAGAGATTTAAAGTCATTGATAGGAGGTTTAGAGGGGATTTGAGGGGAAATCTTTGCACCCAGAGGGTGGTAGGGGTCTGGAACTTTCTGCTGAAAGGTATGGTAGAGGCAGAAACACTCACCACTTCAAAAAGTATTTGGATGTGCACTTGAAGTGCCGTAACCTACAAGGCTACAGACCAAAATCTGAAAAGTGGGATTCGGCTGGACAGCTCTTTGTCAGCCGGCATGGACACATAAGAACATAAGAAATAGAAGCAGGGGCAGTCTATTTGGCCCCTCGAGCCTGCTCTGCCATTTAATAAGATCATGGCTGATCTGATGCTGGGCTCAGCTCCACTTCCCTCCCACTCCCCATAACCCTTCACATATTTATCGTTCAAAAATCTGTCTATCTCCACCTTAAATATATTAAGTAGTAACAGGACATTTAGAAAATCATAATACAATCAAGCAGCATAAACATGGTTTTGTGAAAGGGAAATCATGTTTGATAAATGTATTAGAGCTCTTTGAGGATGTAACGAGCAGGGTGGATAAAGGGAGACTGGTAGATGTGGTGTATTTGGATTTCCAAAAGACATTCGATAAGGTGTCACATAAAAGGTTATTGCACAAGATAAGAGCTCATGGTGTTAGGGGTAATATGGATGGAGGATTGACTAACTAATAGAAAACAGAGTCAGGATAAATGGGTAATTTTCAGGTTGGCAAACTGTAACTAGTGGGGTGTCACAGGGATCAGCGCTGGGGCCTCAACTATTTACAATCTATATTAATGACTTGGATGAAGGGACTGAGTGTATTGTAGACACATTTTCTGGATACAAAGATGGGTGGGAATGCAAGCTGTGAGTAGGACACAAAGAGTCTGCAAAGGGATAGGTTAAATGAGTGGGTAAAAATTTGGCAGATGGAGTATAATGTGGGAAAATATGAGGTTATCCACTTAGGTAGGAAGACTAGAAAAGCAAAGTATTATTTAAATGGAGACAGACTACAGAATGCTGCGGTACAGGGAGACCTGGGGGGGTTCCTGTACATGAAACACAAAAAGTTAGCATGTAGGTACAGCAATATTCAGGAAGGCAAATGGAATGTTGACAATTATTGCAAGGGGGATAGAGTATAAAAGCAAGGAAGTCCTGCTACAACTGTACAGGGTATTGGTGAGGCCACACCTGGAGTACTGCATACAGTTTTTGGTCTCCTTATTTAAGAAAGTATATACTTGCATTGGAGGCAGTTCACAGAAGGTTCATGAGGATGATTCGTGAAATGAATGGGTTGTCTTATGAGGAAAGGTTGAGCAGGTTGGGCCTGTACTCATTGGTGTTTAGAAGAATAAGAGGTGATCTTATTGATGCATATAAGATTCTGAGGGGGCTTGACAGGGTAGATGCTGAGAGGATATTTCCCCTCATGGGGGAAATCAAGAACTAGGGGGCATAGTTTCAGAATAAGGGGTCACCCATTTAAGACGGAGATCAGGAGGAATTTCTTCTCTCAGAGGGTAGTGAATCTTTGGAATTCTCTACCCCAGAGAGCTGTGGAGGCTGGGTCATTGAATATATACAAGTCTGAGATAGACAGATTCTTGAACGATAGGGGAGTCAAGGATTATGGGGGGCAGGCAGGAAAGTGGAGGTGAGGCCAATATCAGATCATAAGCTGATTAAATGGCAGAGCAGGCTCGTGGGTCCGAATGGCCTACTCCTGCTCCTATTTCTTATGTTCTTATGTAGCAAACACTTTGTGTGTGCTCTTCGTGTTTCTCTCAACCAAATGTGAGCCGTTGAACTCAGTGCATATTAGGACCCTGCGGCCGCCTATCCATGGTGCTGTGAGGTCACGGTTCCAGGCTCTGTCTGACACAATCAGTGGGTCATGTGAAAGCTCAATAGAAAATACTGCAGGAAAAACAATCCTCAACATTAATGAACTGGGAGAAATTGTCACAGGACAACACAAGTGTGAATTAGTGACCTTTAACACACAGAGTGTCACGAAGTAGTGCAAAGTGCAGTGAATTGCTCCCCTTCAGTCCTGTCCCTCAATGCCAGTCCATCTCTGGGAGATTGTTACAAGATTCACCCCATCCTCTCAACACAAATATTACCGACATATCACCACTTCAATTATACATTGCACACGGCTGCAGTGTAATATAAACAGAGACAGGATCCAGTGTAATAAAAACAGAGACTGGATCCAGAATAATATAAACAGAGACAGGGTCTAGTGTAAAATAAACAGAGACAGGGTCTAGTGTAATATAAACAGAGACAGGATCGAGTGTAATATAAACAGAGACAGGGTCTAGTGTAATATAAACAGAGACAGGGTCTAGTGTAATATAAACAGAGACAGGATCGAGTGTAATATAAACAGAGACAGGATCGAGTGTAAAATAAACAGAGACAGGGTCTAGTGTAATATAAACAGAGACAGGGTCTAGTGTAATATAAACAGAGACAGGGTCTAGTATAATATAAACAGAGACAGGGTCTAGTGTAAAATAAACAGAGACAGGGTCTAGTGTAATATAAACAGAGACAGGGTCTAGTATAATATAAACAGAGACAGGGTCTCGTGTAATATAAACAGAGACAGGGCCTAGTGTAATATAAACAGAGACAGGGTCTAGTGTAATATAAACAGAGACAAGTTCTAGAGCGATATAAACAGAGACAGGGTGTAGTGTAATATAAACAGAGACAGGGTCTAGTGTAATATAAACAGAGACAAGGCCTACTGTAATATAAACAGAGACAGGGCCGAGTGTGACATCACCAGAGACAGGGTCCAGTGCAATATAAACAGAGACATGGTCTAGTGTAATATAAACAGGGACATGACCTACTGTAATATAAACAGAGACAGGGTCTATTGTAAAATAAACAGAGACAAGGTCTAATGTAATTTAAACAGAGACAGGGTCCAGTGTAATATAAACAGAGACAGGGTCCAGTGTAATATAAACAGAACAGTGTCTGCTGTAATATAAACAGAGACAGGGTGTAGTGTAATATAAACAGAGACAGGGTCTAGTGTAATATAAACAGAGACAGGGTCTAGTGTAATATAAACAGAGACAGAGTCAAGTGTAATATAAACAGAGACAGGGCCTAGAGTAATATAAACAGAGACAGGGTCTAGTGTAATATATACAGAGACAGGGTCTAGTGTAATATATACAGGGACAGGGTCTAGTGTAATATATACAGAGACAGAGCTTAGTATAATATAAACAGAGACAGGGTCTAGTGTAATATAAACAGAGACAGGGCCGAGTGTGACATCACCAGAGACAGGGTCCAGTGCAATATAAACAGAGACATGGTCTAGTGTAATATAAACAGGGACATGACCTACTGTAATATAAACAGAGACAGGGTCTACTGTAAAATAAACAGAGACAAGGTCTAATGTAATATAAACAGAGACAGGGTCCAGTGTAATATAAACAAAACAGTGTCTGCTGTAATATAAACAGAGACAGGGTCTAGTGTAATTTTAGCAGAGACAGGGTCTCATGTAATATAAACAGTGACAGGGTCTAGTATAATACAAACAGAAACAGGGCCTAGTGTAATATAAACAGAGACAGGGTCTAGTGTAATATAAACAGAGACCGGGTCTAGTGTAACTTCACCAGAGACAGGGTCTAGTGTAATATTATCAGAGACAGTGTCCAGTGTAATATAAACAGGGACAGGGCCGAGTGTAATATGAACAGAGTCAGGGATTATTGTAATATAAACAGAGACAGGGCCTATTGTAATATAAACAGAGACAGGGTCTAGTATAATATAAACAGAGACAGGTTCTAGTGTGATATAAACAGAGACAGGGTCTAGTGTAATATAAACAGAGACACGGATTGGTGTAATATAAAAAGAGACAGTGTCTAGTGTAATATAAACAGAGACAGGGCCTAGAGTAATATAAACAGAGACAGGGTCGAGTGTAATACAAACAGAGACAGGGTCTAGTGCGATATAAACAGAGACAGGGTCTAGTGTAATATAAACAGAGACAGGGCCTAGAATAATATAAACAGAGACAGGGTCGAGTGTAATATAAACAGAGACAGGGTCTAGTGTAATATAAACAGAGACAGCGTCCAGTGTAATATAAACAGGGACGGGGCCTAGTGTAATATGAACAGAGTCAGGGTCTAGTGTAATATAAACAGAGACAGGGTCTAGTGTAATATAAACAGAGACAGGGTCTAGTGTAATATAAACAGGGACAGGGTCTAGTGTAATATAAACAGAGACAGGGTCTAGTATAATATAAACAGAGACAGGGTCTCGTGTAATATAAACAGAGACAGGGCCTAGTGCGATATAAACAGAGACAGGGTCTAGTGTAATATAAACAGGGACGGGGCCTCGTGTAATATAAACAGAGACATGGTCTCGTGTAATATAAAGAGGGACATGACCTACTGTAATATAAACAGAGACAGGGTCTATTGTAATATAAACAGAGACAAGGTCTAATGTAATATAAACAGAGACAGGGTCCAGTGTAATATAAACAGAGACAGGGTCCAGTGTAATATAAACAGAACAGTGTCTGCTGTAATATAAACAGAGACAGGGTCTAGTGTAATATAAACAGAGACAGGGTCTAGTGTAATATAAACAGAGACAGGGTCAAGTGTAATATAGACAGAGACAGGGCCTAGAGTAATATAAACAGAGACAGGGCCTAGTGTAATATAAACAGAGACAGGGACTAGTGTAATATAAACAGGGACAGGGTCTAGTGTAATATAAACAGAGACAGGGACTAGTGTAATATAAACAGGGACACGGTCTAGTGTAATATAAACAGAGACAGGGACTAGTGTAATATAAACAGGGACACGGTCTAGTGTAATATAAACAGAGACAGGGTCGAGTGTAATATAAACAGAGACAGGGTCGAGTGTAATATAAACAGAGATAAGTTCTAGAGCAATATAAACAGAGACAGGGTGTAGTGTAATATAAACAGAGACAGGGTCTAGTGTAATATAAACAGAGACAAGGCCTACTGTAATATAAACAGAGACAGGGCCGAGTGTGACATCACCAGAGAAAGGGTCCAGTGCAATATAAACAGAGACATGGTCTAGTGTAATATAAACAGGGACATGACCTACTGTAATATAAACAGAGACAGGGTCTATTGTAAAATAAACAGAGACAAGGTCTAATGTAATATAAACAGAGACAGGGTCCAGTGTAATATAAACAGAGACAGGGTCTAGTGTAATATAAACAGAACAGTGTCTGCTGTAATATAAACAGAGACAGGGCCTAGAGTAATATAAACAGAGACAGGGCCTAGTGTAATATAAACAGAGGCAGGGTCCAGTGTAATATAAACAGAGACAAGTTCTAGAGCGATATAAACAGAGACAGGGCCTAGAGTAATATAAACAGAGACAGGGCCTAGTGCAATATAAACAGAGACATGGTCTCGTGTAATATAAACAGGGACATGACCCACTGTAATATAAACAGAGACAGGGTCTATTGTAAAATAAACAGAGACAAGTTCTAATGTAATATAAACAGAGACAGGGTCCAGTGTAATATAAACACAACAGTGTCTGCTGTAATTTAAACAGAGACAGGGTCTTGTGTAATATAAACAGAGACAAGGCCTACTGTAATATAAACAGAGACAGGGTCTAGTGTAATATAAACAGAGACAGGGTTTAGTGTAATATAAACAGAGACAAGGCCTACTGTAATATAAACAGAGACAGGGTCTAGTGTAATATAAACAGAGACAGGGTTTAGTGTAATATAAACAGAGACAGGGCCGAGTGTAACTTCACCAGAGACAGGGTCTAGTGTAATATTATCAGAGACAGTGTCCAGTGTAATATAAACAGGGACAGGGCCGAGTGTAATATGAACAGAGACAGGGTCTAGTGTAATATAAACAGAGACATGGTCTAGTGTGATATAAACAGAGACATGGTCTAGTGTGATATAAACAGAGACAGGGTCTAGTGTAATATGAACAGAGACAGGGTCTAGTGTAATATAAACAGAGACATGGTCTAGTGTGATATAAACAGAGACAGGGTCTTGTGTAATATAAACAGAGACAAGGCCTACTGTAATATAAACAGAGACAGGGTCTAGTGTAATATAAACAGAGACAAGGACTAGTGTAATATAAACAGAGACAGGGTCTAGTGTAATATAAACAGAGACAGGGCCGAGTGTAACTTCACCAGAGACAGGGTCCAGTGTCATATTATCAGAGACAGTGTCCAGTGTAATATAAACAGGGACAGGGCCGAGTGTAATATGAACAGAGACAGGGTCTAGTGTAATATAAACAGAGACATGGTCTAGTGTGATATAAACAGAGACATGGTCTAGTGTGATATAAACAGAGACAGGGTCTAGTGTAATATAAACAGAGACATGGTCTAGTGTGATATAAACAGAGACATGGTCTAGTGTGATATAAACAGAGACAAGGCCTACTGTAATATAAACAGAGACAGGGTCTAGTGTAATATAAACAGAGACAAGGACTAGTGTAATATAAACAGAGACAGGGTCTAGTGTAATATAAACAGAACAGTGTCTGGTGTAATATGAACAGAGACAGGGTCTTGTGTAATATAAACAGAACAGTGTCTGGTGTAATATAAACAGAGACAGGGTCTAGTGTAATTTTAGCAGAGACAGGGTCTCATGTAATATAAACAGTGACAGGGTCTAGTGTAATACAAACAGAAACAGGGCCTAGTGTAATATAAACAGAGACAGGGTTTAGTGTAATATAAACAGAGACAGGGCCGAGTGTAACTTCACCAGAGACAGGGTCTAGTGTAATATTATCAGAGACAGTGTCCAGTGTAATATAAACAGGGACAGGGCCGAGTGTAAAATGAACAGAGACAGGGTCTAGTGTAATATAAACAGAGACATGGTCTAGTGTGATATAAACAGAGACAGGGTCTTGTGTAATATAAACAGAGACAAGGCCTACTGTAATATAAACAGAGACAGGGTCTAGTGTAATATAAACAGAGACAAGGACTAGTGTAATATAAACAGAGACAGGGTCTAGTGTAATATAAACAGAACAGTGTCTGGTGTAATATGAACAGAGACAGGGTCTTGTGTAATATAAACAGAACAGTGTCTGGTGTATTATGAACAGAGACAGGGTCTCGTGTAATATAAACAGAGACAGGGTCTAGTGTAATATAAACAGAGACAGGGTCTAGTGTAATCTAAACAGAGACAGGGTCTAGTGTAATATAAACAGAGACAGGGTCGAGTGTAATATAAACAGAGACAGGGTCTAGTGTAATCTAAACAGAGACAGGGTCTAGTGTAATATAAACAGAGACAGGGTCGAGTGTAATATAAACAGAGACAGGGTCTAGTGTAATATAAACAGAGACAGGGTCTAGTGTAATATAAGCAGAGACAGGGTCGAGTGTAATATAAACAGAGACAGGGTCTAGTGTAATATAAACAGAGACAGGGTCGAGTGCAATTTAAACAGAGACTGGGTCCAGTGTAACATAAACAGAGACAGGGTCCAGTGTAATATGAACAGAGACAGAGTCTAGTATACTATAAACAGGGACAGCGCCTAGGGTAATATAAAGAGAGACAGGGTCTAGTGCAATTTAAACAGAGACAGTGTCCGGTGTAACATAAACAGAGACAGGGTCCAGTGTAATATAAACAGAGACAGGGTCAGTGTAATATGAACAGAGACAGGGTCCAGTGTAATATAAACAGAGACAGGGTCTAGTGTCATATAAACAGAGACAGGGTCTCGTGTAATATAAACAGAGACAGGGTCGAGTGCAATTTAAACAGAGACTGGGTCCAGTGTAACATAAACAGAGACAGGGTCCAGTGTAATATGAACAGAGACAGAGTCTAGTATACTATAAACAGAGACAGGGTCAGTGTAATATGAACAGAGACAGGGTCCAGTGTAATATAAACAGAGACAGGGTCTGGTGTAATATAAACAGAGACAGGGTCCAGTGTAATATAAACAGAGACATGGTCTAGTGTAATGTAAACCCAAGAAAGACTGGATCAACTGGGCTTGTATTCACTGGAGTTCAGAAAAATGAGAGGGGACCTCATAGAAACGTTTAAAATTCTGACGGGTTTAGACAGATTAGATGCAGGAAGAATGTTCCCAATGTTGGGGAAGTCCAGAACCAGGGGTCACAGTCTAAGGATAAGGGGTAAGCCATTTAGGACCGAGATGAGGAGAAACTTCTTCACCCAGAGAGTGGTGAACCTGTGGAATTCTCTACCACAGAAAGTAGTTGAGGCCAATTCACTAAATATATTCAAAAGGGAGTTCGATGAAGTCCTTACTACTCGGGGGATCAAGGGGTATGGCGAGAAAGCAGGAAGGGGGTACTGAAGTTGCATGTTCAGCCATGAACTCATTGAATGGCGGTGCAGGCTCGAAGGGCTGAATGGCCTACTCCTGCACCTATTTTCTATGTTTCTATGTTTCTAGGATTCTATCACAAACTTTCATCTTTTTAATCACCGCTATTAAATCATCCTTTAACCTTCTCTGCTCAATCCCAGTTTCTCTCGTCTCTGTATAACTGAAATACCTCATTCCTGGTAGAACTCTAGTAAATCTCTTCTGAACCATCTTCAAGGTCTTGACATACTTCCCAAAGTCTGGATTGAAATTAATTCAATCTCTATTATTCTGCCAGAATAATTCTGAGGATGTATGCTCTCATAAAATTGGACTGAGCAGTAATCTGAGTATCAGTAATTATTGATTGATAACAACGATATAACTTGTTCTAACAATGCAGACAGTGACTTAGCTGCTCAGCAACAGCAGCCTCTGCATGGTTCCTGTTTCAATAAGATCACTGTCGCCACCTGCTGATCATAAACATCTACTGCTGGCACCAGAGTTTTTTTAAACAAGATTATTTAATTCCACACACAATAGCTTGCATTTTCCCAGTGACGTTCACCCAGAGGAGTTTCTCAGAGCAAACCACAAGAGGGCCAAGAGATCAGGAGGGGTTAATGGAGAAAGGACACCATTAATGTTATCAATTCTAAGGAGGTTTTCATGGGAAGGTGTGAAGTTATATAAGAACATAAGAATTAGGAGCAAGAATAGGCCATACGGCCCCTCGAGCCTGCTCCACCATTCAGTAAGATCATGGCTGATCATCTACCTCAACTCCACTTTCCTGCATTATCCCCATATCCCTTGATTCTCCTACAGTCCAAAAATCTATCTATCTCAGCCTTCAATATATTAAACGACTCACCATCCACAGTCCTTTGGATTGAGAATTTCAAAGGTTCACAATGCTCTCGGTGATGAAATTCATCCACTTCTCTGTCTTAAATGGCCGACACCTTATCCTGAAATGCTGCCCACTAGTTCTAGACTCTCCAGCCAGGTGAAACAACCTCTCAGCATCTACCCTGTCAATCCCCTTCGGAATCTTGTATCTTTCCATTACAGCATTCTTCTAAACTGCAGAAAGCATAGGCCCATTCTACACAATCTATCACCATTAGACAGTTCTCTCATTCCAGGAATCAATCTAGTGAACCTTCGTTGTATCAGCACCAAGGCAAGTATATCCTTCCTTAGATAAGGAGACACTAACTGCCCCAGTACTCCAGGATCTTGGAGTGCAGGTCCACAGAGCCCTGAAGGTATCAGGACAGGTAGATAAGGTGGTTCAAAAGGCTTACGGAATACTTGCCGTTATGAGTCATGACAAAAAATATAGGAACAGCGAGTTTATGCATTACATCTATAAAACACTAGTTAGGCCACAGTGAGAGTACTGCGTTCAGTTCTGGTCACCACATTACAGGAAAGATGTGATTGTACTAGAGAGGGTACAGAGGAGATTGACGAGGATGTTGCCAGGACTTCAGAACTTTAGCTATGAAGAAAGATTAGATCGGCTGGGGTTGTTTTCTTTGGAACACAGGAGGCTGAGGGGAGATTTAATTTACATGTACAAGATTACAAGGGGTCTAGATAGAGTCGATAAGAACAGAAGAACATAAGAAATAGGAACAGGAGTAGGCCATACTGCCCCTCGAGCCTGCTCCGCCATTCAATAAGATCATGGCTGATTTGATCATGGACTCAGCTCCACCTCCCAGCCCACTCCCCATAACCCCTTATCGTTTAAGAAGCTGTCTATTTCCGTCTTAAATTTATTCAATGTCCCAGCTTCCACAGCCCCTGAGAGCAGAAATTTCTCCTCATCTCTGTTTTATTCTCAGATTATGCCCTCTAGTTCTAGTCTCCCCCATCAGTGGAAACATCTTCTCTGCATCCACCTTGTCAAGCCCCCTCATGATCTTATACGTTTCGATAAGATCACCTCTCATTTTTCTGAATTCCAATGAGTAGAGGCCCAACCTACTTAACCTTTCCTCATAAGTGAACCCCCTCATCCCCAGAATCAAACTAGTGAACCTTCTCTGAATTGGCTCCAAAGCAAGTATATCCTTTTGTAAATATGGAAACCAAAGCTGCACGTAGTATTCCAGGTGTGGTCTCACCAAAACCTTGTATTGCTGTAGCTAGACTTCCCTGCTTTTATACTCCATCCCCTTTGCAATAAAGGCCAAGATACTATTGGCCTTCCTGATCATTGCTGCACTGGCATACTGTGCAGGTTCTGTTTCATTCACAAGTACCCCCAGGTCCCGCTGTACTGCGGCACTTTGCAATCTTTCTCCATTTAAATAATAACCTGCACTTTGATTTTTTTCTACCTCACACTTGCCAACATTATACTCCATCTGTCAAATTTTTGCCCACTCGCTTAGCCTGTCTATGTCCTTTTGCAGATTTTTTTTGTCCTCCTCACCATTGCTTTTCCTCCCATCTTTGTATCATCAGCAAACTTGGCTACGTTACACTCAGTCCCTTCCTCCAAGTCGTTAATATAGATTGTAAATAGTTGGGAACCCAGCACTAATCCCTGCGGCACCCCACTAGTTACTGGTTGCCAACCTGAGAATGAACCATTTTTCCTGACACTCTGTTCTCTGTTAGTTAGCCAATCCTCTATCCATGCTAATATATTACCCCCAACCCCGTTAACTTTTATCTTGTGTAGTAACCTTTTATGTCGCACCTTGTCAAATGCCTTCTGGAAGTCCAAATACACCACATCCATTGGTTCCCCTTTATTCACCCTCTTCGATAGGAAGGAATTATTTCCCGAGCAGAGTGGTCAATAACCAGGGAGAATAGATGTAAAGTAATTGGTGGAAGGATTCGAGGGGATCGAGGAGAAATCCTTTTCATCCAGAGGGTGCTGGGGGTCTGGAACTCACTGCCTGAAAGGGAGTTACAGGCAGAAACCCTCATATCATTGAAAAAGTACCTGGATATGCACTTGAGGTGCCGTAACCGACAGGGCTATGGACCAAGAGCTGGAAAGTGTGATTAGGCCGGGTGGCTGTTTTTCGGCTGGCACAGACACGATGGGCACAATGGCCTCCCTCTGTGTCGTAAACCTCGATGATTCTATCACAAATTTCCATCATTTTAATCACCTCTATTAAATCATCCTTTAACCTTCTCTGCTCAATCCCAGTTTCTCTCGTCTCTGTATAACTGAAATACCTCATTCCTGATAGAATTCTAGTTAATCTCTTCTGCACCATCTTCAAGGCCTTGACATACTTCCCAAAGTCTGGATTGAAATTAATTCAATCTCTACTGTTTATTCAGATTAATTCTAAGGATGCACGCTCTCATAAAATTGGACTGAGCAGTAATCTGAGTATTAGTAATTATTGATTGATAACGACGATATAACTTGTTCTAACAATGCAGACAGTGACTTATCTGCTCAGCAACAGCAGCCTCTGCATGGTTCCTGTTTCAATAAGATCACTGTCGTCACCTGCTGATGATAAACATTTACTGCAGGCACCAGAGTTTTTTTAAACATGATTATTTAATAATTCCACACACAATAACTTGCATTTTCCCAGTGACGTTCACTCAGAGGAGTTTCTCAGAGCAAACCACAAGAGGGCCCAGAGATCAGGAGGGGTTAATGGAAAAAGGACACAATTAGTGTTATCAATTCTGAGGAGGTTTTCATGGTAGGGTGTGAATTTATATAAGAACATAAGAATTCGTAGCAGGAGTAGGCCATACGGCCCCTCGAGCCTGCTCCGCCATTCAATAAGATTGTGGCTGGTCATCGACCTCAACTCCACTTTCCTGCATTATCCCCATATCCCTTGATTCTCCTACAGTCCAAAAATCTATCTATCTCAGCCTTGAATATATTCAACGACTCACCATCCACAGTCCTTTGGATTGAGAATTTCAAAGATTCACAATGCTCTGAGTGATGAACTTTATCCTCTTCTCTGTCTAAATGGCCGACACCTTATCCTGAAACTATGCCCTCTGATTCTAGACTCTCCAGCCAGGGGAAACAACCTCTCAGCATCTACCCTGTCAATCCCCTTCAGAATCTTGTATCGTTCAATAAGAGCGTCTCTCATTCTTCGAAACTGCAGAGAGCATAGGCCCATTCGACACAATCTATCATCATAAGTCAGCTCTCTCATCCCAAGAATCAACCTAGTGAACATCAGTTGTACCACCACCAAGGCAAGTATATCCTTCCTTAGATAAGGAGACCCAAACTGTCCCAGTACTCCAGGACCTTGGAGTGCAGGTCCACAGATCCCTGAAGGTAGCAGGACAGGTAGATAAGGTGGTTAAAAGGGCATAAGGAATATGTGTCTTTATTAGTCGTGCTATAGAATATAGGATCAGCAAGGTTGTGCATTAACTCTATAAAACACTAGTTAGGCCACAGCGAGAGTACTGCATTCAGTTCCGGTCACCACATTACAGGAAAGATGTGATTGTACTGGAGAGGATACAGAGGAGATACACAGGGATGTTGCCAGGACTGGAGAAGTTTAGCTATGAGGAATGATTGAATAGGCTGGAGTTGTTTTCTTTGGAATAGAGGAGGCTGAGAGGATATTTAATTGACGTGTACAAGATTATAAGGGGCCTAGATAGAGTGGATAGGGAGGAGCCATTTCCCTGAGCAGAGTGGTCAATAAACAGGGAGAATAGATGTAAAGTAATTGGTAGAAGGATTAGAGGGGATCGAGGAGAAATCCTTTCATCCAGAGGGTGCTGGAGGTCTGGAACTCACTGCCTGAAAAGGTGGTACAGGCAGAAACCCTCATCTCATTGAAAAAGTACCTGGATATGCACTTGAGGTGCCGTAACCGACAGGGCTATGGACCAAGAGCTGGAAAGTGTGATTAGGCCGGATGGCTGTTTTTCGGCTGGCACAGACACAATGGGCACAATGGCCTCCATAGTGTCATAAACCTCTAGCATTCTATCACAAACTTTCATCATTTTAATCACCTCCATTAAATCATCCTTTAACCTTCTCTGCTCAATCCCTGTTTCTCTCATTGTGAGAGGGATGGAGTACAAAGGTAGGGAGGTCCTGCTGCAACTACACAGGGTATTGTGAGGCCGCACCTGGAGTAGTGCGTGCAGTTTTGGTCACCTTACTTAAGGAAGGATATACTAGCTTTGGAGGGGGTACAGAGACGATTCACTAGGCTGATTCCGGAGATGAGGGGGTTACCTTATGATGATAGATTGAGTAGACTGGGTCTTTACTCGTTGGGAGTTCAGAAGGATGAGGTGTGATCTTATAGAAACATTTTAAAATAATGAAAGGGATAGACAAGATAGAGGCAGAGAGGTTGTTTCCACTGGTCGGGGAGACTAGAACTAGGGGGCACAGCCTCAAAATACGGGGGAGCCCATTTAAAACCGAGTTGCTAAGGAATTTCTTCTCCCAGAGGATTGTGAATCTGTGGAATTCTCTGCCCAAGGAAGCAGTTGAGGCTAGCTCATTGAATGTATTCAAATCACAGATAGATAGATTTTTAACTAATAAGGGAATTAAGGGTTACGGGGAGAGGGCGGGTAAGTGGAGCTGAGTCCATGGCCAGATCAGCCATGATCTTGTTGAATGGCGGAGCAGGCTCGAGGGGCTAGATAGCCTACTCCTGTTCCTAATTCTTATGTTCTTATGTTATGTTCTCTTGTCTCTGCATAACTGAAATACCTCATTCCTGGTAGAATTCTAGTAAATCTCTTCTGCACCATCTTCAAGGTCTTGACATACTTCCCAAAGTCTGGATTGAAATTAATTCAATCTCTATTGTTCCATCAGATTAATTCTAAGAATGAATGCTCTCTTAAAATTGGACTGAGCAGTAATAGAGTATTAGTAATTATTGATTGATAACGACAACATAACTTGTTCTAACAATGCAGACGGCGACTTAGCAGCTCAGCAACAGCAGCCTCTGCATGGTTCCTGTTTCAATAAGATCACTGTCGCCACCTGCCGATGAAAACCATTTACTGCAGACACCAGAGTTTTTTTGAACATGATTATTTAATTCCACACCCAACTTGCATTTTCCCAGTGACGTTCATCCAGAGGAGTTTCTTCTCAGAGCCAACCACAATGGAGCCAAGAGACAGGAGGGGTTAAGGGCGAAAGGACACAATTAGTGTTAACAATTCTGAGGAGGCTTTCATGGGAAGGTGTGATGTTATATAAGAACATAAGAATTAGGAGCAGGAATAGGCCATACAGCCCCTCGAGCCTGCTCCGCCATTCAATAAGATCATGGCTGATCATCTACCTCAACTCCACTTTCCTGCATTATCCCCATATCCCTTGATTCTCCTAGAGTCCAAAAATCTATCTATTTCAGCCTTGAATATATTTAACTCAGCATCCACAGTCCTCTGGATTGAGAATTTCAAAGATTCACAACCCTCTGTGATGAAATTCATCCTCTTCTCTATCTTAAATGGCCGACCCTTATCCTGAAACGATGCCCTCCAGTTCTAGACTCTCACCCCCAGTCTCTTCCCTTCCTCCCAGTCTATCTCACTTCCCAGTCTGTTTCACTCCCACAGCGATCTCACTCGTCTGCCCCCTCCCCCCACAGCGATCTCACCCTCTCCCCCGCCCCCCACAGTGATCTCACTCTTTCCCCCTCCCCCCACAGCGATCTCACCCTCTTCCCCCCCCCCACAGCAATCTCACTTTCCCCTCCTCCTCACCCCACAGCGATCTCACTCTTTCCCCCCCTCTCCCCCTCCCCCCACAGCGATCTCACCCTCTCCCCCCCCCACAGCAATCTCACTTTCCCCCCCTCCTCGCCCCACAGCGATCTCACTCGTCCGCCCCCTTCCCCCCCCACAGCGATCTCACTCTCTCCCCCCCTCCCACAGCGATCTCACCCTCTCCGCCCCCCCACAGCAATCTCACTTTCCCCCCCTCCTCGCCCCACAGCGATCTCACTCGTCCATCCCCTCCCCCCCACAATGATCTCACACTCCTTCCCCCCCCCCCCACAGCGATCTCACTCTCTCCCCCCTCCCACAGCGATCTCACTCTTTCCCTCCTCCCCCCCCACAGCGATCTCACTCTCTCCCCCCCTCCCACAGCGATCTCACTCTTTCCCTCCTACCCCCCCCACAGCGATCTCACTCGTCCGCCCCCTCCCACCCCCCACAGCGATCTCACTCTCTCCCCCCCTCCCACAGCGATCTCACTCTTTCCCTCCTACCCCTCCCACAGCGATCTCACTCTTTCCCTCCTACCCCCCCCACAGCGATCTCACTCTTTCCCTCCTACCCCCCCCACAGCAATCTCACTCTTTCCCTCCTCCCCCCCTCCTCACCCCACAACGATTTCACTCTCCCCCCACAACGATCTCACTCTCCCCCCCCTTCCCCCCACAGCGATCTCACTCTTCCCCGCCCGCCCGCCTTGCCCCCCACAGCGATCTCAGGCTGGCAGTCTCTGGCCTCTCGTCGGTGCCTCTTGGGGGGGGCGGAGCTTAACAGCCACGGGTGTGCGCACAACTTGGGAGCTGAAGATTCCCGAGTCGATCGGCCTCCTCTGACACACACCTCCCGCTGCACTTCTCTGCTGCCCCGCTTCGCCGATGATGACATGGAGCACCCGGAAACCACAGGAGCGCGCACCAGCGGCATTCCAGCGGCTGAAAAAGTTAGACAACTGCCGGAACACCGCTAAGGAGAGAGCGGGGGTGATTTAAAGGGAAAATCCAGCCCAATGTCTCAGAATAGGGGGCCGCCATTTAAAACTGAGATGAGGAGGAATTTCTTCTCTCAGAGGGTTGTAAATCTGTGGAATTCTCTGCCCCAGGGAGCTGTGGAGGCTGGGTCATTGAATATATTTAAGGCGGAGATGGACAGATGTTTGAGCAATAAGGGAGTAAAGGGTTCTGGGGAGCGGGCAGGGAAGTGGAGCTGAGTCCATGATCAGATCAGCCATAGTCTTATTAAATAGCGGAGCAGGCTCGAGGGGTCAAATGGCCTACTCCTGCTCCTATTTCTTATGTTCTGTTCTTTATTAGAGACCCTGTCCCTTTTGTTGATGAATTTAAAAGTCTGTATTAAAATGTGAGCCAGTGGGTTGTGAGCCCAAAGCCTTGTGTCCAATAAGGGCAATAAAGGCCCACAGTCTCCCCCGGCCCTCGGCCCTGAACAAGGGGCTGCACAAAGTCGTGCGCTGCGGCTCAGCCAATCAGCGGCGCAAGTCCCGCCCCTCGGGCTCCCCGATTGGTTGGAGGACCCGCCGCCGGCTCGCTCCTCCAACCCCGCCCCGCTCTCTCCCCATTGGTCGGAAGCTCCCGTCAATCAGGCCGTGGGCCCGAGTCACGTGTCGGTCGAGCGCGCTCCGCCAAACTGTGTAAAGTGGTGTCGGGGACCCGGATGTGCGGACTCTCAGGTTTGCATTTCCTTTTATTCTCCCCCTCCCCCCCCCGCGCGATTCTCGACCCAATCGGAGCGGAGAAAACTCACTTTCCGTCACCGATCGCGGCTCTTTAACGGACACAAACACCTTTCCCCGAGAGGCCCCGCCTCCGCGTCACAGGATTCAAGTGCGCAGGCGCAGCTCCGACTGTGGGGGGAGGGGACGGTTGGTATCCTCTGGGCATGCGCAGTTATTACCGATGGTGACCAAGAAGAGGCGCTGTTCCCGGTGCGCAGGCGCGAACTCTGGGCTGCCAATCACCCATCAGGCAGTGCAGCTGCTGGTGAGACCTGTGACATCATAGAACACCAGACAGTGACATCACAGAAGGAGGCCATTCGGCCCATCGTGTCCCTGCCGGCCGGCACAGAGCTCTCCAGCCTAATCCCACTGTACAGCTTTTGGCTTACATTGATATAAGGCTTACATTTATATAGCGCCTCTCACCGCCACCAGATGTCTCAAAGCTCTTTACAGAGAATGAAATACTTTTGGAGCGTAGTCACTGTTGTAATGTGGGAAATGCGGCAGCCGATCTGCGCACAGCAAGCTCCCAAAAATAGCAATTTGATAATGACCAGATAAACTGTTTTTTTAATTTTGTTTGAGGGATAAATATTGGGCAGAACGCCAGGGATAACTCCCCTGCTCTTCTTCGAAATAGTGCCATGGATCTTTAACGTCCACCAGGTTTAACGTCTCATCTGACAGTGCAGCATTCCCTCAGCACTGCACTGAAGTGTCAGCCTACACTTTCTGTGCTCAAGTCCCTGAAGTGGGACTTGAACCCACAACCTTCTGACTCCGAGATGAGAGTGCTACCCACTGAGCCACAGCTGACCCTTCTGCTAAGGGAAATAGGACCTTGCTATCCACTCTATCTTGGCCCTCATAATTTTTCCACCTCAATTCGGTCTTCCCTCTAATCCTTCTGCCAATTACTTTAATTCTATGCCCCCCCGAGTTATTGACCATTCTGCTAAGGCAAATAGGTCCTTCCTATCCACTCTATCTCGGCCCCTCAAGTGCATATCCAGGTACTTTTAAATGCTATGGGTTTCTGCCTCTACCACCCTTTCAGGCAGTGAGTTCCAGACTCCCACCATCCTGTGGGTGAAAAACCGTCTCCTCAAATCCCCTCTAAATCTTCAACCAATTACTTTAAATCTATGCCCCCCCAGTTATTGACCCCTCTACTAAGGGAAATAGGTCCTTCCTATCCACTCTATCTAGGCCCCTCATAATTTTATACATCTCAATGAGGTCTCGCCTTTGCCTCCTCTGTTCCAAATAAAACAACCCCAGCCTATCCAATCTGTCCTCATAGCTAAAATTCTCCAGTCCAGGTAACATCCTCTTAAATCTTTGTACCCTCTCTGGTACAATCACATCTTTCCTGTAATGTGGTGACCAGAACTGCACGCAGTACTCTAGCTGTGGCCTAACTCGAACCCAGCCAGAGTCAGCACCTTCAGGGGAGGGGAGGGGAGGGGAGAGGAGGAGAGGGAGGGGAACCAGTGAGTGTAGAACTGAACCCAGCCAGAGTCAGCACCTTCAGCAAGAAGGAAAAAATGTTGGCAATGATGTAATGGGTTTGGATTTCAGCACGGGGAGTAGCATAGTGTGTGTGACAGGAATTTACAACTGTGGGGAAACCAGAGAGGAATGTGCTTGCTATAGAAACTAGAATTGACTTCTGAATTTCTATCCTGTCCTTACAGTGATTATTTTTGTAAACTCCTTTTACAGGGGAGGATTTGCAGATGGGAAACTCGAACCAAATATCACCATGATCTAACCGTCTCTCGATCCACCACAAGATGAATATCATCAGCCTTTGAATGTGGAAGGAGAAATGTTTTTTTGTTCTGTCTTGGGAAAAGATTTCAAACATCCGTGTGACTGGAAAAGCACCAAGACACACAAACCCGAGTGAGAGTGTTCCAGTGCACTGCCTGTGGAAAGAGCTTTAACCAGTTACACAGCCTGAAAAAATATCGCACCATTCACAGCAGGGAGAAACTGTAAACGTGTTGTGTGTGTGGATGAGGCTTCAACTGATCGTCCAACCTGGAGAGACAGGACACCCGCATCACGGAGAAACTGTGGAAATGTGGGGACTGTGAAAAGGGATTCCGTTCCCTGTCCCTGCTGGAAATTCATCGACGCAGTCACACTGGGGAGAGGCCGTTCACCTGCTCCGCATGTGGGAAGGGATTCACAAATTCATCCAACCTTCTGGCTCACCAGCGTATCCACACTGAGGAGAGACCGTTTACCTGCTCTGTATGTGGGAAGGGATTCACTCAGTCATGTAATCTCACTGCATACCAAGTTGTTCACACCAATAGGAGACGATTTAAATGTTCTGACTGTGAGAAGAGCCTTAAAAGCAGAAGTGATCTGAGGGAACACCAGCATATCCACACTGGGGAGAGACGGTTTACCTGCTCCGTTTGGGAAGAGATTCACTGACCCATCCACCCTACTGAAACACCAGCGAGTTCACAAGTGACTGCAGGGTTTGGATTCTGCTGTGAATCACATGACTGAACCATGTTCATTCTGACAATTGGGCTGCGTTTCCCCTGTAACTGGGCTGGAGTTTAATTTTCTGGATATCTGACAAATAAATCAGCTTTGGTTCCAACACAGTGTGTCAATTACTTGATTTCTCCAATATAAGAGGAGACTAATTGATATCCTGTTACCGATTGTTCCTTTTTTGGAACTTTTCTCCTTCATTTAACAAAGACCTGTCCTTATGTAGCACCTTACATGACCTCAGGATGTCCCAAAGTGCTTTACAGCCAATGAAGTACAACAACATCAAAGTACATTTGAAGTGCATTCACTGTTGCAATGTAGAAAATGTTGCAGACAATTTGCACACAGCAAGCTGCCATGAACAGTAATGTGATACTGGCCAGATAATCGGTTTTAATGATATTGGTTGAGAGTTGATAGGATCTCGGTTCAGCGATTCATCCGAAAGATGGCAACACTGACAGGGCAGCAATCCCTCAGTACTGCATTGGAATGTCAGCCTAGATTTTGTGCTCCAGTCTCGACAGGTGGACTTGAACCCACAACCTACTGACTCAGAGACAAAACTGCTACCACTGAGACACGACTGACACCCGATCATTACTCGTGATTATTTTAGTTTGGTTATTCTCATGGACAAACCCCAGCTCCCAATACCTTCCAGAGTGCCTCTCCTAGCCTTGGTATCCAGAGAAGGTATTGGTAACATGTCCATGTACCTGCCCTGGGAGTGTTTGATGGGGCAGTGTAGAGGGAGCTTTACTCTGTATCTAACCCGGGCTGTACCTGACTGCAGAGTGTTTATGGCAGACACGAGGTGCTCAGAATACTCCATTCCGCGGCGCTGACATCCATCACCTCGGTGAGAACATCATTTAACAAAAGATAGAAACCCATCAGCTGTCCCTGGATACAGATCCGGAGGGATAGTGAGTGTCCAGAACATTGTTGTACAGAGTGTTCGATGGTTCATCCCTGGGTCTGAGCCTTTTGGTGATGATTTGAATTTGATGCCCTCGAGTTACTGACTCACCGACTGGTGGAAATAGTTTTTCCTCATTTACCTGATCAAATTTTAAACAGCTCTCTCAGATCATCAATTACCCTTTGTTCTAATGAAAAGATCCCAGTTTCTCCAATCTCCCCTGATAACTAAAGCCTCTCTTCCCTGGTATCGTCTCAGTGAATCTCTCTGCACCCTCTTCATGGCCTCGACATCCTTCCTGCTGTAAGATCCCCAAAACCTGATGTGAATGTTTAAAAATGTATAGAGACATTGAAGTTGAGAACGTGGGAATTGTATAGGGACAGTATAAGCTAACAAACAATTCATGGAGGAATAGCCATGACATCTCAGACTCGAGACTGCGAAATGTTACAACATTTATTAGGGGTGCATGCAATAAAGGTGTAGCAGTTATAATGGGTGACTTTAATATGCACATAGATTGGGCTAGCCAAACTGGAAGCAATATGGTGGAGGAGGATTTCCTGGAGTGCATAAGGGATGGTTTTCTAGACCAATATGTTGAGGAACCAACTAGGGGGGAGGCCATCTTAGACTGGGTGTTGTGTAATGAGAGAGGATTAATTAGCAATCTCATTGTGCGAGGCCCCTTGGGGAAGAGTGACCATAATATGGTGGAATTCTGCATTAGGATGGAGAATGAAACAGTAAATTCAGAGACCATGGTCCAGAACTTAAAGAAGGGTAACTTTGAAGGTATGAGGCATGAATTGGCTAGGATAGATTGGCGAATGATACTTAGGGGGTTGACTGTGGATGGGCAATGGCAGACATTTAGAGACCGCATGGATGAATTACAACAATTGTACATTCCTGTCTGGCGTAAAAATAAAAAAGGGAAGGTGGCTCAACCGTGGCTATCTAGGGAAATCAGGGATAGTATTAAAGCCAAGGAAGTGGCATACAAATTTGGCCAGAAATAGCAGCGAACCTGGGGACTGGGAGAAATTTAGAACTCAGCAGAGGAGGACAAAGGGTTTGATTAGGGCAGGGAAAATGGAGTACGAGAAGAAGCTTGCAGGGAACATTAAGGTGGATTGCAAAAGTTTCTATAGGTATGTAAAGAGAAAAAGGTTAGTAAAGACAAACGTAGGTCCCGTGCAGTCAGAATCAGGGGAAGTCATAACGGGGAACAAAGAAATGGCAGACCAATTGAACAAGTACTTTGGTTCGGTATTCACTAAGGAGGATACAAACAACCTTCCGGATATAAAAGGGGTCAGAGGGTCTAGTAAGGAGGGGGAACTGAAGGAAATCTTTATTAGTCGGGAAATTGTGTTGGGGAAATTGATGGGATTGAAGGCCGATAAATCCCCAGGGCCTGATGGACTGCATCCCAGAGTACTTAAGGAGGTGGCCTTGGAAATAGCGGATGCATTGACAGTCATTTTCCAACATTCCATTGACTCTGGATCAGTTCCTATCGAGTGGAGGGTAGCCAATGTAACCCCACTTTTTAAAAAAGGAGGGAGAGAGAAAACAGGGAATTATAGACCGGTCAGCCTGAGTGGGTAAAATGATGGAATCAATTATTAAGGATGTCACAGCAGTGCATCTGGAAAATGGTGACATGTTAGGTCCAAGTCAGCATGGATTTGTGAAAGGGAAATCATGCTTGACAAATCTTCTGGAATTTTTTGAGGATGTTTCCAGTAAAGTGGACAAAGGAGAACCAGTTGATGTGGTATATTTGGACTTTCAGAAGGCTTTCGACAAGGTCCCACACAAGAGATTAATGTGCAAAGTTAAAGCACATGGGATTGGGGGTAGTGTGCTGACGTGGATTGAGAACTGGTTGTCAGACAGGAAGCAAAGAGTAGGAGTAAACGGGTACTTTTCAGAATGGCAGGCAGTGACTAGTGGGGTGCCGCAAGGTTCTGTGCTGGGGCCCCAGCTGTTTACATTGTACATTAATGATTTAGACGAGGGGATTAAATGCAGTATCTCCAAATTTGCAGATGACACTAAGTTGGGTGGCAGTGTGAGCTGCGAGGAGGATGCTATTAGGCTGCAGAGTGACTTGGATAGGTTAGGTGAGTGGGCAAATGCATGGCAGATGAAGTATAATGTGGATAAATGTGAGGTTATCCACTTTGGTGGTAAAAACAGAGAGACAGACTATTATCTGAATGGTGACAGATTAGGAAAAGGGAAGGTGCAACGAGACCTGGGTGTCATGGTACATCAGTCATTGAAGGTTAGCATGCAGGTACAGCAGGCGGTTAAGAAAGCAAATGGCATGTTGGCCTTCATAGCGAGGGGATTTGAATACAGGGGCAGGGAGGTGTTGCTACAGTTGTACAGGGCCTTGGTGAGGCCACACCTGGAGTATTGTGTACAGTTTTGGTCTCCTAACTTGAGGAAGGACATTCTTGCTATTGAGGGAGTGCAGCGAAGATTCACCAGACTGATTCCTGGGATGGCGGGACTGACCTATCAAGAAAGACTGGATCAACTGGGCTTGTATTCACTGGAGTTCAGAAGAATGAGAGGGGACCTCATAGAAACGTTTAAAATTCTGACGGGTTTAGACAGGTTAGATGCAGGAAGAATGTTCCCAATGTTGGGGAAGTCCAGAACCAGGGGTCAGTCTGAGAATAAGGGGTAAGCCATTTAGGACCGAGATGAGGAGAAACTTCTTCACCCAGAGAGTGGTGAACCTGTGGAATTCTCTACCACAGAAAGTAGTTGAGGCCAATTCACTAAATATATTCAAAAGGGAGTTAGATGAAGTCCTTACTACTCGGGGGATCAAGGGTTATGACGAGAAAGCAGGAAGGAGGTACTGAAGTTTCATGTTCAGCCATGAACTCATTGAATGGCGGTGCAGGCTAGAAGGGCTGAATGGCCTGCTCCTGCACCTATTTTCTATGTAACACTAACACATATTGAAACAAAACCCACAGCTTGCAGAAAAACCTCAAGGTCTTATTAAATCATGTTATTAACCTGAAACATTGACAGAAGGTCTTTGTTTAAAATCGGACCATGCTTGGGTCGGCTTATGAGTGGAAAAAGGGAAGGAGGGATCAAAAGAGATGGGCTGAGCTGGGATGTCACTCTGGCCCTATCTTGTTATCTTTTGCCGAAAATGTATAACCATCGTCCCTTTACAATGTAACGTCACTTATCCGTAGGGAGTGGATGCGTTCGAACAGACTTGCATTCCTTCTGTCTGATAAAGTCCCCGATCGGGATTTGCTTTTTAAATAAAAGCTTGCTTTGTTTAAAGCACAAACGGTATTCGTTTCAGTAATTTTGCTGAACCAGATTGAGGTAAAAGAATCCAGAAATCTACACTGACACAATATTCGAACTGCAGCCTAACCAATGATTTGTGCAGGTTTACATGACCTCTGCCCTTTTGTATTCCACACCCCTATTTATAAAACCTAGGATCCCGTGGGCTTCTTTAAACACATTCTTAACATAAAATGGCTAAAATACATTGATTTTGACATAAACTGGCTGATATAATGTGCATCATGAGAAAGAGAAGTTTAGTCTGAGTTAGAAACTCAAACAATCGATTCACTGCAGACAGGTCGCCATGGCAACACTGATTAGACATTCCATTCATTGAACCCACTGTTGGAATCTGTAATCAGATCAGGGGAAAGAACAGGGTTTGTCTGTTAGTAACCACAATGTAAGCTTATACCAGAGTGAGTAACACAATAGATTAGATCATAATGTGTGATGTTTATACCTATAATTGTGAAACTATAAGAAATAACAACTAACAGCAGGCAGGGGAGTTTAGGGATAATGAGAAAATTATTGAAGAAAAGTAACTGCTAGGAACCAGGGAAAGTGTCCTTGTAAATCACAGATTAGAGAAGTTCCAGCTGTCTTTTCCTCACTTCCTGCCCAAACCCAGCAGAGAAGACAAAGAAGAGTCCGGTGCCAGAGGTGGATCAGTGCAGGGTATAAAAGTGAGGGGAGACTGATGTAAGGGGGCAGTCGGGACTGGAGACACCGGAGATCAAGCTCAGGGCGCCCGAGGTTCCATCCAGCGGGCTGACCTGGTGTCAGTTACTGTGGACACGTGGGACTTGCATCTTTACTCTGATGTGGTAGAGCACAGAGAATCTGCTCAAATTATATTTCTTAAGATATTAAAGTTGCTAATAACAATAATTGAATATATTTAAGGTGGAGATTGACAGTTTTGAAAGATAAAGGAGTGAGGGGTTATGGGGAGCGGGCAGGGAAGTGGAGTTGAGGCCAGGATCAGATCAGCCATGATCTTATTGAATGGCAGAGCAGGCTCGAGGAGCTAGATGGCCTACTCCTGCTCCTATTTCTTATGTTCTTGTGTTCCTCAATGAGACAATGAATTAGCTAGAATCTTACAACCCTAAATCTCTCTGCTCCTCTACTCCATTGAAAGTTTTACCATTTAATGTACATTTCCTCACTTTATCTTCCTCCCAAAATCTACCACAACACATTTCTCTGCATTAAATTTCATTTCACATCTACCTGCCCCAATTACTAACCTGTGTATTGACAATGAAGGCACTTAAAGTCCTCTTCACAGCTGGCCATGGGCCCTTTTTGGCGTTCCCTGGAGATTTTGATCTTTTGTCCCATATACCCAAGCCCAGATCATTTCTCTATATTGAGCAGAGCAATGGTCCCAACACTGACCCTGGGTACACCACTGTTTACATCCCTCCAGTCTGAAGAACATCCATTAACCATTACTCTCTGTTTTCTGCCCTTTACCCAACTTCCTCTCCACGCTGTCCCAGATCCTTTAACACCGTGAGCCTTAATTTGATCAACAAGCCTCCTGTCCGGCACCTTATCAGACACCTTTTGACAATCCATCGACACAACATCCCCTGCATTTCCTTTCTCACTGCACGGTGTTATTTCCTGAAACCCTGCTGTCTGTCCTGAATGAATCCATTTCACTACCAAACGTTGCAATGTTTGCTCCACCCCACAGGGTTCCATCTGTTTAAAGCCACAACACAAAGGTCCAGTTTCCTCCTCAAGTTTGAGATAAAACACTCCAAATTATCCATCTCCCCACAACTACCCGGGACACAAAGACACAAACTCCGGGACAACCAGGAAGTGCTGAGAAATCCCCTGCGAGTCAGGGAGCGTCTGTAAATGGAGGAGAAATGAGTACTGGTCAGAGAGCGCCTGGAAAATAAGGTGAAATTACTATTTTTAGTTAACAAATGTATCACTGATTTTAATGGGACTTTTCCCATGACCCAGCTCCTGTAATAATACAATAACTTTTATTTATATAGCGCCTTTAACATTGTAAAACGTTAATACTGGCTGTAAAAAGACCGGATTCTCAGGAGGCTCTACACCACTGGTTGCTCATGAGTCAGTGATCTCCCATCACATTAATGTGCTTCTGCTGTGTATGTTTAATAAAGTGCCAGGAGCACTTCACAAAAAGTAGGGAACCAGTGAGAGTAGAACTGTACCCAGATACAGTCAGCACCTTCAGGGAAAGAGAGGGAGGGGAACCAGTGAGTGTAGAACTGAACCCAGCCAATGTCAGCACCTTCAGGGGAGGAGAGGGGTACCAGTGAGTGCAGAACTGAACCCAGCCAGAGTCAGCACCTTTCGGGGAGGGGAACCAGTGAGTGTAGAACTGAACCCAGCCAGAGTCAGCACCTTCAGGGGAGGAGAGGGAGGGGAACCAGTGAGTGTAGAACTGAACCCAGCCAGAGTCAGCACCCTCAGGGGAGGAGAGGGAGGGAAACCAGTGAGTGTAGAACTGAACCCAGCCAGAGTCAGCTCCCTCAGGAGAGGAGAGAGGAACCAGTGAGTGTAGAACTGAACCCAGCCAGAGTCAGCACCGTCAGGGGAGGAGAGGGAGGGGAACCAGTGAGTGTAGAACTGAACCCAGCCAGAGTCAGCACCTTCAGGGAGGAGAGGGAGAGGAACCAGTGAGTGTAGAAGTGAACCAAGCCAGAGTCAACACCTTCAGGGGAGGGGAACCAGTGAGTGTAGAACTGAACCCAGCCAGAGTCAGCACCTTCAGGAGAAGGAGAGAAGTCGAACAAAAGGGAAAACATTGGAGATGGTTTGAACTTCAGCACAGGCAGGAGGGAATGTGTGCGGGAACAAGACAGGAAAGAACGTTCCATAGAAACTAGAATTGTCTGTTCTGAATTTCTATCCTGTACTTAGTGATGACTTTTGTAAACTCCTTTTACAGGGTATTAGAAGGGGAGGATTTGCAGACGGAAAACACAAACCAAACATATAGTTAAGATCTGACTGAGACACTCACTCAGGACCTGAATATCATCGGCCTTTGAACATAGAATGAGAAATGTTTGTCTGTTCTGTCTGAATAGATTTCAAACATCAGTGTGACTGGAAAAGCACCGAGACACACACACCCGAGTGAGAGTGTTCCAGTGCTCTGTCTGTGGAAGGAGCTTTAACCAGTTACACAGCCTGAAAAAACATCGCACCATTCACAGTGGGGAGAAACCGTACACAGGTTGTGTGTGTGGGCGAGGCTTCAACTGATCGTCCAACCTGGAGAGACACAAGGATACCCGCACCATAGAGAAACCGTGGGAATGTGGGGACTGTGGGAAGGGATTCAATTACCCATCCCTGTTGGAAACTCATCGACGCAGTCACACCGGGAGGAGGCCTTTCACCTGCTGCGTGCGTGGGAAGGGATTCACTCCAGGCTGCAAAAAACAAAAACGGCCTTGGAGTTTGGAAGGGCGTTAAGAACAGCTCTCCTACTCCTGAAACCCTCATCCATGCCTTTGTTACCTCTAGACTTAACTACGCCAACTCACTCCTGGCCGGCCTCCCACATTCTACACTACGTAAACTTGAGCAGCCCCTGTCCTAACTCGCACCAAGTCATGATCACTCATCACCCCTGTGCTATCTGACCTACATTGGGTCCTGGTTAAACAACACCTCGATTTCAAAATTCTCATCTTTGTTTACAAATCACTCCATGGCCTCGCCCCTCCCTGTCTTTTTCAGCCTCACAACCCCACAAGATGTCTGTGCTTCTCGAATTCTGCCCTCTTGAACATCCCTCATTATATCTGCTCAACCATCGGTGGCCGTGCCTTCAGCTGTTTGGGCCCTATGCTCTGGAACTCCCTCCTTAAACCTCTCCACCTCTCTTTCCTCCTTTAAAATGCTCCTTAAAACCTACCTCTTCAACCAAGCTTTCGGTCATCTGCCTTAATTTCTTCTTTTGTGACTCGATGTCAAATTTATCTGTTTTGTCTTGTTAACACTGCTGTGAAGCACCTTGGGATGTTTTACTACATTAAAGGTACTATATAAATAAAAGTTATTAATAATAATAAAAACTTGCATACGACTGCTCCGTGCAACACTCTCCACCCCAGATCCTCAATGGTGCAGGGAAGGACCCCCGCCTCGACTGGACAGCAAAATGACCCGCCATTGCGACTGAGACTGGGCAATGAACAAAATTCATCAATCAATGACACAGAAACCCGAGTGCCCGGGTTCTCAGCCCTGGGGCCAAGTACGCTGGCCGCCACTTTTCCATCACTAACTCGCATCTTAGGCCCGGCCCAGTCTGGCTCAGTCACTAAATGTTTTCTAATTGTGATTCTAACTCTGGTGGAAAGCTATGAGGCCTCATTTTATTGTGAGACCCGAGAGGCTTTTAATGGCTTTAATAAACTGGCAATAAGATTTTTATTTTAAAAACTGGAAAGTGGTGAAAAATGCCACTAGCGCTGCCTCAAAACTCAGAGAAATCCACTTCATCAGCGCCCCTGCCACAGGACTCAATATCCACCCCCTCCACCTCTGGTGCACTGTGTGTGCAGTATGTACCGTCTCACAAAATGACCATGGTCAGGTCGTGTGGAGTCAAAGGTCAGGAAACAGAATGGATGGAAATCTGGCAACAAACTGCCCTCAACTCCAACAAATGATTTCTGTTTTGCAGCCATCTTTCCATCCATTCTGCTGCCTGGCCCTTCACTCCACACGGCCTGAACTTGTTCATCTTGTAGATCTTACATACTGTTGTGGATAGCAATCTGGTTATAAAACAGGAAACAGAGAGTAGGGGTTAAGAGTAGCTACTCAGACTGGCAAAAGGTGGGAGGTGGTGTTCCACAGGGATTGGTGCTGGGACCACTGTTCTGGCAATAGGTGGGCAGTGGTATCCCACAGGGATCGGTGCTGGGACCACTGTTCTGGCAATAGGTGGGCAATAGTGTCCCACAGGGATCGGTGCTGGGACCACTGTTCTGGCAATAGGTGGGAGGTGGTGTTCCCCACCGATCGGTGCTGGGACCACTGTTCTGGCAATAGATGGGATGTAGTGTTCCCCAGGGATCGGTGCTGGGACCACTGTTGTTCATCATTTACTTAAAGGATTTGGACTCGGGAATCAGAAGTACAATTTCCACATTTTTAGATGACACAAATTGGGAGATAGAGTTAATACTGAGGAAGACTGTGAAAAAATGCAAGACATTAATAAGTTTGCAGAATGCGTGTGTAATTGGGAAGTGAATTTCAGTATTGATCAGTGAGAGGTGGTGTGTTTTGGTTGGAAGAATAAGGAAGCCACATTCTATTTGGAAAATAAGAGTCTAAATGTGGCAGAGGAGCAAAGGGATCGAGGGGTACAGATACACAAATCACTAAAAGTAGCGATGTGGGTTAATACGGCCATTTAAAAAAGCAAACAAAGCACTAGGGATAATTTCTAAAGGAGCCTTCTGTTCCATGCTCAGGAGCTCTGAATCATGGGACAGAGCGGCTGGGACACATTTCTTCCACACCTCAAGATTAACCCGCACGATGACTGTGCTGTCAGTGCAGAGAGATGAGAAAGACCAAAGTGCTGTTTGGCCCTCTCAGTGTGGCCCTGAAGGACTGTGTCCAGGCTGAAGTTCTGTTTCCGCCATATGATCCTCCCCCCAGATTGTCCTCTCTGAGCTCCAGCTGGGTGATGCTAAACACTCCAGTAAGAAAGACAAAAATCCACAGCAATGTGTTGAAAGCAAAGCTGATTTATTTCCCATTCATCCAGAATATTAAACTCCAGCCCAGTTATAGGAGTTATCAGCAGAAACAAACCCCAAATGTCAGAATGAACATGGTTCGGTCCTGGATGTGATTAAGAGCAGCAATACCAGCAGAATCTAAGCCCTGCAGTCACTTGTGAACTCGCTGGTGTGTCAGCAGGTTGCATGACTGAGTGAATCCCTTCCCACACTCGGAGCAGGTGAACGGCCTCTCCCCAGTGTGAATGCGCTGGTGTATAGTAAGTCCAGATGATCGCATGAACCCAGTCCCGCAGCAAGAGCACCTGAACGGTCTCTCCCCAGTGTGAATGCGCTGGTGTATAGTAAGTCCAGATGATCGCATGAACCCAGTCCCGCAGCGAGAGCACCTGAACGGTCTCTCCTCAGTGTGAATATGTTGATGGCACATCAGTTGCCCGGGGCTTTGATAGCACTTCCTGCAGTCCGAGCATTTAAAAGGTCTTTTGTCAGTGTGAACTCGTTGGTGTGTCAGCAGACTGGATGAGTGAGTGAACCCCTTCCCACACTCGGAGCAGATAAACAGCCTCTCCCCAGTGTGAACTCGCTGGTGATTCAACAGGTTGGATGACGAAGTGAATCCCTTCCCACACTCTGAGCAGGTGAACGGCCTCTCCCCAGTGTGAACTCGCTGGTGTATCAGAAGGTGGGATGACTGAATGAATCCCTTCCCACACTCTGAACAGGTAAACGGCCTCTCCCCAGTGTGACTGCGCTTGTGTCTCGATAGGCCAGAGATTCAGCTGAAGCCTCGTCCACACACACAACACGTGTACACTTTCTCCCCACTGTCAATGGTGCTTTTTGCTTCCATATTGAGAGGCCGATGATATACCGGTCCCAATGAATTGAGTGACGCCGTCAGATCTTGATGCGGCATGCAATTTGAGTTTCCCGTCTGCAAATCCTCCCCTTCTAATACCCTGTAAAATTAATTTATAACAGGAAAAAGGGAGTGTGAGAGAGAACCCACAAAGAGGCAGGTTAGTAATAGACAAGACAAATTTGTGAAACATGACTCTGCCTGATTGAATTCTGCTTTTCCAAATGTCCTGTTACTGCTTCTTTAATAAGAGGCAGGTTAGTAATTTGAACTGAATGAATCTGCTAAATTGTGGGGCTGGCATTACAACAAAGTGACCATGACAGCAACCGGATTGTCGTAAAAACCCAACTGGTTCACTAATGTCTGACTCTGGCTGGGTTCAGTTCCACACTCACTGGTTCCCCTCCCTCTCCTCCCCTGAAGGTGCTGACTCTGGCTGGGTTCAGTTCTACACTCACTGGTTCCCCTCTCTCTCCTCAAGGTGCTGACTCTGGCTGGGTTCAGTTCTACACTCACTGGTTCCCCTCCCTCTTCTCCCCTGAAGGTGCTGACTCTGGTGGGGTTCAGTTCGACACTCACTGGCTCCCCTCCGTCTCCTCCCCTTAAGGTGCTGACTCTGGCTGGGTTCAGTTCGACACTCACCAGTTTCTCTCCAATACGTGACCCATGTGCCCAATGTCCATCTGTGAACCTCAACAGTGAGTGTCGACAGGCTATTCTCACCTGAGGCTTCACACGTGCATTTTCCAGCAGGGTCACTGG
The DNA here is from genome assembly GCF_044704955.1 of Pristiophorus japonicus. Classification (NCBI taxonomy): domain Eukaryota; kingdom Metazoa; phylum Chordata; class Chondrichthyes; family Pristiophoridae; genus Pristiophorus; species Pristiophorus japonicus. The sequence goes on along the minus strand of NC_091996.1, from coordinate 77,374,695 downwards.
ACCCTCCTCTCAATGGCTCAGTAGCTACAGACACCACCCAGTGTGACTGAGTCATAGGAACAGGAGGGGCCCAGGTTTAATCCCCTCTGCGTATCCTCCCCTTTTAAACCCCTGTAAAATCGGTTTACAAAAGTCATCCTGTAAGTAGTGTGAAAGTACAGGCCATAAGGTCACCGGACTGGGCAGCCAAAGCAGAGCCAGTTTCCCCCAACACAAAGACCAAGTATGCACTGTCAATTTCAGCAGGAAAGAAGCTAATTACCTTAGACTTATTGACCTGATCACTCAGACTTACTGGCACCAACTCGACGAGTTAGGACAGGAATATTGCATGAAAAGGAGGGTATAAAGATAGACAGGTTCGGACAGTCCAAAGTGAGGATTCTAGGAGTAACACTCGGCAGAAGTAGGCACCAGGGAAGAAACCCTTGATGGTACAGTGTTAGGATGGACTGATCATCCAGGGACCTACTGGATAACTATAAAGTATAAGTGGTGAGTCTTGTTCTCCAAAGCTGTAAATGCCCATCCCACACACTCTCCCTCCTCCCTGTGCAGAAATCCAAACCTATTGCACCATCTCCAACTATTTTTTCTCGCTTCCCTGAAAGCGCTGACTCTGGCTGGGTTCAATTCCACACTCACTGGTTCCCCTCCCGCTCTTCCCCTGAAGGTGCTGACTCTGTCTGGGTTCAGTTCTACACTCACTGGTTCCCCTCCCTCACCTCCCCTGAAGGTGCTGACTCTGTCTGGGTGTCAGTGCTCTCGTCACCTCTTTATACACTCTGACCCTCCCTATATATCTGTAATATCTCCCTGTTTTGGTGATGGGCTCTCCCTGACCACTCACCATTTCACTTTCTGAGACAGATGCTCCCAGACTGTCACCATTTCAGGGAACCATACAGCACAGAAGACCAATCGGTCCATCAAGCCTGTCTGACTCACTGAAAGAGCCATTCCCTGCACCTACCCCAAAGCACTGGAACATTTTCCCTTTGAAGCATTCATCGTTTTGAAAGTTATTATTGATGAACTTTTCAAAGTGTGGAGCCCAACCCTCAATATCTGAGGTGTAACTAGTGACTGATAAAGGTTGACCATAATGAGCTTGTTGTTGTATCTATACTGCTATTAATACTGGAACAGATTGATCAGCTGACCCTGCCCCTCACAGATTTGTGGTCACCTTTAAATTGGACCATTTGGTTTAGAAAGCCTCCCATTTTTCTTCCTTCCAGAATACATTGAGTGTGGGTGTCCCTGGGAGCCTGAGGCCCTGTCCCCGCGGGCGGGCGGGACAAACCCGGGCTCAGCCTCTGGCCTGTTACTGGGCCCTGGGCCCTGGGCCCTACACCAGGGGTTTATGAAGCTCACCAGCCCCACTCGCGGCTCCAATTCCTGCCCCGCGCCGACAACCCACCGTCTCGTGTCCCACATCATCCGGGCTCCACCAACTGTCGCCGCCGCAGCCCGCGCATGCTCAGTCCCACCCACTGAGGGGGGGGGGGGGGGCACAAGCCCCGCCCCTCACACACTCCGATTGGTTGGAGGACCAACCGCTCGTCGGGACCCTCCAGCCCCGCCCCCGCTTTTCCTATTCGCCCAGAGCCGCCGTCAATCACCCGGGCCGTGTGAGCGGGACAGAATGTTGTATAGAATCTAGAATTGTCTGTTCTGTGTTTCTATCCTGTATTTACAGTAACAATGTTTGTAAGCACCATTTATTGCAGGGTATTAGAAGGGGAGGATCTGCAGCTGGGAAACTCAAACCAAACATCGCGTCAAGATTTGCCAGATTCCCGGATTGATCAGGATCCCCTGATCATCAGCCTTTGTAAAAACACCAATCACAGCGGGGAGAAACAGGAACATGTTGTGTGTGGATACACCTTCAACCAATCGTTCAGCCTGTGAGACTGGTGATCCCACCTGACTCCACACTGGAAATGTGGCAATGGATACTGTTGTGTATATAAAGTGATTCAGTCTCTCATCTCACCAACTGACATTCGAGGAGTTAGATAACAGACTTTCTTCTGTGAATATAGAGCTGGGTTATTGGCCCGTGATGTGTTTACTTAGTCATCTTGGTGACTCTAAACCTTTGCCAATTATTTGGTGTGATCGGTTTTCTTGTACATATTTTTTTTTTTTTAAATACGTTTGCTGAGTGGATTCAAATTTAAATTGAAACCAGGTTTGCAGATGTGATGCTCCATTCACACATCAATGGTGAGAGAGATGCTGTGGGACACACACTAATTCCAGTATCTGAAAGTGATTAACAGACTGGGTTTTGTGTTTACTGATCCCAGGCATGTTACCGATTCATCAGGGGAGGGCAGCAGCCAAGTTCATGGCACCGTGGCTGGCTCTGCTGCACAGGAGGGCAGGAAAAAGAGTGGGAGAGCTATAGTGATAGGGGATTCGATTGTAAGGGGAATAGATAGGCGTTTCTGCGGCCGCAACCGACATTCCAGGATGGTATGTTGCCTCCCTGGTGCATGGGTCAAGGATGTCTTGGAGTGGGTGCAGGAGGGTGAAAAGGGAGGGTGAACAGCCAGTTGTCGTGGTGCATATAAGAACCAATGACATAGGTAAAAAAAATGGATGAGGTCCTACGAGGCAAATTTCGGGAGCTAGGAGCTAAATTAAAAAGTAGGACCTCAAAAGTAGTAATCTCAGGATTGCTACCAGTGCCACGTGCTAGTCAGAGTATGAAGCACAGGATAGCTCAGATGAATATGTGGCTTGAGGAGTGGTGCAGAAGGGAGGGATTCAAATTCCTGGGACATTGGAACCGGTTCTGGGGGAGGTGGGACCAGTACAAACCGAACGGTCTGCACCTGGGCAGGACCGGAACCAATGTCCTAGGGGGAGTGTTTGCTGGTGCAGTTGGGGAGGAGTTAAACTAATATGGCAGGAGGATGGGAACCTATGCTGGGAGACAGAGGGAAATAAAAAGCAGACAGAAGCAAAACATAGAAAGGAGAATCGTAAAAGTGGAGGGCAGAGAAACCCAAGGCAAAAAACAAAAAGGGCCACATTACAGCAAAATTCTAAAGGGGCAGTGTGTTTAAAAAAAAACAGGCCTAAAGGCTCTGTGCCTCAATGCGAGGAGTATTCGGAATAAGGTGGATGAATTAACTGCGCAGATAGCAGTTAACGGATACGATGTGATTGGCATCACGGAGACATGGCTCCAGGGGGACCAAGGTTGGGAACTCAACATCCAAGGGTATTCAGCATTTAGGAAGGATAGATAGAAAGGAAAAGGAGGCGGGGTGGCGTTGCTGGTCAAAGATGAAATCAATGCAATTGTAAGGAAGGACATTAGCCTGGATGATGTGGAATCAGTATGGGTGGAGCTGTGGAATTCCAAAGCGCAGAAAACGCTAGTGGTTGTTGTGTATAGACCACCAAATAGTAGTAGTGAGATTGGGGACAGCATCAAACAAGAAATAAGGAATGTGTGCATTGATTGGGCTAACCTAACTGGTAGCAATGCGGTGGATGAGGATTTCCTGGAGTGAATGAGGGATGGTTTTCTTGACCAATATGTCGAGGAACCAACCAGAAAGCTGGCCATCCTCGACTGGGTGATGTGTAATGAGAAGGGACTAATTAGCAATCTTGTTGTGCGAGGCCCCTTGGGGAAAAGTGACCATAATATGGTAGAATTCCTTATTAAGATGGAGAGTGACAAAGTTAATTCGGAAACTAGGGTCCTGAACTTAAGGAAAGGTGACTTCGACGGTATGAGGCGTGAATTGGCTAGAATAGACTGACAAGCGATACTAAAAGGGTTGACAGTGGATAAGCAATGGCAAACATTTAAAGATCACATGGATGAACTTCAGCAAATGTACATCCCTGTCTGGAGTAAAAATAAAACTGGGAAGGTGGCTCAACCGTGGCTAAAAAAGGAAATTAAGGATAGTGTTAAAGCCAAGGGAGAGGCATATAAATTGGCTCGAAAAAGCAACAAACCTGAGGACTGGGAGAAATTTAGAATTCAACAGAGGAGGACTAAGAGTTTAATTAAGAGGGGGAAAATAGAGTACGAGAGGAAGCTTGCAGGGAATATAAAAACTGACTGCAAAAGCTTCGATAAATATGTGAAGAGAAAAAGATTAGTGAAGACAAACGTAGGTCCCTTGCAGTCGGATTCAGGTGAAATTATAATGGGGAACAAAGAAATGGCAGACCAATTGAACCAATACTTCAGTTCTGTCTTCACGAAGGAAGATACAAATAACCTTCCGAAGGTATTAGGGGACAGTGGGTCGAGTGAGAAGGAGGAACTGAAGGATATCCTTATTAGGCAAGAAATTGTGTTGGGGAAATTGATGGGATTGAAGGCCGATAAATCCCAGGGGCCTGATGGTCTGCATCCCAGAGTGCTCAAGGAAGTGGCCCTAGAAATAGTGGATGCACTGGTGATCATTTTCCAACAGTCTATCGACTCTGGATCAGTTCCCATGGACTGGAGGGTAGCTAATTTACCACCACTTTTTAAAAAAGGAGGGAGAGAGAAAACGGGTAATTATAGACCGGTTAGCTTGATATCAGTAGTGGGGAAAATGTTGGAATCGATCATGAAGGACGAAATAGCAGCGCATTTGGAAAGCAGCAACAGGATCGGACCAAGTCAGCATGGATTTATGAAAGGGAAATCATGCTTGACGAATCTTCTGGAATTTTTTGAGGATGTAACTAGCAGAGTGGACAAGGGAGAACCAGTGGATGTGGTGTATTTGGACTTTTGACAAGGTCCCGCACAAGAGATTGTTGTGCAAAATCAAAGCACATGGTATTGGGGGTAATATACTGACGTGGATAGGGAACTGATTGACAGTCAGGAAGCAGAGAGTCGGGATAAACGGGTCCTTTTCAGAATGGCAGGCAGTGACTAGTGGAGTGCCGCAGGGCTCAGTGCTGTGACCCCAGCTCTTTACAATATACATTAACGATTTGGGTGAAGGAATAGAGTGTAATATCTCCAAGTTTGCAGATGACACTAAACTGGGTGGCGGTGTAAGCTGTGAGGAGGACGCTAAGAGGCTGCAGGGTGACTTGGACAGGTTAGGTGAATGGGCAAATGAGAACTGAAATAATCCAGAGTTAGAAAGGAGAAACAGCCCAAAATGGAGCAGTCAGTAACAGGACATCAATTAGTTTCCTCTTATAGTCGAGACATCAAAAATCGACACTCTCTGTTCTTTGAAATATCAAAATATTGACCTCCAGCCCAGTTATTATCAGCAGAACCAAACCCCAACTGACAGAACTAACACAATTCAGTCAGGATGTGATTAAGAGCAACAATAACAGTAGAATCCAACCCCTGCAGTCACTTGTGAACTCGCTGGTGTCGCAGCAGGTCAGATGACCGAGTGAATCCCTTCCCACACACAGTGGGTGAACAGCCTCTCCCCAGTGTGACGGCGACGATGTATTTCCAGCTGATAAGGTTTGGTTCAGTTTTACACCCGCTGTGCGCAGAGTGAGAATAAAATCAATGAGCTGCTGATTTTCTCTGCTGAATACTGGGCCTTTTGTGCTGGCCCAATAGGGTGAGCCCGGGCTGGCCCAGGGTCACCAGACAACATTCAGCACAACAAGGCACCCTTTCAGGGGCCACTGACCTGGGCACAAACATGTGGTCCAATCAAACTGACAGACACCCTGAAGCCCCGCCCACCCTTTGTCCCTGCCGTGTCGAAGCTACGAGCAGAGCGCTTGCTTTGGGAGTCTCGTATCGGGCATATGGACAGCCGAATTTGTAGAGTACACTCCATAATACCTCACGGTGGACAGTGTCAAAGGTCTTGGTCAGGTCAATGAAGGTTGAACCAACCCCACAGTCACTGACAACAATCTCCTCCCATGTGATATACACCAACCCTTGTCACTGACACCAAGTGAACTGGGTAAATATGTTAAAGGGTAAGACTGTAGAAACGCAATGGCAAACATTTAAGGAGATATTCCATAACTCTCAGCGAAGATTTATTCAAGTGAGAAATAAAGATGCTAAGAGAAGGATGAACCATCCCTGACTAACTAAGGAAGTAAAGGATGGTATAGAAACATAGAAAATAGGTGCAGGAGCAGGCCATTCAGCCCTTCTAGCCTGCACCGCCATTCAATGAGTTCATGGCTGAACATGAAACTTCAGTACCCCCTTCCTGCTTTCTCGCCATACCCCTTGATCCCCCGAGTAGTAAGGACTTCATCTAACTCCTTTTTGAATATATTTAGTGAATTGACCTCAACAACTTTCTGTGGCAGAGAATTCCACAGGTTCACCACTCTCTGGGTGAAGAAGTCTCTCCTCATCTCGGTCCTAAATGGCTGACCCCTTATCCTTAGACTGTGACCCCTGGTTCTGGACTTCCCCAACATTGGGAACATTCTTCCTGCATCTAACCTGTCTAAACCCGTCAGGATTTTAAACATTTCTATGAGGTCCCCTCTCATTCTTCTGAACTCCAGTGAATACAAGCCCAGTTGATCCAGTCTTTCTTGATAGGTCAGTCCCACCATCCCGGGAATCAGTCTGGTGAATCTTCGCGGAACTCCCTCAATAGCAAGAATGTCCTTCCTCAAGTTAGGAGACCAAAATTGTACACAATACTCCAGGTGTGGCCTCACCAAGGCCCTGTACAACTGTAGCAACACCTCCCTGCCCCTGTACTCAAATCCCCTCGCTATGAAGGCCAACATGCCATTTGCTTTCTTAACCGTCTGCTGTACCTGCATGCCAACCTTCAATGACTGATGTACCATGACACCCAGGTCTCGTTGCACCTTCCCTTTTCCTAATCTGTCACCATTCAGATAATAGTCTGTCTCTCTGTTTTTACCACCAAAGTGGATAACTTCACATTTATCCACATTATACTTCATCTGCCATGCATTTGCCCACTCACCTAACCTATCCAAGTCACTCTGCAGCCTCATAGCATCCTCCTCGCAGCTCACACTGCCACCCAACTTAGTGTCATCCGCAAATTTGGAGATACTACATTGAATCCCCTCGTCTAAATCATTAATGTACAATGTAAACAGCTGGGGCCCCAGCACAGAACCTTGCGGTACCCCACTAGTCACTGCCTGCCATTCTGAAAAGTACCCATTTACTCCTACTCTTTGCTTCCTGTCTGACAACCAGTTCTCAATCCAAGTCAGCACACTACACCCAATCCCATGTGCTTTAACTTTGCACATTAATCTCTTGTGTGGGACCTTGTCGAAAGCCTTCTGAAAGTCCAAATATACCACATCAACTGGTTCTCCTTTGTCCACTTTATTGGAAACATCCTCAAAAAATTCCAGAAGATTTGTCAAACATCATTTCCCCTTCACAAATCCATGCTGACTTGGACCTATCATGTCACCTCTTTCCAAATGCACTGCTATGACATCCTTAATAATTGATTCCATCACTTTACCCACTACTGAGGTCAGGCTGACCGGTCGATAATTCCCTTTTCTCTCTCCCTCCTTTTTTAAAAAGTGGGGTTACATTGGCTACCCTCCACTCGATAGGAACTGATCCAGAGTCAGTGGAATGTTGGAAAATGACTGTCAATTCATCCGCTATTTCCAAGGCCACCTCCTTAAGTACTCTGGGATGCAGTCCATCAGGCCCTGGGGATTTATCGGCCTTCAATCCCATCAATTTCCCCAACACAATTTCCCGACTAGACCCTCTGACCCCTTTTATATCCGGAAGGTTGTTTGTGTCCTCCTTAGTGAATACTGAACCAAAGTACTTGTTCAATTGGTCTGCCATTTCTTTGTTCCCAGTTATGACTTCCCCTGATTCTGACTGCAGGGGACCTACGTTTGTCTTTACTAATCTTTTTCTCTTTACATACCTATAGAAACTTTTGCAATCGCCTTAATGTTCCCTGCAAGCTTCTTCTCGTACTCTATTTTCCCTGCCCTAATCAAACCCTTTGTCCTCCTCTGCTGAGTTCTAAATTTCTCCCAGTCCCCAGGTTCGCTGCTATTTCTGGCCAATTTGTATGCCACTTCCTTGGCTTTAATACTATCCCTGATTTCCCTAGATAGCCACGGTTGAGCCACCTTCCCTTTTTTATTTTTACGCCAGACAGGAATGTACAATTGTTGTAATTCATCCATGCGGTCTCTAAATGTCTGCCATTGCCCATCCACAGTCAACCCCTTAAGTATCATTCGCCAATCTATCTTAGCCAATTCACGCCTCATACCTTCAAAGTTACCCTTCTTTAAGTTCTGGACCATGGTCTCTGAATTAACTATATCATTCTCCATCCTAATGCAGAATTCCACCATATTATGGTCACTCTTCCCCAAGGGGCCTCGCACAATGAGATTGTTAATTAATCCTCTCTCATTACACAACACCCAGTCTAAGATGGCCTCCCCCCTAGTTGGTTCCTCGACATATTGGTCTAAAAAACCATCCCTTATGCACTCCAGGAAATCCTCCTCCACCGTATTGCTTCCAGTTTGGTTAGCCCAATCTATGTGCATATTAAAGTCACCCATTATAACTGCTGCACCTTTTTGCATGCACCCCTAATTTCCTGTTTGATGCCCTCCCCAACATCACTACTACTGTTTGGAGGTCTGTACACAACTCCCACTAACGTTTTTTGCCCTTTGGTGTTCTGCAGCTCTACCCATATAGATTCCACATCATCCAAGCTAATGTCTTTCCTAACTATTGCATTAATCTCCTCTTTAACCAGCAATGCTACCCCACCTCCTTTTCCTTTTATTCTATCCTTCCTGAATGTTGAATACCCCTGGATGTTGAGTTCCCAGCCCTGATCATCCTGGAGCCATGTCTCCGTAATCCCAATCACATCATATTTGTTAACATCTATTTGCACAGTTAATTCATCCACCTTATTGCGGATACTCCTTGCATTAAGACACAAAGCCTTCAGGCTTGTTTTTTTAACACCCTTTGTCCTTTTATAATTCTGCCGCACAGTGGCCCTTCCTGTTCCCCGCCCCGGGCCTCTCCGCCCCCCACCCCCCCCCCCATCTCCCCTCTGTCTCCTGCCTCTGCCTCCCTTTTGTCTCCCTGCATTGGTTCCCATCCCCCTGCCATATTAGTTTAACTCCTCCCCAACAGCACTAGCAAACACTCCCCCTAGGACATTGGTTCCGGTCCTGCCCAGGTGCAGACCGTCCGGTTTGTACTGGTCCCACCTCCCCCAGAACCGGTTCCAATGCCCCAGGAATTTGAATCCCTCCCTGCTGCACCACTGCTCAAGCCACGTATTCATCTGCGCTATCCTGCGATTCCTACTCTGACTAGCACGTGGCACTGGTAGCAATCCCGAGATTACTACTTTTGAGGTCCTACTTTTTAATTTTGCTCCTAGCTCCTTAAATTCGTTTCGTAGGACCTCATCCCTTTTTTTACCTATGTCGTTGGTACCAATGTGCACCACAACTGGCTGTTCTCCCTCCCATTTCAGAATGTCCTGCACCCGCTCCGAGACATCCTTGACCCTTGCACCAGGGAGGCAACATACCATCCTGGAGTCTCGGTTGCGGCCGCAGAAACGCCTATCTATTCCCATCACAATTGAATCCCCTATCACTATCGCGCTCCCACTCTTTTTCTTGCCCTCCTGTGCAGCAGCGCCAGCCACGGTGCCATGAACTTGTCTGCTGCTGCCCTCTCCTGATGAGTCATCCCCCCCAACAGTACTCAAAACGGTGTATCTGTTTTGCAGGGGGATGACCACAGAGGACTCCTGCACTACCTTCCTTGCACTGCTCTTCCTGCTGGTCTTCCATTCCCTATCTGGCTGTGGACCCTTCTCCTGCGGTAAGACCAACTCACTACACGTGATACTCACGTCATTCTCAGCATCGTGGATGCTCCAGAGTAAATCCACCCTCAGCTCCAATTCCGTAACGCGGACCGTCAGCAGCTCGAGGCGGATACACTTCTCACACATGTAGTCGTCAGGGACACCGGAAGTGTCCGAGTTCCCACATGGCACAGGAGGAGCATATCACGTGACCGATCTCTCCTGCCATGCCTTAACCCTTAGATACCCTTAAATTGGTAATAACAATGTTACAGTTCACTTACTGATATAAAAAACAAAAAGAAAAGCTACTCACCAATCACCAGCCAATCACTTACCCCATTGGCTGTGACGTCACCTTTTGATTCCTTTCTACTTCTATTTTGCTTTCTCTCCCGCTGTAGCTGCACAAGTACGCCTTTATAGGCCGCTCCGACGCTGCTCCCACCTCTCGCCAACTGCCGCTGACCCTCGATCTCCCGCTGGGCCTTTATAGGCCGCTCCGACGCTGCTCCCACCTCTCGTCAAATTGAAAAAGGCATACAATGTTGCAAAGGACAGTGGAAGACCAGAGGATTGGGACATTTTTAGAAACCAGCAAAGGAAGACTAAAAAATGATAAGACAGAAAAGATAGCAGATGAGAGCAAACTAGCAAGAAATATAAAAACAGACAGTAAGAGTTTCTACAGGCATATAAAAAGGAAACGAGTAGCTAAAGTAAACGTTGGTCCCTTAGAAGATGAGAATTAATAATGGGAAACATGGAAATGGCAGAGACTTTGAACAAATATTTTGCATCGGTCTTTATGATAGAGGACACTAAAAACATCCCAATAGTTGATAATCAAGGAGCTATTGCACCGGGGGTTGGGTTTAAGTCACGATCACTAGAGATAAAGTACTAAGCTAATGGTGGACAAGTCCCCTGGACATGATGACATGCATCCTAGGGTCTTAAAAGTGGCTGCTGAGATAGTGGATGCATCGGTTGTAATCCACCAAAATTCCCTGAATTATGGAGAGGTCCCAGCGGACTGGAAAATCGCACATGTCACACCCTTATTTAAGAAAGGAGGAAGACAGAGAGCAGGAAACTATAGACTAGTTAGCCTCCCATCTATCATTGGGAAAATACTGGAGTCCATCATTAAGGAAGCAGTAGCAGGACATTTAGAAAATCATATTGCAGTCAAGCAGAGTCAGCGTGGTTCCATGAAAGGGAAATCATGTTTGACAAATTTCCTGTAGTTTGAGGATGTAACGTGCAGAGTGGATAAAGGAGAACCAGTTGATGTCATATATTTGGATTAACAGAAAGCAATTCATATGGTTCCACACAAAAGGTGTTCACTGGGTTGGGTAATATATCAGCATGGATAGAGGATTGGCAAACTAACAGAAAAAAGAGTCAGGATAAATGGATCATTTTCAGGTTGGCAAACTGTAACTAGTGGGGTGCCGCAGTGATCAGTGCTGGGGCCTCAACTATTTACAATTGATATTAATGACTTGGATGAAGTAACCGAGTGTAACACAGTCAAATTTGCTGATGATACAAAGATAGGTGGGAAAGCATGTTGTGAAGAGGATGCAAAGAATCTACAAAGGAATATAGATAGGTTGTGAGTGGGCAAAAATCTGGCAGATGAACGAAAATCTGGTAAAACGTCAGGTTATCTCCTTTGGTAGGAAAAATAAAAAAGCAAATTATTTTTTAAATGGACCAATTACAAAATGCTGTAGTACAGATGGATCTGGGGGATTCTTGTATATGGAACCCAAAAAGTTAGCATGCAGGTACAGCAAGTAATCAGGAAGGCAAATGGAATCTTGGCCTTTATTGCAAGGGGGGTAGAGTATAAAAGTAGGTAAGTCCTGCTACATCTGTACAGGGCGTTGGTAAGACCACACCTGGAGTACTGCGCACAGTTTTGGTCTGGACTTGTCTCCATTCCCGTGCCAAGGGGATTGCTTCACCAGACGGGAGGGGCAATATTTGGGGACACTGATTCCCCACCAATTCCCATTCCCCTTCTTCCTGGTGGATAATGGAGGGGCCACTGTGTATAATGTGCAAGTAAGTAAGAATTGTCAGCAAGCTCTTTCTAATTAGAGATTTTATTTAGTGGAAACTTTCACACACTATTGTAGATTTTGTTTCAAAGATCAATTTAGGATTAAAGTAAAAGTTCATAATTTTATTGCAAACCAAATTTCTGTTGCGAGTTACTGAATTAAGGGGAAAGATAACACAAAGCGTTTCTTAAATGGACACTGCAACCCCGAGAACACCATCAGCAACATATCCAGAATATTATAGTTCAGCCCAGTTATAGGGTTATTATCAGCAGAAACAAACCCCAACTGTCAGAATGAACATGGTTCAGTCAGGATGTGATTAATAGCAGCAACAACAGCAGGTTCCAACCCCTGCAGTCACTTGTGAACTCGCTGGTGTCTCAGCAGGTTGGATGACCCAGTGAATCCCTTCCCACACACTGAGCAGATGAACGGCCTCTCCCCAGTGTGAACTCGCTGATGTGTCAGCAGGGTAGATGAACAAGTGAATCCTTTCCCACACTCAGAGCAGGTAAACGGCCTCTCCCCAGTGTGAACTCGCTGGTGTCTCAGCAGGTCGGATGACCCAGTGAATCGTTTTCCACACTCTGAGCAGCTGAACGGTCTCTCCCCGGTGTGAACTCGCTGGTGTTTCAGCAGGTCGGATGACCCAGTGAATCCCTTCCCACACTCAGAGCAGGTGAACGGTCTCTCCCCGGTGTGAACTCGCTGGTGTTTCAGCAGCTTGGATGACGTTGTGAATCCCTTCCCACACTCAGAGCAGGTGAACGGCCTCTCCCCAGTGTGAACTCGCTGGTGTCTCAGCAGATCGGATGAACAAGTGAATCCCTTCCCACACTTTGAGCAGGTGAACGGCTTCTCCCCAGTGTGAACTCGCTGGTGTGACTGCAGGGTGCATAACTGAGCGAATCCCTTCCCACATTGTGAGCAGGTGAACGGCCTCTCCCCAGTATGAACTCGCTGGTGTGTCAGCAGCTTGGATGATGTAGTGAATCCCTTCCCACACTCAGAGCAGGTGAACGGCCTCTCCCCAGTGTGAACTCGCTGGTGTCTCAGCAGATCGGATGAATAAGTGAATCCCTGCCCACACTCTGAGCAGGTGAATGGCCTCTCCCCAGTGTGAACTCGCTGGTGTGACTGCAGGGTGGATAACTGAGCGAATCCCTTCCCACACTGTGAGCAGGTGAACGGCCTCTCCCCAGTGTGAACTCGCTGGTGTGTCAGCAGGTTGGATGACTGAGTGAATCGCTTCCCACACTCAGAGCAGGTGAACGGCCTCTCCCCAGTATGAACTCGCTGGTGTGTCAGCAGGTCGGATGACTGAGTGAATCGCTTCCCACACTCAGGGCAGGTGAAAGGCCTGTCCCCAGTGTGAACTCGCTGGTGAGCTACAAGTTGGGATAACTCAGTGAATCCCTTCCCACACATGGGGCAGGTGAACGGCCTCTCCCCAGTGTGACTGTGTCGATGAATTTCCAGCAGGGAGGGGGAATGGAATCCCTTCCCACATTCCCACGGTTTCTCCAGGGTGCGGGTAACCTTGTGTCTCTCCAGGTTGGACGATCAGTTGAATCCTCGTCCACACACAGAACACGTTTACAGTTTCTCCGTGCTTTGAATGGTGCGATGTTTTTTCAGGCTGTGTAACTGGCTAAAGCTCTTTCCACAGGCAGTGCAATGGTACACACACTCGGGTGTATGTGTCTCGGTGCTTTTCCAGTCACACTGATGTTTGAAATCTTTTCCCACAGGCAGAACAGACAAACATTTCTCCTTCCACTTTCAAAGGCCGATGATATTCAGGTCTTGATGAATCGATTAACTCCGTCAGATCTTGACGTGATGTTTGGTTTGTGTTTTCTGTCTGAAAATCTCCCCTTCTAATACGCTGTAAAAGGAAATAACAAAACTCATCACTGTCAGTGCAAGACAGAAATTCAGAATAGACACATCTCGTTTCCATGGAACATTCTTTCCTCTCTTGTTCTTCCAAAGCTGTAAATCCCTGTCCCACACATCCCTGCTGTGCTGAAATCCAAATCAACACACATTTCTAGACTATTTCTCCTTCACTCCCAGTTATAACCATCAATTCTAGCTGGGTTCAGCTCTGCACTCCCTGGTTCCCCTCCCTCTCATCTGTCCCTCCCCTTAAGGTGCTGACTCTGGCTGTGTTCAGTTCTACACTCACTGGTTCCCCTCCCTCTCCTCCCCTGAAGGTGCTCCCCAAGATGGTTTTTTATACCAGTATATTGAGGAGCCTACTAGGCTATCCTAGATTGGGTATTGTGTAATGAGAAGGGGTTAATTAACAGTTTTGTTTTGCAGGGTCCTTTAGAGAAGAGTGACCATAACATGATTGAATTCTTTCTTAAGATGGAAAGTGAAGTAGTCCAATCCGAAACTAGGGTCCCAAATCTAAACAAAGGAAACGAGGGTATGAGGAATGAATTCGTTATGATAGTTTGGGAAGATTCATTAAAAGGCATGACGGTGGATAGGCAATGCCTAATATTTAAGGAACGAATGCATGAATTGCAACAGTTATACATTCCTTTCTGGCGTGAAAACACAAAAGGAAAAGTAGCCCAACTATGGCTAAATAAATAAATTAAGGATAGTATTAGATCCAAAGAGGAGTTATACAAAGTTGTCAGAAAAAGTAGCAAGCCTGAGGATTGGACTGAGAGCAGTTTAGAATTCAGCAAAAAAGGACCAAGAGATTGATTAAGAGGGGAAAAATAGAGTATGAGAGTAAACTTGCAAGGAACATAAAAACCGACTGCAAAAGTTTTGACAAGAATGTAAAAAGAAAAAGATTAGTAAAGAAAAATGTAGGGCCTTTACAGACAGAAACAGGAGAATTTGTAATGGGGAACAAGGAAATGGCAGAACAATTAAATAAATACTTTGGTTCTGTCTTCACGGGAGAGGACACAAATAACAACCAGAAATGCTAGGGAACCAAGAGTCTAGTGAGCAAGAGGAATTAAAGGAAATGATTATTAGTAAGAAAATAGTGCTGGAGAAACTAATGGGACTGAAGGGCAGATAAATCCCATGGGCCTGATGATCTGCACCCCAGAGTACTAAAAGAGGTAGCCATGGTAGATGCATTGGTTGTCATCTTACAACATTCTATAGATTATGGAACAGTTCCTGCAGATTGGAGGGTGGCAAATGTAAACACACAATTTAAAAAAGGAGGGAGAGAGAAAACAGGGAACTACAGACCGGATAGCCTGTCATTAGTAGTAGAGAAAATGCTGAAATCTATTATAAAGGATGTGATAACGGCACACTTAGATAATATCAACGGGATTAAA
This sequence comes from Pristiophorus japonicus, assembly GCF_044704955.1. Lineage (NCBI taxonomy): Eukaryota > Metazoa > Chordata > Chondrichthyes > Pristiophoridae > Pristiophorus > Pristiophorus japonicus. Next base: position 77,359,455 of record NC_091996.1, on the reverse strand, counting down.
CAAAGTCAACATGGATTTATGAAAGGAAAATCATGTTTGACAACCTACTGGAGTTTTTTGAGGATGTAACTGATAGAATAGATAAGGGAGAACCAGTGGATGTAGTCTATTTGGATTTTCAGAAGGCCTTTGATGAAGTCCCACATAAGAGGTTAGTGTGCAAAATTAAAGCACATAGGATTGGGGGTAATGAATTGGCATGGATTGAAAATTGGTTAACTATCAGGAAACAGAGAGTAGGAGTAAACGGATCTTTTGCGGGCAGTGACTAGTGGGGTACCACAGGGATCAGTGCTTGAACCCCAGCTATTCACAATATATATAAATGATTTGGATGAGGGAACCAGATGTAATATTTCCAAGTTTGTTGACGACACAAAACTAGGTGGGATTGTGAGTTGTGAGGAGGATACAAAGACGCTGCAAGGCGATTTAGATAGGTTGAGTGAATGGACAAACACATGGCAGATGCAGTATAACGTGGATAAATGTGAAGTTATCCTCTTTGGGAGGAAAAACATAAGGACAAAGTATTATTTAAATGGTGATGGCTGGGAAGTGTCGATGTACAGAGGGACTTGGGTGTCCTTGTACACCAGTCATTGAAAGCAAACATGCAGGTGTAGCAAGCAGTTAGGCAGGCAAATGGTATGTTGGCCTTCACTGCAAGAGGATTTGAGTACAGGAGCAAGGATGTCTTACTACAGTTATACAAGGCCTTGGTGAGACTGCACCTGGAGTATTATGTGCAGTTCTGGTCTCCTTATCTAAGAAAGGATATACTTGCCATAGAGGGAGAGCATGGGAGGGCAGGACTGTTGTATGAGGAGAGATTGGGTCAACTAGGCCTGTATTCACTAGAGTTTAGAAGAATGAGAGGGGATCTCATTGAAACGTATAAAATTCTGACTGGGTTGGATAGCATGGATGTGGGGAGGATGTTTTCCCTGGATGGGAAGTCAAGAACAAGGGGTCAGAGTCTCAGGATATGGGATAGGAAATTTAGAACCGAGATGAGGAGAAATCTTTTCAATCAGAGGGTGGTGAACCTGTAGAATTCTCTCCCGTAGAAGGCTGCAGAGGCCAAGTCACTGAAAATATTTAAGAGGGAGATAGATAGATTTCTAGAAATAAAAGGCATCAAGGGGTATGGGGAAAAAGCGGGATTATGGTGTTGAGATAGAGGATCAGCGATGATCATATTGAATGGTGTTGCAGACTCGAAGGGCCGAATGGCCAACTCCTGCTCCTATTTTCTATGTTTCTATGTGCTGACTCTGGCTGGGTTCAGTTCCACACTCACTGGTTCCACTCCCCTGAAGGTGCTGACTCTGGCTGGGTTCAGTTCTACACTCACTGGATCTCCTCCCCTGAAGGTGCTGACTCTGGCTGGGTTCAGTTCTACACTCACTGGTTCCCCTCTCCTGAAGGTGCTGACTCTGGCTGGGTTCAGTTCTACACTCACTGGATCTCCTCCCCTGAAGGTGCTGACTCTGGCTGGGTTCAGTTCTGCACTCCTGAAGGTATTGACTCTGGCTGGGTTCAGTTCTACACTCACTGGTTCTCCTCCCCTGAATGTGCTGACTCTGGCTGGTTTCTCTTCTACACTAACATCACTCACAACCAGTGCCCGCCACAAGCCCGGAATAATAACCGGAATATCGGCGGTTGCAGCTTGGGGGCTTTTTCACAGTCCCAGGCTCATAGTGGCCATCTTGGTGCGGGACGGCAGGTTCAGCGCTCCGCCATCTTGATTCAGTGAGTAGCACAGCGCATGCGTGGCCATCTTGGTACAGGGACGAAGTGAATGATGTCAGTGTGGAACTGAACCCAGCCAGAGTCAGCATCTACAGGGGTGGGGAACCAGTGAGTATAGAAATGAACCCAGCCAGAGTCAGCATCTTCGGGGGGCAGGGGGGGAGAGGGGAACCAGTGAGAGGAACTGAAACCAGCTAGAATCAGCACTTGAGGGGAGGCGAGAGAGGAGAACATAAGAAATAGGAGCAGGAGTCGGCCATATGGCCCCTCGAGCATGCTCCGCCATTTAATACATTATTGGCTGATCTGATCATGGACTCAGGTCCACTTCCCTGCCCACTCCCCATAACCGTTTAATCCCTTATCGGTTAAGAAATTGTCTATCTCTGTCTCAAATTTATTCAATGACCCAGCTTCCACAGCTCTCTGAGGCAGCGAATTTCACAGATTTACAACGCTCCGAGAGATGTAATTCCTCCTCATCTCAGTTTTAAATGGGCAGCCCCTTATTCTAAGATTATGCCCCCTAGTTCTAGTCTCCCCTATCAGTGGAAACATCCTCTCTGCATCCACCTTGTCAAGCCCCCTCAAAATCTTATACATTTCGATAAGATCACCTATCATTCTTCTGAATTCCAATGAGTAGAGGCCCAACCTCCTCAACCTTTCCTCATAAGTCAACCCCCTCATCTCCGGAATCAACCCAGTGAACCTTCTCTGAACTGCCTCCAAAGCAAGAATATCCTTTTGTAAATATGGAAACCAAAACTGCACGCAGCATTCCAGATATGGCCTCACTAATACCCTGTATAACTGTAGCAAGACTTCCCTGCTTTTATACTCCATCCCCTTTGCAATAAAGGCCAGATTCCATTGTCCTTCCTGATCATTTACTGTACCTTCATACTAACCTTTTGTGTTTCATGCACAAGTACTCCCAGGTGCCGCTGTATTGCAGCACTTTGCAATTTTTCTCCATTTAAATAATAACTTGCTCTTTGGTTTTTTTCTGCCAAAGTGCATGACCTTACACTTTCCAACATTTTACTCCATCTGCCAAATTTTTGCCCATTCACTTAGCCTGTCTATGTTCTTTTGCAGATTGTTTGTGTTCTCCTCGCACATTGCTTTTCCTCCCATCTTTGTATCGTCAACAAACGTGGCTACGTTACACTCGGTCCTTTCTTCCAAATCGTCAATATAGATTGTAAATAGTTGGGGTCCCAGCACTGATCCCTGCAGCACCCCACTAGTTACTGATTGCCAACCCGAGAATGAACCATTTATCCCGACTCTGTTTTCTGTTAGTTAGTCAATCCTCTATCCATGCCAATATATTACCCCCAACCCCATGATATTTTATCTTGTGCGGTAACCTTTTATGTGGCACCTTGTCAAATGCTTTCTGGAAGTCCAAATACACCACATCCACTGGTTCCCCTTTATCCACCCTGTTTGTTACATCCTCAAAGAATTCCAGCAAATTTGTCAAACATGACTTCCTCTTCATAAATCCATGCTGACTCTGCCTGACCAAATTATGCTTTTCCAAATGTCCTGCTACTGCTTCTTTAATAATGGACTCCAACATTTTCCCAACCAAAAAGTTAGGCTAACTGGTCTATAGATTACTGGTTTTTTTCTGCCTCCTTTTTTTAAATAGAGGCATTACATTTGCAGTTTTCCAATCTGCAATAGTGTGTGAAAGTTTCCACTGAATAAAATCTCTAATTAGAAAGCTTGCTACAATTCTTACTGACTTGTACATTACACACAGTGGCCCCTCCATTATCCACCAGAAAGAATGGGAATGGGAATTGGTGGGAGTCAGTGTCCCCAAATGTTGCCCCTCCTGTCTGGTGTAGTAATCCCCTCGGCATGGGAATGGAGACAAGTCCAGACCAAAACTCTGCAGTATTTCAGGTGTGGTCTCACTAACACCCTGTACAGTTGTAGCAGGACTTCCCTACTTTTATAATCCATCCCCCTTGCAATAAAGGCCAGCATTCCATTTGCCTTCCTGATTACTTGCTGTACCTGCATGCTAACTTTTTGAGTTTCATGTACAAGAACCCCCCAGATCCCTCTGTACTACAGCATTTTGTAATCGTCCCCATTTAAATAATAATTTGCTTTTTTATTTTTCCTACCAGACATTTTACCACATTATAGTCCATCTGCCAGATTTTTGCCCACTCACTGAGCCTATCTATATCCCTTTGTAAATGCTTTGCGTCCTCCTAACAACTTGCTTTCCCACCTATCTTCGTGTCATCAGCAAATTTGGCTACATTACACTTGGTCCCTTCACCCAAGTCATTAATATCAATTGTAAATAGTTGAGGCCCCAGCACTGATCTCTGCGGCACCCCACTAGTTACAGTTTGCCAACCTGAAAATGACCCATTTATCCCGACTATCTGTTAGTTAGCCAATCCTCTGTCTATGCTAATATATTACCTCCAACCCTGTGAACTTTTATCTTGTGCAGTAACCTTTTGTGTGGCACCTTATCGAATGCTTTCAGGAAATCGAAATATACATCAAGTGGATCTCCTTTAGCCACTCTGCTCGTTACATCCTCAAACAACTCCAGCAAATTTGTCAAACATGATTTCCCTTTCATAAAACCATCATCATCATCATAGGCAGTCTCTCGGAATCGAGGAAGACTTGCTTCCACTCCTGAAGTGAGTTCTTTGGTGGCTGAACAGTCCAATATGAGAGCCACAGACTCCATCACAGGTGGGACAGACAGTCATTGAGGAAAGGGGTGGGTGGCACTGGTTTCCCGCACGCTCTTTCCGCTGCCTGCGCTTGATTTCTGCACACTCTCGGCGTTGAGACTGGAAGTGCTCAGTGCCCTCCCGGATGCACTTTCTCCACTTAGGGTGGTCTTTGGCCAGGGACTCTCAGGTGTCGGTGGGGATGTTGCACTTGTTCAGGGAGGTATTTGAGGGTGTCCTTGTAACGTTTCCGCTGCCCACCTTTGGCTCGTTTGCCATGAAGGAGTTCCGAATAGAGTGCTTGCTTTGGGAGTCTCGTGTCTGGCATGCGAACTATGTGGCCTGCCCAGTGAAGCTGATCGAGTGTGGTCAGTGCTTCAGTGCTGGGGATGTTGGCCTGGATGAGGACGTTGATGTTGATTTTGGTGTCCCTGTCCTCCCAGGGGATTTGTAAGATCTTGCGGAGACATCATTGGTGATATATCTCCAACGACTTGAGGTGTCTACTGTACGTGGTCCATGCCTCAGCCATACAGGAGGGCAGGTATTACTATAGCCCTGTAGACCATGAGCTTGGTGGTAGATTTGAGGGTCTGGTCTTCAAACACTCTTTTCCTCTGGCGGCTGAAGGCTGCACTGGCGCACTGGAGATGGTGTTGAATCTCCTCAGCCATGTCTGCTTTTGTTGATAAGAGGCTCCCGAGGTATGGGAAATGGTCCATGTTGTCGAGGATCTTGATGACTGGGGAGGCAGTGCTGTGCGGCGAGGACAGGCTGGCGGAGGAGCTTTGTCTTACGGATGTTTAGCGTAAGGCCCATTCTTTCGTATGCCTCAGGAAATACATCGACTATATCCTGGAGTTCAGCCTCAGAATGTGCGCAGACGCAGGCGTCGTCCGCATACTGTAGCTCAACGACAGAGGTTGGGGTGATCTTGGACCTGGCCTGGAGCGGTGAAGGTTAAACAGCTTCCCACTGGTTCTGTAGTTTAATTCCACTCCAGCGGGGAGCTTGTTGACTGTGAGGTGGAGCATGGCAGCGAGGAAGATTGAGAAGAGGGTTGGAGCGATGATGCAGCCCTGTTTGACCCCAGTCCAGACGTGGATTCGGGCTGTAATGCATCCGTTGGTAAGGATCACGGCCTGCATGTCATCGTAGAGCAGGCGAAGGATATTGACAAATTTTTGGGGGCAGCTGAAACGGAGGAGGGCGCTCCATAGACCCTCACGGTTGACAGTGTCAAAGGCCTTTGTCAGGTCGATAAAGGCCATGTATAAGGGCTGGCGCTGTTCCCCGCATTTTTTCTGCAACTGTCGCGCTGCAAAGATCATGTCCGTAGTGGACGAAATCCGCACTGTGACTCTGGGAGGAGCTCCTCGTCCACAGGGAGAAGACGGTTGAGGAGGACTCTTGCGACAACTTTCCCAGTGGCTGATAGCAGGGAGATTCCCCTGTAATTGCCGCAGTCGCACTTGTCCCCTTTTTTAAAGATGGTCACGATCTGAGATAAAACCAAGCTGACTCTGCTTAACTGCAATACGATTTTCTAAATGTCCTGCGACTACTTCCTTGATGATGGTCTGCAGTATTTTCGCAATGACAGATGGTAGGCTAACTAGTCTATAGTTTCCTGCTCTCTGTCTCCCTCCTTTCTTCAATAGCAGTGTAACATTTGCGATCTTCCAGTCCGCTGGGACCTCTCCAGAATTAAGGAAATTTTGGTAGATTACAACCAATGCATCCACTATCTTTACAGCCACTTCTTTTAAGACCCTGGGATGCATGTCATCAGGTCCAGGGGACTTGTCCACCTTTAGTCCCATTAGTTTGATTAGTACTTTATCTCTAGTGATAGTGACTGTTTTAAGTCCCCCCTCCCCCCATCAATAGCTCCCTGATTATCAACTGTTGGGATGTTTAGTATCCTCTGCCGTAAAGACCGATATAAAATCTCTGCCATTTCCATGTTTCCCATTATTAATTCTCCAGTCTCATCTTCTAAGGGACCAATGTTTACTTTAGCTACTCGTTTCCTTTTTGTATACCTGTAGAAACTCTTACTGTCTGTTTTTATATTTCTTGCTAGTTTGCTCTCATCTGCTATCTTCTCTGTCTTTATCATTTTTTAGTCTTCCTTTGCTGGTTTCTGAAAATGTCCCAATCCTCAGGCCTTCCTCTGTCCTTCGCAACATTATATGCTTTTTCAATTTGATACCATCCTTTACTTCCTGAGTTAGCCAGGGATGGTTCATCCTTCTCTTAGCATCTTTATTTCTCACTTGAATAAATCTTTGCTGAGAGTTATGAAATATCTCCTTAAATGTTTGCCATTGCGTTTCTACAGTCCTACCCTTTTACATATTTTCCCAGTTCACTTGGTGTCAGTGACAAGGGTTGGTTTATATCACATGGGAGGAGATTGGTGTCAGTGATTGTGGGGTTGGTTCAACATTCTTTGACCTGACAAAGGCCTTTGACACTGTCAACCGTGAGGGATTATGGAGTGTACTCTACAAATTCGGCTGTCCTCAAAAATTTGTCACCATCCTCTGCTTGCTTCATGATAACATGCAAGCCGTAATCCTGACCAATGGATCCACCACAGACCCAGTTCATGTACGGACCAGGGAGAAGCAAGGCTGTGTCATTGCACCAACGCTCTTCTCGATCTTCCTTGCTGCAATGCTACATCTCACCGTCAGTAAGCTTCCCGCTGGAGTGGAGATAATCTATCGAACAAACGGGAAACTGTTCAACCTCCATCGCCTTCAGAACAGATCCAAGGTCGTGCCATCCTCTGTCCTCGAATTACAATATGCAGATGATGCCTGCGTCTGCGCTCACTCGGAGGACGAACTCCAAACCATCATCAACACGTTCACCGTAGCATCTGAGAGCATAGGCATTACACTAAACACCCATTAATCAAAGGTGCTCTATCAACCTGCCCCCGCCACACAGCACTGTACCCCACCCTCTCCCGATTATCAAAATCCTTGATGAGGCCTTGGACAATGTGGACCATTTTTCATATCTCGGGAGCCGACTGTAAACAAGGGCAGATATCGATGACGTAGTGCAACACTGCCTTCAGTTCCCAGCGCAGCCTTTGGTCGCCGAAGGAATAGAGTGTTTGAAGATCAGAACCTTAAAACCAGCACAAAGCTCATGGTCTACCGAGCAGTAGTGATATCTGCCTGCCCTCATACGTGCTTCTCAGACATGGACTATGTACAGTAGGCACATCAAAGCACTGGAGAAGTACCATCAATGCTACTTCCGGAAGATCCTGCAAATCCATTGGCAGGATAGGTGCACCAACGTCTGTTCTCGCACAGGCCAACATCCT